>NC_057849.1:338294142-338932475 GCF_015237465.2 Chelonia mydas
TAATTTAGGATGCCCAATTTGAAGCACCTAGGCCTTGATTTTTTTTTGAGTACTTAACATTATAGAACACTTTATATGTTCAAAGCACAACTTCCATTGACTTTAATCACAGCTGTGAGTGCTCATCACTTCTGCATATCACACTCCAGAAAATGAGGAACACACAATTAATGACCACCTGTGAAAAGGTGGGTTGAAGTGGCTTGCATAGCACCACACAGGAACTCTCTGGTAGAGGTAGGGATAGAATCCAGCTATCCAGGGCAGCATTCAAATGCTTTAATGGTGAGGCTGTCTTTTCTCTTAATGCAGTCGCCTGACTGATTCACTACACACCTTCCAACTTCTGTAACAAATGAATCACAGATCCTATAGACAAGTCATCTTGACTACACAGCCCTCATTCATCCCCAGAGCAGGTCCATCCTGTGCGTTGCTGGAGGCAGGCAGGGCTGGCTGTAGGTTTTTTGCTGCCCCAAGGCCTCCCCTCCCCGCCCTCCCACCCCCCCCCAAAAAAAAAAAAGGGTCGGAGTGCCGCACCTTGAAAAGTGCCACCCCAAGCACGTGCTTGGTTTGCTGGTGCCTAGAGCCGGCCCTGGAGGCAGGACTCCTGTGTGTGTGGGGGAAAATAGCATGTGATCTTGTAATGAGACTGTCATAATGCATGTGCACAAAGGGGTTGAATTAAGGTTGCATAGGCAACCTTAATTCTGACATTTCTAAATTTTGGGTGCTTGACTTTGGAACTTTAATGTTCTTTTAATATAGTTTATGTGTAATTTCCTAAAAATTTTTTTAAACAACTGGCAAAACAAATTCCATCATGTGGCATCATATTGCCATTCATATGGGTCATTAATAGGGTTGGGACCATCAGCCCCACCCCACAGACCTTTGCCACTTGAGCTAATGGAGTAACTGAGTGGCTATGTGGACCAGCATAGATGAGGATGGAATGCTTGCCAGGGGTTTCGGAGAGATTTTCTGACAGCAGAGAAAATTTGGTGAAATTTGGGAATCTTGATTTCCATTCCAGGGCCGTGAGAGGAGTTTGTCAAATGGGCACAGATTCTTCCACCTATTACCTCTGAGATGATCCTTTCTGCCCTGTCCCTTCCCCAACCCTGTTTCCTTGTCCCATTCTCATTCTCCTCATGTAGCCAGTCCCAGTCTCTACTCTTCAGACTTCTCATTTATGTGTCATTGCGCAGCAAGTTCTAGTCTGACCCCTCAGGACTCCGTGTCCCAGTGTTCTCATCACTGCCAGCCAGTTTCAGCTCCCTCTCCTGTTTTCTTTCTCAGTCTCTTCCTGGGTCACATTTTCTTTTTCCCCCCCAAAGACCTCATCCAGTCTGTGTGTCTCTTTTGCCTATGTTCCCCATTCCCACTGGCTCCCAGTCTTTCTTTTACTGGGCTCCTCATCTGATCTGTGTATCCACCCAGGTCCTTGCCCAGCCAGTCCCACTTCTCACCCTGCACCCCAGCTTCTTATCAGATCCATCTCTCGTCATCTCCTTCCCCACTGTTCCGTTGGGTCCCCGTCTCTCCTCCTGGCTCATAATCCGGTCTGCTCTACCCCCTTTCTCCCTATGCAATCTCCAGTCCTAGTTTCTGTGCCCCTCACAAACATACTTGTCCCAATCTACTCCCACTATAAATCTGACTTTTGTTCCCTCTGCATTTGAATCCAGCATCTTACTACTTGGGGCCAGCAGGGTGGTGACTGAGAGCACAGGAAAGACAGACTCGCTGATTTTAGTTCATACCCTTGGACCTGGTATGACCTGCAGTTGTCTAGCAATTGCCGGGAGAGTGCTACTCAGCGCAGACAGCATCTTAAGGAAATTTAGCTATTAAAATCCAAGTCTCTACTAAGCGGAGTTTTATAGGGATGGCAAAAGGCACATCCTTGATTTAAAGACTACTGCCTGTCAAATTTAAGGTCCCTGCTCCATGGGGGTCCATAGCTTTTCAAAGAAAAGCTTGTTAGGATTTTTCAAACAAGTTATTTTTCACTAGCCTTATTCTCAGAAATTGCCAAACAATTTTGGTTGAAATTTTCTGAAGTATTCAGCCTGAGGCAGGCAGCTGGCATGGAAAACTTCAGCCCAGACAACTAAAGTTTTTGGCAAAGTTATAAGCAACTAAAAACAGAGTCTTCTAATGAAAGTGTTTGGCAACTTTATCTGGATGCCCACCAGCCCTGCCTATGATAAGCTGGGGAGAGGAAAATTCTAAATATACTTTATATCAGTGCTTAGTTATTACAGTAGTAAGGGGTATATAAATAAGAAAAACAAGTGCATATAGCTATTGGGACAGAAACTGGGAGTGTAGTAGAAGATTTATGGCCTGATTTTTCAAAGGTGTTGAGCACAATAGGTCCTGTTGAAGTCTATGTAAACTGAGGGCTTAGCACCTTTGTCATTTAGGCTCCTTCCTGCATTCCTACGTGTTTGTGAGTAGAGCATCTATTCTCTAGACTGCTTTAGGAGTTCACACATATGAAGTTCATTTTATCTACCATTGAAATCCAGCTATTTTTGAGATGGAACACAAAGTTTTAACTATGTATAGCCAAAATTGCTTAGGAAAGGAAATGAACTATGCTATACCCAACTAAAAAGTGAAAGTAAAGCTTCCCTTTCTGTGATATAACTGTCTGAACCATAATTAGGGAATAACAGTAGGACTGACACCACTCTGACGCATTTTAAAAAAAAAAAAATACCATGGGATATTTAGTAAACTGAGGTCCTGACTAGAGCTGGGTGAGATTTTGTAGATTAGTTGCTGAAAAGTGCAGTTCTGGGTTGAGAAACTATTTGTGAATGCATACTGAATTTGCTGAATAGTTTCAACTAGACTGAAAGTCATAATGTTTCAGTAATGCCAAAATGAAACATTTCGTTTCAACATAAAATATTTTGTTTTGAATCTCAGGCATTTTGACAAAAGCAAGTAAAAGCTGGTCATAACAGCAGATAGATGGCGGTGCATAGTTGTAAGCTTTAGCCCAGCAGTTAAGGTAATCATGTGGGAGACCTGGGTCCAGCTCCTCCTCTACCTGATGTAGAGAAGAGCTTTGAAATTGGGTCTCCCCCTGTGCAGGAGAGTGCTCTAACCACTAAGCTATTCTGGAATGGGGCTTTCTCAATCTCTGCTCTTGAAGCTGCTCCACTTTCTATAAATTAAAAAGTAGTTGGAGCCATGACTTGGGTCTCTCACATCCGAGGTGAGCGCTCTAACTAGCAGCCTGTAGAGTCATTCTCAAACTCTTTCCCTGGCCCAAAGATTATTCATTGACTGTGAACTATTAATTTGAATGGAAGTTGGTCCAATAAAAGATATTACCTCACGCACCTTGTCTCGCTAATATCCCTGGACCAATATAGCTACAACTATTGTGCATATGTAGTTACAGAAAGTGGAGCAGCTTCAAGAGCAGAGATTGAGAGTCCCATTCCAGAATAGCCTAGTGGTTAGAGCACTCTCCTGCAAGCGGGGGAGACCCAAGTTCAAGTTCCTTCTCCATGTGGGTGGAAGGGGGAATTGAACTCAGGCCTCCTATATTCCAGCTGATGCCTCCAACTGCTGGGCTAAAGCTTGTAAGGAAAGTACTACTTCTCTTCCTGCTGTTTTGGGAAACATAGCTGAAACATTTCAACTCAATTTTTTTGTTTCAGTAACGTTTACACTTTTTGAAAATTTTCGGCAAATAAAAACATATTTTTTGTTTGTCCCCAAATTACTACTTACTTTTTTTTTCCCCCCCCTCTCTCCCAAAGTTGCCTGCAAACTGAAAAATCCATTATTTGCCCAGCTCTAGTTCTGACCAGTAGGGTTTGTCTATTCAGAAAGGCTGCACCTTCAAAATCAGTGTTTTCTAATGCCATTTTGGGGCACTGGTTTTGTGCTGATTCACAGGATAAAAAGTCTACTCAGTGAATCTTCACCACTTAATTGTTCTTTATGTTGAATTAAACATGCGTTTTCTTCTCTTCTCTTCCTCCTCCTTGTTGCTGGAAAAAAGGAATTGGCCATAAGAAACTTCTTAATTTGAAAAGCACATAAGGGGGAGGGGTACCTCAGGGGTTTGAGCATTGGCCTGCTAAACCCAGGGTTGTGAGTTCAATTCTTGAGTAGGCCATTTAGGGATCTGGGGCAAAAATTGGGGATTGGCCCTGCTTTGAGCAGGGGGTTGGACTAGATGACCCCCTGAGGTCCCTTCCAACCCTGATATTTTATGAACTTCTATTCTATGGGCATAATAAAGAATCTGAGTAGAACAGGAGAAAATCCACCAATTTGCAGAGTAGCTGAGGGAAATAAAATGTCATTTGATTGGTGCAGTAGGGTGTTTGTAAGGTTGTTCATTGAAAAAGAAATTGAAAGTGGAAGTCTAAAACCTCAGCATACAACTGAAACATCTGAAATACTACCCCTTGGGTTATATTTAGTAAAGGGGTTTTCCAGTGATGTGGTTATGGTAGAGTTAAAAGGCTCTTGTGGCCTTGAAGACCAGGAGTTGATTATGAATGAGTGCCAGCAAACGGAAATACACTTCAGCTGTTTGTTAAACTGGATACTTTCTGGATTCACTCTTGAAATAGAATGACAGAAATTATATGTACAATGGTAAACCTGTGATGTAGTAGTCTACTTAGGCAGAAGCTGGTATATTCTCTATTTTCCTACTAGTTCTAGGTTTACAAAGGAAATGTAATAAAATTGATAGCATTGGAGACCAGACTTTCATTTTATAAAAGAGAATCTTAGCTGTGATTCTATTCTGAAGTACTGTGTATGTACAATGATATGGATTTGTGTGGTTGATGATGACAGTTAATACATAAAAACAGGTTTTTAGATATAATCCTTGTTATAGAGTAGGCCTTTAATGTAGTGAACTATGTCCGCGGTCACTATGCCTGACTTTTAAAAAAAAAGTTATGATCTTGTATTTCTGTTTTTTTATATACAGTACCTCGTGTGTTAATGAAATGCATTTACCTCCAGGGTGAAACTGTGACAACTGCTTATTAATGAAGTGAAATTGTTTATGTTGAAAAACTAGCAGAGTATGTTGTGAATCAAATTTCAGGGATAATATTAGGTAGATAAGACTTTAAATGTGTGATTCAGCCTATTGGTTCTGGAGAATTCATATAATACTTCTGGTCTGTATTAGCTCAAACTATCCTTATAAAAAATAAAACTTCCTAAGCAGCAACTTCGATTTGCCAAGTACATAAACAGTCGTCTGTTTCAAAAAATTTTTCTATCCCTGCAGAGTGAAGACAGATTTTGTTCTTCTGCCTAATTCCAAAATGTTACCTCTTGAGTCTGCTCCTGCTGTGCAGATCATATCAGGGAGTGATTTAAAGTATATTAAAACTTGTTCAACTGTATGTGTTAAACACAACGTACATTCAACATGTGGCATGGGCCAGATCTTCAAAAGAACTCAGTTCCCGCTATGACACTTGGGCTCACGTTTTTTTGATGCCTATGTGACTGGGTAGTTGTTGCTAAGGTAATATGTATAACTTTCGTTACACTCCCTTTTCCACTGTACCTCAGTTTATTTCTCTGCTGAAGCACAGGCCGAAGTTTCTGCAGTTTCAGGACTTCTCAGAAAAATAATTAAATTGAGTTAAACCTCACAATTATAATGCAGTCCCCGAATGTTGGTGCTACTAGCAGTTGTCAGTCAGCCTCAGGGAAAGTACTATATGATTTTCTTAGAGAACAAACATTTAATCGAAACAAAACCCTTTGGAATACTTTTGAATAACTGGTTTAATAAAAATGTTAGGCACTGAAGCTATTGGTGCTCCTTGTACAAACTCTCCCACTTTGTTACCTTTACATATAATTCAGTGCAAGGTTTCAACAGAGCATATATACCCTTTTATACTTTCTGCTGTGATCTTCTCTCTGATTTTTTTCAGTCTTTGTAGTGTGGCATCACTCTGTGTGTGTGTGTGTGTGTGTGTGTGTGTGTCAGTCACCTGGATCCTCCAGAGCCTAAGGAAAATGGGAGCCTCAGTTCCCTTCTAAACACCTCAGAACCTTCTCAGCACAACAGTCAGGAGATCTTCACAATCAGCAGCAATTTCAGTTCCTGAGGTGTAATAGTCTGTCTCCTCTTCCAACAAGGTTAGGAATATGCAGGCTGTATCTAAAGTGGTAGAGGTATTGGAATGCAGCCTTCACAGCAGATGCATTTCTTGATCCTGTGTTGGTCAGTCACTGAGTCCACAGGGCTGTCTCCAGCTCCTATGTTTATAATGCTCACCCCGTGAGCTCTCTTTGGCTCTTCTCTCCGATGGTGGGTGTGTGGAACCTGCAAGACTGCTCATTCCCAGTGAAACCTTTTGCAGAGCTTCTAAAGTGGTTAGTAAACGTGTCCGCTAACTACCACACCTCATTTCTAGATGTCTCTGCCCTTCCAACTAAGATGCCCTGCACATGTTGTGCAGAGACTGGTTTTGACTAAAATCATGTCTCCTCCCCACTGTTTCTCTCCCTTCCTTTGGACTAAAAATAATAAAAACTACAGCATTTAATAAGCATGTAGGCTACATATGAGTGTTGCTCTTCTGAAAATCTGGCATTAATATTTGCCAGAGGGTGTATCTTAGTAACCTAAGCATCTGATATGGAATTCTTAAATTCCTTGGAACCACAAGTTCAAATCTTGATAAGGTCAATTCCAGTCTTCCAGCTTTCTGAGGTAAAACTGTGTAATATGTAACTTATGGTACGAGATTTTTGGAAAAGAACATAAGATCATGTGGGATTTGTGCTAGTGTCCTTGGCCAAAAGTCCCCCATCTACTCCTTTGTTCTTCAGTATGCCAAACGCTAGTTCGCTCTGCTTGCTGACCAGCGTCCATTCCAGAAGTTGGAGTTCAGTGCTGCTGAATTTATATGGTTTGTGAAGTTCTTTGGGATACTCTGATGAAAAGAGGCATGTAAATGTAATTAAAAATGTGCTGGTGGCTAGAGAGAGACTTGTGTTGAAATATGGTATTGAGTTGTGAGGCTTTGCAGAGAACTACTGGAAAGGCACCATGTCCTCACCTCGTGTTGTAACTAGCTATTGGCAAAGTATTGGCATATGTCTTTTTTGTGAGGTATGTGGGTGGATGGCAGTGTGATGGATGGCATACCTCTTTTGTCCTAAACTACTAGAAAATAACTAACCAAATCATGTTTAAAGATTCCCTCATTTAGTGTTAACCAGATGCTTTATAGTAAAGCCTTTAGCATGAATGCTTCTTCATGTTGTATTAGTGTAGTGACACAGTGCATAGATATGTAAGTTTTTAAAAATACATAATCACTGCTATGATGTGTATTTAGGTTTGGCAGCATTCAACTGTATTTTTTTATAATTAGTGCAAAATTATGGGTTTAAAGCAGTTTTCTTAATGTTAGCTATTTCAGTTTTCAGTTGTGGGAAATTATGTATGGGGTCAGACCATAATTGTTTAATGACAGCAGATGAGAATCAAACATTTTTAAAATTTTTATAACCATTAAAATGCAAATTGTCAACATCATGTCAAAATATACAAAGTAAGTATCCTTAAATCAAACTCTGTTCCTTTCTTACTCTACAGATAAGCAGACTTCGATTATTATTAATGGAAATGTTTTTTGTCATTAGTCTAATCCTTTCAAGCCTGTGTGTTTTGCAGTAGCACTTAGAGGTGCCCATTGAAATCATGGTCCCATTGTGCTAGGTGCTGTATAAACACATAGTGTGGGCCTGTTCCTGCCCTCAGGAACTTAGTCTAAATTCACAATTTTACTGTCCCAGGTACAATGTGATGTTGGTCTCAGTCCAGTTTCTAGGGACTGTTAGAAGTGACTGTATGATGGAGTCACAGCAGAAAGACCAAGGTCTATCTATCTGACTGGTTGTGGAGAACAAATTCCTCCATCACCCTGGAAGTTGTAATTCTAGGTCAAGTTTGAGGCATGGTGGCAGGGCAGTTTCAACACAGTTTGCATGGCTGTTTTCTGTGCTGTACCTGCTTTGTGGATAGTTAAGACTTCAGTCTCTAATCTGTGATCTTTGAAAGCAGTCACTTGTATTTAAATTCTGTGGAGTCTGTCACTATCAAAATAGTTCAGCTTAAAATGATAGTCATGTTTGAATCTGCTGCACCATTTTATGGTTGGACTAGGGCCCCCCCCGTGTAGCTTGTAGTGGAAAGGTTTCTAGAATATTGTACATGTCTGTTCATATAGTAGCTTCTATTGAGGTTTTTGTGACAGACTCAAGGAAGGTAGTGTATATGAAGTTTATTGTACATTTTTCAACATCTTCTCACTTGTTCTGTTGTGTGGGCATGACAACCCTATTGTAGATCTTCGTCGTGAACATAGGGAGCCGAACAAGGTCTGCTGCTCTGGAGTAAATTCTAGATTGTTCTGCTTTTGTTTTTAAAAAAAAAAAAAAAAAAAAAAAAAACCCTTCTTTTGATCCTCTCTGAGGGAGAGAGAGAAGGGAGTTTTTTTTACTCTCAGCTATGCAACATTTAAATGTCTTGATTCCTGGTGTCCAACCAGACTATTCAGTAGGAACATCTCTCTTCAGAGGCACTTAAGCAGGATTCTTTCCTTCAGGCAGCGCTGGTTAAGGTGACTGATAGGGCCAGAAAATGTGAAGTATGCCAACCCCTCTGCGCACAGGGAACAGCTGAAAGGAGAGCCTCATGAGCCAGACCCTTCTGATCAGTTTCCTTATGGACTAGGAGAAGCTCCTGATAGCAAATGAAATGGCCAAATATAATTTGATATGCTTTATAGGCAATTGGTTCACCTGTTACCTATGAGCCAAGCTTTTAGTGGCTCACTTTGCTCTCTGGGACCAGGTAGTCCCTGAGCTGACATAGTTAATGGAAGTTGTATGTTAGCATCTAAGATTGAATCAACAGAATGTACTCCAGAGTTAAGCTTCAGTTCAAGCATTAGTGCATAGCTGAGTCAGTTATCCAGCACCTGGCCATATCATGCAATGCCTTCTGGAGTCTTTCTTCCAACTCTCAGAAGGAATACATGAGGTCTTGAATAGCATACTGGGTATGACTTATTTTCTGCTTGTGTAGATTTCTTTTAAAGGAGTACTTCCTAATATGCAGCCCACCTCTTCCTTTGTTTAATCTCATTCACAGGCAGGGACCATATAATTTGGAGTACCAACATTAATAATTGTTGTCCTTCAGCCTTGGCGTTACCGATGAAAATTTGAAGGCTGTAATTTTCCTCCTTCTAGGTGCACGCTCTGCGTGTATTTTTGTACTCAGAATTCTTTCTCGTTTTTTCCTCTTTCCACAGTATTTGATTCTGAAACTCGAAAGACCTGCCATAGTCCAAAGTATCACCTTTGGCAAATATGAGAAGACTCATGTCTGCAATTTAAAGAAGTTTAAAGTCTTTGGTGGGATGAATGAAGAAAACATGACAGACCTATTATCCAGGTAAGAGATGATTTCAGCAACTTGTAAATCCACCTTAAATCAAAGGCTGGACCACAGTGTTCTTCCCTCCCCTCTTTTCTCCCAGATGGCACTCGGTTAACAGTGCAAAAAGGCTCCTAGTGTAAGCCTGCTGTTGGCTCCTGTGGCCCCATGTACAGCCCCTGGGCAGATAACTGATGTGATATGGTCAGGCCAAGGAGAATATATGCCAAAATTTAGCTCTGGGAAGCCTTCCCTACCTTGTTCTAACCACGGAGGATTTGTGGAGGGTGAGCTCCTGGAGGTTTTGAAGAGCCAGGGTGCAATGCTTGTGGGCTGAGATTCCTTTCTTCTGCATACCTGAGACTCGCACCTAAATTTGAGCTACAGTTGTGGAAAACTTTTAATAGTTCTTTAGGAGTTGTGTAGTAAGTGTTCTCGACTGCATATGTATAGAAACTCATTATAACAATACAGGTCTGAACTACTCAGCTGTTTTACCTTCATATTGATTGCTCTGTCAAAGGGTAGAGTACAAAACTAATTTCTTCTTTGTCTTAAATCACTTGATTTGGTAGTCCAGTGGTAGGTATTTTATGGAAGGCAGCCTATTACCAGTTTTAGACTTATCATAGATCTTAGAATAATTACTAATTTAAATTTGAGAAGGCCACCTAGCCAGTCTTCTGCCTCCTAAGTTGAAAGGGAGAGATAATATTTAGATCACTCACTGTACTTCAAGTGCAGAGGAGCCATACAGCAAGAGCCAATGTTAATTGGAGGCCAGCAACAGGAAAGCCCAGTTATAGGGAGTGTGTGCTGGTTTGTTGAAGTAGTCAGTACTTGTTGGCTGCACTTCTTTGATCAAAGAATCAGACTAGTCCTGCCTTACCAGGTGAAACCATGTGACATGAAGAACCAAGCGTAGATATCCTACAGGACCATGTAGTAGGATTTCAAAAGCATCTTCAGATTTGAGCTACCCCAATTTAGTAATTTTAAATTGCTATTGCTTAGTGCTTGAATTGTGGGGCAACTTGATAGGAAGAGGGAAGGACTGAAATAGTATGCTAGTAGTTTGCTGGTATAGTTGAGCAGTCTTTGTGTCATTTGACTTCTCAATTTTTCAGGAACTATTTCTTCATGTATTTTTGTTGTAACTATACTAAAGTCCAGGTTTATTTTATTACGAATCTTGATACCTTGCACTTTATGTAGTACTTTTTCATCTGGAAATCACAGAGCACTTTTAAAATCAGTTAATTCTCATAATGCTCCTGTGAGGTAGGCAAGTACTATCTATGGCTTACAAATGGGAAAGCTGAGTTGCAGAGAAGTGACTTGCCTAAAGTTACATTTTGAGTCCGCATAGACTGGAACAGAATCCATATCTCCTGACTCCAGTTCCCTACTCGTATCACTAGACATGTTACCTCCTTGGGAGGTAAAGTGGCTGATTCAATCCAGACACTGGTCCAACATGCATACTTATGAATCAGTAGTAAAATGAAACCATCACATTTCAGACATGACCTAGGTTGCATTTACTAGTTAGCTCTAAAATACGAGGTAAGATTTAGTAACTTTATTTATTTTTTCCACAGTGGCTTAAAGAATGATTATAACAAAGAAACATTCACCTTGAAGCATAAAATTGATGAACAGATGTTCCCCTGTCGATTCATTAAGATAGGTAAATGCATTTTTTCAGCATTCTGAGTAGAAAATAATTTCTTCTTATACATGTGCCAGTCTTGGCACTTGTGACTACGCTGTATTCAGGCAAAATATTCAAAATAGCTGTTCCATTTCATGATCTTTTAGACTGGTTAGACTAGAATACAGTGAAGCCTTGTAGCCAAGGAGTAATAGCTTAATATTTTAAATCCTATGGACTGCAAGCAAAGTAGAATACAAACTTAAAGAAATGTGATCATGTGGCCAAGTAATATTGCTGGGGAAGCTGCTTACTCTCCTACTATGAATTACAGTACAGAGCTTTAAAAAAAATTTCTAGTAGTTTACTGCTGGTATAAAGTTCAGCATTGACAGCCTTCAAGGTTGAAAAGAGTTGAATTCGTCTATTCCCAAAACAGATACAGCCTGGTTAGCAGGAACAGAAGCTTCCCTTGCCCCTTCCATACCACCTAGACTCACCTTGACTAAAGAGACAATATCTGGGGGAAGCGGCAGGTCAGTCCCCATGATGTTCTGAGTCATTATCTAACAATTAAGGCCACTTGCGTTGGTAGTTTTTGCAATGGGAGCATTTGTCCACTGAGAACTGGACTGAGTCATTTTCTCGTTTCACCTGGGCTACCAAGCAAAATAACACTTGGTCACTGTTTTTTTTGCTGCATTTCAGTGAGTGACCTAGAGGTGAAAGATTCCAATTTATGGATTAGCTGACCTATCTGGTCCCTTAGGGTATGTCTACACTGCAATTAAAAAAACTCACTGCACTGAGTCTCAGAGCCCAGATCAGTTGACTCAGGCTCACAGGGCTTTGGCTGTGGGGCTATAAAATTGCAGAGTGCATGTTTGGGCTGGAGTCAGGACTCTGAGACTCTCCCCTCTTGTGGGGTCTCAGAGAGTCTGGGTTCCAGCCTGAGCCCAAATATTTTACATAGCAATTTTATAGTCCTGTGAGCCTAACAAGGCTGATCTGGAGCCAGCTGTGGCTCTGCTACTGGTCTTATATTGTGGTATTACACATACTCTCAGGTCAAGAAATAGATAAGTTCATGGAGGATAGGTCCATCAATGGCTATTAGCCAGGATGGGCAAGGATGGTGTCCCTAGCCTCTGTTTGCCTGGGCAACAGGGTATGGATCATGTGATGATTACCTGTTCTGTTAATTCCCTCTAAGGCACCTAGCATTGACCACTGTTGGAAGACAGGATACTGGGCTAGATGAACCTTTGGTCTGACCCATTATGGCCATTCTGATGTTCTTATGTTCTTGTTTGCTTTGCTGTAGTGGCTGTTCTTTGAAAGGAAAACAGCAAGGACATACTTGCAGAAAAGTGGAGGAATGAGACAATTTACTAATATAACTTACTCAAGCTACATAATTCATATACTGTGAATCTTGAGGTCCTGGTTTATTTTACCTCGCTCACCCAGACTTTGCTGAGACTGTCTGAATGGGGCTCCTTTTGGAATCCCTTTATATCACTCATACCTCTGCTGTAGAGTTTTGTGAAGATGTTGTCTCCAGCGTGTGCCAGCACCCAGGGAAGTGAGAACTTAGGCCCAGGAATTTAAATCTGTCATTTGTGTGATAACCAGGAGCCCTAATTCCCATAAGTGTGCAAGTGTATTTTTTTAACTATCCTTTTTTCCCCCCACCCCCATGATCTTCTTGGCCATATAATCTGCAAAATTTGGCTCTGAGATACTTAGTGATGGAAGAGCAAGGTAAAGCAGCACAAATGCTGTGTTGAGTATAGAATATTTGAATGTATTAGTAAAGTTTTATTGCCCTTAAACATGCTGAGGCCTTTTTATTTTGTCTCAGGATAAGTGTTATATTATGGTATTACTTTTCATATGTTATACAAGGTGTAAAAAGTAACACCAGTAACACTTTGGTCATTTTTTGAGTGACTGGAGCATTAAATGTGTGCTGCTTTGCCATTCAGAAAATGATTTTTGAGCTCAAATTTACAAATGGCTATTTTAAAAAGTCACGCTTGACATACGTAATTGTAAGCTAATTCTGAATGTGTGCTTTTCTGTGGTTGAAGGAAACTGATTTGATAGGTTATGAATATCTAACAGTTATGTGTGGAATGTGTGTACTTCATTAATTTATGCATGCACCAGAGAGGAGTTTGGAATGCCCACAAGTGAATATTTATTCCCAGCATTTTTCATAGATCAGGTGTAGGATGATTTGAACATTACTCCTGGGGGAATTCTGTGCCACTGTGCAGATGCAGAATTTGTGTGTCCTGCAGATTTTCCCCCCCCCCTGCAGAAAGTACATTTTGCCCAGGAAGAGCTGCAGTTCTGCCTTTCGCTCACCGGAGGCTGCTGTGGCACCAGAATAGCCAATGGTGGGTGAAAGGTGGAACTGCAGCACTTCTTGGGCACAGTGTATTTTCTGCGGGGGAGTGCGGGCAGGGGAATTTTGTGAATGCACAATGGTGCAGGATTCCCCCAGGAGTAGAAGTCCATCACAGCACCCTGCCTGCGGTGCCAGGTTAGGACAGACAGAGTGGGGCACATGGGACTGCTGGGGCGGGGGGATCACAGACTACGATTCAGAATGGCTAGTGGTGGGGACAGACTGGGGTGTAGGCTCATCAGCTGGAGGGGTGATGGCATTGAGCCAGGGGCTGAATGGGAGTTGGGGGAGTGCAAGGCCACATGGGGATAGGGGAGGAGAGTTGCAGGGACACATGGGTATGGGGGGTTGGGGAAGAGGGGCAGGTGTGCCTGACTGAATGGGAGAACTTGGGGTCAGCAAGGGTCTGCATGGGGGAGGCTTCTGAACTGCCTAACAATTCCCCCTCACCCCTGCTCCCCCCAAACAAAACAAAACACCTGTTCCATACTTCTACCACCTACACCCAACAAACTTGTAGGTTCACTCCAGGCTCCTTTCCTCTCCCTCAGCTCCTCCATTACCCCTCACTCCCCCAAGCCTTTGCACTGCTTCTGACGGGTGCAGGAAACACTTCTGTATTGTAATTTAAATTAAAGTTCTGTACTAACATGCCTGGTAATTATCAGAATCTTTTTTTGCTGACAGATATTTTGAAATAAATTACCGAAATAATCGAAACCTGTATGATTATATTGTTTTGATAGATAAAATATGCAGAATTTTAAAATATTGTGTGCAGAATTTTTAATGTTTTGGTGCAGAATTCCCCCAGGCATAGGACATGCCAGTCAAAGAGCTTTGAGGTCTGTCTTGTTACCAGATAGTGTGTCTTTTCTAAAGAGCATGGTATTTTGCTCTGTGATTAACGTGTAACATTTTATTTTTGCAACAACAATCCTCAGCTTTTCAACTCTTCACTAGTTTAGTGATATGTAACAATTACATAACAGATGTGTGCATGGACTTGGGAGTGAATAAACTGTGGGGTGTCAGAAGTCACTGCTGAAGAAACAGTTGCTGGATAACTTAGAAGAATGGATCTATGCTGTTCTGGACTTGTAAACATATGCAATAGGCAAAAGCTAAGTAGAGTTAGGTCTGGTCTGTCTTTGGATGGAATATATCAGAGAGGAAAAAAGAATCTGGTTTTGTGCACGACTGTTAATTGCTGGACCACTAGTGACTGGAAGAGTATAGCTAGAAGTCTTAGCATGAGAACAACCTTGCCTATAATGCTTCTCAATACCAAAGCCCTTCATCTGTTTCTTGCTGAAATGGGTTCCTTATACACAGAGAATCTGCATGTTACCTTTCTACATTGATTGAAATGGGACTCTCCATTCTAAGCCCCTTTTTTTAGTACCTTAATTTCTTGATTCCTCTATCTTTTGGGATGAATTTTTTATGCTTGCTGCATGCCCAGAAGTAAATTTTGGTTTCGGAAAATTGATGAAAGTCTGCATAGCACTTGAGAAAGATTAGGCTTTTGAAAACTACAAGTGGCCTTTAGACTGAAACCTATTAAAATACTTTCTATTTTGTTTTATGCAGCATTGTTCATATAATAATGTGACATGAAAGTGTTTCTACTATGAAATTACTGTGAAAATGGTGGTGTGAAATTCCGTTATTTTTCATGGTTACAGATCAAATTTGCTCAATTTACAAGTAAACTTTTCCCTAGTTGCTAGCCATGGTAATTCAACTTGGGATAGGAATGCTATGCTGTGTTCCTTGTGACATCACCAATAATCAAGATTCTGTAAGCCAAAATTTGTTCTTATATGAGCCTACTGGGTGAAATCCTGACTCCAACAAAGTCGCCCATTTTCATCAGTGGGGTTGCACAGGTGTTATTGAAGACACAATTTGCCTCTGTGGTTGGAATTTGGTTAACAATTCTATTAATAAGCATGCCATGATAGACTCAAACTTCCACTCCTGTAGTTGAATGAGCTCTGCAGAGTTAGCAGAAGGAAAACAGTGTGGGGGAAAAACCCAACCAAATGCCTTATGTTGTTTAAGTGTTCAGACATGCCTCCTAACTTGAAAGGAGCAGAGCAGTTGAATAAGAAGGTAACTTTAAAAAAAAATCTTTTTAAATTGAGCTTCACTTTTATAATTCTGGCCACTTGACGTTGTTCAGACTTCATAGGCCATGCAACAGAGCAATGGGACGTGTTTAACCCTTATAATAAAATTCTGTTTTGCCTAGTTGTTCATTGAAAGACTGGGCGTGGGTGAGGGAAGCAGCTTACTTGGACATGTCCTCTACCAATAGAAAGCTCATATATTCATGTTTTATCTCAACACTTTCATTTCTGGCCCTTCTACCTTCCCTGGTTTCAGGAAGCTGTGCTTGGGTAAAGCTCTTTACTGAGGGTGTGGGAGGGTGTTGTGACTATTGTGGTTATACTGAAAACTTATCAAGAGGAGTGTCTGACATACCAAATAACTGGCATGTGTTAATCAGTCCACATGTGCCATAAGCTTTGGTATAATGGAATGGAACTATACTTGCTTTACTGTTGCTTCTCTGGTAAGTCTTTGTAAATAAGTTGACTGTAATGTTATCTAAATTGTACCTTGTAGCATATGTTTCTGTATACGTGTATGTTGTGTGGGCAAGTACCATAATGTTGGCCTGCAAGGGTACAGTTAAGGTTGCTGTAGGAATTGTAGATAACTTAAGATTATGTTTGAAATAGATGAACTCAGACTTGATTCACATTTCCCCAGGCATAATTATTTTGGATGTTGGTTTTATTTCCATCCTCTATCACATGTTCCCTCAGTAGGCCTGTTCTTACATTATTTTATGAAAACAAAAACCTTAGTGCCAGTAAAAATACCTGTATGTTTTGTAAGTGCCCTAAATATCTCCACTGCTTTTGATCTTGTTAAAAGTGTGGTCAGATGTTTGGCTGTGTGTGTGTGTTTTCCCGGTTGGCTGTTCCAGCTCTGCACAGACAGTTGGCACAGCAGACCTTGAGTGAAGCGCCCAATGACCACAAGATTCGTTAAGGTGCGAAGGCATCCAGCCAAGTTTATTATCGACAAAGCATGGGTAATAGCACCTGGCAGACTCCATGAGGATATTAAGACATGGATGCTCATGAAAGTGGAGGCAGCTCAGTCAATGGTGGGACTTTCCACTGCCCCCTAGGCTGGCCAAAGATAATCCCTCTGAGATTCATCTTTATACCCTGATATAAACAAGTTACGTACTGTCATACTGACCTTATCTTTTAGGAGGGGTCAGTGTGTTTCTGTTATCCTTGGGGAACGTTTTTGTACCATTGTTGACATTGGGATGTGTTTGCATGCATACTCTGTACTTAACACTTCTTGGGAATGTGTATTTTTGCAGTATTAGCCCTGTTCTTGCCAGATCCTGGGAGCAGGTCCTGCCTCATACCAGGCCTCTAATACAAGGGCTTATGTCTCAGGCTCTCTTCCTACTGCAAAAAGTATATTGATTTCTGCTCTGCACCAGTTTTTTGTTACTGTGTAGCAGCAATTCAGTTGGTCTGAACTATTGTTTACATGTTCAGTACTGATTGCTGTAGCACTTGCAACAAAATATGCTGAGAATCTTTAGGTAGAGTTCTGAAGTTTTTTACTGTGGCTAGAATGAGTCAAGGATAACTAAAGCTCTACCCCAAAGGGATGGGAGTGCCCAGCATAATCCAGTACAGAACATACACATAATAGGGTGTGGCCACTGCAGTGAGAATATCTTTGCAGAACAAATCTTTGGATTTCATTTTTACAGGGGCTACTTCTCAAATACTTGGGAAGGTTTTACAGGCTTGTAGGGTGACACAGAAGAAGATACATGGTCCGGGGTGGGTGAAGGAGACAAAGAGAACGGTTGGGAAAAGAACTTAGATGGGACATAGGATTTAACCTCCTCCTGGTCCCTCCTCAAAGCCTGCTACTTTGTTGCTTTTGCACAAAATTACGAATAAAATAAATTTAAAAGAAAACTAGCTCAGTACATAACAAAAACAGGGTTACCCTCATGACCTTATTTTGTGTGAATCTCACCGCTCTTTCAAACTGCATCCCACCGTCTGTCTGTCCTTATGTCATGTCTAATTTAAATGCTTGCTACCCCAACCATATGACATTTTATTTGTCTGAAATGCTGTGCACATCTCTAGGAGCTGTATAAATGAGAGAGCAGAAAGGTGTGAAAGTGAAGATGAGAAGCTTGCCCTTAATGTAGGAGAGTGGGAACCAGTGGAGAGATTCAAGACTGAGGAGATATGTTTAGAGTGATGGAAAAGGAATCTTAAAATGTCCTATGTTTTAGGGTTAAAGAACAGATTATCCTGCCATTCAACTCATACTCTCCCTCCCACCCCCCCTCCATTTTCATCTTTTGGAGCAACTTTAAAATATCTAATTAAATTTTCTTGGGCTTTGTAGCCCCTGCGAGGCGTCTATCGTCCTTCCCATATGTGGTATAAATTCTGTTTTAATGCTAATTGGTTTTTAAATTTTTCTGAAATAGAATGATCCTGCATGATGGAACTCTGATAGTAAAAACACCACTGCTCATCTGTTTTCTGTTTTATTTGTGAACAAATGTAAGACCTTGTTGAATGTTTAATAGAGCTATTGAACTGTTGGTGGTCTTACATCCTTGTGGTATTTATGGTTCGCATTTCTGAAGTACCTGTCACTCTAATGTACAGGACATGTACATAAATATTATCCCTAAATGGGATTTTAGCTGTCCAACTGCATCCTCCATTTCATGGCCTCCCACAGCATGATTCCAAGTAAAGTGGGGTGAGGTGGGGAACCTGCTATTCAATTAAAACGCCTGGGTAAGGAGAAGTCGTCTTCTCTGAGTCAGGTGTTAAACCTGGGCTGTTAAATCTTTGTTAGAAGCCAGTGCTACAGTTTGAACTCTCTAGGAAGTTCTGTCCCAGTCCTGTGAGATGTACCTTGTGCTCTGACAGCTTTCCAACCATCAGTTCATGTTTCAGTGTGAGGGACAAGTGGCAACTGTTGAGATAAATGGGCCACAGCCCCTTATTTAGCAAATGATAGCTAATGCCTTGAATTGGACTTGGAACTGGGTAGGTAAGTAGTTCTGAGGAATCAGAGTAACAGCCGTGTTAGTCTGTATTCGCAAAAAGAAAAGGAGTACTTGTGGCACCTTAGAGACTAACCAATTTATTTGAGCATAAGCTTTCGTGAGCTACAGCTCACTTGAGCCGGAGATGTCGAAAATAGGATTCTAGGTCACCACAGAACTGTATCATGTTCGTGGGGGTGGAGGGGCAGAAGGAGAGGCCCCAAGATAGGACAGCTGCTTCTGCTGGGCTCAGAGTATAGTTGGATAGGTTAACAATATTGCTGGGTGGGTTGAGGGAACCATTGCTGTGGCCCCTTGTGGCATGTAGTAGTTTAGAAAGTTTAGTGTCCTTTTTCTTTTGTAGAGAAGCAAAGTGTGTGTTGTAAATGGCTTGTCTGGTTTTAGTAAAGTCCAGCCACGAGGAAGTTTGTGTGGAAGGTTGGTTTTTTATGAGAGTATCCATTTTTGAGAGCTCATTCTTAATCTTTCCCTGTTTGCTGTAGAGGATGTTGATCAGGTGGTTCCGCAAGCTGTAGCTCACGAAAGCTTATGCTCAAATAAATTGGTTAGTCTCTAAGGTGCCACGAGTACTCCTTTTCTTTTTAGTTCTGAGGAAGATGCTTGGGGTGGAATGTTCTTGATGGTCTGTCTTGCTTATTAGAGAGGATGCTGAATGGTACACCAGTTCTAGCATTTTCAGGTCTTCATGGCTCTTACTTGTTTTTCCTTTTGGGGGGCTGTGGTGGATAGACAACCTAAAAGCTATTAAGTGCTGTTGGTGCTTTTTATTTTGTGTTTTATAGACTCTAAAATTGTAGTATGGGGAGCAATGTTTTCATTTAGTTCCTTCTCTACAAGAAAAAAAATCATATACAACTTTTATTAATCCTTAATTTTTTTTAAATGCAAATCTGTGTGAGAGAATTTGATAAATTGCTATGTATGCTCTTGGATTAAATCCACTTCTAATCAAGAGAAGAATGTTAGTAGTGGTTGCTGACGAACAGGACTGGTTACTAAAGTCCTCTGTTCAAAGGACAAATATTGTTATGCTCCTGCTGTCTTAACTTTCACCTGCACTGTGGATCAGTCCTGACCCGAAAAATCGTCTCATATCTAGAGGTGGCTTTTGCTGTTCAATCCTTTTTGCCTCATCTGTGGTACCCAACAAAGATACTGGCTTGGTGATGTGACACCTATCCACTAGGAATTGGGCTGAGAGTAACTCTCTTGGAACTCAGAAAAGCCATCAGATGGTGGGTCACTTTCCAAACTGATGAATTTGAACAGATGACCTGAAGGCTTATGTCATACATGTTGCAAATTCCACAAGTTATCGGGTCACAAGTATAGCTTTGATACTGCTGTAGTATGCCCCACTCAGAGTAGGGGGCAGGTTCTGGTGCTGCACTAGGGAGCAGCTACTGTGTAATATCTTCTCAGTTTGGATTTTTTATTTGAGGTTTTTAACTTTCAAAGTATTTGAACATTGAGGTGGGAGGACTGTACTCTGTGAAGTGATTTCAGGTTTTATTTGCAAGTTTAGCGAAGAATGGAGGAAGGCATCCCAACAGTCTTGATTGCAAAAGCTTGGAAGACGTGAAAAACAAATTGTTCTTTATGGGAATGTTTATTTTTCAAAATAAAATGGGCGTAATACATAGCCTGCAGGCACAGCATTTGGCAAATGAAAGATTAAGAGCCATGCAGTGTGGTGAGGAGAACAGCAAAAGAATAAATGGACGTACATCAGACATCAAGAATTATAACATTCAAAAACCAGTAGGAGAACACTTCAGTCTCCCTGGACACCGAATAACAGACTTAAAAGTGGCAAGTCTTCAACAAAAAAAACTTCAAAAACAGACTCTGAGAAACTGCAGAACTGGAATTAATTTGCAAACTGGACACCATCAAATTAAGCCTGAATAAAGACTGGGAATGGATGGGTCACTACAAAAACTAATTTCCCCCGCTGATACTCACCTTCTTGTCAGCTCTTTGAAATGGGCTACCTTGATTGCATTGGCTTCCTTAGCACTACAAAAGTGATTTTCTCTCCCTTGGTATTTACCCCTTCTTGTCAACTGCTGGGAATAGGCCACTTCCACCTTAATTGAATTGGCTTGTTAGCAGTGACCCCCCACTTGGTAAGGCAACTCCCATCTTTTCATGTGCTGTGTACTTATACCTGCCTACTGTATTTTTCACCCATGGAAGCTTATGCCCAAATAAATTTGTTAGCCTCTAAGGTGCCCCAAGGACTCTTTGTTGTTTTTGTTGATACAGACTAACACAGCTACCCGTAGGTGCCAACTTTCCCAGGTGCTGGTGGGAGCTCGCGCCCCCTGGCCCCGCACTCCACCCTTTCTGCGCTCCATTAGACCCCTTCCCTAAATCCCTGCTGCGGCTCTTCCCCGAGCGCGCCGCATTTCCCTTCTTCCCCCCAGCACTTGCCACAGCTGTTTCACAGCGCAAGTGCTCAGAGCTACGGGGGGGGAAGTGGGCATGCGGCATGCTCGGGGGAGGAGCTGGAGGTGAGCTGGGGCAGGGTGGGGAGCTGCCAGTGGGTGGAGAGCAGCCACCAATTTTTCCCCAAGGGTGCTTCAGCCCTGAGCACCCACGAAGTCGGTGCCTATGCGGCTACCACTCTGAAACCAGTTTTTAATAGGGCATCTTTGGTAATGAAAATAGTCAAAAACAATGAGTGGAGGCACATATAAAAAATCTTCAACTTTGTGTTGTAGAATTTGGTTTTCTGTAGCACTTTCTGTACTAGAGGTGTCACAGATTAGCACTTGAACAACATATGCAAATGTTGCAGCCATTTCCCCCTTTGCAATAACTAGGAGAAGCACTTGGATACTAAGACATATTCAACTGAGGGACATAAAGGTGTCCAGGACTCTGGAGGTAGCCCCTTTTTTTATGTTTCAGAAAATGTCCTAATTGAGTCTGAGACTTTGTGAGTGAAGAGCGAGGGTTTCAGTGACGTGAATAATAGGAATGGGGAAAGAGAGGGTGTAATAAAAATTAAAGCCTGCTGAGGACCCTCTAGATCTCCCCTAGAAACCTATGAAGTAACAATCTTCGATGGCCATTCCTAGAATCTTGGGTAACAATTTTCATGTGGAAAGTTCTGAAAGGACATAGTAAAATCTAGGCATTGCGTATTTCAGTAGTTGCTTTGCATCCCGTTTGTTTTTGTTTTTTCACACTGTACCCATCATTTGTTTCTTGTCACGTATAAATATTCTTAAGTGAACCTGCAACTGCTGGGCAATCAGTTGAGACAAATCTGCTGCTCTCCGTAGGATCAGTCTGGAATGGGGCCAGGACTTCCTTAGTCCGGCAAACCCATGGTTTATCCGTGCTGCCCCACAGTTTGGACTATGGGGGTGGAGTGGGATGTGTGAATACTGAAGTACTGCACTTAAATTTCTCCATGTGGATGCTGTGGGAGTGAGTAAAAAGATTCCTAGTTCGCATTAACATGGTCTTAAAGTGAATTAGGAATTTTTTAGTTTGTGCCTGCAGTGTCCACATAGGCTCAGCATTTTGCTGCATACTGCAATTCGCGCCTTAGAAGTCTGAGCTGTAGGGCAGCATAGAAGTAGCCCAGGAGCCTAAACCATTTTTCATCCTGTCTTGAAAGGCAATCAGAAAGGAGTGTTTTAATTTTGGCAAGGACAAGATTTTATTTATTCCTTTCTTCCCGCTTGAGAGGTTGCCTTTCCCTGCAATCACTTTCATCCCTCTCCTTTGTTTGGTAGTTGCTCCCTTTCATGCAGTGATATTTGTTTTTGTGAGAGCTATTTGCTATGGTATCAGGTACTTTGGTTCTGGTGTTTCTTTGGAAAGGATTGACTTTTATTTTGATTACAATGTAATTCTTCCCCCCTCCCCCCCCCCCACCTCCTGAACTGGGACAAAACATTCAAGATTTTTTCAGAATGTTTTAGTCCACAAAAAAATTCATTTGGAAATAGCATGCTTTGATTTTGAAATTTTAAATTGAAACAAAACATTTTGATATTCCTGAATTGGAATGTTTAATGTCAGTTTATTTAACTGACCCAAAATGTGTCACTTTTTGAGTCAGTTCAACGTTAGGGAGATGATTTTTATAGTTTTGCATTGCCTCATAGGAGTTATAGAGCAGGTACCTGATGCCCTCTTTCTTCTACGGACTGGACTCCTTGCACAGACTATGGCTTCTGTGATACATATGCAGTCATATGACTTCCATGATACACCACACAGTGTGGTCAGGGGAGATCATGTTGCATCATGAGATGTAGTCTGGCCAGGGAGCCTGCTTCATAGGGAGACTAGGGGCAAGAGGCATCTGAATTACAACTTCCGTGATGCAACGTGGCGGTATAGAAAGATGCAGTTAAGCAAACCAAAATATTTTTACTTGTGTTGAAATGCCAAAATTAAACACCTTGTTTCAGTTTTTCTCAGAGAAAAACTGAAAGTCAATCAGAAATTTCCAGAAAATACATTTTCAGTCAATGATTTTGGACAGAAAATTCCCAGCAAGCTCTAAACATAGTATATTATGTTGACTTGGTATGTTTGGCTTCCTGTATGGAGCTTGTGTATCTACCAAAAAACACTTTTTAAAAACGATGCTATTTAGGAGAGGAAGCGAAGTCTCAGTTTAAACTACAGATAGTTACAATTGCACAACTAAAGATCCATCAGTGAGAATTTGGCTAGGACACAAGTGTCAATATTCCTGTTCTTAAGAGTGCAATAACACTTTTTTTAATTACCACAAGCGGTCAGAGGATATCAGGATTGTAACTAGGGTGACCAGACAGCAAATGTGAAAAATCGGGACGGGGGTTGGGGGTAATAGGAGCCTATATAAGAAAAAGACCCAAAAATCAGGACTATCCCTATAAAATCGGGACATATGGTAACTGTGTACATAAAACCAGTGGTGAGCTGGAGCCGGTTCGCACCAGTTCACTAGAACCGGTTGTTAAATTTAGAAGCCCTTTTAGAACTGGTTGTCCCTCACGGAACAACCGGTTCTAAAAGGGCTTCTAAATTTAACCGGCCAAAAGTGGCACCTTAGGGGCTGACTCCATGGGTGTTCCAGCCCTGGAGCATCCAAGGGGAAAATTTGGTGGATGCAGAGTACCCACCGACAACTCCCCACCCCGGCCCCAGCTCATCTCCGCTCTATCTCCACCCCTGAACGCACTGCCCTGCTCTGCTTCTCCTGCTCCCCAGGCTTCCCGCGAATCAGCTGTTCACGCAGGAAGCCGGGGCGGGCTGAGAAGCAGGCTGTGGCTTCCTGCGCAGGCCCAGGGAGATGGAGGTAAGCTGGGGCGGGGGGGCACGAGGAGGGCTGCCTGCGCCATAGCAGGTAACCGAGGCGGGGGAGGCATGTAGGGGGAACCGCTCCCCGCCCCAGCTCACCTCTGCCACCCTCGGCTTGAGTGGGAAGCCATCGCCTGCTTCTCAGCCCTCCCCGGCTTCCTGCCGAACAGCTGATTCGCGGGGGCAGGGCGTGGAGGAGCAGAGCAGGGCGGCACCTTCATGGGAAGAGGTGGAGCGGAGGTGAGGTGAGCTGGTGCCAGGCGCGGGGCGGGGAGCTGCCAGTGAGTGCTCTGCATCTACCAAATTTTCCTCGTGGATGCTCCATCCCCGGAGCACCCAGGGAGTCGGCACCTATGGCGCCACTTTTGATGTGATCTGTGGGGGAGCGGCTGTTCCCCCGCCCCTAGGAGCCAGAGGGACCTGCCGGATACTTCCTGGGAGCTGCCCCAGGTAAGCACCTCCGGGACTCCCGACCTCGCCCCCCGGCAGGTCCCTCTGGCTCTTAGGGGCGGGGCGGGATGGGTACCCACTATGATGGCCCATGAGACCTTCCTGCCCCCTTCTAGGGGCAGTCAGGGGACAGGGGAGGAGGGTGGATGGGGCAGGAGTCCGGGGGGGGACGTCAAGGAATGTGGGGGGGGTTGGATGGGGCAGGAGTCCAGGGGGAGTGGGGGTGGGCAATGCCCTCCTCGTGGGGTGAGGAGGGAACCGGTTAAGATTTTGGCAGCTCATTGCTGCATAAAACGGATTAAATGATTCCTTTACTCAGTAGTATGATCAGTTGGAATGGAGTTTCTGTACTTCCTGTATCTCTCCATAGTTTCAGATCTATGCTGCAACTTCAGTGTAGAGTCCTCTGTCTTGGCTTGTGTTGTATAGTTAACATAGCTAAATGCTATAGATCTACAGCATTACACTTTATTCATATTAGATCTGCCTACAGACCTGCTGTTCAAATTTTGCACTGGATTTTGGCATCCTTTGCTCTTCCTAAGAGAAAACATGTCACTTTTCCTTAAAGTGTAACATTTTAATAGCTCTTTCCACTTTTAAAGGGATAGTATCAAATAGTTTAGGCCCCAAAGCTATCTTATTGTACCTCGAAAATTAAGGAGGACGTTCTCCATGTTCTGTAACTGTTCATGTAGTGCTTCACATTTTCTAAATGTGTGTACTGTTTATTCCTTAACCTTCATTAGCAGCTCTCTGCTGCTGTGGGCTTGAACACAGTGTACTCTTGGGGGAATTCTGCAACAAAAAATTAAAAATTCTGCTCAGAAAATTTTAAAATTCTTTATGTCAAAATAACACAATATAAACTCCATTCAATTATTTTTGGTAATTTATTTCAAAATACATTGCAACAAGTATGTCAACAATACAGGTAACAAAAAAAGATTCCCCCAGGAGCAGAGAGTTAAAGAAACCCCTATGACAACCCAGTTCCCAGTTGGGGGTTTTTGGAGGGGGTTGTGTGGCACCCCTAGAGCCCAGCCACCTGCATTTCCCTTATCCCCAGAGCCCAGCCACATGGCACCCTTCCATCCCCCCAGAGCCCAGTTGCGGGGCACTCTCTTGGCCAGACACCTGCACCCCCAGAGCCTTTACTCCCTGCATCTTCTTTACTCTCCCGCTGGGGTATGTCGTGTGGTGCAACTCTGCCCTTCCTCACCCTTTGCCCTAGCTGGGTCTCCCAGATCCTCTCCTGTCCCTGGGAGTAGGAGGATCAAGCTGGGTAGCCAGAGCATGCAGAGCCTCCATCCCTACTGGGCTGGGCAGTCTGCTCACTGCAAGCTGGGCTCTAGAGTCCAGTGTCCCTTAGTGGTGCTCAGCAGCTCTGCAGCCCCCATTCTGCAGGGGAAACCTGGAACTCTGCACAAATTCTGCATTGCGCAGTGGCACAGAATTCCCCCAGGAGTATGTCATGGTATAGACCTGCTGTGGCGGTAGTTCTTACTAGTGCTGCCTGCTGTTGAGGAAAAAGCCAAATGCAGTGAAGTTATGTCACTACAGTGTGTTTGCCCAAACTTGGAGTGAGGGCACAAGGGGAGCCCTGAGCAGGCTGCCAGCTAACCTGACGTCCTTGATGTTCGAAATGGGGTGGGAGAGAATAATAGTATTTGATGGGGGGGAGTTTTAGGGAGAGAGGTACACAATTGTGGAAGTAAAACTGCCAGAAAGCCAAATTGGTTTCACATGCAATTAGATAGAAATATGGTATGGATGAAAGTTGTGAACCTGGAAAAAGCACCCCACCCCGCCTCCAAGCTTCCAAGAGGATGTTGCAAATCATGTAAAGTAAAAAATAACCTAACTTGATATCCTCTTATAACCAGGGGGGTGGTGGTTCTACTGCTGGTAAAAATGAAATAAACCACATACTTTAAGTATCACATACTGCCCTCAGTTTGCCCAGGTAATGTCCATCAGTGTCAAAACCCACTGGCCATTTGAGCTATTGTATTCAGATTCCAGCATTCTGACCCTGCTTTTGTCTACCTGTGTACAAGCGTCTAGTCTGTAAAGAGCTGCTGTCTTCATCTTTTTTCCCACTGCAAGCTGTTTTGAGCCACAGATTAATATGATGTATGGCTGGTAATTTTTCTAACCTTACAGAAAATCAGTAACCAAAAATGTGTGTGTAAAGGAAGAGAATTTTATTATTGTTAAATCATTCTCTTTGAGCTAAAAAAATGCATTCTTTTGAATAGTGTTGTAGGTTTGATCAATAATCTAACAAGTATTTGACATTTATATACCTTTCTTTTTTTTCCCCACCCTCTACCCCTCCAGTTCCACTGTTATCATGGGGACCCAGCTTCAATTTTAGTATCTGGTATGTTGAACTTAATGGCATTGATGATCCAGATGTGGTCCAACCCTGCCTCAACTGGTACAGCAAGGTAGGCCTGCATTATAAATTGCTGTTTGCTTTGAGAGTGATGTAATCTCAAAACACTGTAAAACTTACTCTTGTGGAATTGCACTATTTCTGTTCTGTTCTGCAGGTATCAGCTGTTTAAACAAACATTATTATTTTTATTTATTTATTTTTAAAGACAAGTGCAGAAGCTTAATTTCAGACTTTGTCCTATATTACCCTTTCTTTAAAGGGTGTTGTATAAACTTGAACACTTGGTTATTTGAAGTAGATGGACTAGTTGGTTTTCATGGCCTTACACATACCAGGATAATTGTAGGCATAGGCTTCAGCGTGGTGGGAGAGGGACTACGTGATCTGTTTTAGGGCACTGCTATAACACAAACCATAGTAAAAGTTGTTGTTCCAGGACAAAACACTCAAGCTTAAACATATAAAGATCTTGGTGGTGATTTTCAACTTACATTTCCATGTAAAGTGCTCTACTATAGAGTAATTTCAAATCTTGTCATACTGACTAAGACAAGTGCATGTATGTAGATGTACACGTTTTCATACACACTTTTGTCTTTGGTCAGTATGGTGAGATGTGATAGTTGTGTACAAGAGGGCAGTTTATATAGAAAACATCAACAAAGTATGTGCTTATGCATGTACTTGTGCACACACAGTCTCTCTTCCCTGAAACAATAATGGTTGATAACGGTCAATCCAAATAGTAATCCGTGCAACTTTTCACCTCCCCTTTCATCTGTCATTCTTCCCGTCACTAGGTTCTTGAATTCTCAGTGTTGTCTTTACATCTTTATAATACTTTACTTTGATAGGTCAGCCTCAAACCGTGTTACTTTTATGGACTCTAAATGAAGTTTTATTTAAAAAAAAAAAAAAAAAAAAAGTGAAACTCCTCTCCACAATTCCTAGTTCAATTAGCCACACTCATCAACATCAGAGCATTTTTTTAGATTGCTTTTGCTTGACTATATTTCCTGTTCTCATTCCTGCATTTGCTAGTGAATAGTAGAACACTTTTGATACTACTTAAACTTTAAGGTTAGCTGCAGTGGACTGTTTAACATGATTTCTTTTTTTGCCTTCCTGTCCTGCTCTGTAAATTATGAGAAGTTTATTAAAACCCAGTCTACAGCTATACTCTGGGTCATCTACTTAAACCCTGACAATTGTAAAAAGAAAAGGAGTACTTGTGGCACCTTAGAGACTAACCAATTTAAATTAGTCTTGAGCATTTATATCGTGATTAAGGCGCCACTTGAATTGTGGGATGATTGTCAAAAAAAAAATGTGCAGCTGAGTTGCAGACAAGCCACAGAAAATTGCAGGAAAGTAATAATGGACCTTAATGGACCTGCTTTATTTGCAGTAATAAAGTCCATTATTACTTTTCTGCAGTTTTCCGCTGTTGGCTGTCCAGGGCTGAGAGTGAGGGCCCCCACTGTCAACATTGCGATGGAAGCTTAATATTGCAGAATCCACAATTTCCGCAAATACTGCAAGTTAAATAGGGTCTTCATAATAGTACCCAAAAGCCCCAACCAGGAATGGGGCCCTGTTGTACTAGAAGCTGTACCAGCGAAGATGTGCTCACTGTCTGTATATAAAAGATCTTGCAGTCTAAGAAGATGAGCAACATATGAAGGGTGGGAGATAATGAAATATATAAAGTGTGTAGTGTATTCATAGCTTTTCCCAATAAAAGCTGTGCTGGACCTCTGCTTGGTGTTTTAAAATAACCATTTATGCTCATGGGGCATTTCACTGTAAATATTGACCGTCAAAACTAGCAACATTAATTTCAAACTTTATGGACTGAATACATCAAGTGTATTAATGCCCTCAGTGGAGTTACACCAGGGTTGAATTTGGCCTTATGACTAAACTAGGGAGTTGAATGTGATCCAGTCTGCTTTTTTTATACTTCCATCACTTAATAATTTAGGACTTTTCTGTATTGGTTTCACCTTAAAACTCGGTAGATTTTACTGATGTACAAGTGAACACTTTTAAAGTTCTAACTTTAACTCTTAGAAACCAAGATGATATGTTATATGGTGTGTATATATAGCACTTGGAGGAGAGGAAGGTGATCAGGAAGGGTCAACATGGATTCACCAAGGGCAAGTCATGCCTGACCAACCTGATTGCCTTCTATGATGAGATAAATGGCTCTGTGTATAGCAGTGGACGTGATATATCTCAACTTTAGCAAAGCTTTGATACGGTCTCCCACAGTGTTGTTCTTGTCAGCAAGTTCAAAAAGAATGCATTGGATGAACGGTCTATAAGGTGGATTGAAAGCTGGCTAGATCATTGGACTCACCGGGTAGTGATCAGCGGCTCGATGTCTAGTTGGTATCAAGCGGAGTGCCCCAAGGGTCTGTTCTGGGGCTGGTTTTGTTCAACATCTTCATTAATGATCTGGATGATGGGATGGATTGCACCCTCAGCAAGTTTGTGAATGACACTAAGCTGGGGGGAGAGGTAGATACGCTGGAGGTTTGGGATAGTGTCCAGAGTGAACTAGACAAATTGGAGGATTGGGCTAAAATAAATCTGAGGTTCAACAAGGACAGGTGCAGAGTCCTGCACTTAGGATGGAAGAATCGCATGCTCTGCTACAAGCTGGGGACCGACTGGCTAAGCGGCAGTTCTGCAGAAAAGGCCCTGGGGATTACAGTGGACGAGAAGCTGGATATGAGTCAACAGTGTGCCCTTATTGCCAAGAAGGCCAACGGCATATTGCCAACAGATCAAGGGAAGTGGTTATTCCCGTCTGCTCAGCACTGATGAGGCCACATCTGGAGTATTGCGTTCAGTTTTGGGCCCCCCACTACAGAAAGGATGTGGACAAATTGGAGAGAGTCCAGCAGAGGGCAACAAAAATGATTAGGGGTCTGGGGCACATGACTTATGAGAAGAGGCTGAGGGAACTGGGGTTATTTAGTCTGCAGAAGAGAAGAGTGAGGTGGGATTTGATAGCAGCCTTCAACTACCTGAAGGCGGAGGTTCCAAAGAGGATGGAGCTCAGCTGTTCTCAGTGGTGGCAGATGACAGAACAAGGAACAATGGTCTCAAGTTCAGTGGGGGAGGTCTAGGTTGGATATTAGGAAAAACTGTTTCACTAGGAGGGTGGTGAAGCATTGAAATGGGTTACCTAGGGAAGTGGTGGAATCTCCATCCTTCAAGGTTTTTAAGTTGATGGTTTAGTTGCGGTTGGGCCTGCTTTGAGCAGGGGGTTGGACTAGATGACCTCCTGAGGTCTCTTCCAACCCTAATGTTCTATGATTCTATGTTTTTTCTTACGTTCAGCTATATTTCAAAAGTGCCTATGTGATTTATTCATAGCTTTCAAGGTAAGAAGGAACAATTGTGATCATCTAGTCTGACCTGTATAACTCAGGCCATAGGACTTCACCAAAATTACTTTTTGAACAAAAGCATACCTGTAATTTAAGTTGGAATTAAAAATAAATAAATCCAGTGATGGAGGGCCCACTGTGACCCTTGGTAAATTGTTCCAATAGTTAATCACCAAGTTAAAAAAAAAAAAAATAATAATCACACCTTATTTGTAATCTGAATTGGTCTAATTTCAACTTCTAGCCATTGGCTCATGTTATACTTTTCTCTGCTTGGTTGAAGAGCCCGTTATTAAATATTTGTGATTACATCACTACTTATCCTTCTCCTTTAAGTTAGAGACTGTTCCCCTTGAGTCTCACTGTAAAGCATGTTCTCCAGTCCCTTAATCATTTTAATTCTCTAAACCCTCTCTGATTTATCAACATCCTTCTTGAAATGTGGGCACCAAAACTGGACACAGTATTCCAGCAGCAGTTGCACCATTGCCAAATACAGAGCCAAAATAACCTTTCTGCTCCTACTTGAGATCCCCGTTTATGTATCCAAAGATTTCATTAGGTCTTTAGTCACAGCATCACACTATGAGCTCATGTTCAGCTGATTATCCACCACAACTCTCAAATCTTTCAAAAGTCACTGCTTCCCAGGATAGAATCCCCCATCTTGTAAGTATAGCATATGTTCTTGTTCCTAGATGTATACTTTTACATTTAGCCATATTGAAACGTGCATTGTTTGCTTGTGCCCTGCTTACTAAGTGAGCCATATTGCTCTTTATCAGAGATCTGTTCTCTTCACTATTTACTACTCCCCCAATTTTTGTGTCATCTGCAAACTTTCTCTGATTTTCTTTTCTTCCAGGTTGTGTTAAATAGTGTAGGGACAAGAACTGATCCCTACAGGATCCCACTAGAGAAACACCTGTTTTTTATGATGATTCCTCATTTATAGTTAAATTTTGAGACCTATTAGCCATATTTTAATCCACTTCATGTGTACCATGTTAACTTTGTATTCTATTTTATTAATCAAAATTTCATGTGGTACTTAGTCAGATGCCTTGCAACCAAACTTGTAATCTCATTAAGGAGATATGGGAGCACAAGTTTCATTGAAAGTGGGTGTGCTAAATTGCTTACACACTTTGGAAAATGTCTCCCTAAATTCCTTCCATCTAATTATTGCTGTTAGCATATTTAAAGCTGATGATAATTAGGACTGTTGGTTGATCGCAATTAACTCACGCGATTAACTCAAAAAAAATTAATCGCGATTAATTGCAGTTTTAATCACACTGTTAAACAATAGAATACCGATTGAAATTAATTAAATATTTTGGATGTTTTTCTACATTTTCACATATATTGATTTAAGTTACAACACAGAATACAAATGGTACAGTGCTCACTTTATATTATTTTTATTACAAATAGTTGCACTGTAAAAATGATAAACAAAAGAAATAGTATTTTTCAATTCACCTCATACAAGTACCGTAGCACAATCTCTCTATCGTAAAAGTTTAACTTACAAATGTAGATTTTTGTTACATAACTGCACTCAAAAACAAAACAATATAAAACTTCAGAGCCTATAAGTCACTCAGTTCTACTTCTTGTTCAGCCAATCGCTAAGAGAAACAAACAAGTTTTTGTTTACATTTACGGGAGATAATACTGCCCGCTTTTTATTTACAGTGTCACCTGAAAGTGAGAACAGATGTTCGCTTGGCACTTTTGTAGCCAACATTACAAGGTATTTACGTGCCAGAAATGCTAAACATTCATATGCCCCTTCATGCTTTGGCCACCATTCCAGAGGACATGCTTCCATGCGGATGAGACTTGTTTTTTAAAAACAAAAAAGTGTTAATTAAATTTGTGGCTGAACTCCTTGAGGGAGAATTGTGTGTCTCCTGCTCTATTTTATCTGCATTCTGCCATATATTTCATGTTATAGCAGTCTCAGATGATGACCCAGCATGTTGTTCGTTTTAAGAATACGTTCTCTGCAGACTTGACAAAATGCAAAGAAGGTACTAATGTGAGATTTCTAAAGATAGCTACAGCATTCGACCCAAGAATCGGAAGTGCCTTCCAAAACCTGAGAGGGACAAGGTGTAGAGCATGCTTTCAGGAGTCTTCAAAGAGCAACGCTCCGATGTGGGAACTACAGAACCCAAACCACCAAAAAAGAAAATCAACCTTCTGCTGGTGGAATCTGACTCAGATAATGAAAATGAACATGTCAGTCCACGCTGCTTTGGATTCTTATTGAGCAGGACCCGTCATCAGCATGGACCCATGTCTCCTGGAATGGTGGTTGAAGCATGAAGGGACATATGAATCTTTAGCACATCTGGCATTTAAATATCTTGCGGTCCTGGCTACAACATTGCCATGCAAACGCCTGTTCTCATGTTCAGGTAACATTATAAACAAGAAGCAGGCAGCATTATCTTCTGCAAATGTAAACAAACTTATTTGAGCAATTGTCTGAACAAGAAGTAGGACTGAATGGACTTGTAAGCTGTAAAGTTTTACATTTGTTTTATTTTTGAATGCAGTTGTTTTGTACATAATTCTACTTTTGTAAGTTCAACTTTCATGATAGAGATTGCACTACAGTACTTAAGTGAATTAAAAAATACTATTTTTATTTTTACAGTGCAAATATTTATAATATAAAGTGAGTAATGTACATTTTGTATTCTGTGGTGTAATTGTAATCAATATATTTAAAAAGTGGAAAACATAACTTTTTTTATGTAAGTAGTATTCTATTTAACAGTGCGATTAATCGCGATTCTTTTTTTAATCGCTTGTCAGCCCTAATGATGATGTATCTTCCCTCTCTCTGACAACTAAAACGGTAGATTTTTTCAGATGCTGCATGCTGTCTTTTGAGTTTTGGGTACTGTAACTCACTGGATCTCCTCCAGGCCTTATTGTCAAAATCCTGCACTCTTGGATGGCAGGTGGGCAGCATTGATATACTGGGGGATGAGATGAGGAGTTGGTGTGAGGGAATAGCCTGCAGTGCTAGTTTTGACATGTACACCAGTTTTTTCCAAATACAGTTATGCAAGACAGCTGGGCTTTTGAGGCTATGGGTTTTCATGCTTTCTGTCTTTGTTTTCAAGTAATGGTGATTAATGGTCATTGTGTGTGTATATAGTGTATATTCCTGTTTAATACTCTTTCCTTATGCTTTTTCACTTAGAGAAGCTGTGACCTACTTACTGTTCTAAAGTATTTAGTGTTATAATTTGATGCTTACATAACTTTGGGAGTGAAGGTGTTTTTTTTCACTTTTCTCCATTTTCATGTAGAATTCAGTAGCAGCAAGACCAAAGAGATGATAAAGGAATGGCAGTGATTTTAAAGATTTGGTCTTGTGGTGAAGTGTGCAATCACATCTTGTAACTGTATCAAATTAAATCATCTTAAAGAAAGAAATAGCACATCATTTTGTCTCATCTCATTGGGAGACAGATGCCATGGAAAGTGTATTACGTTTAGTATAGCTTTGTAGGCTATGAACAGTTAACCTATGCAACATGTATGAGAGCTTCCACTTTCCTGTCATCCCAACAAATTTGTGAGAAATTCCTGCTGATGCCAGCCAGGGAAATCTACCCTTCTCATAGGTTTTCTTGTGTTCCAGTAGTACCGTGAACAGGAAGCCATTCGTCTATGTCTAAAGCATTTTCGCCAGCACAACTACACTGAGGCTTTTGAATCACTGCAGAAGAAAACCAAGATTGCACTAGAGCACCCAATGCTGACAGATCTGCATGACAAACTAGTGCTGAAAGGAGACTTTGATGCTTGTGAAGAACTGATAGAAAAAGCTGTAAATGGTAAGTGAATCCAAAGCAGCATCTTGGCTGGAAAGCCTATTGATGTATAAACTCTTTCCATAATGTACATTAAAATGTACACAGCTGTATTGTGATAGCTTTTTGTTTTGCATTATGTAAGGGGAGCTATTCAGTATCTGAAGCATGATGCCTTGTAAACTCTTGCTGGACACATGATTATACTCTGCATGAGAAGAGTTAGTAAAGGTTGACAAGATGTACTAACATTTTCCCTTTTCATTCTATTACCTTGAAGCCCCCACCCCTCAAGAGTTTAAAAGGTGCTTCCAGGAACAAGTGAAGACAAGGTCTGTGACCCAGATAGCTGACAACCTAAAGTCAGACGACACTAAAAGAGAATGTAATAAATAAAAGAGAAGTTGGGAGGAGTGTAAGAGAAGGACAAGATTTCAGTAAGACTCACCAATTAGCAAGGCCATCTCTTCATTATGATAAATTTTGTTAAATTTAGTGGATTGTTCTTTTTAAACCCACCTAGTTGGGCAACACAGCAGAAATAATATTTTAGGAGGGATTTGAATTAGGCTAGTGGCTTTGTGAATGGGAATAGGGACAATATGCCTTGTAATAGGAGCTTACAGGAAGACACTGAGGTAGGTGTGGGAGAAAGGCTCTGACTTTTGGAGCAGAGGCCCAGTGGCTAACTTCATTGTAAATAAATTAAGATTAACCCTTATTTAGCGCTTTATTTAGAGTGCAGAGGGAGCTTGAGTAGCAGAGTTGAAGTGTCTTTTCCCCACACAGTAAGCTTGGAGCACAGCCAGGGTTAGAACTCAGCAATTCCTGACTCTCAGTATTGTGCTCTATGTTCATTTGCTCTCTCTAGGTCAGAGGTGGGCAAACTACGGCCCGTGGGCCACATCCGGCCCGCAAGACCGACCTTGCCTGACCCTTGAGCTCCTGGCTGGGGAGGCTAGCCCCCGGCCTCTCCCCCACTGTCCCCCCTTCCTCCGGAGCCTCAGCTTGCACTGTGGACAGCGCGGCTGGCTCCGTCTGGGTCCCGGGGCTGCGAGCTCCGAGCTGCATGGTAAGGGGGGCGGGGTTGGATAAGGGGTAGAGGATCCCGGGGGCAGCTGGATGGGGCAGAGGTTCTGGGGGTTGGGCGGTTGGAGAACAGGGGGGTTGGATAGGGCGTGGGAGTCCTGGGCAGGCCTGTCAGGGGTGGAGGTGTGGCTAGGGGACAGGGAGCAGAGGGGTTGGATAGCGGGTGGGGTCCTGGGGGAGGTGGATTGGGGCGGAGGGTCCTGGGAGCGGTCAGTCAGGGGACAAGGATTTGGGGGGGTTGAATGGGTCAGGGGTTCTGGGGGACGCAGTCAAGGGGTAGGAAGTGGGAGGGGGCGAATAGGGGGCATGGGCCAGGCTGTTTGGGAGTCACAGCCTTCCCTACCTGCCCCTTCATACAATTTTGCACCCCGATGTGGCCCTTGGGCCAAAGTGTGCCCACCTCTGGTCTAGGTGAAACTCATACTGTCATAATAAAAGAGAATCTTTGAGTAACTCCTTTGAGTTCAGTGGCATAATAACAACGTAGCATGATGGCAAGTCTGGCCCAGAGTTTAGTCTTTCTGGGCTAAACTCTCCTGCTTTGTAGTAGCTGCTGCTAATAAACACAGCTTCCAGAAGTGTGTGTGTGCCTGCTGGCAACATCAGTAATGCAGTTTTATCAAAGTAGTGATTGGTTCCTGGGGTATAGTGGGAGTGAAAAGAAGCGTAACTAAAGATAGCCTCATAGTTTGTGTCTCCTTTAAAAATCAAGTATATCAAATAACATGTTCTGTTTATTGTGTGGGATTTTGCTGTGCTGCTTTCCACTCCTCTGGGACTGCTCTGTTTTCTCCAGCCTTCTAGATTGTACTTTCTCTTGCTTGAACAAATGATTTGTAACTGCTGCAGTGTTCTCCCGCTTATCCAGTGTAGAAGTATTGGCAAAGGACACGATTCCTAGATCCTGTATTTCACTAGTTAACAAATCACTGTTGCTTTCCAGCTTAACTTTTTTGTGGTGAACGGTTAACCTGCCTAGTTTCTGACACAGTTTTAAATGTCAGGTTTGCATTAGCTTCTGACATCTCTTGGCTTAGAGCAATGGCCTTGAACAATTGATTGCTTGCTTCAGCTGCACCTATGCAATGTGCAAAAGAACTCTGGCCCTCTAACTCTATACCAGGTCTACACTAGAAGAGGTTTGCTGGTATGGCAATACTGGCAAATGCTCCTAGTGTTAGACATAGTGTATACTGGTTCCTTGAGCAAAATAAACTAATCTGGGAAAAGCATTTTTATGTTGGTATAACTGCGTCTACACTATGGCTTTTGCCAATATAGAAATTTGCTGCTTCTTTTTTTTTTTTAAGGACTTGTAAACTGACGCTGTTGGCAAAAGTTTCTGGTGTATACCTGGCGTTTAGGCTATGGCTAGAGAGCTTAGTGACATAGCTGCACTGATGCAGGTGTGCGACTGCAAGCTCTCTACTTGTGTAATTGCTCTAAGATGATGAGAGAGAGCTTTCCCGTCGACTTAATTAATCCATTTCCAACGAGCGGTGTTAGCTACATCAGTGAGAGAAGCTCTCCCACTGACATAGCGCTGTCCACACCGGCCCTTATGTCTGTGTAACTATGTTGCTTGGGGGGTGGCTTATTCACACCCCTGAGTGACATAAATTATACCAACATAAGTGGTAGTGTAGACATAGCCGTAGTTAACTTGACACCTGCAGCGTTAAGCATGTTGTGGTCTTGTGTCCTTTGTTCTTGTTCCAGATTATAAAACTGTAGAGTGAGCTATCCCTTTCACTAGCAATCTATTTGAATGACTTAACATGAATTTTTATTTACACATGCTATTCTACATTCTGTCACTGATTCTGAAGGAATGTTATAAATCTGATATCAATGCTTTTATGGTATAATCCTAATATCCAATACCTGGCTAATTGAAGCTCCCAGTTAACTGAAGGTTTGCTGGTGTTGTCAACAGTAATGTTTAACTTGCATTATTCCCTGCTTATCCTCTACTGCTTCCCCTTTTGTTGCTTTGGCCACGTTACCCCTCAACCCCTTCGCTGGCTTCCCCGACTTTCACATTAGGTTGCAGCTTCTCAATCCCACTTTTCACCCATCTTTCCATCTAGCTTTCCTTCTTTGTGTAGCCGCATTACCTGTGTGTAGTTATCCTCACAACTTCCTTGTGAAGTGGGGAAGTAGTATTATCCTGAAGCACATTAAGTGACTTGCCTGAGGTCACACAGGAAGTCTTTGGCAGAGCAGGGAATTGAATCTGTACTTCCAGGGTCCCAGGCTAGTGCCCTGAACCACTGGACTATCCTTCCTGTCATTGACCTTCAAGGCCAAACAACTTCATTCTGGCCTACTATGTTTCATTCTGGACTTCTACCACCACCTGCTCACCAAGCTCTTCTATACTCTCATGCTGTCTTCTGTGTTTGAAATGCCTTCTCATGCACCTCACTCTTAAGTTCCCTGCTTAAAACTTTTGTGAAACCTTTCTACAGTAATTTCTTCTTACGCAGATTTTGGGGCTTTTTCATTCCTGAACTCTTGTCCTGTGTATTAGCTTTTCAAATAAGTTTGTTTTGGTCAGTATAGTGTTGTGTATACTTCCAATGATGTGCAAATGTACATGTAAAGAGAAATATATATACAAATGCCCAGTTAGCTTTCAAGGCTTTCAGAGACTCTGAACTCTCCTGGACATTACATAGCCTAAACCTGGGCATATGAACTTTTGACTGCATGTTGATCTTGAGGTTCATGGCCTTAACTTCATTTCACCGCTACATTTTTCTTAACACGGATGCCGCACAGTTAGTTTAGCACAAATTGACTTAAATAGGGGGCAAATATTTGTAATGCTAGATTTAAAAATGTGACATGCCATACCTCTTGCAGGTGGTCACCATATTATTAGATGGCAAGAATGGGTCTGCATGGATGAGAATGAATTTTAGTGGAAGTAGATTTTTTTTTTTTGTATTGCTAGTGCTGAACACTGATGCCTTCCACCCTACCTCACTGGATAATTTCTTTTGAGAACTTTTTGGCAGGCAATCACTCTCTTCCCACAGATTCTTAGGACTTCCTCATGTGCATTATGCTCAGAAAATGGGCATGTTGAAACTCTGACAACTGGTTGACTGCCTCTCAAAAATAAAAGGTTCCCTAAATCTCAGTTGGGTTCTCAGACATAGCTCAAATACCTCACATGTGGATTCGTTCCTGCATCTTCCAGACAGCCTACACTCTGACAGACAAGTCTGGTTAATATTCCTGTACAGCAAATGCAGAATCCAAGTTTCTTAATGGAACTGCATGAAACTACTGCAAAACATACTTACAGATTAAATTTCTCTGTGCAAGCTACAGGTAGTGTTCTGGTTTCACTTTTTTTCAAGGAGGTGTTCCATCTGGCTGTTTTCATGTCAATATCTGATGTCTGATCATCCACTAAGTCACTAGTGAAAAGTCTTATAATATTTGTTGACTGTGCTCAAAGTGCTTAGGGTGTATAAGAAGGGAATGGTTGAATCTTCCTGGAAGTTCTAGATGCACTGCAGTTTTAAGGGGCAATACTAAGCCATGCATACTTCCTTCATTTGGTTATTCTGTAAAATCTCTTGCTACATAACATTCAACTGGCTGACAAAATAAAGTCTCTAATATTAGTAAATTGTACCTAACTGATGATTAACCTGTAATCTCTAGGAGTTGGATGTTACTGTATGCAAAATGCATCACAGCGTAGGTGTAAAGGAGTTAATAGATAATGGTACATAATGAATCATCTTTGGACATAATTGTAAAATAGACGTGGGCATTGACCCATGTGAAAGAAATTGATTTTCCTTTAAAACTAGTAAACGCTCTTAAAATTGTTTGTGCAATGGAATTGAAAATATTGTTCTAAACCACTGTTACTGTTTCATTGGAAACAGATGATAAAAACCTAATCTGGCCTAGATCTGATCCTTCACAGGGCCTGTGCAGTACGTTGTCTTTCTTTAGACGTGTCAGGTCAGTTTAGCTGATAAAACAAGAACTATGAGCAAGGTACGAGAATAGATCAGATACCCGGTAGGAGATCCAACTAGGCCCCTTTCTGCCTATGTGCCAAACCACTAGTGAGTAGTTCAGCTTCCAAAACAAGCCACTGCTGATTTATAGCGCAAGTAGAATGAATGTGGAACTGCTCCCAGCTGAAAGAAACATTTCTGGGAAGAGAGCTGGAATACCTCCAAACCAGTGTCCCATGGAAGAAAAGAAGCATTATTAAAAGAAGCTGAAGGCACAGTAGGGGAGAAGTGTTGTCTTGACAAGTGCAGCCCGTGGGCGTTGAGTATGAGAGAGAGGTTAAAACCACCCTTTTCAGGTCATATGGTGCAATTCATCCTCTTGTTCTGTGTGTCCAGTAATCTGTTTGCTGCCAAAGGGATTGATGATGCTGTTTAGCTCCTTTCTTGAAGACCAAACCATCCTAATGTTCCGTAAAAGAATGTTTTTTTTCTACCTGTTTGTGGCTAGTGAAATGTGTCTGATTCTGTTAATGTGGAATTTTTTACTAGCGTCAAATAACAGAACATATACTGTGCATGTATCTCTGGAGCGAATCAAAATGCCTGAAAACATTTGAAAGTTTTTTTTCTAGCTAGAATTGACCAACATAACTCTTGTTTGAGTTCGTAAATGCTGTGTAGTGTTTGGGGAGACCAGACTTCAGAACCTTAGACCGCTCAGCCTCTTCCAGGAAGCACTCATTGACTTGCAGAATTAAGCATATAATTAAACCTAGATCTCAGTCCTGACAAATTAAGACCAGAAAAAAATTAGAAATATGATGTGGAGAAAGTTTGTCATGTACAACACATAATTAAGAGCTTATATAGTTTTGATTTTAATTTTTCCACTTAGAGCCATCTGGGGTAGGTAAATACACTTCTGAATTTACAGCTGTATTTTTAGGAAGTGGATGCCTATCAGCTAAGTTCATAACTTCTAAAGTCCTTGCCTTACCCCAAGATGCCTGGGCTCCTGAATAGGGAAAAATACCCTCCCCACCCCCCTGGATTGATGGTCTCCACACTTTTTAAAAAAAAAAAAAGGGTAGGGATGAATAAGTGAGTGTTAGAGTAACAGCCATGTTAGTCTGTATTCGCAAAAAGAAAAGGAGTACTTGTGGCACCTTAGAGACTAACCAATTTATTTGAGCATAAGCTTTCGTGAGCTACAGTTCACTTCATCGGATGCATACTGTCGAAAATACAGAAGATGTTTTTATACACACAAACCATGAAAAAATGGGTGTTTATCACTACAAAAGGCTTTCTCTCCCCCCCTCCCCCTCCCCACTCTCCTGCTGGTAATAGCTTATCTAAAATGATCACTCTCCTTACAATGTGTATGATAATCAAGGTGGGCCATTTCCAGCACAAAACCTGGATTTGTGCTGGAAATGGCCCACCTTGATTATCATACACATTGTAAGGAGAGTGATCATTTTAGATAAGCTATTACCAGCAGGAGAGTGGGGAGGGGGAGGGGGGGAGAGAAAGCCTTTTGTAGTGATAAACACCCATTTTTTCATGGTTTGTGTGTATAAAAACATCTTCTGTATTTTCGACAGTATGCATCCGATGAAGTGAACTGTAGCTCACGAAAGCTTATGCTCAAATAAATTGGTTAGTCTCTAAGGTGCCACAAGTACTCCTTTTCTTTAAGTGGGTGTTAAGTTTTTTGTTTAGATTTATAAACTTCATCCTGTGGTTCAGGAAGCATGTATATAATCTAACCCTGTATAAATCTACTTTTTATCAGGGGCCCCAAAAGCCCAGTCCCATTTTTGTGTCCCTGCCCCCTCCTCTCCAAAAAGAAGAGGAGGGGAAAAAAAAAAAGGTCCACCAACAAAAAACACCCTCAGGTAAACAGAGGAGAGAGATGGGATTTAAGACTAATTTACTTTTCTGGTTTGATCCAGTGCCTGTTTCTTTCTTCTCAGCATTTACAGCAGTCTGCTTTTGCCTTTTTCTCTTAGATGAAACTCTGGAGACACCATCTGACCCAGTTTCAGCTCAACATGAGCTGAAATGGCTGAATTTATAAGCACTTACAACTTTCTCCCTTCTTGCTTAAATAACGGAAATAGAACCCATTTCTTAATTAAAACCTGTCACGCTAGAGATTTATGGATAACTGGCATGACATGGCAATCAAGCTAGGTTGGTTCTTGATTGATATAGTGACTAATGTTTACTCTCTTTATTTTGTCAAAATACAAATTGAATAAGGTATGATTTATGAAAATGTTATTAGTAACTGACATGCATATGACAGTTGTTTGAAGAGAGCTCTAGAGTAGCAGTTAGGTTTGAGTGAGAGCATCTTACTTTAATCTGAAATTTCCGCTACAACATAATGTAACTGCGAACATTACATGCAGCAATAAGTTGTTTTTCCTGTGTTTGCAGATGGCTTGTTCAATCAGTACATCAGTCAGCAGGAATACAAACCGCGGTGGGGTCAGATTATCCCCAAAAGTACCAAAGGTAAGAGTCTAAATGGAAACGCTGTTAAAAATTACCCATGCATTAGTAATTGCCACTATAGTAATTTGTGGATACAGTGCATGAAGGTGATAAAAGGTAGGTTATAGGACAGCTTAATCCTGCTTTTTACAGGTGCAGCTGATGTCATTTACTTTTCATTCTGGCACAATGCATTTATCTTCAGATACTAAAATAATTATGTGAATTTACAGTTCAGTAAGGAACCGTTCACAAAACAGTAGCTTTAAACCAAAAGTTATACAAGATGGCTTTTCTGGGGTGGTGGAGTAGCATTTAAGGTGCCATTCTAGCTGACTTGTCTTCAGGCAGTTCTGAGGCTGCTCTTTATCATGCTGGGAGCTGAACTAGCCTTTGGCTGCCCCCAGCATTGGGGGCTGCAAAGGTTGGTTTAAGCTCAACAGTTTTTATGGACCTGAGGATATGTTTTCACATCTAGGGACTGTTAAGTTCTCCTCTTGCAAGACACTCCTTGTACTGAATGAGAGCATTGTATTCACTGATTTACATATGACAATGATTTTTCTCTGGAAGATAGACACAAAAAGCAATTGGACAATAAAAAAAAAATCTTGGTTGCTTTGAGTATAAACATGCTGTTCTCCAGATAATTGCTATGTATGTTTTGAATGTTTGAAGGACTGTGGGCTATTTAAGTTGTGCTGCCTCCACTCAGCTTTTATGGCATGAATGAATGAATTATAATTTTTTAAAAAATAATGTATAATAGAAAATCTTTCCTTTGTCTTTAACAAGGTGATGGAGAGGACAGCAGACCAGGAATGAGAGGAGGCCATCAGATGGTCATTGATGTACAGACAGGTGAATGGTCATTTATTCTTTAAGAAGAAAGTTCTGTCCTATTTTTATTTTGGGACTTAATTATGTTGACTGGCTACCAGCTCAGTTATAAATATGCAAACGTATCTGGTTCCTTTGTATATTATTTTTTTCTATTAGTGTTGGGACAAAACTCTGCTCTTAGAGCATCTAGATTGTTGTTCTGCTTTCCCTCTGTGGAGCCCTACTCCACTTTTTTAGATTTCAGTCTGCTTGTTTTGTTGATGCAGGAGTGACTTCTTTCATAGGTGATCTGATGTTTGGGTTGGGGGAGGATGTGTTACAGGTGCCCTTTTCGCCCCTACCTGCTGCAGGTCTTAAGGCTAGAAGCAGTCTCAGCCTTTGCTGGCCAAGTATTACTGGTCCCTAACTCACACTGATAACCTAGGAACCTTCTGATTAAGAGCCAGGGGTTTTTCCTGAGAAAGGGAGCTGGGGATCTTAAAACTAAACCAATCATTTTTTTAAAATGATTGGCCATGTGCTATGAGCCGCACTTTTCTAGAAACTTACTCCTTGGGGAATTCTGCACCAAAACATTTAAAATGGTGCACAATATTTTAAAATTCTGCAAAATTCTGCGTATTTTATTTGTCAAAATGCGGTATAATCATGCTGACTTCAACTATTTAGGTAGTTTATATAAACTACAATACAATAGATGGAGAATGGGAGTGGGGAGCATTGGAGGAAATCCCCAAACCTCCTTGCCTAATCATAGGATTGGAAGGGACCGCAAGAGGTAATCTAGTCCAGTCCCCTGCACTCATGGTAGGACTAAGTGTTATCTAGACCATCCCTGACAGGTGTTTGTCCAACCTGCTCTTAAAAATCTGCAATGATGGAGATTCCACAATCTCCCTAGGCAATTTATTCCAGTTCTTAACCACCCTGACAGGAAAAACTTCCTAATGTCCAACCTAAACCTGCAATTTAAGCCCATTGCTTCTTGCCCTATCCTCAGAGGTTAAGAAGAACAATTTTTCTCTCTCCCCTTTTAACAACCTTTTCACTGTGGCTGTCTAATTGTAATAAATATACAAATCCCTACCCTGTAGCTACTTTGTACTGCTATGGAGGAAGAAAACCTGTTAGGTTCCATGTAAACACACAAGAATGGTACAGTACCTGCCACAAATAATTTAGTCTGTCAAAGGGTAGAGGAAAGGGGGATGCAAGTACATTGGTTAGGATTTTGATTGACCATATCTTGATAGGTTGATATGTAATAAAATACACTGTCTTCAATTGCTGGTTACCCGTGCTGTTACCAGTCAGAAGACTTCATGTTGCCCTCAACTCCTTATTTAAATACTCCTAACAAACATGGTTTCTAACCCTTTCCCCACCTAGCCCATACGATTAATACAATGTAATAAAGGTGACTTACAGTTAGTGGGGAGAGGGGACGGGTGCCAAGCCTTTGGGTACATCTGGACTACAGGTCGGGGTGCAGTTTGCAGCTTCTGTAATCATCCGTGCACTAGCTTTAATCTAACTAGTTTGCTAAAAATAGCAGTGAGGACGTGGCAGTGCGGGCTGCACGAGCCTGTTTTACCCCTCTGGGTAGGTACTTGTGCTGCCTGCACTGAAGACCATGCTGCCTGCCACGTCCTCACTACTAGTTTTAGCGGGTTAGCTAGATTAAAGCTACCATGGGTATGTCCGTGAAACTGCAAATCATACCCCCAGCTACAGTGTGATACCCTTTGAGGGGCAAGGAGGAATGTGGGATTATTATTGAAAATCTGGGGGAGCTGAGAGTGGCTATATTGGTTGTGGGCATATAGATAGGGAGTTGAAGGCTGTAGCAAGTTGAGGTGCATGGGCATGAGGACAGAATACAACTAGGGCTGTCAAAATAACTAGGGCTGTTGATTAACTGCAGTTAACTCACGGGATTAACTCAAAATTAATCTCGGTTAATTGCAGTTTTAATTGCACTGTTAAACAATAGCATACCAATTGAAATTTATTACGTATTTTGGATGTTTTTCTACATTTTCCTATATATTGTATTCTATTGTAATTGAAATCAAAGTGTATATTTTTGATTACAAATATTTGCACTGTAAAAATGATAAAAGAAATAGCATTTTTCAGTTCACCTCATACAAGTACTGTAGTGCGATCTTTTTGTTGTGAAAGTGCAATTTACAAATGTAGATGTTTTTGTGTGTGACATAACTGCACTCAAACAAAACAATGTAAAACTTCAGAGCCTACAAGTCCACCCAGTCCTACTTCTTGTTTAACCAATCGCTAAGGCAAACAAGTTTGTTTACCTTTACAGGAGATAATGCTGTCCTCTTCTTCTTATTTACAATGTCACCAGAAAGTGAAAACAGGCATTTGCATGGCATTTTTGTAGCCAACATGGCAAGGTATTTACATGCCAGATATGCGAAACGTTTGTATGCCCCTTCGTGCTTTGTCCATCATTCCAGAGGACATACTTCCATGCTGATGACGCTTGTTGGGGGGGGGAAAAAAAGTGCTGATTAAATTTGTGACTGAACTCCTTGGGGGAGAATTTTATGTCCCCTGCTCTGTTTTACCCGCATTCTGCCATATATTTCCTGTTATAGAAGTCTCAGATGATGGCCCAGCACAAGTTGTTCATTTTAAGAACATTTTCACTGTAGATTTCACAAAATGCAAAGAAGGTACCAATGTGAGATTTCTAAAGATAGCTACAGCACTTGACCCAAGGTTTAAGAATCTGAAGTGCCTTCCAAAATCTGAGAGGGGTGAGGTGGTAGAGCATGTTTTCAGAAGTTTTAAAAGAGCAACACTGCAGTGCGGAAACTACAGAACCTGAACCACCAAAAAAGAAAATCAATCTTGTGCTGGTGGCATCTGACTTAGATAATGAAAATGAACATGTCAGTCCGCACTGCTTTGGATTCTTATTGAGCAGAACCCGTCGTCAGCATGGATGCATGTCCCCTGGAATGGTGGCCGAAGCGTGAAGGGACATATGAATCTTTTACGCATCTGGCACGTAAATATCTTGCAATTCCGGCTACAACAGTGCCATGAGAACGCCTGTTCTCACTTTCAGGTGACATTGTAAACAAGAACCTGGCAGTATTATCTCTTGCAAATGTAAACAGACTTGTTTGTCTGAGCGATTGTCTGAACGAGAATTAGGACTGAGTGGACTTGCAGGCTCTAAAATTTTACATTGTTTTTATTTTTGAATGCAGTTTTTTTGTACATAATTCTACATTTGTAAGTTCAACTTTCATGATAAGGGGATTACACTACAGTACTTGTATTAGGTGAATTGAAAAATTTTGTTTTTTTTTACAGTGCTTGTAATCAAAAATAAATAAAGTGAGCACTGTACACTTTGTATTGTGTTGTAATTGAAATCAATATATTTGAAAATGTAGAAGGCATCCAGAAATATTTAAATAAGTGGTATTCTATTGTTTAACAGTGCGATTAATTTTTTTAATCGCTTGACAGCCCTGAAAATAACTTTCTTGTTCGCCATTAATTTTTATTATGGTTTCCTGAGTTGATAAAGTTCTAGACCTTTGTCATTCAAAATATAATTATTGCCCCAGAGAGGAAGTACTCAGTTTGTATGAGGCTGGGAAACATTCTTTTTGGAGAGAGGTAGAAGAATCTGAGGAAGATCTATGAAGATAAGTTTGCCTCGTTAGAGATTGTGTTGAGAGAAGCACTACCATGTGAAATGAAAGCTGTGACGCGCACTCTAGTGGCCATAGAATATAGTTTTCAAGATTGAATGCTGCTTTCAAAGCAGGAGGAGTGATGCAAATACAAATAAGAGGGATATATGCATTTTGCCAGGAAATGTATGAAATATTTTTGGAATGAATGCATTGGTAAGTGTGATTCTTCCTCCCTTAGTCAGAGCAAGTTGTCTAGCTCAGGCTTAGACCTATGAGATCATTCTGGTATTAAATAAGGCAGTGAAACTGAGTCAGTCTTCCAGTTTCTTAAACTGACTAGCGAGTAACTCACTAAATTAAACACATGTACTTTGTTTTCTGGGAGACCTGGACTTCTTCCCATTCCTTTAGTCAATTTCACCCCCAAGGTTTATGCCTTCTAGTGACAGAGGGTAACTTTGAATCATTCTTACGGCTCTGGAGCAGAGATTCCCTGTAAGCTTCTTGGGAGGCTGTAATCCGTTTTGCTTCAGGGCCTGCTTGGGCCTGCAAAGGCAGTATGTTTTATGTGGTGGTGGTTTTGCTCATGAGGAAGCTCTGGGTGTTTCTGGTATTTAATTTGGCTCATGAGAAAGCCAGGAAGGTTGCTGATTCTGTTTGTGTTGTAAAACCTGCTGCTTTTACTAATGGCTGCTCAAGCTTCCTTTTGTGCTTGGGCCCATTTATCAAAGCTGTGGGAATTTGTCTAGGCATGGCTTTGGGGTGTATTTTACAAACTGAAGCTAGTCTCTCTGGGCAGCCTCAAGCATGCCTAATGTTAATGGAAAAAGGAAAAAAAAAAACATATGCCTTGCCCCACTTGCTGAGATGTTATCACATAGGTCATAGAATATTAGGATTGGAAGAGACCTCAGGAGGTCATCTAGTCCAAACCCCTGCTCAAAGCAAGACCAACCTCAACTAAATCATCCCAACCAGGGCTTTGTCAAGCTGGGCGTAAAAACCTCTAAGGATGGAGATTCCACCACCTCCCTAGGTAACCCATTCCAGTGTTTCACCCCCCTCCGGGTGAAATAGTGTTTCCTAATATCCAACCTAAACCTTCCCCACTACAACTTGAGACCCTTGCTTCTTGTTCAGTCATCTGTCACCACTGAGAACAGCCTAGCTCCATCCTCTTTGGAACCCCCCTTCAGGTAATTGAAGGCTGCTATCAAATTCCCTCTCACTCTTCTCTTCTGCAGACTAAATAACCCCAGTTCCCTCAGCCTCTCCTTGTAAGTCATGTGCCCCAGACCCCTAATCATTTTCATTGCCTTCCACTGGACTCTCTCCAATTTCTCCACATCCTTTTTGGAGAGGACCTGGGGATGAGAGGGGATAATAATTTGTGCTTAGCACTTTTCATCACTGGATCCAAGTGCCTTTCAAAGATTGGCATTATCCTCGTTACTGACTCTAAAAATGGAGGTAGGAAAAGGTTAAGTGGCTTGCTCCATGTCTCAGTTGCTTCTAACAATTTAGTCATGCAGGACAAGTCAATACTAACTCTGTCCTCTTACAAGTATTTCTGGGAATAGACTTTTGGTGACTGGACATGAAAGCGGATAAATACCTTATGTTAACTAAAGATTCTGTGGGTTACTAGGTTACCTTCCTTTAAGGGAATGGGTGATTAAAACTGGTTGGACTACTCTAATGCTACACTGCGAGTGAAGCTGGAGGCTAAAATTACTTCTTGTGTAGTGCTGCTTTCTGGGTGTGTTGTGTTTTTGTTTGTGTGTTTTTGTTTTTGTTTTTTTACACAGAAGGGGGCATGATGGAGGGGACGGGCAACTCAATTCTGTATCCCAAGAGTATAGTCTGATATGCATGGTGCAGAAAGGTCTGATGCTCATGCTATAATCCATAATGTCCTTCCTGACTTAAGATAACTAGCTTTATGGTGAGATAATCTTTTTAGGACCAGACAGTACTCCAGTCAAATACAGAACACCACAGCAGTCACTCTTAACATATCTATACAGAATTATATTCATTAACCCGGTCATGCCCGACTTAGATCAGGGACAATAACTTTGTACATCCACAGGCTCATACCATTTAAAATAGAATATAGTGTGCCATTTCCATTTTTTCTGCAAGAAGGACCTACAGTATTTTTAGATAACTCTTTATATGGGAAGCAGGACAGTTTTCTGTACCTTTTTAGAGGAAGAAAGTTATGACTGCATTTGGGAAGCTCTAATATAAGGAAACATGGGTCATCACCCAAGGATATTAGAGGTAAGTGCTCTGCCTAGTTCTGTAACAGGACTACAATACCTTCTTACTTATGTAGATTCTGGCAAAATACCAAACAGACTTTAATTTCAGTGCTGCATTCCCAGCTGAACAGAGCTGCAAGTAGCAGAGTCATTGCCTTGATGCATTTTGTAAGAGGATTCAGACATCTACTGCTGGTATCTGTATCAAAATGACCTTAATCATGCTTTGTCAGGGCTTTTATTGAGCAAACGAGAGGCTGGTTCAGCATAGCAACAACACTTTTTAATTTTTTTTTTGAGGAAGAATTCTGCTACTTAATGTCAGGATACCAAACATGCGCTGTTATTCCTTAAAACCTATCTTTGACAGAAATACAATGCACATTTTGTTGTGGAATCATTCATCGCAGCCCCATAGTTAAGGCTGAGTTTTGCATTAAAAGCAAGGATTCAGTCATTTTATATATGAAGCATATGATGTAGTGTCCCCCCAAATTACAGCATTTGCTTCTTGAATATAGAATGAATGTTCTGATAATTTACAAGTAAAATCATTAACTGGTTTAGAAGTTAAAATTAATTAAAAATATTTCCGTTATGAAATGTAGCTGTCAGTGTCACTGTATTTTTGTTCCTAATGATCTCAATTAAATAAAACAGACCCTTCGGACATAGCAAAGGTAAGGCTCACTAATATCTCATGCGTAGGCTACAGTGTTATGAGTGAAAGGTTCTTCTTTATGGAGAAGCAGATAAACAAAGAATGGCTCTCTTTGAAAATGGATACCACCTCCCATTGTTTCTCAAGGGAATGAAGCCAAGCTGTCCTTCAGGAAGGACCACCATTTTATATTGGAGAAGGCAGGCAAATTATACTAGGTAGCTAAGCAGTGGGAAGGTCAATGGAAAGGGAATTGCAATAGTCAGCTGACCACAGATGAAGGCCTAGTTAAAGGTTTCAGCAGAGGTGGAATCAAGGCAGCAATACACATGGGCAATGCTGCAGAGATATGGTGAGTCAGATTCAGACAAAGGAATTACAGGAAAAGAAGCAGAGGTTGACACCAAGGTTGGGGTAGGGACGGTGGAGGCAGATGAGAGGTTTAAGTTGAGAAAGGAAGGAGAGAAAAATGCTGCTTTTACTCCAATAAAAGCGCTTCTGTCTCAGGACGCTTACGTGAAAGCTGAGAATAAGACATGAGTTTACTTGGTTGAGGGGGAAAGAAGGGCGCACAAGGTATAATCTAAAGTATTGGGAGAAGCATTTCGTTTGGTTCCATTACTGTAACACAATTATTATGACTAAACATTAATCTTCCCCTCCCCCTAGTTGTCTAAATATTTGCCTACCCTGTTGAAAAGTTGGTCAGCATTTTGAGAGAATTCGGGGAGGGGGAACTACTTCATTGGTATCTTATGATGTATGAGTGATTGTTCTACTTTTCAGTACAATAGAATCTAGCTAATTCAAACTGTCTGAGGAGCCATGCTGTGATTCTTCTGAGATAGCAAGTGACAAATTTAATGAAAGAGCAAGGGTAACTCATTACAATGTTTGTTTTGACAAGTCTAGTTCAATTTTAATTTGATCTGTGCTTCATAATGTATTAGTGCTATTAAATACACTGCAGTATATTGTGTGGGGAAAAAAAAAGGTGTAAGTTTCAAAAGTGCCTAAATTTCATTGATTCAGTGTGGTTTAGATTTCTAAGTGACTTAAGCACTTTTGAAAATTTTACCCAGAGTCGTCTTAGTATGAGATTGTTACATTGTCCTCGATTTACGCTTCCAGTGAGGAGTGTAATCTTTTGTGCAGACTAATAGTGACATGAAAATGGCTGCAATGCGTAAAATGCACAAGTTCTCTGGAGATAGGAGATCTGACTGATTTGTTGTGTAGCAGGTGATGGGAGAGGGTTGCTAAATACCTCTTCTGAAAAAGAGAAGCTTAGTGAGAAGTTGGTAGGCAGTGTCTAGGTTGAGGCATGGTCGTAAAGTCTGGACAGACTAGTGGTAGTCTAGCAGCTTCTTGCCATCTTGGGAAAGGGGGGTTGTTGATGATAGCAACAGTATTGAGAGTAAGGGAAGAAAGTGGGAGAACAGAGTAGGCCTCTTAGGGACTGCTTTTTTGCCAGAATAAGCAATTTAGAAGTGCTCTTGAATATAGTTTCTCCTAAGAAATACTTAAATTTTGAGTTTGGGGCATGTCAAGAACAGTAGGGAACTCTGACCTCCAAATTATATCTGATAAGGGCTTTGGATGGATGTAACAGTGCTATAGACTCTTGCAAATGTTCACTGGTTGACCTGTAGGAGAAATTCTAAATTTGGGCCGTGAGTAGGAAAGGCAGAGTTGAGCTGGGCATGATGCAGCATTATCTCTAATACATATTATTGGGCACAGGGAGAGTCTTTCCCTATATATTTTTACAGTATGTAGCACAGTGGAATCCTGATCTTGATTGAGCTGTTGGGGTGCTACTACAATATAATTACCTTGACATGCCAGGCCACTGCCCTCTGTCCATTCAGATTTATCTTCAGTACCCATTGCAATGCCTGCAAGAAATGACATTTTAAAAGAAAAAATGTAAAGTAATTTGGTTTGTTTATCTTCTCTGATCACTTTACTTGTATGTTGTTGTGGGAGCTCTACAGTCTTGGCAGGGCTCCATTGTGCTGTACACGCATTGAGGGGAAAGATGATGGCCCCTTTCCCCAAAAGCGTACGGTCTAAGTATAAGACAAGAGACAGTACGTGGTTACAGACATGGGAGCACAAAGAAACAATAAGACAGTGCCCCTTTCTCCCCTTTGTTTTTAGTCTTTAGATTGTAATCTGTGAGGCACAGATCATTTCCCTATATGTCTGTGCAGCGTCTAGCACATTTTTGGTGCTACCATAGTACTAAAAATAAGGATTGTTCACATCTCAGATACATGGTAGAAAATATCTACTATGTAAGCTGATATTGCATCAGTCTCTGTTAAACTTTGATACACAGTAGACACTTCCTCTCCTGTCTTTTGCATGCAAAACTGGTCTTGATCAGAGTACAAATATTTGATATTTAGAAAAGCAGCCTAATGGAAGCAGCACGCATCCTTGAAGAGTTGCGGTGTTCCTTAGTAATTGAAGACAAGCAGCTTTAACTTGGACATTTGCTATTTTATGTATGTCTGGTTGGTCTGCTTGAGAGTTCTGAGGGAGCAAGTGAGAATATAGGATTCCTTGCCTGGGATGAATTTGTTCCTGTTCTTATATGTAGTTATAGCTCTTTTGTACCACCTTAGAATTAATACTTTTAGTGATCTTTAATCGCATCAGACAGAACGATAAGGCTGCCAGTGAGCCTTTCTGGACACAGAGGTTGGAATGCTGTATCAGACTTGCAGACCGTGTCCTGGAATACTGTCTGACTCTCAGTTGTATCTAAGTATCTGAAGATTTGAGTGAAGATGAGGTTTGCTACGACCTGCACTTCTGTATTTTCATCTTCTAACTTGTATTATAGAATAGCGCCACTGGGAATTGATCAATTTTATCTTCTCTCCCTCAGTCTCACAAATCCTTGTGAGATTGAATTGTTTCCCTATAATGGCTGTATGTGAAGCTTCCTTTTACCTTTTGTACTTTTAGGACACACATTACTTTTTTTTGCCATTTTAAATGTTAAATTGACTAGATTACCAAGAGGTCTCAATTGGAATTGGAGCCTCATTGCATTAGGCAGCCTTCAAACACATAGGAACATGTGGTCCCTGTCCTGACTAGCTAGTCCATTTACTTAAAATGGGGAATACCACTAATACTAGTATTGTGTTTTCTAAAGGTCAACTGAAAGTTTCAAAGTGCAGCCTCTGTACCCATAAGTATGATATGTTGCCTAAGCCAAGACTAAGAGGGTCAGTATCGCCATCAGACTGCTCCAAATGCATTCACCAGACTTGCCCTCCCTCACAAATCTTGGATCCTGCTGAAACATTTTCACTGCAATCATAGGCCTAGTAGCTGTATGTGTAAGTGTGTTTAGGGAAAACAGATACTGTGATTGTTCTGAACAGCCAATGCAGCATAATCATCATTTACCAACTGTTACCACAGTATTTCCAATATCAGTGTGTTTTGTTACGCTGTGAACAGAGATAAATGCAGTATGACAGACTCTGAATGTAATAAAATTGATGACTTAATGGCAAGCACAAAGTTATGGAGGATGTCACAGATATCCAATTTGATGGTGGAATAGTGCACATATATAAAGGGAGCTAGGAAGTGAAACTGTTGCTGCAAAATTGAGTTACTTTGGATTTTTGGTGAAGGATAAAAATACATTTTACTTAAACCTTGGAAGAATAGTTACAAACATTAGAAAAAACCATTTAAAAAAAAAGTAACCATGAATCTCTTGGCGGCAGATAAATTTGTGTTTGGAAACACCGATGTCCTTCTAAAAAAATCCTGTAATAAATAAATTACAGTACAAAAATTGTGCTGGCAATACAATAAATAGTAAAAGATGTTGGGTTTTATTTTGTGCATCGACTAAAAAGCCAGTAGAAAGGAAGGAATGTTAGTCATTCTGGACTGGGTAATGATGGAGCCTTTATTGCTGAGCTGGAATGTAGTTATGCAGTAAGAATAAAAGCAAATTTGACATTGTTTGTGTACATTTGTCTTTTCATTGCCACTTGTAAGCACTGAGGTGCTTACCATTGGCATTTACTTTATGATGATATTTCACTCCTTTTGAACGCTTGCAAGATTATTTCATTTTACCAGGTTTTTTTAAGGTAGATAAAAGGTTTAGCTTTCATTAGATTTATTCAGGTTTGCTATTAAACTTCAACTGGAGCAACAAAGCCTTCATAGGCAGGCATGACATTTTGGCAGCGACCCAATAGGATACGTGGTCTGTGCCAAATCTTTTATTTTCTTCAGCTATCAATGAAGCTGTTGTGGTAATGTGGGTTTTGTGAACTGTGAGAATTTATGTGCACAAAGGGACTTGCTCTTCGCAGGGAACATTGGGAGCCCTGAGCCCAAGAGGAAGGGTAATTAAAGTTAATGAACCAGGATAACCTTTTCATGGTGGTGCCCACTAGCACAATTATAGACAAGGGTCAATAGCCATTTAAATTCTATATCACATTTTTAACTGTGCTGTTTAATTGGTACCGGATTGAAAGTTGGCAGACAGTTATAGTAAACTAGTGCAGAATTTTTTAAGAAAAGTACTTTAAGTGAATACTTAAAGAGTTTTGAAAGTTGCCCCCCCCTAGAAATGCTCTTACATGTTGAGAAAAATAAATTTGAATTCTAGTTCACTAATCGATTGCTTTTTGGTATTAAAATCAAATTTTCTTTTGAGAAGATCTGAGACTTCAAAGCTACCAAGCCAGTAGACTAGATGCTTCCTACTCCTCCTCCTATCAGAGCACTGAGATTCTTTTTCACTTCTCCTTTGTGCAGAGACTTTATGCCTCCCACACCCAGAAGAGTCATTCAGTTACATCTGAGCATGACTGCCTGGGATGCCTGTTGGAGCCCATTAGGTTGGGCATTAATTGGTTGATGGGGTCATAGTTTTAATATGCCTCTAACTCTGACATTTAACTCTTGAGGGGTAGCAAGCTCTGGAGGAATGGGCTTGGAACTTGAAGTCATGGAATTTTCTGTCTCTGCTACTAATTTGTTTGTGTGACCTTCCTCGCTTGTCAATCTCAGAGCCCTTCATAAATTGTAATTACCTCACGGTTAAGGGAAGTATATCTGTTTTACAGAAGGGCAGACTAAGCTAGAACATTTGTAACTGAGTCCATGTCGAATATCGGGCCTGCCAGAGCTTGGAATAGAATCCAATTTCAGGTTCTAGTTGATAGCCCGCACCACATACAATACAAAAGCCCAACACCCTGTTGAACAAGCTGTACTTATTCACAGTATCCTGAACATGAATATTGGTTGATTTTTTTAAAAAAAATTTTTTTGTCCTTTTCTCCAGTACTTATACAGTGAAATACTGGATTTGATTCTCCCTTCTGAGATAGACAGACATTATAAATAAAATCAGAATAGTCTAGAAAATTGGCTGTATATCTAAGGGGGCTGCGTCAAGCCCCTCTGAAAACCTAAATTATTAGATAAACCACCTCCTTCCCATTGCTCTTTCAATTAACAGGTGAGAGAGAATTGTATTCAGAAAGGAACTGGCTTGAAATTAGTACGAGTTTTCATGTCCACTGACTTAGAAATTGATTGATGCGTGCTGTCTTTTCATCCTAGGTAGATCATGCCTCTTCAAGGCATTCAAATTAATTGGCTTTGTGTTTTTTAAAATCCATGTATTTTCTTACATTTTTATAGAAACTGTTTATTTGTTCGGTGGCTGGGATGGGACTCAGGATCTGGCTGACTTCTGGGCATACAGTGTGAAGGAAAACCAGTGGACCTGTATATCCAGAGATACCGAAAAAGAGGTAAATTTCCCCCAAACATTCATATTACTAGTATCTGATTAAATGTGTCCTCTCTTAGTTACAAAATTGGTCATGCTTCTGTAATACTTGTGTTAGAGTATTGCTTACATTAAGGTTCAGATTTCAGACGCTGCTGATCTACTGGACTTTTGAAGTGCTTATATTGGAGAATGTGAAATAAAGTGGCTTCTCAACCTCAAATACTTTTCAGAGTAGAGGAGGGAAGAAGTGGTTTTATTTGTCAATAGCAGAATAACCCACAAGATAGAGACAAGGTGGGTGAGGTAATATCTTTTATTGGATCAACTTCTGTTGATGAGAGAGGCAGGCTTTCCAGCTACACAGAGTGTTTGTTCAGGTCTGGGAAAGGCACTCAGTGTCACAGCCAAATAAAAGATTGAACAGGTTTAGCATAAGTAGTTAGAATATATGCTAAAGGACCATTCAAGGTGATGTGGCCTTTTAACACCTCTTTAGTCATAGGATAAAAATGGGGGTGGTTGGGCTACAGATTGTTGTAATAATCTGTAAATCCAGGGTCTTTATTAAAACCATGATTTTGAATTTAAACTCCCAGGTGTATCTTTTGAAAGTGTTGTGCAGGTTTCATTTGAAGATGACATAAAGGTCAGATACAGAAAGATCGCTTTATGAAAAGTGTTTACCCACAGGCGATGGGTGTTTTTGTCTTTTATCATATTCCTACGTGAGTTCATTCGAGAGCGTAGAGAGTGTCTGTCTGTTTTCACCCACATAGTTCTTATTGGGGCATTTAGTGAACCGCATGAGGTACACCACATGTTGTGATAGGCATGTGTAAGACCTTGAAAGATGTGTTTGGGGGGGATGTTGATCTTCGTAGCAGTGGAGATATGACTGCGGGTTTTGTATCTGTTCTGGCAGGGTCTGGTCCCATTTTGAACTGGTGTGCCCTGGTCTGTGGAGAGCTTGCTTTTGATGATGACGTTGGGGTTTGTTTGAAGGCCAGAAGGGTGGGGGGGGCGGGAGTTTCAGGAAATATTTCTTTCAGGATAGGGTCCCCGTTGAATATGGGCTGTAGTTGTTGGATGATACCCATATGGGTTCCAGTGTGGGGTGGAAGGTGACAACTAAGGGTGGGCGGTCAGAGGGGGTTTCATATCTGTAATTGAAGCAGGTTCTATCAGGGTATTTGGATGGCCCCTTCAGTGATGCAATTTGCTTCTCTGGTGGAGTGTTCTTGTTTGGTAAAGGTGGTTTTGAGTATGTTTAGGTGTATATGCCGGACTTTCTCCTCAGAGCATATTCTGTGATAGTTGAGTGCCTGGCTGTAGATAACAGGTTACTTGGTGTGTTTGGGGTGGTTACTACATCTGTGAAGGTAGGTGTAGTGATCTGAGGGGTTTTTTTTGTAGATCGTTGTCAGTAGGGTTCCATTGTTGAAGCTAGTCATGATGTCCAGGAACTTGACGCTGGTGTGGGTGGTCCAGAGGAGAGTTTAATGCATGGGTGGTGGTTGTTGAAGTTGTGGTGGAAATCAATGAGGAAGTTTGTCATCTGTCCAGTGGATGAATCATAGAATCATAGAATCATAGAATATCAGGGTTGGAAGGGACCCCAGAAGGTCATCTAGTCCAACCCCCTGCTCAAAGCAGGACCAAGTCCCAGTTAAATCATCCCAGCCAGGGCTTTGTCAAGCCTGACCTTAAAAACCTGTAAGGAAGGAGATTCTACCACCTCCCTAGGTAACGCATTCCAGTGTTTCACCACCCTCTTAGTGAAAAAGTTTTTCCTAATATCCAATCTAAACCTCCCCCATTGCAACTTGAGACCATTACTCCTCGTTCTGTCATCTGCTACCATTGAGAACAGTCTCGATCCATCCTCTTTGGAACCCCCTTTCAGGTAGTTGAAAGCAGCTATCAAATCCCCCCTCATTCTTCTCTTCTGCAGACTAAACAATCCCAGCTCCCTCAGCCTCTCCTCATAAGTCATGTGCTCTAGACCCCTAATCATTTTTGTTGCCCTTCGCTGGACTCTCTCCAATTTATCCACATCCTTCTTGTAGTGTGGGGCCCAAAACTGGACACAGTACTCCAGATGAGGCCTCACCAGTGTCGAATAGAGGGGAACGATCACGTCCCTCGATCTGCTCGCTATGCCCCTACTTATACATCCCAAAATGCCATTGGCCTTCTTGGCAACAAGGGCACACTGCTGACTCATATCCAGCTTCTCGTCCACTGTCACCCCTAGGTCCTTTTCCGCAGAACTGCTGCCTAGCCATTCGGTCCCTAGTCTGTAGCGGTGCATTGGGTTCTTCCGTCCTAAGTGCAGGACCCTGCACTTATCCTTATTGAACCTCATCAGATTTCTTTTGGCCCAATCCTCCAATTTGTCTAGGTCCTTCTGTATCCTACCCCTCCCCTCCAGCGTATCTACCACTCCTCCCAGTTTAGTATCATCCGCAAATTTGCTGAGAGTGCAATCCACACCATCCTCCAGATCATTTATGAAGATATTGAACAAAACCGGCCCCAGGACCGACCCCTGGGGCACTCCACTTGACACCGGCTGCCAACTAGACATGGAGCCATTGATCACTACCCGTTGAGCCCGACAATCTAGCCAGCTTTCTACCCACCTTATAGTGCATTCATCCAGCCCATACTTCCTTAACTTGCTGACAAGAATGCTGTGGGAGACCGTGTCAAAAGCTTTGCTAAAGTCAAGAAACAATACATCCACTGCTTTCCCTTCATCCACAGAACCAGTAATCTCATCATAAAAGGCGATTAGATTAGTCAGGCATGACCTTCCCTTGGTGAATCCATGCTGACTGTTCCTGATCACTTTCCTCTCCTCTAAGTGCTTCAGGATTGATTCTTTGAGGACCTGCTCCATGATTTTTCCAGGGACTGAGGTGAGGCTGACTGGCCTGTAGTTCCCAGGATCCTCCTTCTTCCCTTTTTTAAAGATGGGCACTACATTAGCCTTTTTCCAGTCATCCGGGACTTCCCCCGTTCGCCACGAGTTTTCAAAGATAATGGCCAAGGGCTCTGCAATCACAGCCGCCAATTCCTTCAGCACTCTCGGATGCAATTCGTCCGGCCCCATGGACTTGTGCACGTCCAGCTTTTCTAAATAGTCCCTAACCACCTCTATCTCTACAGAGGGCTGGCCATCTCTTCCCCATTTTGTGATGCCCAGCGCAGCAGTCTGGGAGCTGACCTTGTTAGTGAAAACAGAGGCAAAAAAAGCATTGAGTACATTAGCTTTTTCCACATCCTCTGTCACTAGGTTGCCTCCCTCATTCAGTAAGGGGCCCACACTTTCCTTGGCTTTCTTCTTGTTGCCAACATACCTGAAGAAACCCTTCTTGTTACTCTTGACATCTCTTGCTAGCTGCAGCTCCAGGTGCGATTTGGCCCTCCTGATATCTTTCCTACATGCCCGAGCAATATTTTTATACTCTTCCCTGGTCATATGTCCAACCTTCCACTTCTTGTAAGCTTCTTTTTTATGTTTAAGATCCGCTAGGATTTCACCATTAAGCCAAGCTGGTCGCCTGCCATATTTACTATTCTTTCGACTCATCGGGATGGTTTGTCCCTGTAACCTCAACAGGGATTCCTTGAAATACAGCCAGCTCTCCTGGACTCCCTTCCCCTTCATGTTAGTCCCCCAGGGGATCCTGGCCATCTGTTCCCTGAGGGAGTCGAAGTCTGCTTTCCTGAAGTCCAGGGTCCGTATCCTGCTGCTTACCTTCCTTCCCTGCGTCAGGATCCTGAACTCAACCAACTCATGGTCACTGCCTCCCAGATTCCCATCCACTTTTGCTTCCCCCACTAATTCTACCTGGTTTGTGAGCAGCAGGTCAAGAAAAGCGCCCCCCCTAGTTGGCTCCCCTAGCACTTGCACCAGGAAATTGTCCCCTACGCTTTCCAAAAACTTCCTGGATTGTCTATGCACCGCTGTATTGCTCTCCCAGCAGATATCAGGAAAATTAAAGTCACCCATGAGAATCAGGGCATGCGATCTAGTAGCTTCCGTGAGTTGCCGGAAGAAAGCCTCATCCACCTCATCCCCCTGGTCCGGTGGTCTATAGCAGACTCCCACCACTACATCACTCTTGTTGCACACACTTCTAAACTTAATCCAGAGACACTCAGGTTTTTCCACAGTTTCGTACCGGAGCTCTGAGCAGTCATACTGCTCCCTTACATACAGTGCTACTCCCCCACCTTTTCTGCCCTGCCTGTCCTTCCTAAACAGTTTATAACCATCCATGACTGTACTCCAGTCATGTGAGTTATCCCACCAAGTCTCTGTTACTCCAATCACGTCATAGTTCCTTGACATCACCAGGACCTCCAGTTCTCCCTGCTTGTTTCCAAGGCTTTGTGCATTTGTATATAAGCACTTGAGATAACCTGTTGATCGCCCCTCATTCCCAGTATGAGGCAGGAGCCCTCCCCTCACAGACATTCCTGCCTGTGCTTCCTCCCGGAATCCCGCTTTCCCACTTACCTCAGGGCTTTGGTCTCCGTCCCCCGGTGAACCTAGTTTAAAGCCCTCCTCACTAGGTTAGCCAGCCTGCTGGCAAAGATGCTCTTCCCTCTCTTCGTAAGATGGAGCCCGTCTCTGCCCAGCACTCCTCCTTCATGGAACACCATCCCATGGTCAAAGAATCCAAAGCCTTCTCTCCGACACCACCTGCGTAGCCATTCGTTGACTTCCACGATTCGACGGTCCCTACCCAGGCCTTTTCCTTCCACGGGGAGGATGGACGAGAACACCACTTGCGCCTCCAACTCCTTTATCCTTCTTCCCAGAGCCACGTAGTCCGCAGTGATCCGCTCAAGGTCATTCTTGGCAGTATCATTGGTGCCCACGTGGAGAAGCAGGAAGGGGTAGCGATCCGAGGGCTTGATGAGTCTCGGCAGTCTCTCCGTCACATCGCGAATCTTAGCCCCCGGCAAGCAGCAGACTTCTCGGTTTTCCCGGTCAGGGCGGCAGATAGATGACTCAGTCCCCCGGAGGAGAGAGTCCCCGACCACCACCACCCGCCTTCTCCTCTTGGGAGTGGTGGTCGTGGAACCCCCAACCTCAGGACATCGCATCTCATGCCTTCCAACCAGCGGAGTCTCCTTCTGCTTTCTCCCCCCAGACATATCATCTGGTCCACTCTCCGCAATGGTACCTGTGGAGAGAACATGAATCAATGTATTATACAGTATATATATTGGTTTTGTGGTTCTTTTTGTCCAGAAATTCTTCTTCATACAACAAGATAGAATTCAGCAAGTAGCATGTGTGGAAATAATTTGACAGCACTGAACAAGCAGTCTGCCTAGTGTAGCTTCGGAACCAGTGCTGGAATGTGACATCAGTACAGAAAGAACTTGTTACTTCCTTCAGCTTTTTTCAGCTACACGAATAAAAGGGACACTTAAAAATTTGAACCTAACTAAAAGGGAGGAGTGCCAGAGGCTTTGGAATCCTAAGAGCTTTAGTGTTTTTGCTTGCACCATGACCTTCATCCTGTTTTGCTTTGTTTGATGCGTGAAGCTTTTGGACCTGCTGCAGTTTGGGCTAGTAGAAAGCAGCAATAAGATTTATAGATTCATAGTTCAAGGCCAGAAGGGACCATTAGATCATCTAGTCTGACTTCCTGTATATCATAGGCTATTACATTTCACCCACTTACCCCTGTATTAAACCAAAGTATTTGTGTTTAGATAAAATGTATCTTCCAGAAAGGCACCCATTGTTGATGTCTTCCAATCAAGAGATGGAAAATCCACCATTCTCTTGTTTGTTGAAAAGGTTAATCAGCCTCACTGTTTAAAAATCCGTGCCTTATTTGTAATGTGAGTTTTTGTCTCTAACTTCCAGCCATGGTTTTTGTCTTTTCTAAAAATCCCATTAGCACCCAGTATTTTCTCCCCATGATGGTTCTTATGCACTGTTGTCTTTTTGATAATATAAACAGGTTGAGTTTTTTGTACGTCTTCTGCTGTAAGGCATTTTTTTTCAGTGGTTGAATCAATTTTGTGGCTCTCAATTGGACAGTCTCCAATTTTTAAAAATCTTTTTTAAAATATGGACACCAGAATTGTACACAGTACTCTAGTATCAATCTCACCAGTGCCATATACAAAGGTAAAATCACCTCCCTACTCCTACTTGCAACTCCTTGTTTATACATCCAAGGATCACATAAGCTCTGTTTGCCATAGCATTGCTCTGAGAGCTCCTGTTGAGAAGCTTGCTCACTAAAACTCTTAAATACTTTTCAGAATCACTGCTTTCAAGGATACAGTCCCCCCATTCTATAGGTATGACCTGCATTCCTTGTTTCTACATGTATAAATTCCCATTTGTCTGTATTGAAATGCATTACCTATGGTGCATCATGGTTCACATACTTGTGAAACCCAACTGAAGATAATGAGGCATGGGCATAATTACCAGGCGGGATTGGTGAATATCTTTCATACTTCTCTCCCCCCTTCCTCCCCCCCCCCCCCCCCCCCAAACTTTTGGAGGCTGTAAAGGGGAGGGTGTGAAAGCAGTAGAGAGGGCAGAGAAGAGATTCTGAAGTTGCTTTTTGCAGCAATGCTCAGCATTCTATTTCTCCCCTCTTTCCTCCTGCTGGCTGCTGATTAGCTATTAATAGCTTAATAGGCAGGATGCAGTTGCTGTCTTGTGTTGTGGGGAGGGAGGGATAGGTGGAAAGTATGCCATGTCCTCCTGCTGGACAAATAAGAGCCTATAGCTCTAGCTCATGCTTGCACTGGGCTCATTTCCTTCGTTCCTTCTTTGTTTGGACACCATTACTGCTAGCTCTGAGCATCCGTAGGGCAGGAGGGGCCTGGCTGGAACATGATAGAAGCTTCTGCCTGAGTTAATGCTCCTCCACTTCCCCTTTCTCGCCTTAACGGGAGAGGAAGGAGGAGCTGTGAGGGGCACGGATATAGTGGAGGACGACAGCTATGGATGGTGGACACTATGTGATGACAAAGTACTATGGGAGGACAGTCCCTAGGAAACCGCTGAGATGACAGGCACTAGCGGCGCTAGATGTTAGGGGGCAGCTATTGAGGAAAGAGAAAACGGCTCAATATAGAAGAGGGAAAGGAGACAGGTGCCAAAAAACAGTTTGAGGAGAAAAGTAAGGGTTGGGGATGAGGGGGGGAGAGAATGAGATAAATTTGGGGAAAGGGAGAGACCGGGGGAGTGTAAGGAGGATGGATCTTGGAAAGGAGTGACTGGTTTTGGGGTGGGGGAGATAATCAGAACTAAGAGGAGAAAAATGGCTTGGAGGAGAAAAGACATTAGGGTAGTTTTATGGGGAAATCTGGGAAGACTTCATGCAAAGTTTTGAGGGGAATCTGAAGCAGAGGGAGGTTTACAGTGTGATGTGGGGCTTTTATTGATTATTGAAAGAGGACATTCAGAATTCAAATAAAATATACTGTCAGTATATACGATATAATATATATCCTTACACACTAATAATGCCCTTCTTTCTTATGAACTATGGGTAAAACGAGGTGAAAAATGGAAAGGTTAGAATCTCAACTGGATAGGTATGCTAAAGAAGACACTTCAGATATTCTTCGAAAAAGGTCAGAATATTCATAAACAAGTCACTATAAGCAATAGTCTGTTGACATGGTATTGCTGAAAATATTCCAATAGTTCCCAAGAGAACTTAAAATCTTATTTCCCCTTCATATTGTAGTATGTATGTATTTTATTTCTGTGTCTTTAGTGCTTATTAATTTGGCACTGGTTTAGCTATTCACACTAAATTAAAGTGTTGAGCTAAAATATGAGCAGAATGCAATAAACATATCCCATTTATCCAATGTAATCTCAAGGGTAATATAAAATAAACCAGTTCTAGGACAAAGAGGTGTAACTATCAGGGAGACAGTAGTGGTCCATATATTTAGGTTGCCTAACTTTTCTTTTATGAAAGATATTGTGTTGGTTTTTTTTAAGAAGCTGTATTGCCTCAATTGTTTGCAGCAGTCCTGTCAAATTCATTAGTGAGAGAGCCATCAGGCTAGAGAAATGCCTTTTCTTTGTCCCATTAAATTCCATTCATGTTTAGCTGAGTTATAAACTGTTGAGAATTCTATTCTGTGGCTGGTGCTGTCAGCAAAATTTGGGCGGCTAGCCAAAATAACAGAATATTAATGTTTTAAAGCATTAGGCCCACACAGCAACACGGTAGCAGCAGATGATACTGTGCTCAGAATTTGGGGAGTAGACAAGCAAGCTGTTGCCAGAGCAGCTGAAGCGGAGTGGAGTGAGCAGGGCTGAGCTAACTCCCCCTCTCCCTATCATGGATTCAGTGCATGGACCCAATGGCCCATCTTCCCACTCTGAGAGCACCATGTGAGGGCAGGTCCCTCCATCTCCAGGGAGCCCCTGACCACCACCTGGACCCAGCATCCATTCCGTCTTTTTTCCTCCCCCTGTAACAGGGTTTCTGCATATATGGTAACTTTACAAACGTTACCTCATGAGGAAGCCTTATCATGGGTCTTACATTGAACTGTGTTGAATACACTGCCTACAAACAATCAATTGACGGTTAATTAGCAACCATACAATGCTTAACATTAATACATTTTAGGCTGAGATTTTTCAAACCTTCCTAGGGGATCAGGGCACCCAATACCCATTACTTTTAATGGAAATCTGATACCCAAATCCTCTAGACAAGTTTGAAAATCGGAGTCTTCGAGCCTATATTATCACATCTGTCATGTTATCCTCATTCACTCAATATCCAGTTAATTCTTGCATTAAATATCTGTATGTTGCTTGGTCTCTAGTTTTACTATCAATTGATAAGTATGAAATATTTCTTGTTTTTGCGTTTGCTTAAACTGGCACTGTAACGAATAACTTTCAAATATCAGATTTGTTTAATTTTCCTAGAAGAGGTCATACATGAATTTAGTGAAAGTAATTAGAGGAGGAAAGCTTTGGCTCATTGGGTAGCTGTATGAAAGACTGCAGTTGTTGTAAGCTGATCATATTTAAAGTTTCAGAGTAGCAGCCGTGTTAGTCTGCATTCGCAAAAAGAAAAGGAGAACTAGTGGCACCTTAGAGACTAACCAATTTATTTGTATTACAGTAGCTTCTGGAGACCCCAACTGATATAAGAGCTCCAATGTCATAGATGCTGTACAGTCACAAAGAACCTTTTAAAATCCTGTTTACAGTCTTAATAGACAAGACAGAAAAAGGGTAAGAGCTTATGCAATGTATAAGCAAAAGACTGAGAACTGAGGCACAGAGGAATTAAGTAACTTACTGAGGATTGCATCGGAAGTCTTCAGCAGAGCGAGGAACTGAACCCAGATCTCTGGACTCCTTGTGTAGTGCCTTAACCATAAGAGCATCCTTCCTCACCAGGGCCCTGATTTAGCAAGGTATTTAGGCACATGCCTAACTCTAAGCATGGGAATAGGCTCATTGGAGGCGACAAAGATGATAATATTCCCTTTCTCCCAACCTTTGTCTTCCATTTAGATTGTAAGATCTTTGGGACAAGGATTTTCTCTTGCTATGAATTTGTACAGTGCCTAGCACAAAGGGGTCCCATAGGGAGCTGCAGCTTTGTGCTATCTGACAGATTACATTAAATCTTTTAAAATCTAGAAATCCTGTACACAGAGATTTGTGGTATCTGTCACCATGGGCACAATACAAACTTTTATAAAAGAAAAGTTCATAGTCACGCTGCTCACAGTATATGGGAAAGTAACCCATCCCTAATATTAGCCCTTCTGTCTTTTTTCAAGCATGTCACTTTAGTTATTTTAAGTGATAATGAGTTTTTAATTGTTAAGGTGCATAAAATTTGTGTAGTGATTTTTGTAGACTTTAAATGTAAATAAATGAAATAATTTGAGTCAGGTATTACTTCTGTTGCAGTTTGCACACAAATACCTCAATTAGTATCGGGTGCCTGTTGTGCTAGATACCTTACAAACGCATAAGGAGAGATGGTCACTGCCCCAGAGAGTTGACCGTGTAGGCCCTGATCTTGCAAATATGCATGTGAATACCTTTTACCCGCATGAGTTATTCATGCATGTAATTGTTTGCAAGATCAGGGTCTAATTTTACTATTGCCCTTGCTTATTTTTTATTTACTTGTAACCTCTGCTATGATTTCTGTTAACCCCTCCCTGTTTTTATGAAGGTTTCTAACCCTCCAACATTGAAGAAAAGCTCACCCCTGCTTCTCCCAGCCCAACTAAGTACCTAGAGCTATTCGCTTCCACTCCACTGCTCTCCAACACCTGGCACTTACAATTCCCACTTCTGAAAACTGCATAATAGCATCCAGACTTCAGGCACTTTCAAAACTCCAAATGTCCAAAATAAACATCTTTCCACTGAAATATGGAGAGTTTCACAGCAGCTTCACAGAGAAGAGAATACTTAAATAAATGCATTATGCATCATGCTGTGAAGGGTCCCAAACCTTGATCCTGGGAGATCTTGCGAAGGAACCAGTTCTCCACATGGATCATCTTTCTTCTGAGAGGGCTCAATCGTTTGTGTCTAGGCTAAGGTTGCATACTCAAGTGGCATAAAAGATATGTGGTAGCATAAGTTATGACATGCTAAATTAAGAGCCACTCTTTTATGTGTTTGTAATACCACATGTGGCATGTGTAATTTCTCTGAAAAGCTTGTCTTACAACTAAAACAGTGGTCTCTGTTAGATCTTACGGTTTATGTTCCTGATGAGGCACCACAGAATAGTAGTCTTTTTCTAGTTGTCTGACCTTATTTGGAAGATCAGTTATCGGTTTTCTGTATCTTAAGGATTCTGCAATAAACTGAAACTCCTCCTCATGATGCCTCCTTGTGCAGAGCAGAAGACCCTTGGATTTCTTTTAAAAGTATTATAGCATTTTCAACTGGCTATTATAGACAGTTAAGAGGGGAGCAGGTCTTTCCAATTTCTGCTGAGGGGAATCTTAGCATGTTAACTTTAGTATTGATAGGCACTAGTTCTGAGTAGTGGCTGGTGCCAAAGGCTATTCCCCTTGTTCTGTGTGCGCACAGTAGATGAGAACACATTTCTTCAGCACCGTTGGTGGTCTATAAGCCAATGTAAAGACTAACAAAAGTCAACCAGACTAAAAAACACGTTCCCCCTGACAGGCAAGAAGTATCTCCAAAACAGCGTTCCGATCTGTCTGTAAAATTTCAGTCGTCTTTGCATTTCTTCTGACTAGTAGAGTCCTTGTGTTGGACTCATGCAACAACTAAAATTGCACAGATTAGTGAGATTTGACAGAAGTGAAGTTAATAGCAATCCCAATTTGGTAAAAAGGAGGAACCATTGATTTTCAGAGCTGTAGACAGATACTAAGCTAATTTGTTGAAATGTATCTTCAATTGAACAATTTTCTTTCTCGATCTCTTGTGACTTTGCTGGCAGGAAAGGGTATAATTGTGGATTAAGATGATTATACTCAGTTTGTGGTTAGTGAGGTATTAAAGTTCAGCCAACTCAGTTTCTTAAGTTTGTTGGCATCTCCCTATAGCACATGCTGCTTGAAAGAGCATCATACACCCCCCCCCCCGCGCAGGCTTTTAGGCTTTGAAAGAGCTCCAGTATGTTTAATAGAACTTAATCCATGAATGTTCCATAGCAAGCATGTGATTTGGTTAGACACCATAAGAGGTAACATGGGCAAGAAGCTTGACTTTAATGTTGGGAGCCAGGAATTCCTGAGTTCTAATCCTAGCACTGTGCTGACTTGCTGTGTGATTTGACAGCTCTTCACATCTTCCCGATCGGTAAAATAACACTTATTCATAACGTCCTTGTGATTTTGGCTTAGTTATACATGCAAAATGTGTAGAAAAATGGAAGTGCTATGAGCATCCTCTCTACTCAGTGTATACCTCCTTGGGAAATCCCCCTACTCCTGTCATCGTTAGTTATTTCCCAGACCCTCCCTCTCATACATTCTTGCCCTACAATGTCTTCTGTGTGTTTTATATATGTAAAATTTTCAGCTCCTGAGGGCAGAAGACGTATCTTTTTTTCTTCTGTATACTGTTATGGTCATTTACACCTCTGTTAAACGTTTAATAACTTTTGCAGTTTATTAACTTGCTTTATTTATTACAGTTTATTAACTGTAGTACCTGTTAACATCTTTTTTCTTTGAGAGGGGTGGTATTGCATGGAAGTTAGAGGTAGAAAAGCATCTGTTAGATCAGTGGTTCTCAACCAGCAGTCCAGGTCCCCCTGGAGGGCCGCAAGTAGGTTGCAGGGGGTCCGCCAAGCAGGACCAATGTTGGACTTGCTGGGGCCCAGGGCAGAAAGCCGAAGTCCCACTGCATGGGGCTGAAGCCTGGGGCCCTGAGCCCCGCTACCTGGGGCTGAAGCAGAAGCCTGAGCAGCTTAGCTTCACTGTGGCGTGGGGCTCTGGGCAATTGCCCTGCTTACTACCCCTTAATGCCGGCCCTGGATTTTATATGCAGAAAACCAGTTATTGTGGCATGCGTGGGTCATGGAGCATGTTTGTGGCGCCTCAGAGAGAGAGAAAGGTTTGAGAACCCCAGTCCACCTCACCTCTTTCTTGACTTGTTTTAGAAATGGATGGGGGGGGGTTTCTAATCTTCATAGGGTTTTGCATTTTTCATAAGTTATTCATCATGCTGTAAACTAGTGAGGCTGTGGCCAGTTACTTCGCTTTGAGTTGAAGTGTAATCTGAATTACTTCAAGGATGGGTTTTTTTGAAGTCTGGTTCTTCGATGTGTCCTGCCTCCTTCTGTTGCAGGTAGAGCAGGCAAAGGTGTAATTATCATGATAATTAGAACTTTATCTTTACAGTGGTAAATAAGTTAATCATTCCCAAAGGAAGTTATTAAATGAAAATTTGTCTAGGTTTTTATTCAGGGAGCAGGACTTTGTGATATTTTATTCGTTTGGTGTCATGGTAAGGCTTTCTTGAAGTGGTATTTTGTTTTTAACAGTGCTAATGATCACCATGGTTCTGATGTTTACTGAGTGAGTTAAAAACTTCTGAGCAGTTTCTGAGACAACAGTCTCCTGGGTGCAAAGGTTTAATGCTTTAAGTTGATACATTGCACTGGAACAATGGAGCTATCTGTCATGGAAGGGCATGATCATCTGTGGTGAGGGTAACTTGTGTAACAGTGCTTTGAAGATGAGGATTGAAACCTTGAATTTTACCTGATCTTCCTTAAAGAGCTAGTGAAGAAAGTGAAGCACTAGAGTGATATGTTCTTGTTAGTCTATATGACTGAGCAGATGGGATACTCTGTTATGAGACAAGTGATCCAGATTCTTGTCACCTTCCATTTTTAGGTTCTAAACTGGTGTTTTTGGAACCAGCTTAGGAATCTTACATTTCTGTTCACTTTTTAGGGTTATCTACAATGAAACTTGCAGGTTATTTGATTTATTTGAGTTATTTATTTAGATTTCAAATTGATGCCTATCCAGAGCTCTAGGCATGCTAACTTAATCATATAATAAATACAATTAGATTAAACCTCAGCAGTGTTAAAATCAGTTCCACAGGAATTTGATCAGCCAGCCAGCTACTTTTCATCTAGAAAATGGACCCTCAGCCTTCTCCAAAGGCTCTATCAAACATCTATTTTGCAGTATGCCTGGAAGGTTGCCAAGTTGGGGCTATTTCAGACTACTGTGAGGAGAGCAAGTTCCAGAGTTTGAGCCCTCACAGAGAAACATCTTATGTGCCAGCCTCTCTCACTTACAATGAGGGACTCTAGCTCGAGCACCCATGCTGACCACAGCTGTGGTAGTATGGCATGGGTAGAGGCAGTCCCAGGCCATATAGGGCTTTGTAGGTCATAACCAAAACCTTAAACTCCACTCAGTGGGCAGCAAGTTCAGTTTTGTTTGTTTCCAGCAAGATGCCCCACTTTACGTTAGTGAGCCGCTGTGTTCTGCACCTTCAGTTTCCAAATGGCTTAAGTTATAGCCCCATGTAGCGTTTATTGCAGTAGACTAATCTTGAGGCAACAAAAGCATGGATAACAGTGGCAAGGTCCACATCTGAAAGGAAACGTTGCAGCCTCCTAGCCCGATGGAGATGGTAAAAAGCTGACTGAGTCACTGCTGTGATACGATTGTCCAACACTGCCAGGGGGTCTAATATTACCCTTTAATTTGTAGACACTATTAACTAATGGTGGATGTGCTCCTGCAGTCCACGGAGGGTGGTGATACCTCCTCCGGCTTCTTCTCCCAACTGGCCATCATTACCTCAGACTTGTCTGTATTGAGCCTCAGCCAGCTAACTCTCCTCGATGCCCCAGCATCAGTTAGACACTGTCTGAGGTGCTGAACTATGTTACCTAAATCTGATGCGATAGAGACATACAGGAATGCATCTGATGAAGTGAGCTGTAGCTCATGAAAGCTTATGCTCAAATAAATTGGTTAGTCTCTAAGGTGCCACAAGTCCTCCTTTCCTGTTTGCGAATACAGACTAACACGGCTGCTACTCTGAAACCATACAGTGGGTGTCATCAGTCTATTCAAAACTCGAAACCCTGTGCCTGCTTACTAAACTTTCTACTGGCCCCATATACATATTGAACAGGAGAGGTGACAGAACAGGACCCTGTAGCACCCTGCACTTGAGCTCTTTGGGCGTAAGAGCAGTTGCTTACAACTACACATTAAGCTCTCCTTGAGAAGAGAACTAAGTTGCTGAACGTCAACCCCTCCAGAGTCTACAGGTGAGTTATTGATTAAGACTACGATTTAGTCACGGGTATTTTTAGTAAAAGTCATGGACAGGTCACGTGCAAAAATCAAAAATTCATGGCCTTATACTAAAAATAATCTTGGGGGTGGGAGGGGAAGCATTCGAGAGGTTCTGCTGGGGGGATGCATGAGGCCAGGGGCACCAGCTGCCTGGAGTCACAGACCACGGACGCTCTGGCCAGCCAGGGACCACGGCTGGTGTGGCTGTCCCTGGGGCCACCTGAGCAACTGGCCCCAGAGTCAGTCACGCTGGCCCCTGAAGAAGTCACAGAAAGTCATGGAATCCATCACTTCCACGACCTCCGTGACAGACGCGCAGCCCTACTCATGTTAATGAAAACAGCTGATGGATTTAATACCAGCATTGGACATCTTTATGCATTGCCAGGAGATCATTGGCCAGTGCAGTCTCTGTGTCATTGCAGGTCTGTACTCAGACTGACAAGGGTCAGAAAGATCAAATGCATCTGTGAATTATTTCACAACCTTCTCCACAGTCTTACCCAGAAAGTAAGATGTGATACTTTTTGATAATTAGTGAAAGCAATGACTTTTTAAGGAAAGACCTTGTAATTGCTTCCTTCATAGCAGCAGGCGACCTACCTTCTCTCTGAGAGGCACTGACAATCTCCACAAGTAAAGGCTAGTACTTCCCCACTGGCCTGGGAGGACATGGATCCAAAGTACAGGTGGTGGGTGAAGTTCTTCCAACACCTCCAGTGTCTCATGGAGCATCACTGATTGAAACTGTGGAGGAGAAGAGAAGGCCCTTGTTCCCTTAGGACCTTACTCTATCACAGAAATAGACATCCAATCCCTAAAATGATCAATCTTGTCCACAAAACAATTTCTTCTCAGTGGGAGGGACTCAGATCAGCATCTGAGTGGAGGCAGTCCAGATTTACCAGATTATCACCTGAAACAAATCTGCTATCTGAAATTTTGCAGATGCTATGATGGAGAAAAAGGGGTTTTATTTTTGGTCTCTTACACAGCCATGTTGTAAGAGTTTAAAAAGTCTTTATGCTGCAACTGATCAGCCGTGGCACGAGGCTTCCACTTTCAGTGCTCTAGCTGTCTTCATTTGTTGCAGATCATCTGTAAATCAGGGTAACCTGTGAAAATGAAGCTGGCCAAGATGGCACCCCATCAATGAGAGACAAAATGGGAGCATTATATGTATCCTACCAATGCACTGAAGGAGTGGTCTGTTTGTGGAACATGATTCTTCCTTTGCTCTCTAGAATCTGATTCCATTAATCTTTGAGAGCAAACCATCAAAACAAACCTCTTGCCCCAACAGGAGGGATGAGCCCTCTCCTCAAAATGCAGGATGAAATGGTTGGTCCATGATACAGGTTTAGGATCCAGTTGCCTAACCTTCACTCCAAGTCCAAAAACCAGTTCCAAAATGTGACCAGCTGTATGAGGTGAGCCAGTACCTACCTGGGATAGTCCCATGGTCATCATGGTGACCAGGAAATCCTGAGCTGCCTTAAAAGATTCTCAGAAGTTGCTGAGAACCATCAATGTGTACATTCTAATGCCCCTGTAGTGAGGAAGTTAGTTGGCTCATGAAGTGACTTGGTAGTGCCATGGTGCGAGTGATACACAAATACCAGCCCCATGTTAATCTCATCCTCTGACTCTCATGTAAGTTGAAATACTGTATCAGATCCAGTTTTGGAGAAGAGCTCCTATGTTTAAGGCTGGCTGCAATCAACATGGTCACACCTCCTTTCCACTGAATTCTTCTCTTCCCCTTCCCCCCCCCGCCCTTGCTTTATGATGTATTATTACCCAGCAGATGATAGCTATACTAAAACTGGCCCAGCAGCAGCATCTACCAAAGTCTGAGTAATGTACACAAAGTCAGGGAGAGGGTTTCATCTTTTATTAAATGATAGGTGGTTGGTTGATTTCCCACCATCCAACCAATAATTGTGAACGAAGGCCAGGTTCCTTGTCTCCTGACAACTTTACCTCCTGAGGTGAAACCACTGGAACAGAAATTAAACCTCCTTACAAATTTTATTACCTTCTCTCCTTGTCAGCTACAACAGAGATTGAGAATACAAAGTCCCCACAACCATACAATCCAGCCTTGGGCTTCCATATTCCCACTGTATGGCAGTGTTGTCCCACTCTCTGTGATACTTGATGATGGCGATCAAATGCATGCAGTTGGTTGGCTGGGTAGTGACCCCTAGAGCTGATTGGAAAAGACATCTTAAAGAAAAACCCACACACTGTCTCACATTGAAGGGCCATTCTCCCCTTACAATTCTCTCTCTCTCTCTTTGTTGAGAGAGAGAAAGTGCCTCATTTCTACATTCGTGTCTGTCTCCTCCCCATAACCACACTGCCACTGTGACCAAATGGTGAGAACATCAAAATGATTGATCACACGCTTGGTCCCTAACCTGCCAGTCTAACTGCCATGGAACTAACAGGGCAAAGTGCTGTATAGTGTTGTTGGAATTGGAGCTGGGCAAGTGGCTTATAGCAGATCATTAAACATGTCCTAATTTTTGTTGTTAGGTTGTGATGGTTTGAACAGGTTGCAATTGTTCTCATTTTCCACAGGGTTCTAATCTCACCTAGTGAATGCTTCTTGGTTTGGAGGTGATTTGTAAGCATTTTGTTGCAAATATTCAAAAATATGGGATGTATAGATTTCAAGGCCAAAAGGAACCACTGTGATGGCCTAGTCTGACCTCCTGTGTAATACAAGCCATAGAACTTTCTGAAATTAATTCGTAGAACATATCTAGGAGGATATCTACGAGCAATGAAATCCTTGCTGATCTTGAACACAAAAAAGAATGGACAAATGACCAGGGAAGAGTATAAAAATATGCTCAGGCATGCAGGAGTGAAATCAGGAAGGCCAAATCACACCAGGAGTTGCAGCTAGCAAGAGATGTTAAGAGTAACAAGAAAGGTTTCTTCAAGTAAGTTAGCAACAAGAAGAAAGTCAAGGAAAGTGTGGGCCCCTTACTGAATGAGGGAGGCAACCTAGTGACAGAGGATCTGGAAAAAGCTAACATACTCAATGCTTTTTTTGCCTCTGTCTTCACGAACAAGGTCAGCTTCCAGACTACTGCACTGGGCAGCACAGCATGGGGAGGAGGTGACCAGCCCTCTGTGGAGAAAGAAGTGGTTCGGGACTATTTAGAAAAGCTGGACGTGCACAAGTCCATGGGGCCGGACGAATTGCATCCGAGAGTGCTGAAGGAATTGGCGGCTGTGATTGCAGAGCCCTTGGCCATTATCTTTGAAAACTCGTGGCGAACGGGGGAAGTCCCGGATGACTGGAAAAAGGCTAATGTAGTGCCCATCTTTAAAAAAGGGAAGAAGGAGGATCCTGGGAACTACAGGCCAGTCAGCCTCACCTCAGTCCCTGGAAAAATCATGGAGCAGGTCCTCAAGGAATCAATTCTGAAGCACTTAGAGGAGAGGAAAGAGATCAGGAACAGTCAGCATGGATTCACCAAGGGAAGGTCATGCCTGACTAATCTAATCGCCTTCTATGATGAGATTACTGGTTCTGTGGATGAATGGAAACCAGTGGATGTATTGTTTCTTGACTTTAGCAAAGCTTTTGACAGTCTCCCACAGTATTCTTGTCAGCAAGTTAAAGAAGTATGGGCTGGATGAATGCACTATAAGGTGGGTAGAAAGTTGGCTAGATTGTCAGGCTCAACGGGTAGTGATCAATGGCTCCATGTCTAGTTGGCAGCCGGTATCAAGTAGAGTGCCCCAAGGGTTGGTCCTGGGGCTGGTTCTGTTCAATATCTTCATAAATGATCTGGAGGATGGTGTGGATTGCACCCTCAGCAAATTTGTGGATGATACTAAACTAGGAGGAGTGGTAGATACGGTGGCAGGTAGGGATAGGATACAGAGGGCCGTAGACAAATTAGAGGATTGGGCCAAAAGAAATGTGATGAGGTTCAACAAGGACAAGTGCAGGGTCCTTCACTTAGGACGGAAGAATCCCATGCACCGCTACAGACTAGGGACCGAATGGCTAGGCAGCAGTTCTGCAGAAAAGGACCTAGGGGTTACAGTGGACGAGAAGCTGGATATGAGTCAACAGCGTGCCCTTGTTGCCAAGAAGACCAATGGCATTTTGGGATGTATAAGTAGGGGCATTGCCAGCAGATTGAGATGTGATCGTTGCCCTCTATTCAACATTGGTGAGGCCTCATCTGGAGTACTGTGCCCAGGTTTTGGCCCCACACCACAAGAAGGATGTGGAAAAAATGGAAAGCGTCCAGCGGAGGGCAACAAAAATGATTAGGGGACTGGAACACATGACTTATGAGGAGAGGCTGAGGGAACTAGGATTGTTTAGTCTGCTGAAGAGAAGAATGAGGGGGGATTTGATAGCTGCTTTCAACTACCTGAAAGGGGGGTTCCAAAGAGGATGGATCGAGACTGTTCTCAGTGGTAGTAGATGACAGAACAAGGAGTAATGGTCTCAAGTTGCAGTGGGGGAGGTTTAGGTTGGATATTAGGAAAAACTTTTTCACTAGAAGGGTGGTGAAGCACTGGAATGGGTTACCTAGGGAGGTGGTGGAATCTCCTTCCTTAGAGGTTTTTAAGGTCAGGCTTGACAAAGCCCTGGCTGGGATGATTTAGTTGGGGATTGGTCCTGCTTTGAGCAGGGGGTTGGACTAGATGACCTCCTGAGGTCCCTTCCAACCCTGATATTCTATGAGTCTATGATCTCTTTAGAAAAAAATTCCAATCTTCACTCAGAAATTGCTGGTGATGGAGAATCTACCACAACGCTTAGTAAATTGTTCCAATGGTTAATTTCTCTCACGGGTAAAAATGTATACCCAATATCCTGTCTGATTTTGTCTAATGTCAACTTCCAGCTATTTGGTCATGTTATATCTTTTGTTGGATTGAAGAGCTCATTATTAAATGTTTGTTCCTGGTGTAGATACTTATAGATTGTAATCAAATTACTCAACCTTCTTTTTGTTAAGCTAAATAGATTGAGCTCTTTAAATCTCACTATAAGACATGTTTCCAATCTTTTAATTATTCTCGTGGCTCTTCTCTGAACCCTCTCCAACTTATCAACATCCTTCCTAAACTGTAGATTGTCTTCACTTCAGAGTTAACTCACATTCTTAGCTGGCTATTACCCCTAACCCTCCTGTTAATTTTAGTTCTAGTAAATATTATTGTAAAACGCACATTTGCTCAGCTATACTGGATTAGTCCTTCACTACCTCCTGGGAGATGGAACAAGATGGCCCTAGTAGGACTTTTGTGTCTTTCGTCTAATCTATGAGCAGTGATGTCATTTTTATTATACTCCTGGGGGACCTGTGCACCACTGTGCATGCACATTATTTTTTCGCAGAAAATAACTTCTGCCACAAAGTTACTGCAGCTCTGCCTTTTGCCCACCAGGGGCCGCTGTGGCGCTAGAACAGAGCAGCTGCTCTCAGGTGGGAGCAGCCCCAGCTGCCGATAGGGAAGAGAAGACGCTGCCTTCCTGCAGTGCCCTGCCTATGGGGCCAGGTCAGGAGCCTGGAAATGGGAGGACAGACAGTGTGGGGCACATGGAGCAGGTGCGGGGGGTGGGGGGGGGTTAACAGACTGGGCTTCGTAAGGGTTATTGGGGGAGGACAGACTGGGGCAGGGGCTGAATAGGAGTGGAGGCACAGGGCCTTATGGGCACGTGGGGCTGGGGGGTGGGGCTGGTTGAGGGAGTGCAGGGAGACATGGGGAAGGGGGGGAGGTGCAGAGCCACATGGGGAAGGTGGGGTGGCTGAGTGGGGGTAGAGACACATATGGGGATGGAAGAGGGGATGCAGGGCCACCTGGGGACGGGGCGAGCGGGTGCAGGGCCACGTGGGGGAAGAGGGGTGACTGAGTGAGGGCACAGGGACACATAGGAATGGTGGGGGGTGGTGGTTCAGGGCAACAGGGGGTGGCTAAGTGGGGTGCAAGGGCACATGGGGATGGGGGGGAGTGGATGTCGGGGTGGAGGGACACATGGGGTTGCAGGGACACATGGGGATGGGCAGATGTGCCTGACTGAATGGGAGAGGCCAGGGTCTGCATGGAGGAGGCTCCCTAACAATCCCTCCCTTTCCTCCCCCCCAAAAAAACCCTGTTCCATATTTCTCCCACTAACACCCAACAATGATCCAGGGTCACTCCCAGTCTCTTTCCCTCTCTGTCAGCTCCTGCATTAGCCCTGACTCCCCCAAGCCTTTGCACTTCTTCTTTGGGGTGGGGGAGAATATGGGTCTGTGTTGCAGTTCAAATGAATTACTCAAACTTCTGTATTTATATGCCTAGTAAGGAATCCATTTGTCAGAAAACATTTCCTGAATCTTTTTCATTGTCTGTATTGTTGCAGACATATTTGCTGACAGGTATTTTAAAATAAATTTACCAAAATAATTGAAACTGGTGTGATTAGTGTGTGTTTTTGACAAATAAAATATGCAGAATTTTCAGAATTTTAAAATTTTTTGCTCAGAATTCCCACAGGAGTAGTATTTGAGTGTAACTGTGAGACTATAAATCATTCATTCCTGCTTTGAATATTCAAAAGAAACTTTAGTATGTACACACAATAAAAAAGTCTAATAGGAGGTTCTCTTGTATCATACTGCTTTCCTCTGTTACTTTTAATTTTCATCTTAAATCAGAGAGCTGCTAAACAAATCATAACTTCATGCTAAAAGCTGCGTCTGACTTTAATCCTGTTCCTGCATGTCTGAGTCAGATGCCCAGAAAGGACTTTAGGCATGACTAAACCTGTTTATTTGCATATGAGAGTACTTGTAAGTATATCAGCCAGAGCCAAAGTACTGTATTTTCTGCCTGAATGAAGAATATTTCTTCATCCTTTCCCCTTCACTTGTGACTAGATGTGTAAGTGGACAGTTATCTGCAAAAATTTTACTTGTTTTCTTTTTGTACCTGAATCTAAAAAAATCCCCAAACTGTTTGTGGAAATGGTATCAAACCATTCTTTCCGAAGGAGTATTTAGAGAGAGCTTTAAATGTCTCAAATTTTAGCCAGACTTCCTGTTTACATGCTACTTCACAGCCCTTTTTTATACTTCAAGATCATAACTTACAGTACCTCTAAAGCTACAGTACTTGCAATTTTTTTAAAAGCACAGGTGGACAAAAGCACCTTGTGGGTGAAATTATAGGTATTGAACTGTTGCAAAAGGATGTTGCATGTTTGATTGCTTATGTTCATATTTGTGGTATGTTTGCGAAGTTCATATTTGTGGCTGTAATGAGAGTAACTTCCAAGTTCAAAACAAACTTCTGGCTGGATTCTTGTCTTACACTTTTATAAAGCCTCTTAAGACATAAGTTACTCCTGACTTACACCATTGTAACAGATCACAATCTTCCCTAGGTATCCATTGTGTGAACATTCTGAAGAAGGCTTGCTAATCATTCATGTTATGGTGCTTTTATTTAATTCGCTAGCATTTATCCAACATCCAGTTTATTTTGTAGTTTGGCCTTGTGTGCTAATAGAAGTGCTCTATGCTACAATTTGGAAGCACCAACTTCAATTCTTCTTCTAGGTCTTTAGTATCCTTGGTTTCAAGGGACTTGAAGCAGGTTCTAAGCTGAGTGGGATGGTGTCATGAATTTACAGGCTCTGTGGTGTGCCCTGGCCTGTACACCGTTTCCTGGGAATGCCCCTTATAGCGTAGACATAACTTCAGGCTGGTGGTGTGTGATTCCCCAGCTCACATACACATACTTCAACTAGCTCTCATTGACCTAGCTAGCATGAGTATAAATAGCATTGTAGGCATGGAGCAGTGGAACAGTTTAGCTGTGCCACATATGAACCTACCTGAAACCAGTGGGTATGTACTCTGGCTAAGTCGTGCCTTTGCTGCCCCTACACATTCTACTGCGGCTACACTGCTATTTATACTTGCACTAACCTGATAACTAGCACGAGTATGTGTACGCTAGCAGGAAAATCACACCCTTAGCTTGTAGTGTAAACATAGCCTTAGTGTGCCAGACCCCCAAGGGATCAGAGTCTTACATTGAGTAAGGCTGCAGCACCTCACTACCTCAGACTCAGCTACTGGGCTCCAGCACTCCTTGTTCAGAGACTTTTACCCCCTCTAAGGATCAATGCACTTTAGCAAGTATCTGCAGAAACTCTGTGCAGCCCTTTTGAAACAGAGCAGGATTTATTAGTCAACTGGACTGCAGCATCAGGAAGTCCTAAGGCTAGCATGGAGAAGCAAAGGTTAACACAACGTTCAGAATGGCCAACGTCACAGCTCTGCCAAGCTGCCCCAGAATCGATCTTCTGTCTGTCAGTCTCATGTGAGACCTGCTGCGTCTCTGTGACGCCAGTTCTGATCACGGCATGTGATTGGTCGCCTCTTGGTCCATTGTTCTGCTGAGAAGCCATGCTGAATTCACATGTTTACCTGCTGGGAGCCTGCGGTTGAGTATCAATTGCTCAGTCATTGGGTTCCCATTATGTTTCCAGATCCTCCAGTGATGTGTTGGTTCCGGCCAGTCCTTGAGGACCCATCCATATCACCCCAGATAGTTATGTAACACAAACCACTCATGTCTCTTGCCCCAAGAGCAGCAATTTTAATCCTTCTGCACCCAAGCAATGCCAAGGTTGTAGGTACAGAGTCATAGACATAGTTCATTTAAAAAAAAATACAGAAAATTCCCACATTCGTCACAGATGGGAGCTCATTTTATAATGGTAGCCAGTTCTCCTGCTGAATTTGGAATAGTATTGACTGGCCTAGAAGGAAGTAAAGTCCTTTTGTGACCAAAAGTGTTGTCTTGGATCAATTTTACATTGTGTAAGCTTTGTGGGGCAGCAGTGTCCTAATTTTTGACTTGTTACAGCACATTAAACACTAACCATTTTTTTTAAAGTAGAATAAATTTGAATGAAGGTAGCATTATCAAGAATAATATGCACTTTCTCTTTTGTGAGGATTTCACTTGTGGATAATTTACCATTCCACTCCCCAGGGAAAAAAATTATACTTCTCTGTATATCTATGAATTGTAACCTATTAAGGGAAATGGAGAACAATGAATTTCTGCATCTGAGATACAGGCAGAGTTGATTTTTTTTTTTTTTTTTTTTTAAATGTCCTCATCCTAGTTCGCTTCAGGACAAGAGTGTTTATCTCATGATGCTTATTTCTGAACTGGAGACAGTGTTCACATTCCATTCAGTCTTTTAAAGCATCTAAAAGGGATAAATAGTCAGCTGTTCATATCCCCCTCCCCCTGCCTGATTTTTAAACAATATGAAGACCTGCTCCTGAGGTTTCTCATCTGGTTCAATCTGCGTACAGCAGATGATCATCACTTATAACTCTTTATTAGCAAGAGTTATGACATCCAAAAACAGCTAAGATTCCCCAAGCAGCCTTTTCTTTAGGAGAAGGAGAATTGGTTTTCTCCTGCCTTGTTACAATGAATCTATTTTAGTGTGAACATTTATTTTTAAAAGATGTAAAGTGAAAAAACAATTTTTTTGTGCTTGTAGTATGCCAGGGCTGTGTTGCTACAATGATGCATAGTAACTGTGGCATAGATAATTATTTGAGCAGACCCTAAGGAGTTGTTACAATCCTTTCTCCTTCTTGTAGAGAAACAAATTGTTTTCTATAGGTAATGCCCACTATGGTGCTCCAGAGCAAAAATCTGAACTTTTGAAAATATTTCATAAGTTAGTCGTTAAGTAGCATAATTGCTTTCCATATTTGCAAGTTAAATGAATTTAAGTCTTAACTGTATTTTATAATGTGGTATAGCATATTCAGAAGATATTTTTCATAAACATATGCAATGATTCGGCATTGCATGGCACAGTTGGGTATTTGAGGAGTACCAAAAAACCACTCTCAAGTCTCTGGCATTGGTCACTGTTGGAGAAATAGTGGACTTGAAGGCCCTGTGTATCTTAGGTACTTTCATGGCCCCCTTACAACAGTATCTGACTGCCTTATAATTTTTCATCACTGTGAGGGCAGTGCTATTAACCCCATTTTACAGGTGGGAGACTGAGACATAGACTGAGAGTTGTCCGGGGTCACAGAGGGAGTCTGGCAGAGCAGGGAATTGAAGCCAGGTCTCCTGAGACCCAGACTATTGCTCTAGCCAGCAGACCATTCTTCTTCTGCTCCATGGCAAATCGGATATTGCTGTGTAACTTTCCATGCTACCAAGCAGCTGTGTGACATACTTATGTTGTAAGATCCTATTGGTTTTAGTTGCTCTTTTTATTAAGAGAAGTGTTGTAATTTTTCCACTAACTCAGAGAATCATCCAAGCTGTGGTGATATTGGTCTCCATCAGTATGGGAATCTGGCATCTCTGGACACAGGTAGCAGTACAAAATGCTGGTGCACAAATCTTCACCAGGAGAGAGAGCAACTGTTCAGATAAAATATTACTATTGATGGCAATGCCTTCCATATCCCTTGAGATTATTCATTTGCAAGTCTTGGAGGATATTTAATCCTTTCAAGTGCAGATATATTCAGAATGTAGAATTTTACTTTCGTACTCAAAATTTAGTCACAGCAGACTATCCCCTTGCTTTACTTAGGAAAAAATGACTTTACTTCTCTTTTTCTCTGGGTCCTACAGAGCCACTACAGATATGGAAGAGGGAGAGTTGACTATCTTCTTCCTTATACGTAATCTGCAGATTTGTTGATCAAATTCAAGTTGCAGAATATTTATTTTGAGGAATACATAGGTGTACCTCTCACTTGTACGTTAATTTCATTACATAATGTATCTGAGGGCTTGTCTACACTGCACTTTACAGCGCTGCAACTGTCTCGCTTAGGAGTGTGAAAAAACGCCCCCCTCCCCCCGAGTGCTGCAAGTTTCAGTGCTGTAACATGCCAGTATAGACAGTGTAACAGCGCTGGGAGCCATGCCCCTTGTGGAGGTAGTTTTTTAGAGCGCTGGGAGAGACTCTCTCCCAGCGCTGCTCCGTGACCACACAAGCCATGTTAAAGCTCTGCTGTGGCAGAGTGCCTTTCCCAGATCTGAAGGAGAGCTCTGTGGAGTTCAGAAGCTTATTTCTTTCACCAACAGAAGTTGGTCCAGTAAAAGATGTTACTTCGTCCACCTTGTCTCTATCATATCCTGAGACCAAGATGGCTGCAACTACATCTGCTGAACAGGTGTTTATCCTTGTCACTTATTTTACTTGGATTCTTGTCTGTTCCTTAGTTTGCACACAAGAAGTCTCGGAAGAAAAATGGAAAAGGTTCCCACAGCTAACATTTGTTGTTAATTTGTTTGTACGCTAAAAGTCACTAAATGTTACTGTGTGTGGCAAGTAGTCAAAAGTGAGATGCCTATTTCATAATTGTCTGTTAAACTAGCTAACGTGTTCTTTTGAAATTACCACTAACAAAGCTTGTAATTCACATGTGCAAATAACTTTTTAAAAAGAGACTATTATAAATCTAGGTATTTAGAGAAAATGTTTAATATGTGCCCTTTACTACTAATTGACTAGCACTTTGGCTATCCAAAGTAATAGATAAGTAGAAGTTAACCTTAAACACCTTTGTTTATTTACTTATCTGTGATACTTAAATTTTTCTCTACCACGGATCTCAAAGTCTTAGTCCCATGCTCTGCCCTCCAGTGCACACTGCCTTCTTACAGTAGAGATGCCTTTTTATTTGACAATTCTGTTTTGAGTGGGAGGCTGTGATGAACAGAAACTAATCAAGATTTACCTTCCTTGCTGTCTTCCACTGGAAAATCTGTTTCAAAAGAGCGTGGTATGTATGTTTTTGGTAGTAAGTTTTCTCTTCTCCCATCCATAGATGGGAAAGGTATGCGTAAAATTTCACTCTGTCAATGGATGTGCACCATACAAAGCGGGTCTGTGTGGTGAGAGTACTAAACACTTAATAAATCAGTTTGCAGTTTTTGTGGTTCTGCCCAGATTCAGAAGAGGGCATAATCTCAGTGGGGTCTAGCCATCTTGTGACATTTGACTCATGAAATTTGTGCCAGTCAAGACTCTGGAAAAATTTTCATCTGTAGCCCTTTCACCCTATTTGGTCTCTTCCATTACTAATTTAAAAGGAAAGTCTTATCTACTACAGTCTCTCTTCCTCCCCTGTTGCCTAATAAATAAGGAGTCAAGATTTTTAAACACTTCCAGAATCAGCAAACTCATTCCCAATTTGAATTCAGTCAGGTCACTCTCTCCATAACAAGCTGTTTCACTGTACTCTTTGTCTGGACAACAGGCCTGCCATTGTAGCTATGTGAAGTAGACTTCTTTGGATGAACATTCTCAACTGCCCACAGGCTCTTTATTCATTTCGTCACATGTTGCTGTAAGTGTCTTATTCATTTTCTTTTGTCCAGAGTATCTATACATATCTTTCTTCATAAATGGACCTTGTGTCCCGCACTGAAGTGTGTTCATATTACAAGGACGTGTAGACAAATATAGTAACCCTGAAGCAAGTGCAGGTTTAGACCTTTCCACTCTGGTTTCAATTTCAAAATAAACGACACCATTGTTTAAAGCCATTTCTAAGGAGCTGTTTCCTTCGCTACCGAAAAGTGGTAGACTTACTGATTGGAAGGTTCCAGTGGGTTCCTTATACCCTTTTGCATGGTTGTTAATGCTTTCATGCATGCACAGTTTGAGGTTTTTGAATAAGCTACCAATTAAGCACTCTGCTGGTGGGCAAGGGCTTGTAGTAGAAAAGATGGAACAAGCCATGGAAATGAACTAACGTCCTTTCCCTAAAGGTGTACCCTTCAGGTTAGAGATTAAATGTTAGGGATCAGTCTGGGGAAGCTTGCATTGTTACTGCCCTTGTTGTGCCTGTTATCTGAATACATAAAAAGGGGAATTAGGTCTCCAGAAGCTGTTAATTCAGCACATGCAATTAGTACTTTAAAAAAAAAAAAATCTGTATTCTGAGACTTGAAGGATCACTGTGCCTTTACCTTGGTATTACATTTAGATAATCGGAATGAAATGTTACTGCTGTCCATTTTTATCTTATAAGAATCTTTTTATGGTTTCCAACATTGTGTTGTGTACTGCTCAAAAGTAAACAAACTCCTTTACCATTGGTACCAATGCCAAGAATTTGGTACTTTAAGGTATCAATGGTTTAAGATTTATTTCTACTTTTCAGAGAAAAATCACTTGAGAGGAAGGATGGTCTTATGGACAAAGCACTAATTTCAAAATTAGAACATCTGAGTTCAATTCCTGGCTCTGTCAGACGTTGTAACCATGGGCAAATCGTGTACTCTCATGGTGCCCTCTATTCACTGTCTGTAAAATGAGGATAGATGCTTCTTGTGTCTTGTCGCTTTAGACTGTAAACTTTTGGGGCCAGGGACTCTCCAGCTATGTGTCAGTATCCATATACCTAGCATTATTGGTTGTCTCAACTACAAATTGATGCAATATCTTGATGACACAGATGCTTCTTTAAATTACTGCATGAATTTTTGAAGTATGTTCCGCCTATACATCAAAAGCCTTTCATGTGAAAACAAAAATGGCACTCAAATCATCTCCAGTTCAGTACAAAAAGGACTTCACTTGCAAGGGCAATGACATAACAAATGGAGGATCCATAAAACATCTACTTGAAATACAGACATTGATCTTAACATTCCATCTAAATGGCCTCTTTAGCAAAGCATAAAAAGTTCTACTGTTCCCCTTGCCAAAGAGCATCCATAAGTGTCACAACTGCATAAATGTGCTAAGAGATAGGCTTTCACTTTTGTGTTACAGGAATGACCTGCCAAAGAGGCTGAGGGTACCTCTTTGAAGTATAAAAACTAGCGCTGTCAAGCGATTAAAATAATTAATCGCGCTGTTAAACAATTTAATACCATTTATTTAAATATTTTTGGATGTTTTCTACATTTTCAAATATATTGATTTCAGTTACAACACAATACAAAATGTACAGTGCTTACTTTATATTACAAATGTTTGCACTGTAAAAAAACAAAAGAAACAGTATTTTTCAATTCTCCCAATACAAATACTGTATTTCAATCTCTTTATCATGAGAGTTGAACTTACAAATGTAGAATTATGTACAAAAAAACCCCTGCATTCAAAAATAAAACAGTGTAAAACTGGAGAACCTAAAGTCCGCTCAGTCCTACTTCTTGTTCAGCCAGTCACTCAGACAAACAAGTTTCTTCTTCAAGTGCGTGTTAATGTGCATTCCACATTAGGTGTGCGTGCGCCGCGTGCGCGAGCATCGGAAACTTTTCCCCTTAGTGGCTCCCGTCGGGCCAGTGGGGGGCCCCCTGAGTGGCGCCACTGCGCCATGCATATATACCCCTGCCGCCTGATCCCCTCCAGTTCCTTTTTACTGTCCGTGGCGGTGTTGGAACAACTCCTCTGTGTGTCTCTTGTATGAGAGCAGTCCCTTAGCCTTTCTCAGAGTTAGATAGCTGTTATCAGTTAGCATACCTTTGTTGTGGACACTTAAGTGATTAGGTGCTTGGAGGCTTCCAGCACCCGCCCCGGGCCGCAGGGTATGCCGCAGGCCCGGGGTTTAAGGCTTGTGCCATGTGCCGCAAGCCTATGCCAGTTAGTGACCCCCATGACTCGTGTCTACATTGCCCGGGGGAAGAGCATCAAACTGAGCGGTGTAAGATTTGCAAGGCGTTCAAGCCAAGAACAAAGAAAGAAAAACTTTTGTTTGAAGCAGTAGTTGATGGAGGCTGCATTGCAGGCACTGGGCTCAGAGCACCCAACGTCTGCTCCGGCTTCCTTGGTGCATAGTGCCCCGGAGCCGTCGAGAGACCCGGCACCAGCTAAACACTGAAAGCTGCCGGCCCCAGAGCACCAGACTAGGCCCCGGCACTGCTCGTCCTCCCCGGTGCGGCCCACGGCGCAGCCAAAAGGAAGGTGCGGATGTTCCCCCGCATAGGAGGCCGGCACCTTCCAGGCCCCGAGCACCAGTAAGAGCGGGAAGGCCGCTGTACCGATGCTGGCACCAGTGGCTTCAGCACCACAAGTCCCACCGAGTCCAGGCCTAAGTGAGCTCAGTGCAGACGATGGGCTCGAGGACACAATGGATCAGCTCTCCATGCCTGGCACCTTTGAGGCGGCGAAGGACCTCCATTGAGCTGTTGGTGACGAGCCCCATCCCGTACAAGGAGAATCCTCCGGCACCCATGCCATGGGTGCTGTCGAGGGGTAAGCCGGCATTGGTGTGCCGTTCGAGGGCACCGGCCCGGTATTGTTCCTGGAGTTGGTCCCGGTTGAGCTCCACGTCTGCAGACTCCCAGTTACCCGCAGCTCAGAAGGAAGTCGCAGTACCGGGAGTGGATCGGTGCGAGGAAGTAATGGAAGGAGCATGACGCTCTCTGGCACCACTTAAAGACTGGCACCAGGAGGAGTCGAGACGGCCCTTGCCGGAGGACTCCCGCAGATGCCGATCCTGGGAACGCTGGTCCCGGTCCAGGTCCCGTTCCCAGTTCCAGGGATATCGGTACCGGTCCTGCTCCCATTCAGTTAGGAGCCGCTCGTCAATCTCCTGCCAGCACAGGTCGTCGGCACCGCCGTGGCCTTCGCGGTTGGCGCTGCCACTGTTTGGCTCTGACTCCAGCCGTTAGTTATTCGCACCGTTCTCCCGGACAGCAGGGACCATCAGATGGGTTGGCACCCACAGTGGGGGCCGCCAGGTCATTGGCCCTTCTGGACTCCTTGGACCTATCAACAGCGCCAAGGGGCCCTGTCCAGGCCGAGTTACTTGGTGCAGCAGTCCCGGTCCCCGCACCGACGGCGCCGGAAGCTACAGTATTCAGGCCTCCAGCATCCCCCCCAGGATAAACCGGAGAGACCAGCACTGAGTCCGGTGCCGCCCCAAGGTCTCCTGCCCCGCCTTAAGCCGGAGGCCCCTTCCGTGGGAGAAGGGGAGCAGGAGGACCAGCCAGGGGGGTTGAGCAGCTGCTAACCTCCTCGTCATCCCCGGATGAGGCAGTGGCAGGTACAGCGGTGTCTGGCCCTCCACCCATAGACCACAGAGCCCACCAGGAGCTACTGTGTAGGGTCACCCAGAACTTGGGGTTGCAGGCCGAGGAGCAGGAGGACTCCATGGTGGACATTTTGAACCCTGAAGATTCATCTAGAATAGTGCTCCCGCTCATTAAGACCATCCAATCGAATTATAAGATTCTATGATATAATATATGACTATATATATATGATATATAATATATAAGACTGTATGTGTGCGTGTGTGTGTGTGTGTGTATATATATATATATATATATATATATATATATATATATATATATATATATATATATATATATATATATATATATATATATATATATAAATAAATAAAAATGATATATATGGCAGACCCCGGCCTCCAACGCCAAAGGTGTGGAGTGCAAATAGTTTGCCCCGTCAAAGGGCTATGTATTGCACTACAGTACTAGTATGAGGTGAATTGAAAAATACTGTTTTTGTTTGTCATTTTTGCAGTGCAAATATTTGTAATCAAAAGTAATATAAAGTGAGCACTGTACACTTTGTAGTCTCTGTTGGAATTGAAATCAATATATTTGAAAATGTAGAAAAACATCCAAAAATATTTAATTTCAATTGGTATTCCATTGTTTAACAGTGTGATTAAAACTGATTAATTGAGATTAATTTTTTTAATTATGATTAATTTTTTGAGTTAATCTCATGAGTTAACTGCAATTAGTCGACAGTCCTAATAAAAACTCAGTATTGTTTAATTGGAAAACCCGCCCTTTCAATGTAAATGTCATTCAGGAAGCTACGGTTGTCAATGTTTCTCATAGATAATCAGGCTGTAGTGCGTTTCTTTCCCTCCCTCCCCTTTCGTACTGGTTCTTCCTCAAGATAAGAATGGGAGAAGCGCAGAAAGAGTGTGGTGAGGAAAAAGGATTAAGAAATATGGACAGAGAAGGGATGTGAGAGGGGCATTTAAGCTTTGACGTGAAAGTAGTGAACCTTGCTGCATGTCATAGATGTACTGCTGAAATGTTCTTTTAAGGCTTGTCACAGATCCCAGTTGAGTGCCCCTCTCACAACTCACTAGACTGCTACAAGGAAACCCAGTGGTGGGTCAGTGGGTGTTTTAAGCCTCTGGATTCTGAACTGAACCCAGCCACTGCCCCAGTCTTGGGGTCCCTAGGCATGCTCTCCGCACACAAATGTTCTGTCTTCCAGCTCTAGAGAGCAGGTGCTACCCCTAGACTCTGGTCTCCGTGCTGAGGCTTCAGTCTTTTCTGTAGCTTACACATGCCCTCGCTTAGAACTCCACTCAGAGGTATGATTCTTCTGGTTTCCCTCTTCAAGGGGCCACATAGTGGGTCTGAATGCTTAACATATAGACTTTGCATAGAAATCTAAGGCATGCTTTCTCTTTAATAGCACAGGAATTAGAATACAGATAATTTAGAAAACAGTGAACATCCTCAACATCATGCCTTTCACTAGCTCACCCTTTTCTTGGGGAGTCCTTGCCTCATCCAGATCCCACATGCTGGTTGCTTCTCCCTCCTCTTGAGCTGGAGAAAAATGACCCCTAATAGATCAGTTCCTCCCTTTCTTTTGAACCTTTGTCTCGTCTGTCAGGTGACTCCCTCGTCAGCCTCAATACGTGACCAGAGATTCCCTTACAAGGTGACTTCATTGCCCAGGTGACCTAGGTTTTCCTGGTTGGGAGCCAGTCTGTTGTCTAGAGCATTAAATGTCAGTGGTTGAATATTTAAGTTAAATGACCCTCTATTGTTAAGCCATTGAAAGAACAATGGAAGATAACTAGCCCCACGTTTTCACTGAAGACCACCACCTTCTCTACGAAGCCAATGACTGGCATGTTTAGGTTGACACAATGGCAGAAGTGCTACACTCCTGACCTTTGTTTTGCGTGACATCAGCAGCCACCTAATACCATCCACAAGGTCAGTTCTCAGTGACTTTCCCAACAGCCAACACCACCTGGAAATGGTTTACATAGGCTTACAAGTTCTACTTATTTGGTCCCTCCTGGAACCATGCTGGAATCTACAGTCTGCTGGCTGGTCCTGTTATGTGGCGATTGTAAAGGGCTCGGTAAACCAAATCCCACCATATCTGGCTTGTTACCACCAGTTTGTAGGTGTACTAATATCGGTGCCAAATTGAACATTGCAAGGGGCTTCAGAAAAGCATTCATTCCTTTGCTGGACAGAAGAGAGCAAGGCACTCTTCTGGCAATATCAAGCTGACAAAAGCCCTGAAACCGCAGTAGCATTGCTTGAGTCTTTGAACTCAGCAAGGAAAAGGTGGTGTGAAACTGTGACGGTGCTTGACTTTACAAGGTCAAGCCACAATACTTGAAAATGCCTCCTTTTCAGACCACCACAGGTAGGGAAGATGCCATCTCCTCACAGTTAATTGCCAAATCCTGTGTGGCAATGGATAAAAACATTCGGCGGCAAGTCCACAAACAACTTTATCACGCAATAAATCCGTGCCAGTTGTCTTCACCCCTTTCTGACCCTCTAAACACTAGATGAACTGGATAAGGGTCTTTCCAACACTAAGTCCGAGAAAGTGGCAGAAATGGACAGAATATATCCAAAATTCCTGAAGAAACTTGGTCAAAAGGCAAAAAGGTGGCTGGCAGACATTTTCAGCAACATCCAGTCTTCTGCTGTAATACCAAAAGAGTGGAAGATAGCCAGGCTCATAGCCATTTTGAAGCCTGGAAAAGAGGCCACTGATCCAAAAAGCTACCAGCCTAACTCCCTCTTTAGCCATTGCTATAAACTGTTGAAGTGGCTCATGCTTCAAAGGTTACATCTAATACTGGAGCAACTGGTCCCCAAAGAGCAGGCTGGATTTAGAACCAGTCACAACTGCTGTGATCAGGTGCTGGTCTTAGCCAGATTCTATGTAGCTGGTTATCAGTGAAATTTTAAAATGGGCAGCATTCATTGATCTGTCTTCTGCATATGATACTGTATGGCGCACAGATCTCCTGCTGAATTTATTAGCTTTTCCATGACAGTCAATCATCAGACTCATCACCAAGATGCTGAGTAACCGAAGATTCACCTTGGTAAATCTGTCCACAAATTACAGTAATTGAACAACAGCCTCCCACAGAGGTATGTTTTAATACCTTCACTGTTCAGTCTCTACACCAGCAACATTCCAGCCACATCATCCTGTAAATTCTTCATCTGTGCAGACGACATTGCTCCAACAATGCAAATGTCCTCTCTAAAGGCCACATCAAAGGTCATGAACAATGACCTCCAGACACTTGTAATGTATTTCAGAGCTTGGCAACTGAAACAGTGTGCTTCAGAAACACACATCTGTGGCTTCCACTCAAATAACCATGAGGCCAAAGTGCTGCTGAAAGTGGACTTTTGTGGTCTGCTGCTTTTGCCTGACCACAATCCATGGTATCTTGGTGTTACCTTTGATTGGATGCCGAGCTGTCGTCAACACCTTGACCAGACGAAAAAGAAAATAGAGACAAGGGTTAAAATCATCCAGAAGCTCGCTGACACATCCTGGGGTTGTGATACATGCACACTTCGAACATCAGTACAAGCCCTGGTCTTGCCCATGTGGAGTATTACGCACCAGTTTTGGTGCAAGCAGCTCCCATGCCAATCTCATTGACATTGAAATCATTGCCGTGCTCAGGATTGTTACTGGCTCTCTCAAATCAACACCAGTACTATGGCTCCCAGTTTTGGCGGGCATTGTGCCAGCCAACATCAGGTGAGAGGTTGCTGTGGTCCGGAAGTACGACAAGATCCTGATGGCTCCAGACCTTATGGCTCAAGACCTTAATTCACTGCCATTCTCCTGACTCAAATCCAGGAAGTCTTTCTGGATCCATGTGTCAACGCTACATGCCAAATGAAAGGATGCCAGCACTCTGGCTCGAATTGTGGGCCTCTTATGGCATCTCAAACAAAGACCTGATTGAAGATCCAACAAAAGAAGTCCTGGGATTTTGTCTTTGTCATAGGCAGTGGACTATACTCCACTGCGTTTTGAACAACACACAGAAGGTATGGATACGTCCTCCACAAATGAAAAATTAAGGAATCACCAAATTTTGACTCTGGTGTGGTACAAACTGTGAGATACATAATGGCAACTGCCCTATTTAGCTTACAGTGGGGGCAGAAGGAGGATCCACCTAGCTACCCTAGAAGTATTAAAATGGCTTTCAAATCTCAAGAGTCAGTTATGTCAACCTGTTGCTTTTCAAGTGTCATTTGAAAGTAGAAGACTAGCCCCACGTTTCAAACTGGAGTTTGGCTGCAGAAAGCTCAGTCTCACACAATAAGTTGTATAGATTACTCAAATTGTCACAATGCTATATATTGCTTTTAGTTAAAAGAATCTTGTTGCCTATTGGTAACATAACTGCTATGTAATCTTCAGAAAGCTGTGTTCATGCCTGTGATATAATAGCATATCCTATTTATAAAATGCAAGAGAAATTCAGTACAGGTTTTTAAATAACATTTCAACAATTTAGGGTTGCAGGAAATGGTGCTTGCAGTACACGCCTTTTTTTTAAACACAATTTGAATTCTTGTCCTTGAAAACTCTAACATTAAGTCTCTTGGTTGAGGCCAACACTTAAGTTTTGTGATTATTAATCTCTAAAATATACTGAGGCAGTTTCACGTTGTGTGCTAAGACTTCAGCAGTAGTTTTAGAACTATTTCTTATCCTGATATTGTATAATTGTGATTTGTCTTATGAAATTTTAGATAAGATTTTATATAATGGACTAATTTTATTTACGCTGCTTGCTATGTCAAGTGTCATAATTCCACCCCTGAATGAGGGATTCCCTAATTGGTTTTTATTAAAGTTGAGGTACATAAGATGCTGTTAGTTTTCTTCTGTAACTGATATTTTAATAAGGGGAAGCTTACATAACACACACAATTCATGCGGGGCAGAGGATTTTTGTATATTTCAATAAAGGTAGATTTGTTACTGGCTTATTTTAATCCTGTCACACTACTACAGACTAAAACATCTCACTTTTTATTTGAGCTTGATTTTTTTCACTGCTCCATGGAGGTTTCTGGGCTAAGCTTTCTTAGTTAAACCTCTGCGTATCAATGCTGGCTCCTGACACTCACTTTCATTTTGGGTCATTTGTACTTCTCACCTCCTAGCTTTTAGACTCTCCAGCTCTAATATTGAGCTTGTTGGACAGCTATATTATTCAGTGTTTTTGTTTCTTTTTGTCAGAATGCTCTAATTACTCAAGGAACTCTTTCACATGCCCCACCAAACAGCTAAAATGGCTGACAAAAGCAAAATGTCTTAAGCTCTCACATCGCTTCCAGATGTTGTTCCAAGTGATTCAGAGCAAGCCAAGGTTAAGATCAAATAAACTGTTAGTCTATAACCTGGAAGGGCAAAAAATGCCTTTCTTCTTATAAAATCTGATGTGAATAATAAAGTACATGAAACTTTGAATAAGGCTTGGCACATCTTGGGATTCTGACAACTCTGTATATATACACACACACAAACACATCACTTTTATGTGTACTCCTACATTGGAGTGTGGAGTCACCTTATGGCTTATGCTCTGCGGAAGCAGAGTGGATACTTCATCTATTTTTAAACTTTCTTGTTTTCTCAACCGAGGATAGACATGTTGGTTGTTATGTCTTGCATATGCAGGTTTGATTGTGTTCAGCCCTCTTGATTGGATAGATTTTTCTGTAAATTTTGGAACTTGACTAATTCCAAGGTTTTTTAGCAGGAGATCATGGCCAGTAGTGTTTTGTCTTGCAGTAGGGAATTCCTTCTTCAAGTAGTTTTACCTGCATAGGAAGGACAGTTCTTGTATTTTTTGCATCCAGATCCATTCCAGGGTGTAGCTAACTGTGAATGTCTGGAAAGTATCGATCAGAAAACAAAAGTGGAGAGTTCTGATATGAGGTCAGAGACTTTGCTGGATGAATGTTGAAGTTTCCATCAAAAATTTCTCTGGGTTTCTCTGAGAAGCTTTTGGTATCTGGGAGCCAGTGGATCAGCAGGATGCCCATATTAGTCACTTCTTCCTTTTTAATGTTGGAAGGGACCATTGTAATTCTCTAACCTCCTGAATAGCCCAGGCTTTGTGATTTTACTTCGTCGAGCCCCGTAACTTGTGGCTAAAGTGGAGAATATCTTCTAGAAAGACTTCCATTCTTGATTTTAAAGACTTAGTTTTGGTGAATCTACCATCTCTTGGTAGGTTGTTCCATTGGTTAAGTACCCTTACTCTTAAAAATTGGCACCTAATTTTCAGTTTGTCTAGTTTCAACTTCCAGTCATTGGCTCCTGTCATGTCCTTCCTGCTTAAAGAGCCCGCTGTTTATTACATCATCTTCCCATGTAGGTATTTCTTGGCTGTATTTGAACTTGTGCACTGAGTATATCAATTACTGTCGTTTTAATAGCTTAAGTAGATTTCACATGCACCTGGAAATTGTCACTCTTTTAAGGAAAGTTCTGAAAAGATTGCAGGTAATAAATTAGCTGGAAAAGACTTATTAGGTCATAATGTCATTGCCTTTCTAAAGCAAACTAGGCCTTTACAGTGTATGAATAGCATGTGTCCATGCTGTAGGGAATATCACTGGGGATGGAAATAAAGAATTTTATGTATTCTCTAAAGCAGATTCTTTTATAAGGCTATGTAATTGTTAAGTACTTATTTACCCTGACTGAGAAAATATCTGGGGCCCTAATGTATTGTGCCTATTAAAATGTTTTCTAACTTCCTTTTTTAATAGAATGGTCCTAGTGCCAGATCTTGTCACAAGATGTGCATCGATATTCAGCGAAGGCAAATCTACACACTGGGCCGTTATCTCGATTCCTCCGTGAGGAACAGTAAATCTCTGAAAAGTGATTTCTACCGCTATGACATTGACACCAACACATGGATGTTGCTAAGTGAAGACACTGCAGCAGATGGAGGTCCCAAGCTGGTGTTTGATCATCAGGTCAGGTGTAGAGCCCCGTACGCTTTTACATTGAGTACACTTTTATTTCCTGGGCTTTTTTAAAAACATTTCTTACCATAGCCCATTGCTAGAATCGAGAAGTGTTTCACCAGGTAATGCAACTAAAAAATATATTGGGAGAAATGGATAGGATGTATTTTTAAAAAACGTATGTTCCTAATTAACAATGTTAATGTTACAACATAAAAAAACTACTCTATTTTTTTTTTCAAGAACATGAAGTTATTTGTTAGTATCTTGTAATCTCCTATAAAGATTAAGAAACAATGCAGCTATGTCTGGGAAAGCTCGTCTTTCACAGTGATGTCTTGTTAGTGAGTAACAGATGCTCATCACTGGGATTGTGGAACCACAACCATATTGTAGTCAGTGTTGGGTGTTACTGTGGACAACAATGCAAGAGACAATGGAGATATTGGAAAAAGGGCTTGGGTTTTGATCAAAATTTGGCCTACCTTTCATTTAAAAAGACTTGTGGGGTGTGTGTGCGTGCGTGTGCCTGTGCATACACGTATATGCACTTCATAGGCATAGGAACTCATTATGGAATTGGCTGCCAGTTTTTCTTTGGAATATTGTACCTTGCAGAATTCAAATTAAAATTGAATTAATTCTTTTTTGCTACTTTTTGTGCCAACCTGTGGTGAGGAGCCACGGAACGTTTTTGTAATTCCATCTGTCCTCCTTCCTTGCGTCTCTTGCTTTTTCCTACTTTTTTGTAACTCCGTTTGTTGTTTCATATCTGAAATAAGTTTTTTGGAGACAGGGACCACATTGTCATCTTTGTACTGAGAGGCACTGTTTGGGTGCTGTAGAATACAGTTATGTTTCAAGCTTTAGAGATTGTTTAATAACAGTACATATCCCTTAATGTCTATATTGCCATAAGACCTAGAGACCTTACAAGGTCAGGGCCCTGTTTTAGAAATAACAGGTAGATAAGACAAACAGGTAGGCTGCTGGAGGAAGAGGGGCAGAGCTGAGCATGGGGTAACAAACATCATAGGCTGTTTTAATCCTAGTTGTGTGTACAGTCCTTGGCCAGTCATCAGTAATCCTGATTCCCCCTGCCTCGCCGTTATCAGATGGTAGCTTTTAGTATATAACAGGTTATTGCAACCAGAGTAAAAAAGTAAACCACTGACTTCTTCATTTTTACTCTTCTACATAAAATTTTGAATACACTATTGAATACTCAGAGGTGATCAAAGTACAGCCTGTGGTTGCCCTCATCTTACGCAGATGGGGAGAATGGAGACACTAGACCCTGGCATGCAGTATTGCTTCATGTGGGCAGCCAAGCCACATTGTAAACTGGGGGCCAGCAATCTCTGTGCACTGCATCTGTATTACACATGGAGTTAGCTGTAAACTGCTTCATTTACTACAGATTAAGGAAGGAGGATGTGCTGATATTAACTCATGCTGAATACTGCTGTTCTGCTGGTTACCTCAATGAGCTACGGGTTTTTTATTGGCTGATATTAAATATTAATGTATTCTTGATTAAACTAATGTAGTTTGTGTATCTCTTGCTTCCTACAGATGTGTATGGATTCAGAAAAACACATGATCTATACGTTTGGAGGTAGGATTTTGACATGTAATGGCAGTGTAGATGACAGCAGAGCCAGTGAACCTCAATTTAGTGGATTGTTTGCTTTTGACTGTCAATGTCAGACGTGGAAACTGTTGAGAGAAGATTCGTGTAATGCTGGACCTGAGGACATCCAATCCAGGATAGGACACTGCATGTTATTCCATTCGGTAAGAGTTCACTTTGGATTTTAAGTCATAATGCCTGATTTTAGGGGGTGATACCTGTTTAACTTCATTGAGCACATGAATCTTTCTTCAGATTAGTCTTTTGGGTGAGAAGTAAAACAGATATTCGCCACTTATAATTAGTAACACTGCCACTGTTTGTAGGAGACAGTGGTAGTAATGTGTGTTTTTTGTATACTTTAAAATTCACCTTGTGATTTAGTTTGAAATGGTAGTCATCTGAACTGACTGTAGTCGTGCGCTGCCATTAAACAACTGTTGCATTCCCTCCTCTCCCTCCCCCTTCAGGGATGGTGCATTTCCGTGGAGTCTCAAGTGATCTTTGCTAAAAGTTGGTAAAGCATTTTGGGATCCTTTGGCCTGATAGATGATGCATATTGTTAATGGAAGCAGTTGGTGACTTGCAGATTATATCCCTGTGTTTGAGTGTGTTGAGAAAGTAAGGGCCTGATTGTCAAAAGTGTTCAGTACCCAGCAGCTTCTGTTCTTGAAAGGTGTTACTGGGTGCCGAATACTCTTTTAAATCGGGTTACTTCCTAAATTCCAAGGCCAGAAGGGACCACTGTGATCATCTAGTGTGACCTCCTGTGTAACACAGGCCATAGAATGTCCATGAATTAATTCCTGTTTGAGTTAAAGCTATTTTTAAGAAAAACATTCCAGCTGTGATTCCAAAATTGCCAAAGTTGGAGAGTCTGCCACAATCTTTGTTCCAATGGCTAATTACCTTCACTATTAAAAATGTGTGCACTATCTCCAGGCTGAATTTGTCTAGCATTGACTTCCAGCCATTGGATCTTGTTATACATTTGTCTGCTAGGTTGAAAAGTCCATTATAAAATTTTTGTTCCCCATGTAGCTACTTATAAAGTCCGCTCTTAACCTTCTCTTTGTTAAATTCAAGCAGCTCAGTCTCTTTAGCTTATAACTATAAGGCATGTTCTTTAATCTTTTAATCATTCTCATGGCTGTTCTCTGAACCCCTACATCTTTATCAACATCATTCTTGGATTATGGGTACCAGAACTGGTTACAGTCATAGAATCATAGAATATCAGGGTTGGAAGGGACCTCAGGAGGTCATCTAGTCCAACGCCCTGCTCAAAGCAGGACCAATCCCCAATCAAATCATCCCAGCCAGGGCTTTGTCAAGCCTGACCTTAAAAACTTCTAAGGAAGGAGCTTCTACCACCTCCCTAGGTAACGCATTCCAGTGTTTCACCACCCTCCTAGTGAAAAAGTTTTTCCTAATATCCAACCTAAACCTCCCCCACTGCAACTTGAGACCATTACTCCTTGTCCTGTCCTCTTCTACCACTGAGAATAGTCTAGAACCATCCTCTTTGGAACCACCTCTCAGGTAGTTGAAAGCAGCTGTCAAATCCCCCCTCATTCTTCTCTTCCGCAGACTAAACAATCCCAGTTCCCTCAGCCTCTCCTCATAAGTCATGTGTTCCAGACCCCTAATCATTTTTGTTGCCCTTCGCTGGGCTCTCTCCAATTTATCCACATACTTCTTGTAGTGTGGGGCCCAAAACTGGACACAGTACTCCAGATGAGGCCTCACCAGTGTCGAATAGAGGGGAACGATCACGTCCATCGATCTGCTCGCTATGCTCCTACTTCTACATCCCAAAATGCCATTGGCCTTCTTGGCAACAAGGGCACACTGCTGACTCATATCCAGCTTCTCGTCCACTGTAACCCCTAGGTCCTTTTCCACAGAACTGCTGCCTAGCCATTCGGTCTCTAGTCTGTAGCTGTGCATTGGGTTCTTCTGTCCTAAGTGCAGGACCCTGCACTTATCCTTATTGAACCTCATCAAATTTCTTTTGGCCCAATCCTCCAATTTGTCTAGGTCCCTCTGTATCCTATCCCTGCTCTCCAGCGTATCTACCACTCCTCCCAGTTTAGTATCATCCGCAAATTTGCCGAGAGTGCAATCCACACCATCCTCCAGATCATTTATGAAGATATTGAACAAAACCGGCCCCAGGACCGACCGCTGGGGCACTCCACTTGACACCGGCTGCCAACTAGACATGGAGCCATTGATCACTACCCGTTGAGCCCGACAATCTAGCCAACTTTCTATCCACCTTATAGTGCATTCATCCAGCCCATACTACTTTAACTTGCCGACAAGAATACTGTGGGAGACCGTGTCAAAAGCTTTGCTAAAGTCAAGAAACAATACATCCACTGCTTTCCCTTCATCCACAGAACCAGTAATCTCATCATAGAAGGCGATTAGATTAGTCAGGCATGATCTACCCTTGGTGAATCCATGCTGACTGTTCCTGATCACTTTCCTCTCGTGTAAGTGCTTCAGGATTGATTCCTTGAGGACCTGCTCCATGATTTTTCCAGGGACTGAGGTGAGGCTGACCGGCCTGTAGTTCCCAGGATCCTCCTCCTTCCCTTTTTTAGATTGGCACTACATTAGCCTTTTTCCAGTTGTCCGGGACTTCCCCCGTTCGCCATGAGTTTTCAAAGATAATGGCCAATGGTTCTGCAATCACATCCGCCAATTCCTTTAGCACTCTCGGATGCAACTCGTCCAGCCCCATGGACTTGTGCACGTCCAGCTTTTCTAAATAGTCCCTAACCACCTCTTTCTCCACAGAGGGCTGGCCATCTATTCCCCATGTTGTGATGCCCAGCGCAGCAGTCTGGGAGCTGTCCTTGTTCGTGAAGACAGAGGCAAAAAAAGCATTGAGCACATTAGCTTTTTCCACATCCTCTGTCACTAGGTTGCCTCCCTCATTCAGTAAGGGGCCCACACTTTCCTTGGCTTTCTTCTTGTTGCCAACATACCTGAAGAAACCCTTCTTCTTACTCTTGACATCTCTTGCTAGCTGCAGCTCCAGGTGTGATTTGGCCCTCCTGATTTCATTCCTACATGCCCGAGCAATATTTTTATACTCTTCCCTGGTCATATGTCCAACCTTCCACTTCTTGTAAGCTTCTTTTTTATGTTTAAGATCCGCTAGGATTTCACCGTTAAGCCAAGCTGGTTGCCTGCCATATTTACTATTCTTTCGACTCATCGGGATGGTTTGTCCCTGTAACCTCAACAGGAATTCCTTGAAATACAGCCAGCTCCCTGGACTCCTTTCCCCTTCATGTTAGTCCCCCAGGGGATCCTACCCATCTGCTCCCTGAGGGAGTCGAAGTCTGCTTTCCTGAAGTCCAGGGTCCGTATCCTGCTGCTTACCTTTCTTCCCTGTGCCAGGATCCTGAACTCAAGCATCTCATGGTCACTGCCTCCCAGGTTCCCATCCACTTTTGCTTCCCCCACTAATTCTTCCCGGTTTGTGAGCAGCAGGTCAAGAAAAGCTCCCCCCCAGTTGGCTCGTCTAGCACTTGCACCAGGAAATTGTCCCCTACGCTTTCCAAAAACTTCCTGGATTGTCTATGCACCGCTGTATTGCTCTCCCAGCAAATATCAGGAAAATTAAAGTCACCCATGAGAACCAGGGCGTGCGATCTAGTAGCTTCTGCGAGTTGCCGGAAGAAAGCCTCATCCACCTCATCCCCCTGGTCCGGTGGTCTATAGCAGACTCCCACCACTACATCACTCTTGTTGCTCACACTTCTAAACTTAATCCAGAGACACTCAGGTTTTTCTGCAGTTTCGTACCGGAGTTCTGAGCAGTCATACTGCTCCCTTATATACAGTGCTACTCCCCCACCTTTTCTGCCCTGCCTGTCCTTCCTGAACAGTTTATAACCATCCATGACAGTACTCCAGTCATGTGAGTTATCCCACCAAGTCTCTGTTATTCCAATCATGTCATAATTCCTTGACATCACCAGGACCTCCAGTTCTCCCTGCTTGTTTCCAAGGCTTTGTGCATTCGTATATAAGCACTTGAGATATACTGAGAATGAGGGGCGATCAGCAGGTTGAGGCAGGAGCCCTCCCCTCACAGATGTTCCTGTCTGTGCTTCCTCCCGGTATCCCGTTTTCCCACTTACCTCAGGGCTTTGGTCTCCTTCCCCCGGTGAACCTAGTTTAAAGCCCTCCTCACTAGGTTAGCCAGCCTGCTCGCAAAGATGCTCTTCCCTCTCTTCGTAAGATGGAGCCCATCTCTGCCCAGCACTCTTCTTTCATGGAACACCATCCCATGGTCAAAGAATCCAAAGCCTTCTCTCCGACACCACCTGCGTAGCCATTCGTTGACTTCCACTATTCGACGGTCCCTGCCCTGGCCTTTTCCTTCCACGGGGAGGATGGACGAGAACACCACTTGTGCCTCAAACTCCTTTATCCTTCTTCCCAGAGCCACGTAGTCCGCAATGATCCGCTCAAGGTCATTCTTGGCAGTATCATTGGTGCCCACGTGGAGAAGCAGGAAGGGGTAGCGATCCGAGGGCTTGATGAGTCTCGGCAGTCTCTCCGTCACATCGCGAATCTTAGCCCCTGGCAAGCAGCAGACTTCTTGGTTTTCCCGGTCAGGGCGGCAGATAGATGACTCAGTCCCCCGGAGGAGAGAGTCCCCGACCACCACCACCCGCCTCCTTCTCTTGGGAGTGGTGGTCGTGGAACCCCCCATCTCAGGACAGTGCATCTCATGCCTTCGAACCAGCGGAGTCTCCTTCTGCTCCCCTCCCTCAGACGTATCATGTAGTCCACTCTCCGCATTAGTACCTGTGGAGAGAACATGAAAGCGGTTAGTTACCTGTCCGCGTAGCTGAAACCCGGACATTCCCCCTTCTTCTGGAGGTCACATGTTGCCAAGCTTCTTCACTGGCCTCTTGGCTCCGCTGTGCAACCTGCTCTAAATGTTTAGAGCTTTGTGCCCGTAGAAGCATATCCTGACTTTTGTCCAGAAAATCCTCAGTTTCTCGTATGCAAGATTAGTGAATCTTGCTCTCATGCTCAGGGTCAAACCTCCATAGTTGGAGTTTGGGAAGGAATTTTATCCAGGTCAGACTGGCAGGAACCTTGGTGGTTTTTTTCATCTTCTTTTACAGTGTGGGGAATTGCCTGCTCAGATCATGGGGCGTATCACGCCAAGTCAATTCCCTGCCTTTGCAAGGTCATGGACACTAATGGCACTTTAGTCTTGTGTTCATTGCCTGTGGCACAGCCCGTTCTCTTGAGGACTGAAATGCTTTAGTTAAATAATTGGGCTAAATATAGGGGTATAGGGCTAAAATGTAACGGCCTGTGATAGACAAGAGGTCAGACTAGGTGATGTTATGGTCCCTTCTGGTTTTAGGGCTTTTATAGTTTCATAGAGCTTATTTAAACAAATGTCTTCATAGTTTACCCATGTCATCAAAACAACATAAAAAGCTGAAAGATGAATGGATTTGTAAGCATAGTATGTTTGAAAGGTTCCCCCAGTAAATGTTTCGTTTAAGAGCAAACTGTTTGCCAAATTAAATCAACTGCTTTATCTGGGGAAATCTTTGGGGGAGGGGCAGGAATAAAAATATATTGTGAACTCAATTTTAACTTTTTTTGTACATTTCCCATATGCCCAAATAGCCAAACTGATGTAAATTATTCTTCCTTCTCCAGCTAAAAATGTGCCTGAACTATTGCTTGTTTCCATGATTCGTTGATGTTTCTGCAAATGCTCACTGAGCGCTGGTGGGCTAAGAATTTGTTTTCTAGAGCACAGTTCAAAAGTTAAGCATCTGCTTTCCTTCCTCTCCAGAAAAATCGCTGTTTATATGTATTTGGTGGGCAGAGATCGAAGACTTATTTGAATGATTTCTTCAGCTATGATGTTGACAGCGATCACGTGGATATCATATCAGATGGTACCAAGAAAGATTCAGGGATGGGTAAGAGCTTCACTGTATAATTTTGTCTTGTTGGTATAGATGAAAGACTTAAGGTATATAGCAGCAGATAAGACCTCAGTGACGCAGGATAGAGGTTGTGGTCCTGTTAGATCACAATGGCTTGTTAACAATAATGACATTCAACTAGAGCTTGCACACTCTTGCCCACTCTGTACCTGTTAGTTAAATAAATGGCTGACTTCATTCTCCAGGGCTGTCAATTTGACATCTTCACCAGTACTATTTTTAAGGCTTACAAGTAAATCACAATTTGTTAGGTTTTACCATTCACCACAGTCTTAATGGCCTTCTAGCTATGTGACTTATTATTTCCCTCGTTCTAGCAGATGATCAATGCTCATCTTGCAGCCTATAAAAATGGAATCTTAGCAGAGTATTTGCTAAAATGTTTTGTCCCAATCTCTGGCAAATACTGAAAACAAAAGAAGTCCTACGTGTAGTTTGTTCCTTAAACCAATGCAGTGTAATACCACCTTATTTTACAGCGTCTTTCAAACAAGGAATGTTCCAAAACAGTAAAGAGTCTCTCTTCCAGTTCATGATTTGAGGAATATATAAAGTCAGCCAAGACAAGAAATGAGCTGTAGAATTGATGAGGCAGAGTTATAGGGAAGGTATTCCAGATGGCACAAGCCGCTCAATAGTAACCGGCTTCTGTAATGGGACAGAACTTTTATGCTAAAGGAAATGAAGGGATTAAAGGAGTAGAGGAGAACAGGTTTGTGAGTTAGGCTGGGTCAAGTCTATGTAGAATTTGCCAAGGAGAATGAACAGTTTTGAACTGATCCCTAGAACAAATGGGAAGCAAATGGAATTGTGTGAGAATCAGTGGGTGATTTGATGCAGTTTTTCTCCGTTGAAAGGCAGGTAGAAGGTATTTTGGAATGGGGAGAAAGGGGTTTCAGGGAAGCCATGGGGGGGAAAAGTTGCAATTGTCTAGGCAACAGGAAGTTAAGGCCTAGATCAGGATTTCTTCAGAGGTGCAGTTGAGGCAGTGACTTACACATAAAGTGGCACTCCACACTCAATGCAGTTACTATTCCTGCCCATTGACATTAATGGAAAGGCTCCCACTGGCCTCGGTGAATTTTGCATTGGGGCCATTCTGCCTTATTAGCATTTTTTAGTAAGACTTCATATGTAAGTCTTTCCTTAGTTTTTCTTTTTTCCTTCCCTTGACATTGGCAGAGAAATCCTGCAGTTCAAGTTTGTTTGACTGGATCGTGTGGCTTGCAACCATCTCTGTATTATGATCTATAAAGAGAATCATTTTGGTTCTAAACCCTTGTCAAGAATGCCATGTTGTTGACTGTATTGGGGGGTAGACGTCTTAGTCTGTATCCACAAAAACAACAAGGAGTCCGGTGGCACCTTAAAGACTAACAGATTTATTTGGGCATAAGCTTTTTTGGGTAAAAAACCCATTTGAAGAAGTGGGGTTTTTACCCACGAAAGCTTATGCCCAAATAAATCTGTTAGTCTTTAAGGTGCCACCAGACTCCTTGTTTATGTTGTTGGCGGGTGCTTTCAGAAATATCTAAGAATGATTATTAGAGAGAGAAGGTGGGTGAGATAACGTCGTGTTTTTTTTTTTTTTTTTTTTTTTTTTTTTTGGACGAACTTCTGTTTGTGAGAGAGACAAGCTTACACAGAGCTCTGCTTCAGAAGAAGACCTGAAGAAGTTGGTTCAGTAAAAGATATATCACTCACCGCCTCTCTCTAATATTTGGGGACCAAAACAGTTACAACAACAGTACATGCAAGAATGATTATAACCGAATCAGCAACACTGTAATAATTTTTTATCTTCTCAGTCTGACACTTACTTTCCCCTCTACGGTAAAGTTACAAAATTGCTGATGTACATTTCCCTATGTGCACAAACTGTGTTTAAGTATATAAACACCAGTTTTGTCTTCCTTGCCAGGTAAAGGAAGGGCCATAACTCTCTAGAGCTAGTGCCTGTTGTTTAATTGTGAAATTCCCTGTCACATTCAACCCTCAGCAGGGAAGTTTAAAACTGTTGTTCTGCTGTGTGTCATTACATTTCTTTGAGACTATTGTGTATATTTGTAAGACTTTCTCATTTATGCAATTGGCTAATTTTGCCTTCTGTTTACTTATGAAAAACTTGGGAAACAAATCACGTTTAAAAACACCGCTTCCACCCCTTATTTTGATCACTTTTTTTTTTAAAAGGCAAGTACATTGGTTATTGGTTATTTCAGTCATAGACTCTCAAGTTGCTGGTTACTCCCTTGGGTTAATTTGGTCATCTAAAGAGGGAATAAATCTCCAAATAAGGGATAAAAGTTCATGATACTTTTCCTGCAAAGTGATTTTTTTTTACTCTTCACTGTGTTCGTGGGGGAGATCCAGGTTGCATTATGTTCACAATCTTATTTAAATGTTCTCTCTGTGCTTGGCGCTGCAGCGGATCCCTCTTCCCTCCCACCCCCTCAAAAAAGACATTGCCCACAGTTTAAAGGAAAAAATATCCTTTACTAGTCTGCTCGCACTTGGTTGTTGAGGGGAACTGCAGTTTTGAAAATCTAAATGGCAACCATTTTAGTGTGTGTGTGGGGGGGCTTTTTAATGAACACCTGTGATGAGTTCAGAGTTTAGAAACCAGACTTGTCTTATGACTAGTGAGCACAATGAGCCACATTTCTCTGGCCAAGTATATTAATTGCACGTTTCAGTTAGTCAGACAAGTGAGAACATAATAATTAGCCCTCTTTCCCCCCTCCCTCCAGCCCCTTTAATGTTGAATAGCAGACTGTGACTAAATGACTCATTAGAAATCATTCATGAATAGATTTCCAGTTTGCTGTCCTCATGTCTGAGAAAGTAAATAAACAACTTTGAACATTTCCCTTGTTTGTGAAAGGAAATGTTAGAATTATTTGCTTTTAACAAGAACAGAAGAAAGGCCTATTATATTCGAAACCACAAATGCTGTCAGAATTATTTTGGTCAAAGAAAGCAAGTCTGGGTTGGAGCGCCTTTGAGCATGTTTAGTAATGAGGCACTGGTTTAGTAAAAATAATTCTGTGACAGGCCACTGTAATATAAACTTGACCCATCCATTTAAATGCGGTTAAGGATGCTTATAGACTCATAGATATTCAAGTCAGAAGGGACCATTATAATCATCTAGTCTGATCTCCTACACAATGCAGGCCACAGAATCTCACCCACCCACTCCTGCAATAAACCTCTCACCTATGTCTGAGCTATTGAAGTCCTCAAATCATGGTTTAAAGACTTCAAGGTGCAGATAATCCTCCAGCAAGTGACCCGTGCCCCATGCTGCAGAGGAAGGCGAAAACCCCCCAGGACCTCTTTCAGTCTTTCATTCCTTCCCGACCCCAAATATGGCGATTAGCTGAACCCTGAGCATGTGGGCAAGATTCACCAGCCAGATACCCAGGAAAGAATTCTCTATAATAACTCAGATCCCACCGCATCTAACATCCCATCACGGGCCATTGGGCCTACTCCTTTTCTTTTAGCCTGAATAGTTCAAGATCAATGAATTGCCAAAATCATGTTATCCCATCATACCTTCTCCTCCGTAAACTTACCTAGTTTAATCTTGAAGCCAGATAGGTCTTTTGCCCCCACTGCTCCCCTTGGAAGGCTGTTCCAGAACTTCACTCCTCTGATGGTTAGAAACCTTAGTCTAATTTACATGTTAGTATCTTTAATGCATTGTACTTTCATTTTGCTCCTGGTTTTCAGTTGTAGTATCAGATCCCAAAGTCTTACAATTCAGTTATATTTTTAGCCCAATGTACATCTGATGCCTTTTCTGCTTGGGAGAGCACCATAACCCCAATAGGTGCTCTGTACCAGTCTTTCTCCTCAGGGACTCAAAAGTCCAGGGACAGTTGGCTCAAATTATATCTTCTAGACCAGTCTGTGGGATACTGTTAACCCTGAGGAGATGCCAACAGCCAGGCTGGAGCTTAAAAATCTTCGGCTAGTGCTCCCTTGAGCAGACACCGTACTCTGGACTTCCGGAGAGAAGAAGTCATCAAAGAAGATGCCAATAACATTGCAACCTCAACACCAACTATCTCAGCATGGGCAGCAATGGCACAAGTTACCTTGGTACTGAATCTGACCATGCTGGTGCCGTCACACCAAAGGGCAGCTTCAAGAGGCAAGACCAGATGGAGCATAAACATGGCTCCATCAGGGAGGGATAGCTCAATGGTTTGAGCATTGGCATGTTAAGCCCAGGGTTGTGAGTTCAATCCCTGAGGGGGCCATTTAGGAATCTGGGGCAAAAATTGGGGATTGATCCGGCTTTGAGCAGGGGGTTGGACTAGATGACCTCCTGAGATCCCTTCCTACCCCAATATTCTATGATTCCATGGCTCCAAGCGCCACGTGGAACGATCCCGCAAGAGGACGTCAGTGCCACTCTTCCAAAGACACAGCCTCCAAACTCCTTACATCTCCGAAATTGGAGGAGGCAAGGGGCTTTTGGTCCAGTGCCAATCTCACTGCTGACACCTGCACCAGTAGCTGAGCCTGTCAAGGGTCTGAGTTGTTATACCTCAACTGAAGAACTGGAGAAGTGCTCCGCACCAAAACAGCAGCTGGCCCCAGGGGAACACCACTCTGTGTCCCTACCATTTGAGGAAGAATACTCATCACCCTCTGTGACCTATTAGTTCTTGCTGGCATCAAGTAGGGATTCCTATCCCTTACTGTCGGAGGACTCCCATTCCAAGCCCTGTTTCAAGCAAGATATTAATGGCACTGGGCTGGCCAACTTCAACCTAGCCAGTACCCCATAGCATGCTCACTTGGCCTGGGGTACTGGGGACTATTATCCTATATGTACTGGAGCAAATTCTCCTCCTGTTCCTCAGTGAAGAGGAAGATATCCTGCTCCCCAGCAGCATCAATAGGAAGGCCACTGACTCAGTCAAACAACAAAGGGACAGCAACAAACCCAGCCCCAACCGAGGGAATTGTCATAGTCCCCACATGAAGCAGTGGCCCTGGCACAGGTGGTCAACTTTAAGGCTTTCCAGGACCTCCTGTCACAGACCACAGAGACCCTGCCATTGAAACCACAGTATTGCAGACAAGGTCTTGTAAGCTGTTTGATATAGTGAGGTCTGCGAGTTCAGCCAGGATCTCCCTTCTGCTCAACAAGGGCTTATTCAAGCTAGTGAAGGGGCTATGGCAGACCCTGGCTAATCTTACCTTTGCATATCAGCAAGTGGGGAAAATAGCTACCCTGCTGTCTCCAAAGCACTTCTGTCACTTTGGTGGATGTCCAGATCCTGGGTTTCTGCCAGTATCAGCAATCTAAGAAAAGTTCACTTCCAAAAAGGCAGCCCAAAGCTAAAGGATCCAAACAAGTTTTGGCAGTAAAGTATATTCCTCCACCTCATTGTAGCTCTGTGTTGCGAACTACCAGACTGTTCATACAATGTAACTTTCTCACCTAGAATAGAGTAATCCGCTTTCTGTCCAAAATCCCACAGGAGAACAGGGAGGAACTGAAGGGGATCATAAGAGGATCAAATGGTGGCCAGGACAGCTTTGTAAGTGGATAAAGACGCATTAAATAAGACATTGACTTTTCATGGCAGCTAGTATCAGGCATCCCAAAAGAGGACCTTCCCTTTGAAGGGATGTAGCTCTGTAGCAATATGCCTTATGCCCGAAGAGCTTCCCGCTCTTTAGATGAAGTGCTCCATTTGCCAAAAGGCTCGAGGGCCACGCTACGATCCTTTTGGGATATATACACAGGCTCTTATGGAAAGTACTGTAATTGTCAATCACAACAGAAGACCTAGTCCTACTGCCAGAGCAGACGGGCAGAGTACCTGCCAATAAAAAGATTCCACTACTACAGGAGACACCCACTGTTGTCCTCAGTCAAGCCCACTGGGCTTGGTCTGCTCTTACAACAGAAAGTGGATGTTGGACATTTCCCATGGCTGCCATCGGCTTCATTTCCACACTTACTCCCTAGCCTACCTGCTTCCCTAGCCCTCTTCAGGGTCCCTTCTCATGCGAGCCTGTTGGAAAAAGTGGCCCCATTGCTACATCTAAGAGCCATAGAGCTGGTACCTCAGGTGTACAGGGAAATAGGTTTCTACTCCTAATATTTCCTTCTCCTGAAGAAGGGGGAGTCTTCCTCCTATCCTAGACCTGAGGAGAATGAACAAATACATATGCCACCTGAGATTCAGAATGATAAGGCTTGCCTCCACCATTCCTTTTCAGCAGACTTAAAACTGGTTCATGGTTCTCAGCTCGTAGGACACATACTTACAAGTAGCGATCCACTGGCCCACAGAAAGCACTTGAAATTCACTCTTCAGCCAAATGACTACCAGTACAAGGTACTTCCCTTCAGACACTCCATTGGCCTGAGAGTTTTTGCAAAATGTGCCTGGTGGTGGTGGTGCATGCACCTGTGGAGATGGGGCATCCACATCTACCCTTAAATTGATTGGCTGATCAGGGCAGATTCCAGCAAGAGACTGTAACAAGCCTCGATTTCACTTACACACACACACTTACACACACACACACACTTACACTCTCTCTCTCTCTCTCTCTCTCTCGCCAGCTGGGTCTCCTACTGAACTTAGAAAAATCAATTCTCATCCCATCACAGATGAAAGTTAATGGGAGCTGTGATTGATTCCAGGTCAGAGAGAGTGTACTTGCCAAACAGGTTCCTGTCCTTATAATTGATATTACTCAAGATAAAATCAAGCCTGGCTACAATGTACAGACTTGTCTTGGAATGTTAGGCAGTATGGTAGTGTGCATATACATGATGTCGCTTGCCATACTTCTCCTGCAACCCTTGCAACTCAGGCTCAAGCCAGTCTTTTCTCTCCTATCAATCACCGGATGGACAGAATGGGCTTAATGCCATCTCACATCCCTGCAGAACTGGGATGGTGTCTAGAACCCAAGAACATAAGAAGACAGACTCTAATTAGATACCTCAGGGGCAGGTTTGGCATCCAACCTAGTTCACAAAAGACATGAGAATTCACATAAATGTTCTGGGGTTCCTGTGATAGATCTGTTTATTGCAAAGGACAATGCCAAGTGTTAGAACTATCTGGACCTGCTTTTACAACATGATGGTAAGGTACTACATCCAGCTCCCAAAGGCCCTCTATCTGACAGATTGGATGTTGGTTGATTAAGTACCATGGACAGGGGCTGCTCCAGACAAATTCAGGAGATTCTGGTGCAGAGCAGGGACATCCACCAAGAAAAATGATTTGGCAAAATGGAAGTAGTTCTCTATATGGGCACCCAACATGGCCTAGATCCTCTGCAGGCTACGATACTGAAGGTCCTCAACTACTTGCTGCATCTAAAACACTCTAACCTTTCACTGAGCTTCACTAAGGTTCACCTCGCACATTCTCAGTGTTCCCATCTGCCATGCAGTTGTGCTAGTCTCTTTCCACCTGATGATATTGAAATTCCTCAGGGGTCTGCTACATATTTAACCACAGGTCAGAAAACCTGCCTCTGCCTGGGACTTCATCATTGTCCTCTTGAAACTCATGGCGACTCCTTTTGAACCCCTTTCAGAATGCTTCTTTCTTCATCTCACTCTGAAGATGGCTATTCAAGTTGCTATCGCTTTGGCTGGGAGAATGAGTGAGTGCCAAGGATTTATGGCTGACCTCCCTACGCAGTGTTTCACAGGGACATGGTAATGTTGAAAGCGCATACCAGGTCTTTCGCCAAGTTGGTCTGAATTCCATCTGAATCATTCACTTAATGTATCTGTCGTCTCTCTGAAGCCACATGTACGTTGGTAGAGAAGTAGTGTATACTGGATGATTCTAGAGTCTTACTTTACTACATCAACAGAACCAAACCATTCAGATTGTCTTGCCATTTACTTTTGGCTGTCTCTGGCCATTCCGAAGGCCAGGCCATCTCATCACAAAGAATATCTTACATGGATCACGCAGTGTATCTCTCACTGTGTTGCCAGTAGATTGGTGTACCTCTCCCACTGAATATCAAGGCTTGCTGCAGCAGAGCTCAGGTTACATCCTCCGGTTTCAGAAATATGCCAGTTTCCGAGATGTGGAGGGTTGCACCATACATGCTAATAATCTGTTTGTTTTTACCATTATATTATAGTTTCTGAGGAAAATTCTGAAATGTAAAACTGTTTCACAGTCACCTGTTGCTGTCGTCGTCTTCTGAGTAATTGGACACTGAGCTGACAAATAATGGAGTTAATCCATTAAAACCTCCTCCATCTATTAGGTGGGCGTATTTCCTTGATTTAGTGTTGATTTAAGCATTGAGAGCCCAGTGGCTTCTGCGAATGCATGGCACAAAACCTCATGGGCCAGGTTCTGAGCCCCAGTTCTGTACCCTTTGATCCATGTGAGTGGCTCAGAGGCAATGTGAACTGGCTGTAGTTGACCACATGAGGGATATCGTTGGCTGAGGGGAATTCTCAGCAGGTGTGAAACCAGTGGAGTCAGCTCCAGTGTCAGCTGCCTCCCGCCCAGTGTAGTGGGGGGAGAAGGTAGGGAGAGGTGGAACAGAACTTCTGAACAGCAGTTCTGAGCGCATATACTCCTTGAGGGATTATAATCATTTGTGGTAAATTAAACAGCTACGCACTCTCCTTATCTTGAATGTATTTTGCTGCAGGAGAGAATCTGTCCCCATATTGTTCATCACATGCTATGCTAAGACGTCAGAATGGTAGATCCCAAGCAAGTAATTGTGGTCTTAGTAAGGCTTAATATTTTTATATACTTACATTTTTAAATGTCCTTTTAAAGAGACTTTTGTTGGCTGAATACCAAGAACACATCTTTTCATAAGCTCCCCCCTCATGTGTACCCCTCAAAAGACTGAGGTTACGACATTATAGTTTAATTACCATCAAGTACTTAATACACTGTGTGCTGCAGACGTAGATAATGAAGTTGTTATACCTCCTATAGGAACAGTTAGTTTTTCATACATGTCAGGGTTCTCTCCCCACTCTGAACTCTAGGGTACAGATGTGGGGACCCGCATGAAAGACCCCCACCCCCACCCCAAGCTTATTTCTATCAGCTTAGGTTAAAACTTCCCAAAGGCACAAATTCTTTGCCCTTGGAGGGTACGCTGTCACCACCAAGTGATTTAACAAAGAATCAGGGAAAGGACCACTTGGAGTTCCTATTCCCCCAAAATATCCCCCCAAGCCCTTACACCCCCTTTCCTGGGGAGGCTTGAGAATAGTATCCTAACCAATTGGTTACAAAGTGATCACAGACCCAAATCCCTGGGTCTTAGGACAATAAAGAAGTCAGTCAGGTTCTTAAAAGCAGGATTTTATTTAAAAAAAAAAAAAAAAGGTAAAAATCACCTCTGTAAAATCAGGATGGAAAATAACTTTACAGGGTAACAAAAGATTCAGAAACACAGCAGAACTTCTTCTAGGCTTAGTTTCAAAGTTACCAAAAACAAGAATAAACCTCCCTCCAGCAAAGGAAAAATTCACAAGCAAAACAAAAGATAATCTACGTGCCTTGCCTGGCTTTTACTTACAATTTTTGTAATATGAGAGACTTTTAGGATGGTTTATAGGAGGAGGAATTTTCTGACCTGATGCTTCTCTGCTTCCCAAGAGAACACACAAAACAAAGCCTCCGCCCCCTCCCCCCGGTCCAAAAAAAAAAAGATTTGAAAGTATCTTCTTTGCCCATCGGTTCTTTTGGTTAGGTGCCAACCAGGTTATTTGAACTTCTTAACCCCTTACAGGTAAGGAGGAGTTCTAGGCTATCCTTAGCTGTATGGTTATGACAGTACAGGTTGGTGGTTTTATATGCTTTTGTGCTCATTGATAGGAATCAAACAAACATCTGGTAAACACCCTTAAAAGTTTTAATGTTTTCTAGGCTGAAATGTTACTCTACCCAGCATCTTCCAATTAGTGTGCCCTAGTTCCACTGATCAATTTTGTTGTTTTCAGGAACTTGTTCAGTCCAAAGCCTTTTTTCATTCTGTTGTAATAATATTTTTACTTTCTCATTCTCTTCGTCTGTAAAGGATTGAGTAAAAGGCCTTGTCTCGACACAAACGTCTGTGTTTAACCACTTCAGTTTCTAAGCTGAGTGAATTGAAGCAGTACAGCTTGTGTGTGTGGTCAAGGTGTGAGGTTCTAGTTCTGTGGCTATCTGTTCCACCTCTTTCCCCATGTTAAAACGCTAATACTGTGGCAAGCGGCCTACCTCCTATCCATCTCCAAACTCCCTCCATTTTGAACGTTTTGTCAGGAGGTGGTTGACTGACACTTTTGAGGGCGTAAAAAGTGTTGAGTGAATTTGATCTATTTTTGATTCTCATTCTAGGTGAACCCTGAAATTTCACCTTGAGTGGATCTCATCTGGTCTTAGTGCCTTTTGTTCTTTACCTTTGCCAATAAGCTTCTTATTTTCTTTGCTCTTACAGGGTGACCTTTCCTCAGAGATTTTTTTCTTCCTCATTTAAATACAATAAACTGACTTTATATAGTATTCTTCATTCACTACAGAGAATCACTAGGCCAAAGGGACAATGCAGGTGTTTTACAGCAACATTTAAAGAGGGAGGCTATAACTAAATATTCTGTTCTTCAAGGATCCCAGTTTTCTCATCCTCTTTTATTCTGAATATATTTATGTTCACACAAAGACAAAAATTGGAAGCAACCATAACTGATTTCTGGTAAGGGAAAAGCCACTCACATAAGCCCTTAAAAGAAAACAAATGTCACAGTAAGAGATTCTTTAACATATCTAAGCCCCCCACAGATCACATTTTTCTGACGTACTCTACCTCTCTATAAACAAGTCCATATACTTCCAATATGAATAGTAGCATAATACATGCATCATATTCTTCTCAATTGTACTGTAATGCAGCTCTGACCTCAGAGTCTTGTGTATACACTATTTTTTTTAACTGTTCTTTACTCTGGGTAGTCCTACAGAGCCAACACAGGTACCGGAGAGTGAGATACTGGGCCTTTGGGCCAATTTTACCCTCAGTTGCAAGGCCGAAAATGATAGTGATGACATTTCTGACCAAATTCTACTCATCACTAAAGATGATGCACAAGCCAGAAACTGCTCAAATGTGCATTGCTGCCAGCTAGAGGCAACCTTTTACTCATAAACTTGACATGGAAATTGAGACAAAAGCTACAGGTAGGAGCGGGGAAAGACCAGGCTAGTTAAAGATCTCCAAGGACTTGTACTTTCCAGTGAGGAGCATAACTGGAGCCTGGAAAGAACCATGAGTGGTGCTCAAATGTACAGTTTCACTGGTGGGTTGTACATGTTCAAGTGTGAACTAGATGTATTACGTATATCTGTGTTTTTATCTGACTACAGGTTTGAATGAGAGTTACTGAATGGCTTATTTGTCTTTTTGTAGAGAAATGAGTACTGTCCAGATTTTTTTAAAATCAATGTAGATTACTTTCCTGACCCAGCATATGAAAACAGTGAAGCATAATACCAAAATCTATTGCATACAGGCTTGTAAAGTGCAATTCTGTATATTGTTTAATAGTAATGTAAAAGAAGTTAGCACAGGGCTTCCCTTCCAAGGAAGAGCAAGATTGTATATACGTGTATGCAGTTTCATAGTTAGTTGGAGGGAGAATTTGCAACATGTAAGCGCCTTGAGAGTTCTCCTGCCAAGCAACTTGACTGAGAGCCAGGAACCTTCACCAGCCTTTGTAAACTGACCCAGAAAGAAAAATGAGACAAACAGAATCAATAAACAAAGATCACGTGTTGGTCATGAGTGCATTTGAAAGGATGGTTGCCTGGGAAAACAGGAAATAAGAATTACACAACAAACAGTTAGGACTGCCAAACTGCTAATTTGATGACGCTGTTTCGGAGAACTATATACAATGAAACCTCCAGGAATCTTCAGTATTTCAACGTTTCTATATCTGAAGTTAGAAAAGAGAGGAATAACTTGATGTTTACATGACAATTTTTCTTAATGCAAAAAATACAATGTCCTCACAGTACCCTGTAGTCCAGGGGGTAGTCAATTATTTTTTTGTCATAGTCCAAATTTCTTGGTCAAGGTATAGGCAAGGTCCAGACTCTAGAGAAAAGTGTAAAATAAGTAAATAAAAAGATTTCTGGCTCCATTCAAAAGCATCTGGCTTCTGGATATGGCCTGCAGACTACCTATTGGCTACCCCTGCTATAGTTTACAGGAAAGTGCATTAGTCTGAGTCAAGAGACCGTGACTTCAGGTGTTGCCTCTTCTGACTACTATTAATCTGTTTGCATCACAGCCCTTATCATTAATTAAGGCTTCATGTATCATAAGGCCCCATTTGATGGATGAGGTAACCTTGCTCTGGTAGTACTGATCTTGCATAATCTTTGGAAGTAGAACTAAAGTATCTCTTCTAGGAGATCCAAGTCTCTTCCACTGACCTATCTGAGGCAGTAGCTACGTGCTTGGCCATACTCTCTGTAAAATGGGGCTACTTCTACATACCTGCCTCTAGGAAGCATTGACATAAACACAGATGATGATCTTTATAAACAAGGGCTATTTGCTATATAGGATGCTCTTGTAGTTAAGGCCCTGGACTCAGGAAAAATGGGTTTCTCCCTGGTTCCTCAGCAGACGACCTATATTACGGTGAGCCAGTCATAAAACACATTTTCTAGAGGTGAATGCTTAGTATGATTTTTCAGCGTCTTTGTACTTTGTGCCATCTTAAAACGATTTAAATGTTTTTAAAAGGCAAACATTTAATATTAAATGGAAGAAAATCAATGAAAAGAGATGCAGTTATCATTTGCACAATTATGATGTAGTAGCACATAATGTTTTTCTAAAATCTATGCTCTTGGAATTATTATGGGGGAGTTCTGTGGCTTGTTTTAGAAAAGATGTTAGACTAGATAATCACAGTGGTCCTCTCTGGCTTTGAAATCTGTGAATAATGTAAAGGGACTGCTATACCTTTTAGTTCTTTGGTACATAGTTTTGAGGTCCTTGCTACACATTTAATCTTCAAGGCCGTTTTTCTACTCTGTATGGCCTTCATCTCTCAATTAAGATTCATCTCTTTATTATGCAGGTACAAACTGCGAATGTTGATTTGACTTTTATACATATTTTGGTTGTCTCTAAAATTATCTGCGGGTGTATATATATAGTATTGAGGGGGAAAAGGAGTCTGCACATATCTTATGTGTAACCTCTCTATATATCTTAAAATAGCAAGAAAATTCCCAGAAAGAAAATTGCTAAAAGGGAACACTTACTCACTCAAACCGTTTCAAGCAAGAAAGTATCCAGTTAAAGTATCTTGTACCTCACTTGCTGAGATATAGCAGCCATAGTTCACAGACAAACTGGTAGAAACCTCTGTCCCAGCACACGCATTTCAGTTTAGATTAAACCTGTTGCTAATAGATTTAAACTAAATCAAAATAAGCCTGGTTTAAACCAAAATGTCTTTTTGCACTGATTTAACTGTTCAAAACCACACCTTGAGCTTCAGTTGGTGCAACTCTGTGTAAAAAAAAAACACTTAAACTTGTCTTGGTTTAAAAAAAAATAAAAATTGTGCCCTATTGAATTTTATCAAAATGAAGCAGTTGCCCTTGGTTCTTTGTAATTTTCTCCCTCTAGCAGAGATGAGGCACCTTATTACCTTGGAATTAAAAGACCAAGAAGCTTCAAAGGATTTTCAAACTGCATGAGTTCACTCATTCAGAAGGGCCAAAAGGAAGGCTTAAGGATCGCATATGTTATTCGAATGGATCAGAGTGTGCATGGGCATTATTTAAAACACTAGACAATTGGTGTTCAATATCTGTTTAATTACTGGCATGCTGCTGAATATCCCAAGTACATCCCAGGACACACGTATGCTAAAAGATGCTATTAGCAAAGTAGGTGTTGCAAAAGAAGAGAGGGAAGTTATTCTGTGAACTTAGTTGTATGTGCTAGGTGTGGACATTTTCTGGTCTTTGTGTTGGTGCTTCAAACCTATTCTGATTCAAAATGGTAACATCTCTTCCTTGGATTGGTTACACTAGATCTTGCTAAACCAAAGCTAAAAATCTTAACTGTTAAAAGGAAAACTTCACATGTGTGCATGCTTGTACACTACACATCAGGTGGCAACGATGCATATACTTTCCTGTGTGCCTCTACTTCTCTATCAGTACAGCTTTTGGACACAGTATTTGTAGCAAGCCTGTAAATTGTGTATTTATTTAATGCCAAGTGTGTCTCAGCAGTGTACAGGACACGAGAGAAAAACAATCCCTGCCAAATAAGGAATACCAAATTAGCTAAATAGAGGTCCCCATGCCTCACAAGCAGACACTGGTCTTGCAGGTTACATTTCATTTTCATATGATATATCAGATTCCTTCAATTCTCCCTTCTCCGGTATCCTCCTCCATTGTTCTGTTTAGGATGTAACATTTACTTTCTCTTACTGAACAGTTCCTATGACAGGTTTCACTCAGAGAGCCACCATTGATCCGGAACTGAACGAAATTCATGTGTTGTCTGGGCTCAGTAAAGACAAAGAGAAACGGGAAGAGAATGTTAGAAACTCTTTCTGGATTTATGACATTGTGAGGAACAGTTGGTAAGTAAATTAAAGGCTTCTCTGAAAGTAAGGTGCAGTTGTTCCTAATTTTTACAAATTCAGGAGGTTATTCCATTGTGTACTTGTGGGATGGTAGGAAAGTAGTATATTTAAAAAACCTCTTCCCCCTGCAGCTTGTTCAGATGCAGGCACGGTTGACTCAGGCTTCCATCCTACTGAGTTGGACAACTTGGTTTCCCTGCAGCTTTACTGTGTGGGCGGCCTCCAATGAGACCTTTTAAAAACTTACGGTCCAGGGTCACTTCCCAGATAGCATCTTTGATCCAAATCTCTCCTCTTACTTCTGTGTAGTGTGATGTATACCAGTTGGGTGCCACTACCCCACCCCAGAAAGTCAATGGGTGAAGTCCTTGTCCCACTCAAATTAATGGGAATGGGTTGTGTCACCTAAGGACTGTGAAAATTTTGCCCTATGTAATTAAAATGTTATAGCAGTTTCATATTAACCATTTTCCTACTGAGTACTGTAACAGCTACCATGCATAAGGCAAAACGTAGCTGCAGTACCAATTAACATTTTTTATTAAAGCTAATGTTAAAAGTATATAACGCACAGGTTAAGAAATGTCTGTACATCTGGTTATAGTGCTTAGATTATCTGCAAATAGAAAGTTTGTTTTAAAAGTCCTAAAATACATATAGTACACAATCAGCAATAACCAAATTTAGGTGAAGAAATTTAACAATGCAGTTTAGATATTAGAATCCGAATACTCAGGTACATCACTTGTGAAAAGTTATACAGAAAGTAGGTTGTGGAAAGCAAATATCATTACATTCTGATGCTGTATTACATATTACCCTTTGGAAGTGAGTGTTTCATACAACACCAGATTTGAAGTAAAGTTGCCATCCAGTTGTTATAAAACTGTGGTTCACAAGGAAGGGGTTAAGCGTTTCCTGTATGGTACATTAATTTGGGATGAGGTGGGGCAAACTGAAACTAATAAGACCACCTGTACCCTGGGAATGGCCATTGTCTCCTGCCTTTGATACTCTCCCACAGCCCTCCGTTAAGGAGCCAGATACCTGCCTTGCACACAATGAGTTTTAATCAACCACCCACATTCATGCAACCTTTTCTTTCAATAACTTAACTGCTTGTTCTGCCTGTAGCTAATTCTGATTTGCTAGTGGGAGAATGTTTGAATATTACTCTGTGTTTCAGGTCTTGTGTCTATAAGAACGATCAAGCAGCAAAAGACAATCCAAGTAAAAGCCTTCAGGAGGAGGAGCCCTGCCCGAGGTTTGCCCATCAGCTGGTGTATGATGAGTTGCACAAGGTATGGATATCTATTTTCAGTGCTAGATTTCAGTTGTATTTAGCTGGCATAACTGCAGCTCTAAAAAATAAGCTGGTTGTGTGCTTGCCTGTGATAAAGCAGAAGCTGATGATGTTATGACATGGTGTAATGCACTTAGCGTCGTCTACTATTAGAGTTTGGCCCTATGAGTGGTGGGAAGATTTGCAGGCGATGGTGAATCAATTCAACATACAAGTTACTGAGCTGCTTCTCCCTTTATAATAATAATAGGCATGATAGTGCTAAGTTAGAGGCAGCCAAAAAAGCAGCCTATGGGACAAATGCTGCCTATAAAGTTCTGTAGTGAGGTTAGCTCACAATCATTCTCATGTTTCAAACATAAGTGAAGCCCATGGAGGCTAAGTCCATGCATGCAGCACTCCGTCTCGATCTGCTCAATCCATATGGAGCAGCACATGCTGCCTGTCTTATGCGGTCATATTCAATTGCATAGTACCGATGAGGGTGGTTGCAATCTTTTCTGTTTCACATACCCATTTGTGGGCTCCCAGCAAATGGCGTTGTGAGAGACAACGCAGTTTTGAGGCACGTAATTCAAATTCTCTAAACTTGAAAATCTTGTATTAATTTAGGAAGAATAAACGTTGCTTGTGCAGGGGAAACTTGCCATTCAAAATACTGTGCGGAACAGACAACTGGTGAAGCAAAATTAACTGCTGTCACTTAAGAATAGGTCTGTGCTGCAATCCAGAACTCAGCTGCAGCATGGATAAGAACATCAGTGTGGGTGCAGCATTGCAGGCTTCAGCGCAGGCTTTCAAGTGTGCTGGGGACCCCTGGGTATATACTTGCATTGCTAGTCTGCATTAAAGCATGTGCCACTACATACACACTGCTGTTTTTAGCCATGCTAGCATGGTTAAAGCTAGCATGTGTCTAACCATGCTGCAGTCACACCTCTAGATTGCAATGTAGACATATCCTAAATGTCATAGACCACACAAGACTGAGAGCAGAATTCTAAGTGCCACAGTGTTGCTGAATCATGGCTCCTATCTTGAATTCACTCTGTATGAGAAGCCATACATATTTTTAGAAGCCTCTGTTCAAATGACCTTTCTGGACTCCCCTGATATAAATGAGGAGTCTCCCTTCTATGGACTCTAAAACAGTGAATTTGGGGGTTGGGGGAGGAAATGAATATATGGAGGAGGAGGAGAAATGTTTGAGTCTCTGCAGTTGCAAAATCCTCTATGGGATATTTAGTATTCAACAGATGAGAGTTGTCAGGTGATAAGTGGGGTTTTTTTTAAATCTAGTAAAAGAAGGGAAAAAATCGGTATTTCTTGCTTTCCACTTTCCTTGTGCTTTACATCTCCTTGTTGTAAAGAGGTCATGGACTCAGCCTCATAATTAGAGGGAAACATCTTAGTTATCCTGAAGTGCTTTCAACATGACTTTATTTTTCAAAACTTGCCCTTAGCGCTGGCAAAAATAGAGGCTTAGAGCAGAGATGTTGTAATGCATTTACCAGTGCTGTATCATTTAATGGGTCATTAGTGCCACAGCTTCTAGTAATTTGGGTATGTAGGAAGACTCACCTGTACTGCCTTCTGATGTCAGAGAAGTTTGTGGTACTGCAGGATGCAAACCAGAAGAATGTGAACTGGTACACCATACTTGTTTATACATCTTTTTGTATACCCATAGATGATCAAAAACAGGGGGAGATGGGAACAGGGGCTTTCTCAAATGTATTAATTTTCAGTGTCTTGGCTTTTCCTTCCATTTTCATACCAACTCTTTAGAACTGACTGTGTGCAATTAATTCTTCTCTCTTTTACAGTGGATTATAATAATCATCGATGCTTTATCTGTTCCAATGCAATAATAACAATCGCTTATGAAATCATGGGTGGGTCTGGTTCATTTCAGGATGCATCCTTTCTAATTTGATACTTTATCCCATTAGCTCTTTGCTTTGCCTCCAGTTAAGGTAGGAGCTGAAGTGAACAAGTCTCTTGGAGTTCGCCATGTAGAACATCTCATAACCAGGCTATTGTATAATAAGATAACGAATACAAATCTGTACTTCAAGAGGCTACTTGAGTATTTGTCCATATACCATAGTCATATTAAAACAATTGGGGGCCTTAGCAGTCCCTGTAGACCCATCCCTGTTCGTGTGGGTAGCTCCTGATACCTCTACTCTTAAAAGCATTCTGCTGGACTGGGCTCAGCACACAATCACTATCCTTTGAGCATTCTTAGGCCTCCCTAGAACAGGGGTTCTCAACCTTTTTCTTCCTGAGGCCCCCCAAACATGCTATAAAGACTCCATGGCCCACTTGTGCCACAGTAACTGGTTTTCTGCATATAAAAGCCAGGGCTGGTGTTAGGGGTTAGCAAGCAGGGCAATTGCCCAGGGCCCCATGCCGCAGGGGACACCACAAAGCTAAGTTGCTCAGGCTTCTGCTTCAGCCCCAGACGGCAGGGCTCAGGGCCCCAGGCTTCAGCTCCATGCAGTGGGACTTTGGCTTTCTGCCCTAGGCCCCAATAAGTCTAACACTGGTCCTGCTTGGTGGACCCCCTGAAACCTGCTCACAGCCCCCAGGGGGCCCTGGACCCCTTGTTGAGAATCACTGCCCTAGACCACTGGTCCTTGTCTTCAGATGAGTCGGGGTCTAACTCAGAAGAGAGAGGACTTGGCTCTCACAAACACAGAGAGCTGCACACATCTCTCCATCAGAATCGTGATTCAGTGGTAGCAGTGAGGATCCCTCCAATGCCCTCTGCTGTGTTGATGGCACTTCCGGAGTAGTGGGTTTCCAAGCTGGTAACTCATTAGGAGACTAGGATAGTTAGTACTTCAGAGCACCATTATTGCAGGCTGTCTGCAAACTTATGTTTTCAAGACTTTCTTTGCAACCAAAAGAGAGATTCTTCTGTCATCTGACTCCAGGAACCTGGGCCCTAGGCCCTACAGTAGCTATGCTTTAATGTGGCCCTACCACATACTGGTGGTCTGCCTCTGGCAGATAACTGTTTAAGTCTACTTCAGAGTCAGGGTCTTGGAGATCAAGAATGGAGAGTATATTAGCACTCTGTCACTGTTGGGAGGTCATTATGCCATAAGTCTTTCTGAGCAGCAGTGCCAGAAAAGCCTAATGAGCAAAATGTGTTGGGAGACGATATACAGTAAAAGGTTGCGTTTCTACTGTTACTTCCACATAGCCACTATCCTATTCACTTTGAAGGGCTGTTGCATTAATATGGGCTTCTCTCTTTAATAGATACAGTAACTTAAAGAACATTTGAAAGAAGTTATGTAGTTTATGGATATTAGAGATCATTTCAAGATATCATCTTCAAGTAAGACACATACTAGTCTTTGGCAGCACAGACTTATTTTTCACCATGCTAGACAGTAAGCGTGAGGAGAATTACTATTTCTCAATTTCTTAATCAGCAGATTCAGTAGAATGAAACAAGCCTAGTAATAACTTGGAGTAGGTTTACAAAAACCCCCACCTGTGTATGTACTAGAATAACATCTTCAGAGACGTGACTTGCCAAATGTACAGCAAATATTTTATACATGTGCACATATCAACTTAAAAAATGTCTCTGGCCTATATAGGTTCATTATTTGTTTGGAGGAAATCCTGGCAAATCCTGCTCTCCAAAGATGAGGCTGGATGACTTCTGGTCACTGAAGCTCTGTCGGCCTTCGAAGGAATACCTGTTGAGACACTGCAAATACCTCATAAGAAAGCACAGGTATAATAGCCGAGATGGCTTCTTTTGAGACGATTAATTACAAGTTGTAGCCTTTCCAAAAGCTTTTTAGAGAATTTGAATATTATCTTTCATTATTTTGTAGATATGTAATTGCCCTGATTATGTAATGGGTCATAAGTTTCCCAATTATTTTTCACTTGTGTATATTTCAAGATATACAGAACGGTATACTGAACATTCATGGAGTATCTGGATAGAAGTTTTGTGGGGAAATAGGGAGAATCTTTGAAAATTGTTATAGGTTCCCCTATTTTGCTGCTTTTCGAAATAAACCCTGATATTCTCGTTGCCTCTTAAAGAATTCAATGACACATTCCTAAAGCAGTGTTCTGGAAGGCAATTCTTTTCTTCCAGTGGTGTTAACAAGGCCATGTGTCCAAATTCCCTTGCACATCTGAAAATTTACCCCCTTATTGGTTCACTTGTAAATGTTTCTCGGATTCATATGGACCTAGTTGGTTTATCAAAGAAAAGGTTAAGAAGAAAGTAGATGAAGGTCTATAAGTACTTACATGGGGAAGAGATTTCTGATAGTAGATGGCTCTTTAATATAGCAGAAAAAGGGAGAATGAGATCCAGGAGTTGGAAACTGAAGCTAGACAAATTCAGACTAGAAATAAGGTTCAATTATTTAACATTGAGGGCACTTAACTATTGGAATAACTTATCTAGGGGGATATTGGTTGGTTCCCCATTTGAAGTCTGTTTTAAAAAAATGAGTGAATATCTTTCTAAAAGATCTGGTATAGCTCAAAGTTATGGGCTTAATGTAGAAGTTAATTGGTGAGGCTCTGTGGCCTGTCATATGCAGAAAGTTGGACTAGATCATAATAGTTTCCTCTGGCCTTAAGCTCTATGAATCTGCTAGGTGTATAGAACAGTGACTTGCTTACTGGTAACCATTTGGCTGCTCCTGTTTATTCAGACCTGTAAAATGGCAATGGGGTGAAACTGAAATGTTAAAATGTAACCAACCCATTTAAGACTGATTAAAGGCAAGCCTAAGGCTACCTCTGTAACTTGTTGCCAAGTAAATGTAGCAGAATTTAAAAACATTGAAATAACAATATCATTATTTATCTTACTGTAGTACCTAAGAGCACTAGTCATGGACCAGGGACTCATTGTGTTAGGCTGTACTAACACAGAACAGAGTCCCTGCCCCAAAGAGTTTACAGTCTAAATATACACAGCATGAGGGAAGGGACAAAACACACAAGCAGACTGAGCAAAGTGATAAATTAATGTCACGTTACTTCCATATTTTTTGGTGGGAGGGTGGTTGGTGGGTTTACTTAGAAGGGGATAAGCTAAAGGGAAGGGACAGAGGAGACACTGAAGGGAAGAGGGGTGAGGGGACAGAATGGGAGAAGAAAAGCGTGAAGCTGGGATGAAGAGACTAGCTGTTTACTCCAACCCTTTCCATACAGAGCAGAGAAAGACCAGTCAAAACTAGGGGAAGTTCTCCAAAGATCCCTGCTTTGGCTGCTTTGCCAATTCTGGCTGGAGTCTCTGGCTAGCTACTCTTTGCAGCTTTCTTCCAAGCCACTGCCAGCATGGTGCCTGGGGGAGGGGAGACACCATCAGGTCCTAGTGCCCCCAGAGTGCGTGGCGGAGAGGGGGTCTTCTCTGCTCCACTGTACCATTCTGGGTTCAGGAGTTTGCTGGGAGGGAGGGGTGGCCCGGGCTGGGCCCCATTTTCCCCTGTCCCTGAGTGCAGCAATCTCTGCTTTAGCTGCGTCTGCCCCCATTGGCTGGAGTCTCTCTGCCTGCCTCTCTTCGCAGCTTTCTTCCAAGCCCACGTTGGAGGGAGGGCAAAGATACCACCTTGTCCTAGTGCCCCCATATTGTTTGGGAAGTCTCCCTTGCAGAGTTGTGATTGGGGAAAGGGTGGCCCCATGGTAAAGGGATCCATTTTCCCCCTAGCACTTTCAGCTTTGTTAACTGGATCAAAAAGTTACAAAACATATCAGTCCTCATGCTTGAGGACTGCAAACTGATAGTCTCTGCATGTGGAAAAGAAATCTTCTCACCATTCCACTTTTGTGTTTATTATGTAATTCGCTAGCTGAACTACAGGACTTTATTTGGTTTTCGTTAGGGATGTCGGTTAATCACAGTTAACTCACACGATTAACTCAAAAAAATTAATAGCGATTAAAAAAAATTAATCGTGATTAATCCGTTTTAATTGTACTGGTAAGCAATAGAATACCAATTGAAATACATTAAATATTGTGGATGTTTTTCTACATTTTCATATATATTGTATTGTGTTGTAATTGAAGTCAGAGTATATATATTTTTATTACAAATATTTGCACTGTAAAAATGATAAAAGAAATAGTATTTTTCAGTTCACCTCATACAAGTACTGTAGTTCAATCTCTTTGTCATGAAAGTGCAACTTATAAATGTAGATTTTTTTTGTTACATAACTGCACTCAAAAACAAAAGAATATAACACTTCAGAGCCTGCAAGTCCACTTCTTGTTCAGCCAATCATTAAGACAAACAAGTTTGTTTACATTTACAGGAGATAATGCTATCTTCTTATTTACAGTGTCACCAGAAAGTGGGAATAGGCATTTGCATGTCACTTTTGTAGCCAGTATTGCTATGTATTTACTTGCCAGATATGATAAAAATTCGTATGCCCCTTCATGCTTCGGTCACCATTCCAGAGGACATGCTCCATGCTGATGATGCTTGTCAAAAAAATGTGTTAATTAAATTTGTGACTGAACTCCTTGGGGGAGAACTGTATGTCTCCTGTTCTGTTTTACCCACATTCTGACATATATTTCATGTTATAGCAGTATTGGATGATGACCCAGCACATGTTGTTCATTTTAAGAACACTTTCACTACAGATTTGACAAAACGCAAAGAAGATACCAATGTGAGATTTCTTAAGATAGCTACAGCACTGGACCCAAGGTTTAAGAATCGGAAGTGCCTTCCAAAATCTGAGAGGGACGAGGTGTAGAGCATGCTTTCAGAAGTCTTAAAAGAGCAACACTCTGAGGAAATTACAGAACCTGAACCACCAAAAAAGAAAATCAACCTTCTGCTGGTGGCATCTTACTCAGATAATGAAAATGAACATGCGTTGGTCCACATTGCTTTGGATTGTTATCGAGCAGAACCTGCCATCAGCATGGACACATGTCCTCTGGAATGGTGGTTGAAGCATAAAGGGACATATGAATCTTTAGCATAACTGGCACATAAATATCTTATGACACCGACTACAACAATGCCATGAGAACACCTGTTCTCACTTTCATATGACATTGTAAGCAAGAAGCGGGCAGCATTATCTCCCGCAAATGTAAACAAACTTGTTTGTCTGAGCGATTGTCTGAACAAGAAATAGGACTGAGTGGACTTGCAGGCTCTAAAATTTTGTTTTTTTTAATTTTTGAATGCAGGTTTTTTTGTACATAATTCTACATTTGTAAGTTCAGCTTTCATGATGAAGAGATTGCACTGCAGTATTTGTATTAGGTGAATTAAAAATACTATTTCTTTTGTTTTTTTACAGTGCAAATACTTGTAATAAAAAATAATATAAAGTGAGCACTGTACACTTTGTATTGTGTTGTAATTGAAATTGATATATTTGAAAATTGTAGAAAACATCCAAAAATATTTAAATCAATGGTATTCTATTTTTTAACAGTGTGGTTAATCACAATTTTTTAAATTGCTTGACAGCCCTAGTTTTCATTAAACCTGATAACCATAATGTAATCTCCAACACAATTATATTTTGTAGTGCAGATAGGAGCATTGCTGTGTCATCAAGCTGTGCTAAAGCCTTGGACAGACAAAGATTTAACACTTCATAATAGTCATGGTGGGAGTTAGTTCACACCACTGCTGCTGTTTAGCTAGAAACATATTTTCTGCACGGCTCTGCAAACCATGCTGGGGGGGGGTCTGTCGATTGTGAAACATACCTTGTGAAGGATGGTAGCGAGGGAGAAAGCTAGAAACTTCCTTGCCGAAAGACCATAAAATTGGAGATTCTGCATTTTTTTCTCCCTCTTGTTGGGGACATATACGTGATGACAAGATCTTAAGAAATCATCTGTTCCTGCTGGTGGTGGTCTAGAGATGATTGACATGCCTCTTAACTGAAGTGTTTTAGGCACTGTGTCCCAGAGTGGGCCCTGGAACTCTTGTTTTAAAGAGGGTGCTAATGCATCATATGGAGTAAGTGCCCTTCTTTCTCCCCACCAGCCCTAATAGTACAGCTTGAGGGTTATTTCACTTTTGCTAAAAGGCATCTTTGCTTAGACTCATGCTTAAGGCTACTGACAAGTGATTGTTAAGGACAGGTTTACAAATGGTCTGTGCTATTTCAGGGTCACTGCTGCTTTACAGCAAATAGGTGAGGGGGCAATGGGACAAGAGGCATTCCCCTAGCAACTCTCTTTATTGCTTCCTCTCTAGAGCCCAGCTCTGTTAAGTTGATCAGGCTGGGGGCGGGGGGGGAAACGGGACTTTTTTTATTAGTCCTACTTTTTGGTGTGGGTTATTCTCATGATAGGGAGATGAGGACTAGGTTCATGGTAAAATGACAGCTGCAGTTCAGTTAGTATTTTGATTAGCTGAATGATCCTTTTGAGGATGGCTGCATTTATTAGTTGATAGCCTGAATCTAGCTCTACATTTTGTGTAGTTACTATAAATGGAGATTAGAACCATCCCTTGGGGAAATGGCAGCAATCTGTGATGTCGTACTGTGCAGTAGAAGTGTGTGCTCGTACCATGCAACTGTTAGCTAAAGTTTCAGTTTAGCTTTTCAGTAAGAGCTCTTTTTTTCAAATGCCCATGTGGAAAACAGTGCATGAACAGGTAGATTTGCATAGTCAGGCATGCTCATGTTTGAAAATTACTTTGAAAATTTGGGCTTGAATGTCCTGTTTAGTACTGTACAATAACTGAGGCCTCTAGTCATATGAAATAGAGCTGAAGCTTAACCAGCACTTGTTACTGGTGAGTCTGGTATACTGTCAAGATCCCATCAAACAATCTCTCCTACCCTTTGTCTGCTAATTCATGGTGACTTCTGCCTTTGGACCATCCATGCAGCTTCCTACAAGGTATATTTTTAAAGGAAGGAGATAATCAAAGACAGAGTGACTTGATTTAAACCAAAATCATTTATATTACTGATTTAAATCAGCAAGCAGTAACTTTGATTTAAATAATTTTTTATAATCATCTTTTGCATTTGTATCTTTATTTTTGTAAAAAAAAAAGGTTGATTCTCATTGGTTGGCAACCATTAATACGTATTGATTTGCAACTAAATGTAGCTTTTACATTAAACTTGATACTTTTTGCTAACCAAAAGAATATATTATATGCACATTTTATTTAAGCAGTTATTGCTTAACATAAATGTATTCCGTTTTTTAATTTTTACTTTTTAGAAAATGGTGAATGACGCATTTCTTAATTATTGGTTGATCTTTTTTATTCATGACAAAAACAGTATTTTCAAATTGTTCCGTTAGTTCAATAATGCTACCTTAAATGTGCTGGCTACATAAAAAAGAGCCAAAACATGTTTTGCTTTTAAAACTAATTGATTAAGTAGAGGAAGTATATCTGTAGGTAGTGAATTGAACTGGTTGTTTCTGGCCACCATGACCTTCAAGATTTTAGAACTAGTAGATCTCATCCCCTTACCACATTTTTGTTTGTAGAGTGGAAGAGAACAAGCTTCAACTCTCAATCGGTTTCTCAACTTAGAATGAACGAGTCATTGAATTGAATAAGCTGAAATAAAGAAAATATTCTCTCTGCAATTGCAGAAGAGGCTAGTGCACATCAGCAGACTCTGGTTCCAGCTGCTTATCCAGTGACCTCCATCAGTTCAGTAGTTTGACTTTCTTTAAAACTTTGGCAGTAAATGTGATACTTGAAATATTTTTATTTAATTTATTTTAGTAAGTCGTAGTAAGTTTAGGCCTTAACATATGTTGTCCCAATTTCCAATACATTTATTTTAAAAAAGAAAATTGCATTTAATTTAAATAAAATACAATGTAAAGAAACTGTTTTGTTTTTTATTTTAAACCAATTTTATCCACTCGGATCAAAGGAGATATTCTAAACCAAAACTGAAGAAACTCCTTAGCATAGCACAATTGAGTTGGCACTGAGGTTCAGCCCATTGAAAAATATAGATATAAAACTGCATCTGTTTGAAAAAAAATTGCTGTCATTCTCGATTTGGCATCTTTTTAAACTGAGTACTATGTTGACTGATGTGTCATCACTGCCCTCTGCTGGGTGGAATGTCAGACCTGCTCAAGTGTGTGAGTGGCCTATTGCAGTGAAGTCTCCCTTTAGCTTCTAAAAAGACCCGTGCTTTCTGAAGCAGATTATCCCAAGTTCTGTCCTTCCAAGATCCACAATGAACAAGGTAGATAACAATTAAGTGCTTTTGGTACAGAAGAGTCACAGCAGCTTCTTTTGTGACTTGTAAATAAGCTGTCTGAGAGTAGCTGCTTTGATATTACAAACCATAGAACTGGAAGGGCCTTTCAGTTAATAATATGGGGGGGGGGGGGAACTAATTCTTCAAGCAACCAAATGAAAAGTCTGTGTAACAAAGAATCGATCTCCAAAGCAAGATTCTGTCCATTTGTTGTCTTTGGGTCAGACCAATTTGAAGTCCTAGATTTATTCCCTTTGGTTGGTGAGTGCCTGAATACCATACTTTTAAGACATTTGCAGCCCTTGTATTCATTCCTAAGGGAATATTTTGGATTAAAATGTGCTATTGGTTTTTTAAAAGTGGTTAAATCAGGGTTTGGACATTTTGTCTTGATTGTAGATAGTGGATGTTAGGAATGTTGAGTTCTATCTCTGATTCTGCTGTTTGGGCAAGTGACTTCACTTCCTCATGCCTCAGTTCATCTATCTGTGAAATGGATACACCACACTTATTTGTCTGTTTTTAGTACAGAGTACCTTACGAACAACAACTTATACAGCGTTGAAATACTTGGTTGTTTTAGCAAAGGGATCAAAGTCACTAGCTTTGATTTTCCCTGAGCACCTTAGAATGCTGCTTCTGAGCCCAGACTTTTAGCAGGAGGGGGCTGAACTGTCATAGAATTCATGTGCTTTAAGCAGCTATCACTGAACAATTTGCATGTGTGACTTTTGCTCCCACAAAAGAGTAGGGAGTATGTTTAGTAACTGAGCTCAAAGTAAATGAAAACAGTGCTTGTTTTGAGTGTGTCTTATCACATACAAGTTGCTTATCTCCTTCCACTTTACAGGTTTGAAGAAAAGGCCCAAACTGACCCACTCAGTGCACTGAAATACTTACAGAATGACTTGTATGTGACTGTGGATCATTCTGACCCTGAGGAGACAAAAGAGGTAAGGGTGAAAACTACCTCCTTGTTTTAGTAATAGAACGTAAAGGTTCATACTGTGGAACTTTTAGAACTACCTTAGGTTCTCTTAGGCCTTGTCTACACACACATTGTATTTCTTTAACTATACCAGAATAGAGGTGCAACTCCCTAATGTGGTTGCAGTTACACTGGTATAAGTACCTTCATACCAGTGTATAGCTTATTCCCCTTATATATGGGAATAGCTACACCAGTGTAAGGCACCTTTGTACCAGTATAACTATTTCTGTTCTTAAAAAAATTCCACACCCCATACCAAAATAGCTATCAGTACAAAAACCGCATGCAGAGGGGGCCTTAGATTTCATTCTAATGTGCTGTCTTGTGGGGGTTTTAATGAAATATAAACTCTGTATAAAATGGCACAGGCTTATAGTTTATTGGGTGCAATGCACTTTCCATAGCACAACCAACCAATTAAGGGAAATGCTGCTATTGTATTGTATTAAGATGTAAAAGGATACTCTGATATCAGACATCTCCCCTGAAGGTGATGATCTCAGCATATTTTTTCATCTGGGTTGTACATATTTAAATAGTTCTGAAGGAAAAAATTGAGCTCTTCTCCAGAATATACATTTCTCCCTCTGGATTTTTTAATGTATGTCGATCACTAGGGCTTTTATATGGCTTTATCACATTTTTCAATGCATATATTTGGTTTTTCTAGGAGTAAATTTGTTCCCAAAGCACAAATGAAGCAATAAATTCCCAAGGGCTGATAGGAATTTCAGACTGCGCCTCTCCATTACATGTGTCACTTTACAAAAGGGATTAAGGAAATCTAGTAGCAGCCATAGATAACTTACCGAATTTATGAAGTTTAGGATAAGCTTTTGGGTTTTGCTTCTATGTGCACTTATATATAGCACTTCGGACCTTCAAAGTGCTGTACAAACATGTAACCCTTATCACTCTGTCTCAGTTGCCCCATTTTAACTGGTTAGGGTGTTCCTTACTTTCCTTACATTGGTGCAAATGAGAAGTATCTCCACTGAAATCAGTGGATAGCTATGGTTTTAAAGCTGGTATGAGACAAGAATTGGGCTCAATAACTAAATGTCTTTCCCTAGTTCATGTGTCAGGTCAGTATCAAAGCTGTGATAAGAACTTGGGGAGTCTCTGGCTCAGAGCCCCTTAGTGTGCTGGCTAGATCATGTAATTGTTCTAAGCAACTAGAAATTGTCTAAGTATAGCCTCTATAAGCTTTGTTTTTGTGGGGCTGTTACTGAAGGCCATATGCAATATGGTGCTGGGGTTATAGGGTGACAGGACTTTGGAAAATAATTTGCTAGTATCAGGATCCTGGAAATTGTTGTTTAATTACTTTATCATAGATTGCAATTCATTTTCAGTAACATAATTGACATGCTAAGGTTATGTTGCCAACTATAAGATGTATCCATACAACATGTTTAAATTATGAGTTTCACACTGAAGTTGACTCATACTAGCTACCTTCACATCTTTTCTCTCATTTGGGACAGGAGTAGGAAGAAAAATAACAGGAAATTCTTGCTATTTTTCAACCCGAAAAGTATTTGAATTAAATTTCATATAGTGCATAGAGGATCCCAAAATCTTTCACAAAGTCTCTGCAAGACACTCGCACAGTAAACTGCATGCTATTCAATTTATCTACTTTGCAAGCATGAAATGTTTGAGTTGACCATGCTACCATGTGAACCTGTAATTCCAGGGAAGGGTTTCAGTCCTGATGTGCAGGGCCCTAAGCCCCTCTCTCTGGCTTTTCAGGATAATAGTTGTAATTTCACTACGCCTCATTATTTTTCAGGCCTAATGCTTGAGTTTTTTTACTTTTTTCCTCTTGCTTCTCTTTGCCAGAACAATATTTACTGTTTAGCAGAGTTAGAGCAGCTGCTGAAAACCTTTTGAAACTTCTTCCTTTACAATCTCTTCTGTTCAAATAGCTTCAACTCTCATAGACTTGTATCAGAACAGAGCTGCCAGTCAGATGGCTTTATGCCCCACGCTGCGCTAATACTGACTGGGTATATTTCCATGACGTCAATTTCCCTTCCGGTTATCTCATTGAGTTGGCTTCTGGCACTGGCACATCATCTCCAAATGGCTCTTGTGTGTTGTTCTCAGCACTGATGCCATATTTTGGATCAAAATAGAAGAAGTTTCATTGTTTCCTAGCACAGATGCCTGTATGATCCCTGGCATCTCTTATAACAGAGATGTGGTCTATTTCATAGCAAGGGCAATATATCTTGTTGACTCTGTGTGTGCTGAATATAGCTCAGCATTGTAGGACTCCTAAGTTTGATTATCTTCAGATCTCCTCTTACAGCTGTCTTTCCTCTCTCCTTTACCTTCCCCATCTCTTCTCTGTCTCCAACTCACATTCACTTGTCACAGTTTTGAAAAGCAGCAAGCTGATTGGATTTGTCCCTGATATAGTGTGATCATGTTGTGAACCACATATTTCAGATGTTTGTAAGCCTTGCTGTAAAAGATTGCACCAAGGTAAAATCCTACCCAAAGGGATCCTAGCTTAGAAGGAGTAATTTCATGTTTTTAAACTTCATTTCATATCTTTTCAATTGTTTTGAGTTGAGTGCCAAAGAAAACAGACAATTTGTTCTTGAGAAACTTGCTCTGGCTTTGGTAACTAATTTTGTTTAATGTAGTATGAATGAGAGACAGCATGGCACCTCCAGAATTTTAGCATTTGTTATGAATTTATCAGGTTAAGGGAATTATATTTTTTATTTTCTATTTTTTTAATTCTGGAATGTAGCTCAGAACCTCTTGGCATCATTTAGCACATGAATGCTCATTACGCCGCCCACAGGCAATGTACGTGTCCTGGCTGTGCTGTCACTCACCAATACAATGGATTTGTAATGTGGTTCTGACTTGCGCAAATTAGTGGTGATCCCACTTGAAGTCACTTAAGAGCCCTCCAGGCAGTTGATCGTTTTATCAGATAGAAATGGGTTTCTGTTACTGGACTGGAGACCTGACGGTTGTGGTATGCTTGTAGGTGAGGTGACTAGCAGGTCTCTAGAGCAAATAGAAAGCTATTGATTACTGCACCAGCGAGTGGTATGGGTTCCTGGCAGATAATGAGATGAAAGGCTTACCAGATACTGGAATTTGCTAATACTGATTAAAAAAGAAAAAATGTGTACATATATATTTTTCCTATTCCATATAAACAACACAGCTGTCCCCAAATTCATGTATCTGAAAAGGAGTGACTCAGACCTAAGGATGATTAAAATTAGAAGCTGAATATAAGCTCCCAGTCTGGTACTGCTGTGACAGAAAAAAAAACAGTGCTATTAATGCATGTAAACATTAGCAGGTCACCTGTTATCTGGACCCATGGAAAAGAAGACCTTGAGGAATTCCACCATGATTTCAACAATTTCCATCCCACCGTCAACCTCAGCCTGGACCAGTCCACACAAGAGATCCACTTCCTGGACACTACAGCTAATAAGCGATGGTCACATAAACACCACCCTATACCGGAAACCTACTGACCGCCATACTTACCTACATGCCTCCAGCTTTCATCCAGACCACACCACACGATCCGTTGTCTACAGCCAAGCTCTACGATACAGCCGCATTTGCTCCAACCCCTCAGACAGAGACAAACACCTACAAGATCTCTATCAAGCATTCTTACAACTCCAATACCCACCTGCTGAAGTGAAGAAGCAGATTGACAAAGCCAGAAGAGTACCCAGAAGTCACCTACTACAGGACAGGCCCAACAAAGAAAATAACAGAACGCCACTAGCAGTCACCTTCAGCCCCCAACTAAAACCTCTCCAGCGCATCATCAAGGATCTACAACCTATCCTGAAGGACGACCCATCACTCTCACAGATCTTGGGAAACAGGCCAGTCCTTGCTTACAGACAGCCCCCCAAACTAAAGCAAATAATCACCAGCAACCACACACTACACAACAAAACCACTAACCCAGGAACCTATCCTTGCAACAAAGCCCATGGCCAACTGTGTCCACATATCTATTCAGGAGGCACCATCATAGGGCCTAATCACATCAGCCACACTATCAGACTCGTTCATCTGCACATTAACCAATGTGATATATGCCGTCATGTGCCAGCAATGCCCCTCTGCCATGTACATTGGCCAAACCGGACAGTTTCTATGTAAAAAAATAAATGGACACAAATCAGACGTCAAGAATTATAGCATTCAAAAACCAGTCGGAGAACACTTCAGTCTCTCTGGTCACTCGATTACAGACCTAAAAGTGGCAATTCTTCAACAAAAAAACTTCAAAAACAGACTCCAAGGAAAGACTGCTGAATTGGTATTAATTTGCAAACTGGACGCCATTACATTAGGCTTGAATAAAGACTGGGAGTGGATGGGTCATTACACAAAGTAAAACTATTTTCCCATGTTTATTTCCCCCCTACTGTTCCTCACACGTTTTTGTCAACTGCTGGAGATGGCCCACCTTGATTATCACTACAAAAGGTTTTTTTTCTCTCCTGCTGGTAACAGCTCACCTCACCTGATGACTCTCATTACGGTGTGTATGGTAACACCTATTGTTTCATGTTCTCTGTGTTTATAAAATCCCCCTACTGTATTTTCCACTTCGTGCATCCGATGAAGTGAGCTGTAGCTCACAAAAGCTTATGCTCAAATAAATCTGTTAGTCTCTGAGGTGCCACAAGTCCTCCTTGTCTGTTATGCTCCAGAGGCAATAGTTTCTTGAGCTTTAATGTGACTATACCTGGACTGTTACTGTTGTTCAGGAGGATATAAACAAACCTAGAGAAAACACAGAACACAAGTATCTAAGGAATGGAGAGTAAAATAATTCTGTAGGGCACGACTGAGCATGAAACTTCCCTAACATTGGAAAGTGAACTTGAGTGGGGACACATAATCACTCTATAAATAAGTTCAAGGTAACCGTATAAATGAAGAGAATCAGTCACACTCAGAAGATGTAGAAGGAGCAATGCATTGTAACTAAAGAAGGAAATGTTTTGTGCTAGGCTGGAGGTGGTGCTATGTATAGACAGGACTGAGTCGATCTGCTTATAATTATTTCCCTACACTTCCCATTATAAGACCATTTTTTCAAGTGTGAGTAACTTTGCCAAACCGTAACCATTTGAGCTGAAATTTTCCATGTGCCTCAGTCTGAATTTTTTGGGAAAACTCCAGCTAAAACAGGTCAGCCATTTCTGAGAACAAGGCTAGGGAAAAGTAAGTTTTGCCCATGTTGGGGGAAAAAAATAAATACCGGTGAACTTTTCTTTGAAGATCTCCAGCACCGCTATGCTTTGGAACAAGAACTTGAATTTGGCCTGGGTAAAAGGGAGGTGGTGATCTTTGTGTCAGGGATGTGCCTTTTGAAATCTCTACAAAAATCTGCCCAAATTTTGCTAAGTTATAGACCTTTTGAAAAATTGCAGTTCGCACATGCTCAGTAGAAACATCTGAGATGGTAGCTGCTAAAATCTAAGTGTCCATCCAGACTGAGCTTGCTTGAGCCTCTCATAGCTCCTAAATATGACTGGACTGCACATGTGCCATCCCTCCAGAGCAACTGAGCATGCGCCCTTCAGCCCGGAGCTGCAGGGGTAAAGCTGGTCTCCTCCAGCTTGCGAAGAGGTCCCTGTAAATATTTGCAAAGCCACTTTATTGTTCTCCTTCAGATCCCTCTTTAAACTCCCCTTTAGCCTGATGCCATCAAAAAATTTGACAGTGGTTAGGCTGTTGGTGGGCTAAGACCACAGTCTTTTATACTGACTAATACTGTCTCATTTTTTTCCTTATATTCCTCTGTCTGTATCTGTCTGTTTACTCTTGTCTTCTACTTAGATTGTAAGTTCTTTGGGACAGGCACTGTTTCTTTGTTCAGTTTGTGCAGTGCCTAGCACAAGAGGGTCCTGGTCCATGACTGGGGCTCCTAGGCCCTAAGATAATACAAGTAATAAATAAGTACCTTGCTGAATCAGGGCCAGAATCACTTTTTCATAAATTGCCATTTGCTGTGGCAATGAAGCTCATCTTTAGCACTGCAAGCACACTAAGCTTAATGATTTGATTTAGTTCTGTTTTGTGTATGTTTATACCTCACCCTTCCTTTGGAATCTGCACATCTCCGTACCAGAGGGATGCAGGCGAACAGGAGGAAGGTCAACAGAAATGATAAAGGGCCTTAAGGGACTGATTAAATCTTTATGGAAACATTAATTACTCACAGAATCATAGAATATCAGGGTTGGAAGGGACCTCAGGAGGTCATCTAGTCCAACCCCCTGCTCAAAGCAGGACCAATCCCCAACTAAATCATCCCAGCCAGGGCTTTGTCAAGCCTGACCTTAACAACTTCTAAGGAAGGAGATTCCACCACCTCCCTAGGTAACGCATTCCAGTGTTTCACCACCCTCTAAGTGAAAAAGTTTTTCCTAATATCCAATCTAAACCTCCCCCACTGCAACTTGAGACCATTACTCCTTGTCCTGTCCTCTTCTACCACTGACAACAGTCTCGATCCATCCTCTTTGGAACCCCCTTTCAGGTAGTTGAAAGCAGCTATCAAATCCCCCCTCATTCTTTTCTTCCACAGACTAAACAATCCCAGTTCCCTCAGCCTCTCCTTGTAAGTCATGTGTTGTAGCCCCCTAATCATTTTTGTTGCCCTCCGCTGGACGTTTTCCAATTTTTCCACATCCTTCTTGTAGTGTGGGGCTCAAAACTGGACACAGTACTCCAGATGAGGCCTCACCAATGTCGAATAGAGGGGAATGATCACGTCCCTCGATCTGCTGGCAATGCCCCTATTATACATCCCCAAATGCCATAGGCCTTCTTGGCAACAAGGGCACACTGTTGACTCATATCCAGCTTCTCGTCCACTGTAACCCCTAGGTCCTTTTCTGCAGAACTGCTGCCTATCCATTCGGTCCCTAGTCTGTAGCGGTGCATAGGATTCTTCCGTCCTAAGTGCAGGACTCTGCCCTTGTCCTTGTTGAACCTCATCACATTTCTTTTGGCCCAATCCTCTAATTTGTCTAGGGCCCTCTGTATCCTATCCCTACCCTCCAGCGTATCTACCTCTCCTCCCAGTTTAGTGTCATCTGCAAACTTGCTGAGGGTGCAATCCACACCATCCTCAAGATCATTTATGAAGATATTGAACAAAACCGGTCCGAGGACCGACCCTTGGGGCACTCGACTTGATACCAGCTGCCAACTAGACATGGAGCCATTGATCACTACCCGTTGAGCCCGACAATCTAGCCAGCTTTCTATCCACCTTATAGTCCATTCATCCAGCCCATACTACTTTAACTTGCTGGCAAGAATACTGTGGGAGACCTTGTCAAAAGCTTTGCTAAAGTCAAGGAACAACACGTCCACTGCTTTCCCTTGATCCACAGAACCAGTTATCTCATCATAGAATGCAGTTAGATTAGTCAGGCATGACTTGCCCTTGGTGAATCCTTGCTGACTGTTCCTGATCACTTTCCTCTAAGTGCTTCAGCATTGATTCCTTGAGGACCTGCTCAATGATTTTTCCAAAGACTGAGGTGAAGCTGACTGGCTTGTAGTTCCCAGGATCGTCCTCCTTCCCTTTTTTAAAGATGGGCACTACGTTAGCCTTTTTCCAGTCGTCCTGGACTTCCCCCAATCGCCATGAGTTTTCAAAGATAATGGCCAATGGCTCTGCAATCACATCCGCCAACTCCTTTAGCTCTCTCGGATGCGGTGCATCCAGCCCCATGGACCTGTGCTCGTCCAGCTTTTCTAAATAGTCCCGAACCACTTCTTTCTCCACAGAGGGCTGGTCACCTCCTCCCCATGCTGTGCTGCCCAGTGCAGTAGTCTGGGAGCTGACCTTGTTCGTGAAGACAGAGGCAAAAAAAGCATTAAGTACGTTAGCTTTTTCCACGTCCTCTGTCACTAGGTTGCCTCCCTCATTCAGTAAGGGGCCCACACTTTCCTTGACTTTCTTCTTGTTGCTAACATACCTGAAGAAACCCTTCTTATTACTCTTAACATCTCCTGCTAGCTGCAACTCCAGGTGTGATTTGGCCTTCCTGATTTCACTCCTGCATGCCCAAGCAATATTTTTATACTCTTCCCTGGTCATTTGTCCAATCTTCGACTTCTTGTAAGCTTCTTTTTTGTTTCAGATCAGCAAGGATTTCACTGTTAAGCCAAGCTGGTGGCCTGCCATATTTACTATTCTTTCTACACATCGGGATGGTTTGTCCCTGTAACCTCAATAAGGATTCTTCAAAATACAGCCAGCTCTCCTGGACTCCTTTCCCCCTCATGTTATTCTCCCAGGGGATCCTGCCCATCAGTTCCCTGAGGGAGTCAAAGTCTGCTTTTCTGAAGTCCAGGGTCCGTATTCTGTTCCTCTCCTTTCTTCCCTGTGTCAGGATCCTGAACTCAAGCATCTCATGGTCACTGCCTCCCAGGTTCCCATCCACTTTTGCTTCCCCTACTAATTCTTCCCTGTTTGTGAGCAGCAGGTCAAGAAGAGCTCTGCTCCTCGTTGGTTCCTCCAGCACTTGCACCAGGAAATTGTTCCCTACACTTTCCAAAACCTTCCTGGATTGTCTGTGCACCGCTGTATTGCTCTCCCAGCAGATGTCAGGCTGATTGAAGTCTCCCATGAGAACCAGGGCCTGCGATCTAGTAACTTCTGCGAGTTGCCAGAAGAAAGCTTCGTCCACCTCATCCCCCTGGTCTGGTCGTCTATAGCAGACTCCCACCACGACATCACCCTTGTTGCTCACGCTTCTAAACTTAATCCAGAGACTCTCAGGTTTTTCTGCAGTTTCATACTTGAGCTCTGAGCAGTCATGCTGCTCCCTTACATACAATGCAACTCCCTCACATTTTCTGCCCTGCATGTCCTTCCTGAACAGTTTATATCCATCCATGACAGTACTCCAGTCATGTGAGTTATCCCACCAAGTCTGTTATTCCAATCACAACATAATTCCTTGACTGTGCCAGGACTTCCAGTTCTCCCTGCTTGTTTCCCAGGCTTCTTGCATTTGTATATAGGCACTTGAGATAAGTCGCTGATCGTCCCTCTTTCTCAGTATGAGGCAGGAGCCCTCCCCTCTCGCGCGCTCCTGCTCGTGCTTCCTCCCGGTATCCCCTTCCCCACTTGCCTCAGGGCTTTGGTCTCCTTCCCCTGTTGAACCTAGTTTAAAGCCCTCCTCACTAGGTTAGCCAGCCTGCTTGCGAAGATGCTCTTTCCTCTCTTCGTTAGGTGGAGCCCATCTCTGCCTAGCAGTCCTCCTCCTTCTTGGAACACAATCCCATGGTCAAAGAATCCAAAGCCTTCTCTCCGACACCACCTGCGTAGCCATTCGTTGACTTCCTCGATTCGACGATCTCTACCCAGGCCTTTTCCTTCCACGGGGAGGATGGATGAGAAGACCACTTGCACCTCAAACTCCTTTATCTTTCTTCCCAGAGCCACGTAGTCTGCAGTGATCCGCTCAAGGTCATTCTTGGCAATATCATTGGTGCCCACGTGGAGAAGCAGGAAGGGGTAGCGATCCGAGGGCTTGATGAGTCTCTGCAGTCTTTCCGTCACATCCCTAACTCCTGGCAAGCAGCAGACTTCTCGGTTTTCCCGGTCGGGGTGGCAGATAGATGACTCAGTCCCCCTGAGGAGAGAGTCCCTGACCACCACCACCCGCCTCCTTCTCTTGGAAGCGGTGGTCGTGGAACCCCCAACCCTAGGACAGTGCATCTCATGCCTTCCAATCAGTGGAGTTTCCTTCTGTTCCCTTCCCTCAGATGTATCATCTAGTCCACTCTCCGCATTAGTACCTGTGAAGAGAACATGAAAACGGTTTCTTACCTGTATCTACATTGCTGGTACACGGATGCTCCCCTTTCTTCTTCTGGAGGTCACATGCTGCCAAATTTCTTCACCGTCCTCCTGTCCCCGCAGTGCAGCCTGCTCTGAATCTTTAGAACGTTGTGTCCGTAGAAGCATATCCTGACGTCTGTCCAGGAAATCTTCAGTTTCTCTTATGCAATGCAGGGTCGATACCTGTTGCTCCAGACCTTGAACCTTCTCTTCCAATGTGGAGACCAGTTTGCACTTTGTACAGACAAAGTCGCTTCTCTCCTGTGGAAGAAAGACAAACATGGCACATCCAGTGCAGGTCACAACAGCTGAACACTCCCCATCCATATTACCTTCCTTCTACGAGCTTCCTCAGGAGTTATTGTAACTACTCAGAGAAGCCGGCAAGATGTAAGCCTCAGTGGGCTCTCCCCAGGTGAACTCCCAGGCAAACCCCCTCTGTTAACCTCTCTGCTGTTAGCTGCTCAGCTGGTTCGCAGCTGACTGGCTTTTTATAACAGTCAGGCCCACTCAAGGCTCACCTGGAACATAGCACTCCCAATTCACACTTTTCAAACAACCAATCAAGCACACGGTCAAAGTGTCCCCACAACAGACACTCAGATACTCACCAACACAGCCTCCTTAATGCAGCCCTTAGCGTACCTCCTCTCATGCAGATCCCAGGCAAACTCCCTCTGTTAGCCTCTCTTCTGTTCGCTGTTCAGCTGGTTCCCAGCTGACTGGCTTTTGTTTGTATAGCTCTGCTAATTGGTGACTAGTGATATGGTGAAGGGGCATTGCTATTCAGAGCTGCCTCCCAATAGCTGAAGGGTGCAGACATGAAGGATGAATATTACTACACTGAAGTTATTTGTCGCTTTCTTGCTCTTGAGCCTCATGCTCCCACCCTGAGAATCTTTTAATGAAAAACGCAAAACTTATGGAACTGAATGGATGGGGGTTGGCACTGGGATACTGATGATCAGGCCCAGTTTAGTAGTGACCAGAAGTTATTAACCGTTTAAAGGTTGCTTGGCCTATGAACAAAAGTTGGTGGTTGTAATTGAGTTCCTTCTGCCCATCACAAACATCTATCTCATTCAGTGCTAATTGGCACCCTTAGTTGTCTCAGCTGGGCAACCAAGGATTGAATGGGCATGGAGACAATATCACACTCATAACTCATACCTGGAAGGGGCCATTCCAAGACAGAAATGGTCTGGAGAGGTAGTTCAGGAGGAGCTTCCATTACCTTTACGATGTGTGTCTTCTTTGGATAAGTAGGACTTTGATCTCTAGGATTCTCTCTCTTGCCTTTCATGACATTCATGCTAAATTTTAAACACTGAATTCACTTAAAAACGAAGGGAAAAGGAGGGATGGACACAGGTAAAATCTATACTGTTATAGTTTTAAAAAAAAAAAAAAGCCGTCACAAAATCCTGTATGACTCTACCTGCCTCTGTTACAACCACCACTGTACCATACATCTGAATGAACGTCATGCTAGGTAAACACAGCACAGGCCACCTTTAATGCAATTTGATGTTTTAAGAAGCTTTTGTTTGCCTTACGTGGACATCTGGATAATTTTGTTTGGTTCTTGGTTTTTTTTTCCACAGTTTCAGCTTCTTGCTTCAGCACTGTTCAAGTCTGGTTCAGATTTCACCACTCTGGGTGAGTATTATAATGAACCAGAGATGAATTATGCTAAGACCACAAAGCGTAGCCAGGTGTATTACTGTGATAAGATTTCTGCTACTGCTGTTGAGGTGAAAGAAGTGTAGGCCACAAACGTGTTGGCACACTCAGACTGTAAAAGGGTTATTAAGTGCCTTTAGGCACCGTTATAGCTGTGTTAGTCCCAGGATATTAGAGAGACAAGATGCATGAAATAGTATCTTTTATTGGACCAACTTTTGTTTGTGAGAGAGACTAGCTTTCAAGCTTACCCAGAGCTCTTCTTCAGATAAAAAGATATTACCTCGCCCACCTTTTCTCCCAAAAGTGTCTTTAAATATTTGAGAAGGAACATTTCTATTCACTAGTGTTTATTGCCCCAAGCCCATTTTGCAAACAGCAGTCATCAGTGGTCTCAAATTCACGTCTCAGTGGATCATTTTGCAGCTCTTGTTACACCATATGCTGCGCCATTACCCAAATAAGCAGAAGCCTTGGTCAAAAGAAAGGAACTTTGTGTTGCATCATTTTGGAATCCAGCAGCATGGTTACAGATTTCTGTTTGCTGTGAAAACACAGTGCAGTTCCTAGAGCAATTTAGTTGTTTGTTCTTCGCAAAACTGGCTCTTTGACAGAATGTCAAGAATAATAAAGATGACAATGTTGTAAACTTACAAAAACAAGAAATCCCAAAACATAATTGGTTTCCCCTGATAGCCAATAACAAGATATTTTTCATAGTTGTTTGAATGATAATTTTGGAGATCGCCCTATGAGAAGGCCAGCGGCACTACTTGGCTTTCATTTTTCTAACTCCGTGCTGCCTAGCAGTTCCTGATTTCATAGTATGTAAGCACTGATAATTTTGGTATTAGCCAAATTGGCAATTTGCAGCCCCAAGAACTAATAGGGTAGGGGGAAAAAAGAGACTGCACAGTTTGTCCTAATGGATGAGGAGGTTGTGCTGATCTTGTTTAAGCATTATCAACAGATACTACATTTTCCTAAGATGAGTTTTAAATAAAAACTCCTTGACTCCAAAGGTTGAGAGTTTCTAATTTTTTTGTTCTAATGTAACAAGGCAAATTGGCCTCTATCACAGTGGTGCCAAGGAATTATCTACTGTAACATTCTCACTGTGTATGAGCCACAGAGTTAGATTTCCCATAAAGAGCACATATATGGTTTTAAAGAAACTGCATACTTAAATTATATTTTAGTAGATTATTTTCCCCTTTGATTTTGCCCTGTTCATGTAAAATATTTCAGCTGTAAAAAAAAAAAAAAATCATAACTTTAAAAAGCATCTAAACTGTCTTTATTTCTTAATTGGGTAACATGGTATTCCAATATTTTGCAGTACATGATCAAAGTAATACCCAAAGGTATTTTTCTTGTATTAGTCCTGTTAAGATTAATATCTCCATTGTAACAATGTGGATATGTTGCATCTTTCTTTGTGTCTCCTGTATCTTTTTAAAGGAAAATTCCGCTTGTTTCAGTCAATCTGACAAGTCCGAATTTATGTAGTAAGAATTAATTGATTGAAAAGTGATCCCTTTGGGATACCAGTGGTGTGAATCATAGAAATTAGAGAGGAAGTTCCAGTACATATATATAGGGCCCTACCAAATTCATGGTCCATTTTGGTCAATTTCACGGTCATGGGATTTTAAAAATGGTAAATTTCATTCTTTCAGCTATTTAAATCTGAAATTTCACAGTGTTATAATTATAGGGATCCTGACCCAAAAAGGAGTTGTGGAGGGGTCGCAAGGTTATTGTGTGTGGGGGGGGAAAGAGGGGTTGCAGTACTGCTACCCTTACTTCTGCGGTGTTGGTGGCAGCGCTGTCTTCAGAGCTGGGGAGCTGGAGAGTGGCAACTGGTGGCCAGGAGCCCAGCTCTGAAGGCAGAGCCGCTGTCAGCAGCAGTGCAGAATTAAGGATGGCATGGGATGGTATTGCCACCCTTATTTCTGTGCTGCTGTCTGCAGAGTTGGGCCCTCAGTCAGCAGCCACCACTCCAGCCGCCCAGCTCTGAAGGCAGCACAGAAGTAAGGGTGGCAACATAGCAACCCCCCTAAAATAACCTTGTGACCCCACCGTAACCCTCATTTGGGTCAGGAACCCCAATTTGAGAAATGCTGGTCTCCCCCATGAAAACTGTATAGTATAGAGTAAAAGCACACAAAAGACCAGATTTCACGGTCCGTGACGTGTTTTTCATGGGCGCGAATTTGGTAGGGCCCTACATATAAATCCATTGCCTTTGAGCGATGTTGGCTTGCATGTGGGGCAGACCAACTCCAGGCTGGTTTAGAGTATGTATAATGGATAGACTGGTGGCAGTGGATAGCAGGGCTGAATAAACAGCCTGGACTGTTAATGCTGATGTGACGCAACGTTGGGAAAGACTTTTGGTCACAGCCAGTGCAGTGATGTGCATTTCAGAAAAGGGGATGACGAGAGAATTGCAGATATTCCCCATTCCTTTCAAATGTATACACTTAGCATATTTCATTGCTTAATTTGTTTCATGTTTTAAATTTGACTTTTTTCCTGTCTTTCTCACTCCCCCAGGATTTTCGGATGTTGATCATACTTATGCGCAAAGAACTCAGCTCTTTGATACATTAGTAAATTTCTTTCCTGACAACATGACTCCTCCTAAAGGCAACTTGGTAGACCTCATCACACTGTGACAGAAAAATCACTGGACATGTGAAAGGAGAAAAAAGCATCCATTTTCAGTATTTTAATTTTTTACTGCATTGATTGACTGCTGTGTGCAGTAATATAGTGACCCCTGGGTCTTTGAAAGGGGCTTTATACTTGTATAATGAATACCTGAGGTTTTTCCCCTTGTTGAATTAGGCTAATAAAATGTAACTGACATGTATATATTTTCTGATTTTGACTTAAGAGTTAGCAAATATAAGAAGAAATCAATCATGCAGTCATCCTTTTTGCTTTTAGGGGAAATGCTAAGAGATTTCAGGCTCCTGGAAACTGAAGGTGGTTTTACTTTGGTTTTTTTTATTTTTAAAATGCCCCTTGCTTTATTGTAACTAATCATGACATTTGCTTTGCCCTACTGGCTTTATTCACAGCAGTTGTGTAACTTGGCAGCAGGACACTGCTGTTCGTTAAGGTAATGTGTGTCTTCACTGATTTGAGTCCTGTAATTGTAATGTACAGTGTGAAGGAGGATGTCTCTCAAATTTTCCACCCTATTAGACTGAGAAACTGACTAACACTAGCGTGTAATTGGATTTGCTATAGAGTGTGAACATAAATATTTAGCTGGTGCTACTGTAAATGCCTGGCTTCCATTCTCTGAAGCCTTAAAGTTGGCAGTCAAGTTTGAACCTCAGAGAAACCTTTGAAAATAGAGTGCAGGAGGTGCTGGTACAAGCATTTCTTCAGGGATGGTTTTATGTCTGTGCCTCTTCTGTGCTGCTTTCATGACACACTTTCAAAGTCCTTGTAAAGTTCTACAGAATTGGATCTTCCACATCCCCCATGCACACGCTGCACCTCTAAAGCACTTCAGTCTGGATGCAGTTTTCCAAAGCAGAATGTCTGCATTTACGTACATGTTGGCTCTGTGCGTATATTTGTGTGTGAATGTGAAATTTAATGAGGATTGTTCTCAACAGCTTGTTTTTTGTCTTTGTCCTATGTAGCACAGCTCGTTTAAGTGCATCTTAGAATTATTCCATGCACAAAGGCCTCTCCCTTCATTTAAAGGATGGATCTATTAAAATAAGTGGAATGCATACGTCCAGAAAGAGGACTTTATTTTCTCCCTTGCAGAAAACATTCTTTGTATGTAGGCCTAAGGGCTTGGAGCTGCACTGTGTCCGTAAAGTATAATGAAGGACACATGCGTCTAGTGTTAGCATATACTTAAATTCTGCAGTGCCAGAAAGCATGCAGTTCAAACTGGTTGATAAGTTATATAAAGACTGTAGAGATTCATGTCTAGAGGGCCAGCAGCCCATAGGACATGAATCCTGAATTTCCTGTGTCTGAGTAACTTCCACTGAATTTACTGGAAGTATTGTGTGTGCAGGGATGATGGATTAGACGTTTTTAAATGAAAAGAAATGACAGTCAAGAATATTTTTTCATAGTTCTAGTATCCTTGTGCTTTCATTCAATTAGTCCCCTTCTTCCTCACATTTTGTTTTATTTCCAGTATCAGTACATTGGAAATCATGAAGAAAAAATGTGTAATATTTATCTTATTAAGCTATTAAACACCCAGAAATTAACAGTACATTAGAGGCTGGATTTACTTTAAAAACTAAATGATTAGACTTGACTCTTTTTTTTTTTTTCTTGAAAGGATTATAGATGTTGGTTTTTTTAAGTTATCGCTAACTTACTGTTTGACAAGTAAGTAAATGTAGTTAACAGATAGCAAATCAAAAAATCAATGAAATACACAGTTTAGCAAATACAATCTGGTTAAATGTTCCAAAGGAACAATGTCCAAAAAGAAAAAAAAATTTCTCCAGTGACATGAAAAAGTGCCATGCCACAGGTGTTTTTTTACTGCATGTTGTAACCTTCTGGTTCTTTGCTAGATAATGGCTTTGTTAATCTTGTTGCTTCCATTAGCACTGTGCCATAGCACTGCTGTTCTGTATTTAAACTAAATTTTTCAGTCCTCAAGTACTGAGGTTTACAATGCTGTGTGCTGTTTATCTTGGGAGTATGATTATGCATTCTGTTCACAGAAACAAACTTGCTCACAACTTCAAGCGGGTGATTCTTGTTTTTTGGGCTGGGTTGGTTTGTTTTTCCCAAAAAAATCTTTCTGAGCAGTTTACCCAAACATTTACTTTTCTGATTTTCATTTTTCTAGCTGGTGGGTTTTTTGTTTTTTTGTTACCTTTTAACTTTATTTTTGTTTAAATAAAATTGAACCAAAGTGAAACAATTACATTAAATAGCAACCCAAGAGTAGGTTTAGTGGAGGATCTAACAAAAACACCAAAAGTATTCGGGGTAGTAACTTCATTGAGAAGCATATCTTACAAATCAAGCTGTGATTAAGTGACAACATATTCACTTCACTGAAGTAAAGCATGATCTGATGAGAGATTTGCAAACATAATTGGCTAGGGTGTGTGTTTGTGTGATTTCGCTGAAAACTACGAGGACTAAAATTCTCAGTTTTAAAGTTCTCTGTTATATATAGACAGACACACAACGGCAAATGTTCAGTCATGGGCTTAAGCCTGCTCTGTGCTTGTGGAGGTTGTGGATGCCTGCAAGTGCAGAAAGTTAAATTTGCTAGCTTAGTACTTCCTACACAGTGACTAACCATCCTGTCTCTTATCCCGAGCTAATGGGAATATTTGAATATCAAATATTGACACACCTTTTCTGTGTACACAGACAAGGTTTACCAATCCCCCCCCACATACACTGCCCCCCCATACACACACCACTCAGTGTGCACTTTATTGCTTATAGCTGGTGATTAACCAGCTGCCATTTCCACAGCTCCCGTCCTTTTTAAGAACTGCTTTATGTACAACCTGACACAGCAAATGTATTGGCCGCTGTATATTTGTGGAGCAATAGAGGCACCCTGTGGCAAGATAGGTTTATCCAAAATGAGTATTTCCTATGGATTTATTAAAGGGTATCCACTACTTCCGCGCCCTTTTTATGGTTAGTAATCATAATTCAATGATTGGTGCTTTGCCATAGTATACACTGCATCTCTTGTATAGTTGATAAAAATAGATAGTATAAAAAAACTTACTGCTCAGTTTCCTGAGAATGTACAGAAATTCCTGTAATAGCCTGTTAAAGTATAATTGTGATATTAGATTTTGAGGTTGTATTATGCATGGGCTTAAGTTGTGAGTGTCATTCCAGGAACTTATTAGCTCAAAGCATTATGGAAATACAAAAGTCCAAACAGAAGAGATCCACCTTCTTGTTTGGAAGGGTCATTTTAGAAGACGTTTCGTGAGGTAGTGCACTCACTGGATAACACCATAAGTGTGAACACATGCTTTACTTGGTACCATCTCGGTACTTGATCCTGCTGATTACATAGTGCCTCCAAACACTTTAACACAGAGCCTGCTTCCTGGCGTGGAGCACATGAAAGAACATGTAGTATACATGATCTCTGCTTCGTAAATTTACTACCACATATTATCCACATTGCAACTCTAGGCCACTTCATTACATGGAAACGTAAATTGGGCATTCTAAAATAAACCTTGTCCCATTTGCTTAAGTGAACACTTTTTTTTTCCCTACCAACTGAAGTCTGTAAAACAAAGACTATTTTAACACATAGCTAGTTTATTTGTAACGATTTATAAGGCAAAAAACTTTGTACCAACAATTTGAAGAATCAGAAGCGATAATTTAAATGTCTGCTATTCTCAGTGCTTTCTAACTAGTGGAGACTTTGAGACAAACTGAGCCAATGACTACTGATATTGGTCTTCAGGATGTTTGTCCTTGGGATGGTGTTCAGTAGGTAAGTGTTTGTTCGCACAAAGGTTGTTTTATGTTAATGTTCCTGAGAAGCTGTGTATAAATCATCCTCAGAAAACACGGTCTTTTACCTACTGCAAATTGCCAAAACTGAATCCAATGTTGAATGTATAGTCTTAGACATGGGTCATGAACTTGGGGCAGTGGAAACAATCTCTGTATCACCCCAATTGCCACTGGGTCAGAAGGCAGAAATCCATAGATGTCCATGTGTTTTAGGTAAACCTGTATCTTTTGGATTCTTTCAGAAATGGTATCTTCAGGTTAAAGCACCATTGTAATATGTTTAAACATATTTTGCATGAGGCATATAAATGCAAGGGACAAAAGGAAGCTTTTTTGCTTAATTTTTTTAAGAAATCAAATTGACCAACATTCCATTTGACTCTTATCTGTTGTGAAAGGTCTCAATGGCAGCATTCCTACAGTGGTGGGACATTAATGTTGTCTACACCTGTCTGCAGGGTGGTAATTATTTAAACTAGTTACATTTCTTATCCATCCTGACTCTTGCTGAGAGAGTTTCAATGTATAGTTGGTCATAATTCAAACTCTTTTTTTTCTTGCTGATCATAGTGAAGGGTGGTCATTCCTTGAAATCAGAAGATATGCTTATTCTGCCCTCTGCTCCCATGCACAGTACCCCATATATGTAGTATTTAGATGGGAACAGTAGAAATGTAAATAAATACTGATCTGTTAGGTTGCCTATGATTTTGTGTGTATATGTAAATTGCAGGTTAATTTATGAGTAAGGCCACAGGTACTGTGTATGGAATTGTTTTCAAAACCATGTTGAAGCATTTATTTTGAAAAAACAGTGCATGCAGACACAGTTGCAAAGCGTTTGCAAATAGATCTAGGTAGATCTGCCTTGATAATGTACTTCAGAAAAACCTCTGCACTGATTTCTTTCTCTGAGAATAGTTTTGACTGTGACACGGAGCTGGCATCCAATTTAGGCGTTCTTTTCCCTGACCATGGAGTTGCTTGAGGAAACCATCTTTCTTGCCAGAGACATCAGTCATGTGAAAACTGGTGAGCAGAGTATAATTCATCTTTAAGTTCACATAGCTCTGTTCCTAAGAATGAAGTGCAGTAAAGAATCCATTATCTCTGGATGGGAGATATTGTCACATCTCTTAAGTTCGTTGCTTTTCCTTTCTTCTTCCCAGAAGCTAAAAAGATCTGTAATCCCGTGTGTGGAAATGTACTTTATAAAATCAGTTGCTGGAGGAAACAGATTTGGTATATTGAGTTTTTTCTCACCTGTTTCTTCTAGGAACAAAAACCAGGAAGTCTTACATTGCTCATGAATGAATCCTATATCCAGTGTAGTAGGTTGCATGTCTGACTTTACGTTTTTTCCTTCAGTAGTTATTTTTTTTGTGAGATGGGAAGTATAAAACAAGTCATAAATTTGCTATAGCCCACTATCAGCTGGGTTAGAGTACCACACAGATGATAAAGCATTACAAAACAAGCACCAGTGTAAACTCCACTCAGAGGTGATTAGACAAAGGCTATGTACACAGTACAGCTTAAGTTAGTATAAGTTATGTCGCTCGAGGGTGTGAATAAGCCACCCCCCTGCGTGACATAAGTTACATCAACCTAAGTGCTGGTGTGGACAGCATCATATCAGTGGATGATCTTCTACCACCACTGGCAGGGCCTGGAGTAATTAAATTGACGGGAGAGCTCTCTCCCATCAGCAAAATTGTCATGAAATTACCTAGCACAGGCATGCAGTATATCTGCCCCAGGCCTTATCTTGATGACTGGGCAAGTAGAATTTTGCCGTGTTAAGAAATGCTATATCTCTTAGTGAGTTGGGAGTAGGTGTTGGTGAAGGAATTTAGAGCAGGTAACTTGGTGTAAGGGAACAAACTGCTTATGTAACCTGAGCAGATTACAGTAATTTAAAGGGAAACAAGTCAAAAAGTTTCTACATAAAAAATACCTGTTGTGTAATGAGGAATGTACAAACCCTAATATTAATACACTTCTGATGGAGTTATAGTGCAAAGGTTTTTTAGTTGAATGCCTCCCCACTACCCGAGCAATGTGGGAAACAAATACCCATTGCATTGGTGCAGGAGCACCAGAAAGTGAATCTAATTGATATGTGGAAAGTGCATACTCCATGGCCAAGTCCAATTTTATTGTTGAGGGTAGCTGAGTGTAGTGGGAGAAGTTAAGTCAGCATAAATGGGAAAGAGTAAAACAGGTAGTTAAACTTACTGTACTATTCTGAGGTAGATTTAGTAACATAAGGGATTTAAAATAAAAAATATTTCGTTAGCGACCCTTTATTTACAGTTTGAAACCAAATCCCAGCTACTGTATTGTTGCCTTGTTCTTCGCCTCAAAAAAAGCCAGCTCTGTGGCCTTGGGGAAGCGCTGTGTGCTGCCACAAGGGATACACTGTCAAAGAGATGGAGTTCTTTCTTATATGGTGTTGGGACATGGGGACTCCTGACACTGCTCTACAGCAAATTCCTCCCATCAGTTTGAGGCCTGGTTCTCTCCAAAGATGACAGCTATTCTTGACGGGGGAGAAGCGGAGGCAAGATGTGGGTGTGGGGGGAGATTGAGACATGGTGGAGTGGGGTTGAATTAAGCAAAGACGATTGCTCTTTCAGGGGCATGGGGTTTAAAATAGCGGCTAAGAGAGCCCTGGAGGATATAATTGCATCTGGACTTCAAAAGACGTTATAAAAAAATCTTTCAAGAGGTTGCTAAGGAATCTTGATAACTATGGCATGGAAGGAGGGGAAGCTGTCACAGACCAAACGCTAGTTTAGTAGTAGAGAGGAAAGGCAGGAATAAGCAACTAAGGGCTTGTGTACGCTACTGCTTAAGTCGATGTAAGTTCTGGCGCTCAGGGGTGTGAAAAAGTCAGCTCCCTGAGCAATGTAAGTTGCATTGATTTAGAGTGGTATCCGCACAGCACTGTGTTGGTGGGAGATGCTCTCCTGCCAATCTAGCTTCCGCCTCTCGTTGAGGTACAGTTATGCTGATGGGAGAGCACTCTCCTGTCGGCATAGTGCTTCTTCACGAGACACGCTACAGTGATGCAGCTGCACCAACGTAGCGTGGTAGCGTAGACTAGCCCTAACTTTTGGCTATGGGACGATGTTAATGTGCATGTAGAGTAGTTGCAACTAACTCGGAAAGTACCCGGCAGCTTAACGGAAAGTTCTGCTTGATTCAGAGCCAAAGAGTGAAGATGATGGGTTGCATTACAAAGGGGATAGAGAATAATAGGAAAATACAGTATTGAAGCCATAACGTAACTCAGTAAAGTGCCCTCCTTGAAATCCTGAGTCTTGGTAATTTTTACTAAATAAGCACTTTTTTAACTGCGTAGTTGGCCAAGTGCATTATCAGTGGCTAACACTTTCTTCTGAAAACCACTGGGCGTGGTTTGTTTGTTTGTGAATGTGATTTTAGAAGATACTCTGTGTGCAGCTTTGTACTGTCTGCAGCATGAGGACATCAGCTTTAAGGTATTTAATTATTGCTCGCTCTTAGCTAGTGCCATAATTGAATTGGAAAATGAGGATTCTGTATATACACTAAAACAGCAGTTCTCAAACTGTGGATCACAACCCCCTTTGAATAGGGTCACCAGGGCTTGCTGAAGCCCGAGCCCCACTACCCAGGGCCTAAGCCAAAGCCTGAGGGCGTCAGCCTTGGGCCTCAGGACTCAGGTTCAGGCCCCCTGCCTGGGGCTGAAGCCCTTGAGCTTCAGCTTGGCCCCCCTGCCTGGAGTGGTGAGACTTGGGCTTTGGCTCCCCCCAACCGGGAGGTGGGGTTCGGGTGGGCTCAGGCTTCGGTCCCTCTCCTGGGGTCATGAAGTAATTTTTGTTTTCAAAAGGGGGTTGCGGTACAATGAAGTTGGAGAACCCCTGCACTACAAATACCTGGAGAAATAGGATTGTTTGGTTGGTAATCGGTGTTGCCAGGTGTAGGCTCTGTTTTGCTCATGTAAGACTAATGACACTTGAGGAATCAGTCATTCGCTTCCAGGTTTCTGGCCTTTTAAAAAGATGTCTTGCTTTGATGGGTAATCATTTTGCCACTTCAGTGAATTTAAGTGTTCAGGAAACAGGGTTTCTTTTTTCTCCTTTCCAATATCGTCTGTGCCATCTAACCATACTGATGGATGTCAGTTTGCTAAACTTTGAAAATAAGTGGTGACACATTGACACTGGTCTGAAACAACCAGGGATAATACCTTGCCCTACTCTTTCAGCAACTTCTCCAGTATGTTAACCTATGTGTTTTTAGTGGTGCCATTCTTTGATTTCTTTGAAAGGGAGAGGTTAAAATGTTAGTCATCCTCCGAGAGAAGGCAAAACTGCCTTTCCATCCATTCTTTAGTCCCTGGAGAATTAGACCCGTTGACAAAACTATTTTTCATGTGTGATGAACTAGAGAGAGGCCTCATGCCCAAGAGGAGGGGAGGGGAAGCACATGACTAGTTTTTTTGGCTATAGTTCTGACAGTGGTGTAGCTTATGCCACAGCTGTGAATATTGGTGTATTAGATTGATATAAATGTGTGGTAACACAGTATTGCAGTGAGGAGTTCTTTAATATTTATTAACATGGGCACAGTGTGTGTTTAATCATTGTACTGTCATGAAAGGGTCGTGTTAAAAACATTAGGTTGCGGTAATCAGAATTTTTATGCAAGATTTTTGCTCTCTGGAAACCACCTGTGTTCTGATGATCCAAAAAAAAATAATAATTTGGGGAAACTGTTAAAATGGCATGAGAACACTGTGTGGCTCAGGAGTTTGGCCACAGAATCTTTCACCTCTAGGACACTTATTGAAATCCAGCAGAGAATGGTTATGGTACCATCTGATGAAGTCCTCACTACCGTCTCAAGTGACCCCAATACAAATTACTCCAGTTAGTTCAGATGGTCTGTGTTGGCATTCTCAGCAGAGGAGCAAAGGATTGAATGGAGATGAAGCCTGGGTTACCCAAGTATGCCTGGGGTTACACCCTTAGGCCTCCAGAACAGGGCTATGTCCTACCAATAGTGAGTAGCGTGCAGGGACCTTGTATTACTGTTGTCTATATTGTGCCTGAGGTTAACGTGAGGATTTAAATGTCCAGGATTGCCAGTACAGCACCTTTTACAAACACTGTCATTAAAAAATAAATGTAAACATTAGCATTGATGCGACCTTGTTTAGTTTTAAGTCCATTTTACTTTTAAGTCCTAAACTGTTAATCTGGGCCAGTTTCTATGTGCAGGTGAACTTCAAGCTCTTTTTACCTGCAGTGACCCAAGTTTGGGGTTCTGTTTCTGAAGTTAACCCCAGTGAGCACCTTCCTTCTAGGTGTTGGCATGCCATCACCTATTGCATCAGAGGAAGAGAACTTTCAACTCAGGCTTTGGCATGTCAGTGAGAGGGAGAGCAAGATGGGGGAACAGCCCTGCATCTGTTTCCTTGTAACAAGCCTGCTGAGATTCCATTGGTTGGTTTGGAGTTTTAATTATTTGAGGGCTGCTTGAATTTCATTAGCAGCATTCAACATCAGTGTGGCATCGTAATTCATTAACTAGGTGAACACAGGTCAGGATAAAGTGCTTTACTATTGAGCTTTTAAAGTCACATATGTGGAAAATGAAAATGTTCGTGGTTAGGTTTTTTTTGCACATTCCAATGGACAGCAGTTGATCATCCAGGCCTTCTTCCCAGTTCCTTACTCTATAGCATGTTCTTCTCCATTGTTGCTATTCGTTCCTCACCAAGGTCCAGTGCACGTCTGATTTCCTGATGCTGATGTCCTGAAGGGGACTCTTCTTGAATGGAGGCTGTGGTGGATCATGTTCATTCCCTTCCTTTCATCAGGGCATCATTGTGACCATTTCTGTCCAGAGCGCCTCAACATCACTCCTAAAATAAGGAGTTGCTACAGATTGTGCCAGCCCTGAGCCACACTCTCCTCGAGGCCTGCTGGCCCAAGAACAAAGGACACGAAATCATGCACGCTGATCCCCCCAGCAATAGTGTTATGTTCTGCCACTTATACCGCTGTACAGGAGACAGCTGGCTATTCACATCCCTCCAAACAACCAACATTCTGGTCAGGACCTAGAGGCCCCAGACTGTAATAAACCCGCATTCCTAGGGTGGCCTATGATTTTATATTGCATCAGCAGTGTGCTGGCCCCTTTGCAGAAGTATGAGGACAGAGATCTTGTGTTGAAGTTAACAAGCTAAATAATGGATTGAGGATTATGCTTGTGTCCTGAAGATATTACTAGTCAAAACAGTTAATTATCAACTTCCAGGGTTTATTCTAAATTGCAGACGCCTCTGCCCTCCTTCCCTGTTGCAAATAGGAAGAGAAATAGAGAAGGGACAGGAGGGAGGGTAGGCCTCATAAACTGCTTTATTAAGTGGACTGTTCCATATGCAAAAATTTTTGAAACCTCTCCCCTCCCTTTTCACCTCCAACCTATAAATTTGCACCATTAGGAATGAATGTGTCCTCCCACTATCCAGATGCCTTATAGATTACCCCCCGGCCCCTTTTAAAAATGAAATTAGTGCAAGAGCAGCATCTTCCAAATGCCAGGGTTGCACTTCAGGCAGGCTTTGCTGCCTCTCTTCTCCACACAAGAGCATTAAATTGATGTATAATGTTAGACCATGCTTTTCTGCTTGCTGTGCCCAGCTGCAAAAAGAAGCAAATCTGTTTAGAACCTGCCAGGACATGTCAGATGCAATACAGAATAATCAACAAACCAACCAGAAGCGGCCATCTTGAAAGATGAAAAGTAGGACCTAGAAAATACATCTGACAACTGGAAGCAAGGGAGATCCAACTGGAAGATGTTCTAAGGTTCCTTCTACTTAAAGCTTAACAAAAAAAGTGGGCTAACTTAGGTGAACTACTTTTAACTGAAAACAGAAGAAGAGGTCTGTACTGAAATCTCAGCTCCCACAGACACGACTACACTGTTCCAAGCTTTGTAGACACTAAATGGCACATGTTTCTCAATGTTGATTTAAAAATTCATTTTGTATAATTACCTAATACATCGCTATCCAAGGTATTGAACGAATTGATACACACTTCCTTCAAACACAGAACTGCTGCAGGGTGCTATGGCTGCCTTTTCATAGAGTATCTTGTCTTGATCTTCGAAATCTTTGGGAAACGACTTAGTTCTGTTCTGAGAGAAAAGTGATTTTTAAAAAGTGTCCGTCTTCAGTTCTGATAAACTTTGCTCAATTTACAAGTGCATAAAATGACTAACTGCAGAGATTCTGGGATCCAAACACCAGCCATTCTTTCTGCCTCCGATACCTATTTCTGCTGTCGGCTTTGCTGCTACATGAGACAGGAGAGTAGCCAGCTTGCTCTCCTGTAGCCGTGTTGACTCTGCTGCAGGGGTGAAGAGAATTCATTGATTTGCTTTGGTTAAACTCTACGTGTAAGACTTAGTGAAGCCTGGGGAGCAGCTATGTTGAGTGAGAAGCTGGATTTTTTTAACCCTTTCCATCCTGTAGCTATGCTTGATGATTCTTTCAATTACCAGGATATTTTAAAAGGCAGAATAGCATTGAAAATGTAATGTCTTCATTTTTGTCCTCATCTGCTGCAGGTTAATGTCTTAAGGTTGCCCCCTTGGGGTGAGAGTGAGCACCTTGCTTACCTCCCGTGTCATTCTCTGGGCAGCTACAACCCTGTGCTCTGGTTGTAGGGCTTAATCTTGCAAACTGTTCCTGCAGAGTTCATGGTGAAGCTGATACGAGTTCTGTGCATTGTTTGCAGAGTCTGACTTTAAATCAATGGCCTTGATGGCTGGGTTTTCAGTCTACTAACTTGGACCCTCTAGTTCACTGTGGAATATTGCGAGATTGCATTCCAGCAACTTCTGCATATGATTACCAGATTGATTTTACACGTGCAAACTTTTGAGGTGTGACCTGGCATCAGGTCTTTGTAAATGTTTTCCCTCCCACCTTAAAACACCTAGAGCAAGTTTTGTATCTCTAGGGTCACTGGCTGCTTGGACTAAGCTGTGATAGTCTCAGTGGATGTCATTAAAATCTCCACACCCAACAGTTGTGGGACAGAGATGCACCAAGCCCTATGTGTATAGAGAGGCTATAGTTATTTACAGTACCTTGGACAGTGACTGCAGAGATTTTAATGCTGCCCACCGCAAACTTTTCCCCTTGTACCATTTGGGCAAAAGGCCATTATCCTCCATCCCGCTATCTTGAGTTAGTAGCACCTGCTTAATTGATGATTTATTGTCATGATAATCTGGGAGGGGGATTGAATCTTACATTGCATGGTTCCCATGAATGCTAACACGAGTTGTGCCTGCACACAAAGAGAATATATGTTGACTGTTGTCGTAGTCTTTGAAATAGAACCTCATTCCTTACCCTCCACCCACATTAAGCCCCCCAAAGCTGTCCCCCATATGGTGCTTTGAGATCTGAACTTCCCCTAGTCAAGAATTTGGCACATCTACATTTCTGCTTAATCTCGGACATGGTGCCTAGCTGCATTTCTAGGACAGTCCTAAGTACACTTGTGCCCATTTGAGTCCTGTTAGGTGGACATTCACTGATCATTTGCCTTACCTTCAACCCCTGCCGTAGGAGATCTGGACTGTGAGTTACAGGAGAACATTTGAATCAACGAGGGTCCTGCAGAAAGACAATCTGTGAGTTGCAGTGACATTTTCATGAGCAGGTCGAGGTCCGTACTGAATACTCATACAGAGCTCTTAGGACACACACCACGGTAATAATGAATGCTCTGAGATACTGACAGAATTGACTATCTGCATCTGTCACCTCTTCCTGACCTACCACCTCAGCTATTGAGATTTTTTTTTTGCGGCTTGGAATGTTAATTTCCCTTCTCTGGCCCTTGGCCATGTTATGATTCCTGGGTTGATAAATGTGTAAGCACTGTTCTCTGAATAAATGAATGGGTGAGCTGGTGAACAATGACAAATGTAGAATTCTGCTGTATGTAATGTACATATGGAAAGAATGTATTTTCATTTTTTTCTTAATAAAATTATATATACCAACAGGATGTGATATTTTGGCTACTGTGTGTTCATTCCAGGACCATTTTCTCTTAAGAACTGAACGCACCTTTTGGAGGGGGCACATGGAAATTGAGTTTTTTGGTACATATTGAATGTGTATTACAGGTTTCTGCAAAAATAATTGGGGCGAGTCTGTCTAGCATTCTTATATGCCACAGAGAGCTGAAAGGGTATCCTGAGTACTGAAATCAGTGTTTAGCTGTGTCCATGTGCCATGGATCTGGTGCTTAATCAATCACAGCTTTTGTATTTGTAAGTAATATACAGTCAAGCATAAGTTGGGGGTGGGGGGAAGATGCATAAGTGGGATAAAATGCAAACAGTGACATGTTCAGGAGACACTCCTCCCACCCTCCATGGAACACTCAGCCCATTCACTAGCATGTTTCTGGGTTTCAGACACTGTACAGGGATTGTGGTGAGGTGTCCACCCCACACAGGATTAGGAGGCGTTCATGGAGGCCAGATGGGCTAATTAACCTAGTAGATTAAACACTGAGAGGAAAGCCCTAATTAGAGGAACAGGCTCACCTGTGCAGGAACAGGAGGGGCCTGTCTAAAGCCAGGCAGCTGGCTGCAGATGGGGGCTGTTGCTGAGAAGGGCTGCAGGGAAGTGGGCTGCAGTCACTCTTTGAGTGGAGGGAGTTGGAGGCTGGCAAATACAGAGTGGGGGAAGCCATATACGTAGGAAAAGGCCCAAGGTAACAGCAGCAAGAGGTACGACTGTACAGGGACTGTGGCTGCTTGTTGTAGGGTCCCTGGGCAGGAATGCAGTGTAGAGGGTGGGTCTGGGTTTCCCTCCCAGCCACTGGAAAGTGGCAAGGGCTTGGCTATGCCAGCCAGTGGGTCTGGACTTTGAATTCCCCAGAACGGGAGGACCTTAGTGACCTGGTAGGAGAGCCACGCCATGAAGAGGAAACTGCAGATCTGGGAGTGAGTAGGGGCTGCAGAGCAAGGCAGGATGGGGAGAAGATGCCACTGGAGGGAGAGCACAACCCTGGAAGAGTTCATTCCCAGGGTGGCCAGCAGGTGGTGCCACTCACAGTGAGTGGACCCTGTGTCAGGGATGTTTAACTCAAAGCAATCTTAAATATTGGAAATACACTTGCAATTTATGCTTCATTTGTGGCAATGTCCCTTTATCGCAAGCAGTCCCCCCTTCGCCCCAACCAAAAACTAAGTCATGTTTTACACACAAGAATGTTTATTGACAGAAATACATGGTGTCTTCAAAATATATTTTGTAGGAAAATGCAAGAATTATAATCTCTACAATCCAGTTGCTCAGTAACTTCCAGTGTAAATCAGACTCCTGTCCCTATGAGAGATGCCACTCTACAGCACACAAGATAGCTGTATTGTGTACATGTGAAACATTCAACAACAAAATAGCCTCTTTAAACATGTATTTTCCCTCCCCACAGTCTGTTTTGGGTATAATTTTTCTGTGGTGGCAGTAATATAAACCTCCTGTCAGCTGGACCATGGCATATGACTATGAACATAAAATATGCATTATTTACACTTTCCTTCTATGATTCTGAAAATAGAAGTCTTGCAAGAACTTGTCTTACCAAAATGTGAAGGTAATACAGTGTATCTTTACGTTAAAGCTATTGTTTTTGGGAGGATTTTCATTTTTTTGGTCTCTCACACAATTATGGCTACATTATACTATGAAGTTTTAAGGCCAAATATGCTCAAAGTTGCATTTTCTAGTTCTCCTATTTCCTAGCGGACTTTGAAGAACATGATCTACTCTGCATCACTTTCCATTCTTCATAGGAAATCTTTATTTAAAAAGTGGGAGGGAAAAAAATCTATATTTTAAGTTTCTTGTGGTTTAAAAATATGGTGTTATGGAAAAATAAATAAATTTCACAATTCCCCTTCAAATGTTTAGTCACTGCTTGCTGAGCAATGTTGTTTGCTCTGAACGAGACCTGTAATTTCAGTGTCAGGCCCTGGGCCTGCACCCTGTTCTTCCAATCTGTGATATCAGGTCTCTGCACCCCATTCAGCAAAGCAGTTAAGTATAGATCTGATTTCAGTAGGGCTTAAGCATGCACTTGGAGCAGAAAGTGGTTCTCAGCTTTAAGTGCAAGGCGCGTATTTTTGATCTTGCCTCCTCTAACATAAATAGCCACATGTATATTTAAAAAACAAAACAAAAAACACCCTAGCATGCCTAAACGTGTGGTTTTCGCCTGTGGTTAGGGTGAGAGAATGAGACAGATGTTCGTCACGTGGAAGAAGGCACTCGGGTGCTCTGGTGATGAGCATGGTATAAGAACATATATAGAGAAGAAGTTAGTTGAATAGGGATGACTTGCTGAATTGAGGCCTTTATGATAATATCCTGCAATTAAAGATTCCTTGGCACAAACAAGCAAGAGAGACCCAACATTATATAAAAGGGCAGCCACACAAGCTTGCAGATGGCTGAGTTGTCCATTAGAACAACTGTGAAGCAACATGGTTATGAAAGTTATTGGAAATGCTGAGACTAGCTCCTTAAGGCTTTTTGCATCATCACACCAGCAGGTTGAGCCTGTTTAAATATGAAAACAAAGCTGCTTGTTCTAATGCGACAGCACGCTTCAAAGCCTGTCACTTGGCCACTGTTGGTCAGCTTTAGCCGTCCCACTTCACCCTAGAACACAGCAAGAGTCTTCTGGGCCTACCACCAATCTTAATCTGCAGCGTCCCATTGGCAAGCTATAGCCTGAAATGAACATCCCCTTAGTTTGGGTCAGATTCTCATCCCCCTGCTGCAGGCGAAGAAGTACTTGCCTGTGTGAGTACTCCTAGCCATTTCAGTGGGGCTGCTCGCAGAGCACTGGGCTCTGAACCTTCGCTTTATTTCCCCCCCCCAAAGCAGTGCACAAATATGCAAAGTGTGCTAAGTACATTGCCACACCACTAGCAGTAATATTTACATATTGAACATACACTTGTTTACCCACTTTTCAGACTCTTTCAGTGTATGAGAGAAGGGGGAAGGGTTACTTCATATCAGAGAGTTTACCGATTCCTTGTACTGGGTATTCAGTTCTGGTCGAGATCCCTTCCTCCCCCCTAACCTTTAACCTGTGTGAATACCTCGGATGATTAACACCTGAGACTCCAAAAAGTCTGTTACTTTTTCACCATTCCTGCTGCTCTGCACTTTTCTTGGCCTGGATAGGGAAATGCGTAACACTCCATGCATAGCTCTCTTCCTCCATAAATCTGAACCTGCTCTACCAATGAGAGTAAATATTCCCCTGGATTCACAGATCAGGATCTTGGGTAACATTTTCCCATATTTGTACGTGTCAGACACATAAGCACCTTGGGCCGATTGGCTTTCACTCACAGTAAGGCTCCTTAAGTGTCTTTTGCTTTTGAAAATGGGACTTTGATGCTGTTTCTGGAAACTTTACACTTTGAGAGCACAGAGATTAAGGGCCAGATTTTTAAAGGTATGTAGGTGTAACGCTGACAGATCCTGGGTGGGATGAAACCTGGGACCTCTGAGGCTTAGTGTATGAGCCTCTACTGCATGAGATAAAAGCCATGAGCCTCTTAGGTGAGGCTGTAGCAGACTCATACATCTCTAGATGGTCTCGGTGCCACTAGAAGTGGACAGAACACATCAAGCAGGCCTGGGTTACATACTTCCCCTACCTGAGGAAGCATGTCCCAAGCTTCAGAGACTTCCCTGTTATCCTGGACAAGCTCCAACTTGTAACTGAAACTAATAGGAGTTAGGTGCCTAAATACCTTTTAAAATCCACCCTGAAGTGTTTTGCCCTAGGTTTCCGAGCCTGGGCTAGAACCTAGGTCTCCAGACTCCCAGTCTAATACCCTGTCCTCAAACCACACTGCCTTCGAATGAAGGAGGTTTCTTTCATTTTCTGCATTTCCTGAACCAGCACACGACAGTCTCTGGGTTCACAACGGTGCAGATTAAATTAAAGGGACACGGTCCACATGAGCCCGTTTAAAGTAAATTGTTACCACGACACCTGCCCACGCGACTTCCTGTCACCTATTGTGGTTTCACGATCCGGTTCCTATCTTTTAAAATGTTCTCGCTGCTGCTGTTGTGTTAAAGACCCACAAAAACAAGAGAGGCTGGTTACACAGGGAAACTGAATTTGACCACGAACAAACCGAAAAGGTAGAGGAAAAATAATTATCTAATCGCTTTCCGTTACAGAAGATGAACAAGATGGTCCTTGCAACAGTCGAGAGTACAGTGTTTAGGGCCAGAAGTGATGAAGTGAGCTGTAGCTCACGAAAGCTTATGCTCAAATAAATTGGTTAGTCTCTAAGGTGCCACAAGTACTCCTTTTCTTTTTGCAAATACAGACTAACACGGCTGCTACTCTGAAACCTAGGGCCAGAAGTGTGATTCCTGTTTTAAAGTGGATGGTGTCCCTTTAAAAAGAGAGAGCATAAGTAATCGTTTTGGGTTTTGTACTGTGAAAACCTTTTTTTTTAAAACGCACCTAAATTTGGAGCCTAAATAAAGTCAAGCCCTTTTTAGAGAAAAGGATAAATTATCGGGGCTTGGGGAATTTTTTGTAAACATTGGTCTGAAGTTCTTATGTAGGCAAAAATCCCTTTGATTTAACCAGCCCTTCTGCCAGCCCAAGGGCTAGCGGGGCTCTGTCGTAATGTCTGAAACAGATAATGGGTTCTTCAGCACCAGCACCCCAGCCCTACGCCATGAGCCACACAAGGATCCTCCTTGCACCTATCCTGAGCTCCACTGACTTCAGTGAGCTGCAAGGTGGGCGTGAGGGTCTGCCGGGGCTGATCAGATGGCAGGATTGGGGCCTAGCTGAGTTTCAGATGGAGAAATACCCTGTTTCTTGTACCCGCTCAGACTTCTGCTTCTTGCCTTCGGTGACGCCTTTTGCAGGTTCTTAAAATTAAGCCTGTGCTGGAGGGAGACTTGATAAATAAGAAATCTGGGAAGAAATTCAGAACTTGCTTAGGTTTAGTTCCTGTAGACAAAGCAGCCCTGGGATGATGATGGGTCCTAGGGGAGAGGAGGGAGACAAACACACCCTGCAAACTCACCGCTAGATCAGACTTTAAAAAAAAAAAAAAAAGTCTCAGAAATGTGAACTCTTCTGTTCCTTCCCCCAGCACCTCCTGGAATGAAATTTTGATCTGTCCTGCAATCCTGGTGTATTTCAGGTTAAAGCAGCGATGCCCCCTCTAGTGGCTGGAATCTGTACAGTAGCTTGACTTGGTGACTGCCCCCAAGCTAATGCCGCTGTGCTCCTTTTGCTCGTACTTTATCCGCTGGTCCATCCCTGCCCAATACCCAAGCAAGGGCAACACTTAAGAATTGCTCTAGGGTGTGCAGCCATGAGGGGGAATAGCGCTGTACTGTGTTAGGGTGAGTGATGCTAGGCTGACCGCAGCAACCATGACCTTGGAATTTAAGTGCAGCTCCCCGTGGTTTGCCTTCTGCTGATACCTCTCAAGGCTCTCGCAGGTTTAGATGCCCTGCCTGACGCAATCCAAATCAACAGGTAGGTGATTTCCAAACTGTTTGCCTCCTAAGGTGGCGACATGAAGAGGTGGCTTTTGCTTCACTGACACTTCCCCGCTGCAAAATCTCATGAACACCTTAGCTGTGGAATGTGTAAACCAAATTGGCCACAAAACAATAGTTTGTGCAATTCATAGCTGCCCTTTCATCTCTGCTACAAGCAGAAGCTAAAGCAAATTCTCTTTTGATTTATAGGTGACTGATGAGTTTGTGGGAGCTGCTAAGCAGAGGAACCTGCATCCCCAATTATGCATAGGCAGGAGCAGAGTGTAGCCACCCTTCTCTATAATACAGAGGTGCAGCCTACAGGGACCACAGGTCCCAGCACATTTTGATCCAAGTGACTAGGCGGCTCAGATCAAAAGAATACTGCATGCTGGGAGATGTAGTCTCCACACCCTGCACTTCTGTTCATCCCTGCTGTTACACTTTTAACATGCGCCAGGACACCTGCCCGACTTAGCTCACTGGTGAGTTCTCTATGCCTTCAGCAAACCCATAACCCAGCTGGCTCGTGAGAAATTGCTGTGATCGTTCTAAAGTAACGTAGACGCTGCACTGCAGAGTGGATTTAGTGGCCTTATCCTGGGCTCCTTTGTTAATAAACCTTTGCAAAGTGCCCAGAACAGTGGGGCTTTTAAAGAAAAAGGTCTGAATGTCCAAATCCAGCCCCAGATTTGCCACTGAAGTAGTCTTTTCAGCGTGCATCTCAGCACCATCAATCAGCAAACACAGGCTTTTAAAGAAGAAACACTAGAGGGGCCATCCAGACATACCAGTAATATCAGCCTCGTTTGAGAGGTAAACCCGGTAACAGAATTGAGGGAACTGTCTGCATGCAGGTGAGAACACTATCCATGTGCTTTTCTTTGCACTTACATTAACTTTTCACAATGGCTGACTCCATATTTAAGAAAATATCCTACACGCACATCTGTTTGAGGCTTTACAGTTTGTATCTCTTGTAACGTTTTAGATTAAATATTAAGTCAAGCCTTCAGAGCTTGATGCAACCTTCATTCACCTTTCCTACCTTTGAAATCTGTTTATTTCAACTAGGTGCGTGAATTGGCAGAAATTCACCCATGCCAACTGGATCTGGATAGGACATTGGGCGAGCTCCTCCCCTGATGAAGCCAGCTGTTGTTTAGCCTGATTGCTGAGTTCTCTTTTACTTTGCAGCTTGGCAGAGCTTTCAAATGAACTGATTGCACAAAACTCTGCCAGAAGTGGGACTAGCTCACTTCACTCAGACCAGCTCTAATTTGGGCACTGACTTTAGGTTCCCAGTTCCACTGGGCCCTAACACATTCTTCTGCTTATGGCACAGGGAGCATTGCTCGTGTGTGTTTCAGCAGGTCAGTTTCGGTCTGTAAAACAGCCTCCGTCTGTTTTCTTCTAATCCTGTGTTGGGGGCCTTCGCAGTGTTTCTGACTGATCTCAGGAGTGAAACAAATGTCCTTAAAGGAAAGCTGCAGTGATTCGCGGACGAGAGAAGCGATTACTGCCCGCCATGGAACAGATGACTGGTTTGGCTCTTTCTAGAAATGCCTGTTGCCGTTTGGCTGTCTCTCTAATAGTGCCTGGATTTGCTCCGAGAGCTGCCGGTGTTACTAACGCTTTCCCCCTAGGAAGGCATGTGTGATGCCGCAGGCTCAGAGCTGGGCGGGGGCTAGCCCTGTTCTGGCACATGACAGATTTTCAGGTGTGTAAGAGAATTTTTGGGTTAACAGCAGCTACTTCACTAAGTTTCTCCCCAGCACTAGCCCTTGCCTTACATAATGAGTTTGAATCTCTCCTTTCCATTCATACATTCTTGTCAGAACTGCATTTCCGGACTCTGCCTGCGCACCACCCCATCAAGGTGCTAGTTTCCTATTTGCCTGCTGTTAGATGCCTTTTATCGTCAGTGAGAAACTTCAAGGCGCGTTTTGAGTGACTTTGTCATTGGCTACAATGATGAAACAGGGAGTTTAGTCCTGCTTCAAATGCAGATCTCACTAAGGACCCTTACTGCGACCCTCCCTAAATAAGTGGTGAGCTTCCTACGCACTTGCCCTTTAAACTTCTACGACCTTTGGGCTGGGAGCTAAAAAACCGGGCTTGGGAATTTCATTTGAATGGCAGAGGTAGTGCAGGTCCCTCTTGCTTAGCCTGTTTATGGACACGAGTCCAGCCCAGAATTAAACAACTCCGTTTTATTCGCTGTAGTAAGGACACTACGGTATCTGAAAAATGCTGCATTTTAGTGGCTTGAGAAGGCAATATAACACGGCAACATCTGCCTACACTGGCTAAAAAACCCCAGCAGAAGTGCAGTCTTGGAGCCTTAACATCACCCCTGTCCTGAAGGAAGGGTGTATCCGCAGTGTCAGTCACACTGCAGGCCAGGAAGGTCCATGTAGGACAGAGGGAGTATTAAGGACCCAGGAGTGATCACTGGTGGTTGGCGGGGGAAGCTTTGGTGAATGCAAAGCATTTTCCATAGGGATTCCAGGGAGACTTGGCAAATGACCAGGCAGTCATGTGGCTTGGGATGAGGGCAGTCGCTGCTCTTCCCCTTATCTCCTGTGACTTAATAATTGGCACGTCTATAAAGCTTCTCTGCATATAACGAACGGGAAAAACAAAACCACAGAACACCTAAGTGACTTCTTTGAGGTCACGCAGAATGGACCCCCCCCAAGTCCCCTGATCATGCTACCCCGAGCTCTCACCACTAGATGGCACTGCCCCCTCATTTGATTGGAGTGGAACCTGGAGGTCTGACTATCGAGCTGCAGGTGACGGTGGAGGTTACAAGGGGGAAAGATCCTCCTGGGGAGCAGTGATGGGAAAAGAACAAACAGGATGCAGAGGCTCACAATGCACTGGGCACTGGCACCAGGTGATGCACATGACGGCAGAGCAAAGAGCTGACAGAAGATCGCGAGCCCTTTGCCTCCAGCCCTTCCACCCTGAGTAGCATCCTTCGCTAAGGCAAATCCGCTATGATACTAACTCGGTTTCTGGAGAACCCCGCTAGGCACCAGAGGCTTCTGATCACTCTGTATCCAGGGTTCTCAGCCCCGGCGGGGGGTCATGACCACTCTGCCCTTCCCATAATACTAGATCCAGCTAGATAGAAGGGGTCCCAGTATGGAAAAGGATGAGAAGCCCTGCAGGAGGCCGTCAACTCTTATCCTTTTACGATGGCCAGAAGCTGAACTTTGTCTCCTCTAGTCAAGGCTTAAATACAGGCACTCTCCCGCTATAGAAGCAAAAATACAACCTAGTCTGGACAGTGAATATGTTTTGATTGAACGACGTTTGGGCCAGAGCAAACTCCAGTCATGGTCTCCTGCCTCAACGGGGCATTCAGGCACCAGTGTGTCTCCTTGCTCCACAGGATGCTCCAAGCGATGGCACTTGTGGCTCTGATCATTTTGGGGCTGCTTTTTTGTTTTGTTTTTTGTTTTTGCTGGTAGAGTTTCATGTCACTTATAAATGCGTGTCCTCCTCTCCCTCCAGCTCCTCTTTTGTGAGGTTGTCCATGGGGACAATCCAGCTGTCTCCCAGCTCCCCGTTCAGGTTCACCTTCTTCTCCTGCATCTCTGAGGAGGTCTCCATCACCTCCAGGGTCGGGTTGTCATGGTAGCCATTCTCCATGGTCTGTAGCTCTTCTGTCAGGCGTTGCTGGAAGGGGACAAGAGGAAAAAAAAACGCAGAAATCTGTGGTGAAAACAAGTGTGTGGTCGGTCTGTGGATAAACATACAGCATTTCCTAGCTGCCAACCTTATCCTCACAACATCTGTCCACACTGCACAGTCATCTCACAACCAGACATGTTAGTGTGACTTTCCTGGCGATGACCAAAACTAGACTAGTCAGGGGTGCTGTAGGTCAGGGTGGAAGTGTGCAGCAATGGGGATGGAGGGGCATGGACTGGAGCAGGCCGGGGTACTGTGGGTCAGGACTGAGGTACCATGGCGGGGCTCTGTGGAGAATCTTATAACGCATCTGCCAGCTATGCCTGCCTTTGACGCTAGGCAATCAGTGAATTTTAAAAAGAGTGAGTCTGAAGTGCAGTGCAGCTGGTGGCTTGGTTCTACCTCAGCTCTTCACGCCCAGGGCCAGAGACGGGCAGTCTCCCCGGCTCACCTCACCAGCTCCTGATTCCTTCAGCGAGGCCTTTCCTGAGCTCAGCGGCACATCGTCATTCAGAACTAGCCTGCTCCACGCTCTGTTTTCTGCACCTGTCCTCCTGGCATTCCCAAGGCAAGAAAAACCCTGCTCTTCAGGCTGAACCTTCTTTAACCGGGGCCACCCTTGGTTTACAGTGCATTTAGAGTCACAAAGTGCCTCTGTATAAATAATGCCATGGAGTCCTATCTTACTCCTCTGGTACAGAAGTCATAGATGGGAAAGGACAAATAGCCCATCCACTCCATCTCCCCTTAGCCATGAAGAATTGTTCTCCATTCTACGCTCCCCACTGTCTTTCTTGTCCAGGCTCATCCCAAGGCATTGGGATTCACTATTTCATGCCTGATTCACCTCATCTTTCTAGAAATATGGTGCCTGGAAATGAATCTGATGCTCTAAGAACAGTCACACCAGAGCAGCAGAGATTTAGTTCCCTGCTCTGGCTGTGACGCCCAAGCATGTGCAGCTGGATATTACGCCGGCTCATCTTGCAGCCGTGTCTCATTGCCCACTCCCGTCTAACTTGCTGCCCATGCTCCCTCTGTTGTCTCTTTGGGCATTGTTGCTCCTCGCAGGTGTCTTGCACTGGTCAGGTGCCTGAGGGAGCATCCCCCAGATGCCCTCACATGGGTCTTTCCCAGTGCATATTTCTTTTCTGCCCATGTTTCCGATCTCTCTCGGGCTCTCTGTCTGTCCTGGTTGGTTCTTACCACTTCTTCCAGCTTTGTATCAGTCTGTGTTCTGAATGGGGTGTTCTAGCCATGCTCCTAGCTCAGCTGTGATGCTAACAAGCCATCAATATAGAATGTGGATAGACTTCTGCCCCAGCTACATTGGTTTACCGTTACCTGGGGTTTAGCCTTTTACTAGTTCTTCGAGTGTTTCTATCCAAGCCAGTTCCAATAAGACTTTAAGAGACGCTACATCAAATGCTTTGCTAAAATCCATTTGACATAGAAACATAGAATATGAGGGTTGGACAAGACCTCAAGAGATCATCTAGTCTAACCCCAAGCTCAAAGCAGGACCAACACCAACTAAATCATCCCAGTCAAGGCTTTAACAAGCTGGGCCTTAAAAACCTCTAAGGATGGAGATTCCACCACCTCCCTAGGCAACCCCTTCCAGTGCTTCACCACCCTCCTAGTGAAATAGCGTTTCCTAATATGCAACCTTGACCTCCCCCACTGCAACTTGAGTCCATTGCTTCTTGTTCTGTCATTTGCCACCACTGAGAACAGCCGAGCTCCATCCTCTTTAGAACCCCCTTTCAGGTGCTTGAAGGCTGCTATCAAATCAAAGAAATGCTATCTTCTCTGCTGCAGACTATATAAGCCCAGTTCCCTCAGCCTCTCCTTGTAAGTCATGTGCCCCAGCTCCCTAATCATTTTTGTTGCCCTCCTCTGGACTCTCTTCAATTTGTCCACATCCCTTCTGTAGTGGGGGGACCAAAACTGGACACAATACTCCAGGTGTGGCCTCACCAATGCCGAATAGAAGGGACTAATCACTTCCCTTGATCTGCTGGCAGTGCTCCTACTAATGCAGCCTAATATGCCATTGGGCTTCTTGGCAACAAGGGCACACTGCTGACTCATATCTAGCTTCTCGTCCACTGTAATCCCCAGGTCCTTTTCTGCAGAACTGCCGCTTTGCCAGTTGGTCCCCATCTCAGTCCAGAAAGCAAAGCAATTAAGTTTCTGACAGGATTTCTTCTTTATGAAACCCACCGATTATGCTGCTTATTGCTCGTGGCTCTGTATAGTTACTTGGTGTTCCCCTTCTCAGTTTGACTGTGGGTGGAAATTGGCCTTCTGGGCTGATAACAGCCAGGATCACCCTGCCTTCATTTTTTGGGAAATCGGCACTGGATTGTACTTGCTCTTCCCCCACAAACTCCTCCCCTGCCCTGTGGACTACAGCAAACTGGCCAGCGGGATGACTCTTCTACCAGGCTGAACGTGGGCGCTGAACCCTCCCGTGTAATGCGGCCCATAACAATGAAAGACACAGCAGGGACCAGGGGACAGAGCACATGGCAGAGTGGTGGGTTCTATCCAAACCTCTGGCACTGACCTGCTGTGGGACCTTGCGCTTCTGCCTCTGATTTACCTACCTCCCACACTCCGTCTGTCTTGTCTATATGGAAGAGTTGTTGTGTGGGCCGGATTTTTGCTTTGCTACAGCCCAAGGAGCAAATTTAAGCTTCTACAGTTATAAGCGAAAGGAATTACTATTAATATAGTGGCATAACGTCTGCCCCATCCCAATCCGGGCACTCATTCCTGTGTGTGGCTTTTCTTTAAATTTAACTTGTGGTACTTGGGAAGGGGCTTAAGCTAAACCAGAAAAGCTGTTCTTATACCAGAATCAGAGCGTGCACCCTGGCGTGGTGGGGGTGGGGTTATATTGGTCCGACTACATGGACATAACTGGCCCAACTTTCCTGTGTAGCCCAGACCTTAGGCAATAAGCTCTTCAGGGCTCAGAACTGTTGTCGGTTATGTGGCCGTACAGCACCTTGCACAAACAGGGCCTACTAGCTGCTACTATTAGAAATATTAAAAGCCAGGCTGCTGCCATGGCAACTCCTCGGGAGCCAGCGGCTGGAAGTGCTGCTTTGTAAATAAAGCCAGCAGCTCTCACTGGCGCTCACGTAGCTCAGGCCGGCTGCATTCACTTCCATCACTTACATATTGCAGCGGGAGACTCTTCGGCGCTGCGTCCGCAAACCCCTCGCTTCTGAATGTTTCCCTGGAGATAGATGGGGAGCTGAAGTGGGTGTTGATCCTAGCAGAGCATCACTCAGCCCAGCCTATCTCCCCATATCTCTCAGAGCAGGGTTTCTTAACCCAGGGGTCGGGACCCACAACTGGGTTGCCAGAATGTTTCGAAGGGTCGCGTGGCAGCTCCTGTCCCACAGGTCTGGCTGAGCTCGCCTCCCTGCTCCAGGCCCTGCACCCTCTGGGGTCCCAGTGCCACTCAGGGTTGGCCCAGCCGCCATGATGACGGGAGTCTGAGTAGGCCAAATTTGAGTGAGTGGCCCTGCCACCCCATGAGCCAGGTCACAGCTCCACTCACACAAATTTAGTCCAGTCAGGGGTGGGACCAAACCTGAGCCACGTGGAGAGCCAAGCCCAGGCAGCCCCACAGCACTGGAGCTGCAGGAGCTGCCACTGTGGGGTGAGTGCTGGGCAGGACCCAACCCTACTTGGGGGCAGAACAGGTGCAAACCCCTCCCTCCCCCCCGCTGGCCTCCACCCCCAGATTATTTACTGGGTTGCAACAGGCCCTAAACATTGACAAATGGGTCCTGAGCCCCAAAAGGCTGAGAACCACTAGACTAGAGTTTAAGGCCGGAAGGAACCCCCAGACTGTCTAGTCTGATCTCCTGTATAGACCAGGCTTCCACCAGCACCCGCACACCAAGCCCAACAACAGGAATCAGACCCAAGTATCCCAGCACTCTGGAGTCTATGCTGCTGTGTGCCATGGACAGAGGACAGCAGAGACAGAGCTGAACCAACGTCAATGGCAGGGAATTGCCACAGCTGTCCTCTCCCACTCTGTTCCCCCAGGCACATCACCCCTACGTCTATTTAAAACTCAGCCCAGCATCAGAGCTGCCTCGTTGGCTCTGAAGCAGGTCACTGGTCTTTTCAGGTCCAAATGTCCGCCTCACTTTCACCCCGCTCTTAATCTTCAGTCTAAGCTGGTGTCTGGTTCCTTGGGGCTTGACAAACAGGCCGAGGAGCGAGTCCTTCAGTGTCTAGACAGGATGCTGCCACTTCCTGTTTGGTGACTCGACCGCAGCTTTTCTCTCGCGCTTGTAGATTAAATAATCGTGGCAAATTAAGTAAGCTTGGAAGGAAATTTGGGGGTGGAGGGACGATCAGCCTCAGTGCTAGCAAGGACCTGCAACAGGGACAGGAGAGGGGGAATGGGCGTGTGCCCATTTTTGCTCTGATGATGTCTAAAGAAGGCCTGAAATGTATTTGCCAAGGGGAGAAGAGAGATCATCTGCTTGTCTTTTACATTAGATCTTCAGGCCTCATCTGCCCCGGAAGACACCTGTGGTCTAGTCCCTTCAGTCCCAAGAGGCTGAGAGCTGAACCGTGTAGCTCAGCTACATGGGAAGGGTTTGCTCTGATGTAGCTGCACCGGTGGAAATCCCCGGCGCACGGCTCCTCAGCTGATGGGCAATGGTTTCAAAGGGGGGTAACTGCAGCAGGGAAGGGATTTTCAAGTCTGGATGCTCCATACCCATTGCTTTTTGTCTCTGCTAAGAGCTCCTCTGCTCTAATGAGTGCTTGGGACAAAGTGAGTGAGAGAGAGTTAAAGATGGCACAGCCTGCCCCTTCAGGTGTAAGAACCCACAATACTGATCAGAGCCCCAAGGCCTCCAGCCAAACCCAGGAAGAGCAGATGGGCTGTTCCAATTTCTTAGCTAGCCTTCTAAGTCACCACTAAGGCCTGTCTTCCTCAGGGCAGAGAGAGCCTTTCTTCTCAAGGATGCCAACCTGACTCCAGCCCACGCCCACGATTACGGATACCTGTTACTGTCTGTGCCTGGCCATGGCCCTTTGGCACGTTAGTGTGCTGAGCTGCAGTCCAATTCTTAGCAGACAGGTGTCCACCTTGCAGTGAAAAGGACCTAAAAATCACACTTCTGCCTGAAAATGTGTTTAAACCTTTGAACGACAGTAGGCAACACCCAGTGCTGACAGGTCATGGTGTATAGTCAGTGTCACTCCTTCCCCCATACAGTGAGTTGCACCTGTTGCTGGGCCTCTCTTAGAGCAAGAAGAGTGAGAGAAACTTGTACGCTCTAGTTGTGTGTGTACAGTGCCTAGCACAATGCAGTCCTGGGCCAGGACTAGGGCTCCTAAGCCCTACAGCAATACAAGGAATTCACACTGAGGGGGGGCTCCAGCCCAGGTAGGTTCTATAACTACTTCTAATGCCTTTTCATTTTTATAGTTAATTTCAAGCTGACAGTGTCCCTTTAACATCCCTGGATTTGGCCTTGGCACAGTGACCAAAAACTAAATGGATCTAGAGACCAGCCTGTCTTTTCGCTCCTGATCACAGAGGTGGGGCACATGAGAAGCAGCCCTGAGTGTAGGAAGTTGGTGCTGTACTGTTCTGTGGATAAACAGAGGACTCTGGTCTCCAGGGCCAGTGATGTGGCATCTTTCATCAGCACATGGGTCTCTAAGGCCTGGTCTACACTATAAGGTTAGGTCAATGCAAGACTGCTTTATGTCGACCTCGCTGTTCTTTCCAAACTGGTTTTGAAACTGAGGCTATGCCTACACTTAACACACTGCGACGCGATGGCCGTAGCACTTCAGTGCAGACGCTCGCTACGGCGATGGGACGGCCCTCCCCTTGCTGCTGTTAATCCACCTCCCCAGGTAGCTCGGTCAACGGAAGAATTCTAGTGCTGTCTACGCTGGGGCTTAGGTCAGCTTCACAGCGTCGCTCAGAACTGGATTTTTCACACCCCGACACGTCATAACTGGGTTGACCTCATTTTCAGTGTAGACCAGCCCTGAGTGATCACCTGCTATAGACATTTCTAAGCCAATTGAAAAGAGGAGTCTAATTCTCTGACAAATCCCACACTGCCCTCAGGATAACTTGTGAAGACCTCTAGTGGTTTTGTCGTATCATAGGATTCTTGCACATGACTGTCAAATTCCTTCTCTTTTGGATCCAAACTTTTATCGGTAGCAGTTGGAGCTGTGTAAACCTAGGGAGCGGTGACTTGTACTTTGCTATCTTTTGGCTCTTTATGCTGATTCTACAGCCAGCCTTTTCGCTCACAAGCTTGGCACCAGATGTTGCCTTTATCTGTTAGGTTTGAGACCCGACTCTGCAAAGGCAGAGCAAAGGGATTTCCCTAGCAGTGCTAAACTAAAGGGTTAAATTGCTTCCGCAGCAAACATCACTCCTGGCGCTCCTTGATCTGAAGTGCGTAGTGCCGGTGCCCTCCTGTGGACATCAGCCGCCTCTGCAAGTCCCATCTGCATTTCCTACAGCACAGAGCGATGCAATGACTGTCCAGCAGAGCCAGTGAGGGGATAGCAGGAGTAACTCAGTACAGGCCAGTATTCAGATTGGTGGGGAACCTTTGGGCACAACGTTCCAGCCTGTTCTGCTGTGAGCCTGATCCTCCCAGGGAAACTCAAAGGGACATGAGCAGGAGAAACGTCTGACGCTCTGTCAGCCCACTGTAAACCCTACCGTTCTGCTCACAACAGACTCACCCACCTACGGAGGCACTCAGGCCTCGAGCCCCAAAGGTATTTAGGTGCGTAACTCCCGCTGGGGCTTTGATCCTCTGCTACCTTAGCTACACTGTGAGCACCTAGAGGGATGGAATGCAGGCTCGGGGAAGGGAGCCAAGCTGCCCATCACTTCAAAACCAGCTTTTTGGGCTGCGTGCTCAGGGACTGACCCTGTGCTCGCTGTGTGAGCTGGGCTCCGAGGGAACATCTCGGATTTAATTTGGACGGGAGCCTGAGGGAAAAACTTGCCACCCACTTAAAAATGTCGGACATGTGGGAACTGTCAGCCCATCTTGTCCCGTATTCTGTCTCTGATAGAGGTGAGTGTTAGAGTCGTTACAGGAGAGCGTAAGAACTTGCATAACGGGCAGATTGTTCCATAACTTTCCCCTGGGGGCGTCTCCTGGTTGATTTCCTGAGGGGGCGGAGTTTGGGGTACAGCTGGTTGAAAAATTATTTTTTTACCAGAAATTTAAAAACCCCAAGAACTTTTTGAAAGAAATCAAATTGCTCTGCAGGGGTGGGGTTTCATCAAAAAAAAAAATTCAGGGGAAATTTTGAAGAAAAAATCCCCAAAACCTGTTTTTGATAACCAAAAGTTTTACCCATTTTTGTTTTTCTATCAGACAACCAGTTTCGTTGCCAACAGCGTGATTCCCCACAAGCATTTTTTTGTGCTCGACCAAAAGCAATTTGCATCAAAACCAGGTTTCCCTGGGACGAAATTCTGACCAGCTCCTGCCGCTCTAATGTAAGGGGTGGGGGGAGGGGGACTACTCCATATCATTTCTCCCAGCCCAGCCACGCTGGCCGAGCCGGCACCCCCCCCTCTGCTTGTGGCAGAAGCCCAGGTCCCGTTCGGGCACAGGTCCCTTCTCCCCCGCCAGGCAGGTCCCCCCAGCCTTCCGTCTGCTGATTGACTAAACAAAACGCCCCTCCCGTGGAGGGGGCCAGGGCCCTAACGGGAAGCCCCCGCGGGCGCACGGAGGCTGGGAGCGGCTTACCTGATCCTTCCTACGGGCGACCCGTTGGTGGCAGCAGCCGTAGATGGCCGCGATGAGCAGCAGGGAGCAGGCCATGCACACGATGGTGATGATCAAGGGCATGCTGAACCGGTCCTCGGTCTCCTCCGTCAGCCGCTTGCTGGCGTAGGTGACGTTGCTGATGCCAAGCTACCAAGAGCAGGAAGGGTGAGGGGGCAGATCCAGCAGTACCCACACTCCCTTCCCTCCGGGCCTCGCCTGCGCTGACAGAGCACCCGCCCCCCAGGTGACCCCTGCAGTCCTCTTTCCGTGGCACCGCAAGTAGCCCAGCTCCTGCCCGCTCTCCCCAGCCTGGGCCTGCACGCAACCGCTAGCTGCCCGTTCAGCTGGGCGCATGCAACTGTGGCATACATCACCCAGCGCGGCGGGGGGGCCGCTATGCTGTCCTGCCCTGGCAGGGACTCTCTGCAGCCTGCGCAGAGGGGAAGGAGGGATGTCCAAGGACAACAGCTGGGCTGAGTGAGACGCCACCCTTGTGTTCCCGTCCCCTGCCGGTCCAAGCAGCGGGGAACTGGCTCCTCTTCGTCACAGGCTAAAGCCCTTTAGAAATGGAGATGCTGATTGCCCTGGGGCTGGCACGGCAGGGAGCAGTGGGACTGTCTCCAGCGCCTTCCAGCCCCAGAGCTCCAGCCAACGTCCTCTCGGCAGCTGGCCCTGAGCAGCGTTCGCCCAAAGCCTCCTCCCAAGGAATGGGAAGTGGAGTTCGTCCAGACGGGGAGGGGAGAGACTCACTCACCTGCTGGAACTCTCCCTTCTTCGTCTCCAGCAGGTCAAACAGCTCCTTGGGCGCGGCGTTGGCTGTAGGGAGAAACCAGCCAGAGGTGAAGGGCGGCCCTTGCCTAACGGCTGCGAGCGGTTGTGCCATGCCGCCTGCCCCATGTGGAGCTCGGGGCATTCAGCCTCCGTCTCACACATGAGGAAACGGTGCGACTTGCCCCAGGCCCTGCAGTGAATAAATGGCAGCCCCCTCCCCACCGGTGCCACCGTGATCAGTGCCTTGGGCCTCTGCAGAGAAACCCAGGATTAAATGGGGGAGGGAGACTGCCCAGCCCTCTCTGCGGTTAGGCTTGGTGCATGGGGTTAAGGAGGCCACAGGCCCCAGGAGGCTGTGCTCCTGGTTCTGCTTTGCCTACGGCCTGGATGCTTGTTGGGTGGAGCCCAGGGCTGTAACTCTAATGCCCTTCCGCAGCGCAACACCCAGGCCCAAAGCACCGTGGTTCAAAGGAACGTTTAACCAGGGAGATTTGTGGTGCCAGAGCTCCAGCTGGGGGAAGGGCTGCCTGAGCCCTGCATGGGGCGCTATGACACAAGCGCTGCAGAGCGGGACGATAACAGAAATCAAAGCAGGAGCAAACCTCACAGGACAGCTAGTCCCTGCCCCGGCCTGGGCCGGGCTGGTCCCTCCACGGGATCCCACAGCGCTCCGTCCACTCCAGCAGTCCTGTTTGTGCAGCAGCTTAGGGCCACGTGGTGAGCGGCTGCAGCCCAGGGGCTAGGAGCCGGGGCTAGCGAGATCAGCTTTGGGGATTGGTTTCCAGCCAAGTGTTTCAAACAATCACCCTAAGCACATACTTGAGTCCCTGAGGGAATGTCTACACTACAGCTGAATACCCGTGGCTGGCCTGTGCCAGCTGACTTGGGCTAAGGGGGTCGCTCTAAGGGGCTGTGTAACTGCAGTGTAGACGTTCGGGCTTGGGCTGCAGCCCGGCCTCTACGACCCTGCGAGGTGGGGGGGGATCCCAGGGTTCAGGCTGCAGCCTGAGCCTGAATGTCTACCCTGCAATTAAACAGCCCCTTAGCCTGAGGCCAGCTGTGTGTGCCTCACTGCAGTGTAGACATACCCATAGCCAAGAGGGCAGCTCCGAATCCCAGCCCCTGCGTACCCTGTGCCCACGCCGCGGGAGGGCTGTTACACCCGCCGGCTGTTTCTGGCCATCAGGCAGTGCTGTGTGCGATGGAAGCAGACAGCACTGGGGAAGGTGAGACAGGGAGGGTGGATGGCTGAAGAACAGCTCACAGGCCAGGAGTCACTTCCCTGCCCCCAAGGGCAGGCGTCCTTCATGGAGCATGGGAGGGATCGGATTGTTACCCGCAGTTTGGCAAACAGCCTCTGCCAAGCAGCGGGCTCCTAAATCTCCTGAGGAGGTGGGGCTGTTACTGAGGTGACCATGCAGCTGCAGGGGGGTTGGGAGACACCGTAGCAGGGCTGTGTAGCCAGAGCGCCAACTTGGGTTATCTAGGTCTGCCTGAGCTTTGAGATCCCCTCTCTGCACACTCGCCCGCATGAGACCACTGGCCAGGTCTGGTACCAGCAGCTCTCCCTGGTGGGTAGAGGGGGAAGCACCATGCATCACTCTCACTTTCTCTCCCCCGCCCGCCCCACGCCATGAGTGGCATTAAACAGAGAGGCAGGTGCTACCCTCCTCAGCTGTGAGAGCAAGTCCCCACTCCAGTACCAGCTGCCTCAGAAGAAAGTAAAAGAGCCCCCGTAGGGGGCAGTTACAGAATAGCCTGCCCCAAGGGGAGATCTCTTCCTGACCCTAGACAGCTAGCAGTTAGCTTCTGCCCAGAAGCATGAGAGCTCTGGCCTGTCCTGCTTGTGTAAACTGGCTGTAAGCTCCTGGCCTTGCTGAAAGAAGGGGAGTCCATCTCCAGGCCCTGTACAACACTGTCCTCGCCTCTGTGGGTGCCCAAAGGAGGTCAGTCCTTGTGGGGCACTTAAACCATGGAAGCACCTGCAGCCAGGACTGAAACCTACCACCTCATTTCACGTCAGCTACCCAACAGCCATCGAATTGACGTTCGGTCACGCCTGAGCTGGGCTGGATTTGAACTGGGGCCCTTGAAGTGAGAGATCATTGCACAGCTATTCTCCTACGCCTCCATGGGGTGAGGCTTTTCCTCCCTGGGCTGGGCTCTGTTCCCTTGTTGATATTGGCTAATGAGTCATAACCTTACTGGAAGATGAAATTAAGCTGGTTCCCACTGATCCACCTGGCAACTAGGTTTGGCACCAGAGCGGTGGCCTAGCGGTTCACTGATTGCTGGGGCCACTGGGCTTCCATCACAAGCCAAAGGATGACAGCAGGAACAATGGCACGGAGCCCCAAACCAGCCCTTAATGGAAAGTACTGGAGTCCCCAGTAAGGCTGATTACACAGCTCCATGATTTCCACCAGGCTTCTCGTGCTTCTCCTGTGCTTCCTGAAAAGGCTAAAATAGTGGTGCCCAAACTTCTTCTTGCCTCCCCCCCTCCCCCCCCGCAGTAATGGAATGTGTCCGCACCTCCACCTTCCCCCACCAGGCCTGAAGCAGAGTCGTGGCCAGGCTGGGGCCAAGAACGGAGGCCTGAGGCCAAGCGTGCGAGCTCAGGCCGAGAGCAAGGGCTGGCGGCTGAGCCACAGCCTGGAGCAGGGCCGCAGCTGGGTGCTGGGAGTAAAACCAGGACCACAGCTATGGCTGAGGCCAGGGCCAGAGCGGGGTTGGGTGGGGCTCCTCCCTGCCCTCCATCCCTCATGGGGGGCTGGCCCAGGCCACTGCCTCCCCCCCCAAGCTGGACATTCCTCCATGCCCCTGTAGAGAGGGGCACACCCCACAATTTGGGGACCACTGGGCTAAAAGGTCTTTAGCAGTAAGATGCCCCCAACCCCTTCCCTCTCCCTCCTGCAGAGCCCGTGGGCAGCGAGCAGGGCTCACTTTGCACAGAAACACCGAGCACAGCGATCCTGTTGGGGGCGTTCCCAGCGGTGTTCAGACGCACGGTGCAGATGTCTCGGCTCCGGTTGAACGTGGCCTTCACGGCTTTGCAGAGCATGTTGTGCAGGGAGGGATCCACAGGGATGCCCTGCAGGGACAGAAAGCACACGTCAGACAGGCCAGGGCCAACTGCAGCACACAGCAGATACAGCTTCCAACCAGCCTTCTGGGCTCCAGGTCTGCCTGGGTCCAGCTCCCCAGGTCAAATTCCACCCAGCACTGTAGTGCAATGAGCCTGATGGTTCTCAGCCCTGTTCTGGGGGAGAGGGCAGGTGTCTACATCACAGAACCACACCAGCACTGGGCACACCTTTGAAATGGAGGCCTGGCCAGATTTAGTTTATCGCTCTACGATACTTATAGGCCCCCCCTCCCACCGCCCCGGCCCCACAAAATAACCCCAGTATCTGAGCGCCTCCCAGTCCTTAATGCAGTTATCCTCCCACGCTTTGATGGTTTTAGCCTCACAACACGGATGGGAACGAGGCACAGAGAGGCTAAGTGACAAGTCCAGGGTTACATGGGAAATCTGCAGCTCAGCCAGTAATGACCCCAAGTCTCCCACACCCCATGCTAGAGCCCTAACCACTGGGCCAGCTTCCGCTGCATTAAAAGAATATGGTCGGGGGCTTGCTTTTGAGACACTAAAATAGTGGCAACAGATTCCTGCCTGGGGAGTCCTGGGGATGGTCTTGCTGCCAATAAGGTGTTTGTGACACTGCAACCCCTTGGCAAAGAGTGCCCTGTTCTTTGCAAACACCGCTCCCCTCAGACCTGACAAACTCACTACACCAAACAGGTCTCGCAGGGTATTTGCCAATAAAGAGACGCTCCTAACAGGTCTGGATTCATAATCATGGTGAGCTATACAGACGATAGTTGATAAGGTATTGTTATTGAACGTATGCTTTATGGACTTGGCGTACAAGTTAAGTGACCTGAGGATAATGTATCTGCGCAGAAGGCAGGTGTCACCTGGCCCTTCTGGGCCAGCAAGGTAGTGCCAGGTGCTATTTGTTGACACCTCCCACACACACACACCCCGCTCCATCCCAAGACCGTCAATGGAAAACCCCCAGAGACAGCTGCAAACAATTGAAACCACTTGGAGGTGAAAAGGAGCATTATAGCAGGCAGGCGCTGGCCCTGGCTGGGAATAAAGACAAAAGACTATGTATGGCCGGGGGGGCGAGGGGGGCGGGGGGGAATGACACACATGACCTACTTTATTAACTAGGAAAGGGTGTTGCCCCAAGTCTGAGTTGTTATCATTTTGTTTTGTATTGTAGACGTTTCCACCCCCTCTCTGTTGTTTCTCGCTGACTCTCGGTTCTTTCTTAAATAAACCGTCTTTTATTTCATGACACATGCTGCGTGGTTTACAGGAACGGGGATTTAAGGTAAAACTGGGGCCCTCGGCTCCTTTGGGCGGCACAGCATCTGGGATTTCTGCAAGCAGCCGGGGCTGGATAGCACAGGAGAACGATTCGCAGGGACTCAGGACCTGGGACATCCCTACTGCTAACCTGTAAGGAGAAGCCAGGGCGGGCAGAGGCCAAAGGAGAGGGCTTGCGAGGATGGTGGTGGCAGAGATTCCCCCTGCACGTTTTGCTGAGACTCCCACACATGGGAGGCTTGGGGTAACAAGGCTGCTTTCAGGCCCAGGTGCCCCAAGAGGCATCACAAGGTTGCCTCCCTTTCTAGACCCCCCACCTCCAACTTCTCCAATGACCCACATTGGCTGCCTCCCTCCCCATGTAAACATGGGACCAATCTCACTCTGGTCTCGCATAATATCCCCAGAGGAGACTGAGCGCTGTTGGGCACCACACCACTGGCTTGTTGAGCGGCAGTGGGCTTCTTGCCCAGGGCTTTTTCTCTGCTGCGCCCAGATGCCCCAGCTGCTCAGGGTCCCATGAGCGTCCCTCCTGACTGTGGATTCCACTGCCTCCCCGCTTCATCTGCCTTGTGGCTCAGCCCCAAGGCAAGGAAGAGTTTTGAAGCAGTTTCTTTATCACAAGCCAAATCCACTTGGCCGGAGTTCTTCACAAGGGCACGGCCGGCCTTATCTGAGGCCTGCAGCTTTTGGAGTTACAGAAATAGCAACTCCCCGGAGGGGAGCAAGATCACAGGGGTGGGGGGGGAGCGTTTCAAAAGGCAAAGCCCAGCCAAGGGAGAGGGTGCGAAAGCTGCCCCACATCACAATAACCAACTGCCGCTTGCACGTCCCTGGCCCCGGCTTCAAACGAGCTGGGCTGTGCGATTACTGAGACATGGGCCAGGGGAAAGGATGGGGCAGGGTAAACAGGGCCCTGCAAGAGAGCAGGCCCGCCGGATGTTGTACAAAGAGCCCCAAGCCCCAGAGGCAAGTAGGGCCCCATTCAGCTCCCATCCCACAGGGATGTGTGAGCAAATGGTTGGGCTTGTGACACGGAGTGTGTGCTGGGCGGGTACCTGCTAGTCCCAGGAGAATGAACAGCCAAGCAGAGAGCCAGCCCCGCCAGCCGGCCTTCAGCGTGCTCCGGCCTGCCACTGGCAATGTACTCTGGTTAACACCACCCTCCCCGCCACCCTGGGATGGGGGCTGCCCTCCACCCCATGGTTATAACCCACAGCACCATCAGCCCCCAGGGAAACCCCAGCACAGAGAGGGCCGAGCTCAGACTGTGCCAGCCAGTGCGGCAGCAGCAGGGGGAATTCGGAGCTGGGGCGCAGAGTGTGGAGGCTGGCAGGAATGCCAGTGGGCACCTGGAACGGTGCCAGGCGGGGCTGGGGAGCAGAGCCCAGGAAAAAGGGGGTGTATGGGAGCTCCTGGAACAGTGAGGGGGGGGGGAGCTGAGATGGGGAGCCCAGGCAAAAAGGGGGTACCTGGAGAGTCCCAGAATTGTGCGGGGGGGGGGGAGGGGCTGAGCAGGGGAACAAAGCCCAGAGGAGAAGGGGGCACCCAGGAGCTCCCGAAATGGTGAAGGGCGGGGGGCTGAGCCAGGGGGCAGAGCCCGGGGGAGAAGGGAGCGCCCAGGAGCTCCCGGAACGGTGCAGGGTGGGGGGGCTGAGCCGGGGGGCAGAGCCCAGAGGAGAAAGGAGAGCCCAGGAGCTCCTGGAATGGTGCGGGGTGGGGGGCTGAGCCGGGGGGCAGAGCCCAGAGGAGAAAGGGGAGCCCAGGAGCAGCTGGAACAGTGTGGGGTTGGGGGCAGAGCCCGGGGGAGAAGGGGGCGCCCAGGAGCTCCCGGAACAGTGCAGGGTGGGGGGGCTGAGCTGGGGGGCAGAGCCCAGAGGAGAAAGGAGAGCCCAGGAGCTCCTGGAATGGTGCGGGGTGGGGGGGCTGAGCCGGGGGGCAGAGCCCAGAGGAGAAAGGGGAGCCCAGGAGCAGCTGGAACAGTGCGGGGTTGGGGGCAGAGCCCGGGGGAGAAGGGGGCGCCCAGGAGCTCCCGGAACAGTGCAGGGTGGGGGGGCTGAGCTGGGGGGCAGAGCCCAGAGGAGAAAGGGGAGCCCAGGAGCAGCTGGAACAGTGTGGGGTTGGGGGCAGAGCCCGGGGGAGAAGGGGGCGCCCAGGAGCTCCCGGAACGGTGCGGGGTGGGGGGGCTGAGCCGGGGGGCAGAGCCCAGAGGAGAAAGGAGAGCCCAGGAGCTCCTGGAAGGGTGCGGGGTGGGGGGCTGAGCTGGGGGAGAAGGGGGCGCCTGGGAGCTCCCGAAATGGTGCAGGGATGGGGGCTGAGCCGGGGGGCAGAGCCCGGGAGAATAGGGAGCACCCGGGAGCTCCTGGAACACTGTTAGCCAGAACTGAGGTGGGGAGTGGAGCACAAACACTGCTCCCCGGTCTCTGTCTGTCTGTCTCCAGCCACTGCCTGACCTCATGCTCCCACCGTAGCTCTCTGGGGGTAGGGACCGTCCCTCTGTTCTTTGCACATACAGAGCCCAGCACAACGGGGCCCTACCATCTCGGTGCTACACCCTACTAGGGCAGCCGGGGAAGCAGATGAGCACTGACGCTGCTGCTGGGAACTGGAGCACGGGGGACAGTGAGGTGGGGAGGGGGCAGCCGGTGTGAGCCCAGAAGAGCCGAGCTCCCTAACCCCTCACCTCTTAGTTAATGCCCTTGAGCCGTCCCACTCGGCCTCCCTTTAACTCCTGGGCTAGGAGGAGCCGGGCCTAGCCACACAGCAGTGACCCAGAAGCTGATGCTTCCTTTGCCCGTCCTCAGCCCCGTCCCGTGGAGAGGCAAGTCTGGTCTCTCTGCCAAGCCCCTGGGCTGGCAGCCACCAAGAGCAGAGTTGCTTTATTCCTGTCCTCTGCACCCCTGACCTCCCAAGGAACAACCTCGCCCCGTCTTGTCTAAATATTTGCGAAAAGGCGCCCGTGGCGGTGACAGGATGCACATGCTCCAGAGGAAGGAATGTTCCCCAGCCGCTAGCGTGGGGGAGCTCGCCTGCATTGTTAGCCCCCCAGCACGGATGAGGGCCCTTGGCCTCAGCTCCATGAGACCGGGGAGAGCTCCAGGTGCTGCCCATCTCCTGCCCTTTCGCTTTCCAGTGGGAAAGTCAGGCCCTGGCAGGCTCTTCAATCGCACAGCGAGCTCCTCTGAGACTCCCACCTCCCTCTGACCCAGCCAGCCCTGTGCACTGGTCGAGACAGGGCTCTGGAGGTGCTGGGCCTTGGCTATGGCACTCAGGGCACTTGCTGCTGAAGGACCCACAGCAGCGTGCCTAGGGGCCTGCTAAGTGCCAGGCGGGACCATGCATGTCCTGCTGGCAGCTATTGTTCCTGGGCACACTCCCAGGGGGCCAGGCGCAGCGCCCGCAGGAGGGCCGGACACCCTGTCCTGAGAGCTGACAACGGAAAGACGAGATGCAAGCAGTGAGCGGAACCAGCAAAGTGGAGGCAGGGCGCTCGGGTGGCCCCCCACGTTGGCTAATGACGCACAACGGGACAGGGCTAATCATTTACTTATCTTTTTAAATGACCCCTTTAAAAATTTCCTCTCAACCCACAACCCTTTGTGCTCCCTTACCATCTGCCTCTGTCCGTCCGTCTCCCCCCCTCTCCCCCCCCCCGGTCAAAAAGGGCCTCGGCTTGGTATGCTACAGGAGGGGGGAAAGGGGGAGCAGCATTGGCTGCCTTTCCCCCTCTCCCACCTGGCATTACTAGGTCCCCACCAGGGACATGGCTGCTCCAGGGCTTGGGGTGCTAGCCTGGGATTTAGGAGTTCTGGCTTCAAGTCCCTGTTTGGCTGCAGCTTTCTGTAGGCCCTTGGGTGAGCGGCTCAGGGGAAGGTTTTCCGAAGACACCTGTTAGGCACCTAACGCCGTGGGACCAGGCCCCTCGTTGCTGTTGGTGCTTTTGGAAACCTTCTCCCTTTAGGGGCTGTTTGCCTTCGCTCCCCAGTTCATAGCACTGCGCTAGCGCCCAGGCACCTTGCAAGGGGAAATCCTCTAAAGACCGTGAGGCGCTCAGCTAAGCTGGGGAGGGGCTTCAGATGAGAACCTGACTCTTTCAGTGGGGCCCGCTCCATCTCTGGGGGGACCCTGTGACTGTTAGAGGAGATCAGTGAGTATCAGCCTGCTGGATGCTGGCTCCCAGGGGCGCTGACTCCTCTTAGGCTCTCTGTTCGAAGGGATCTTTTCCATCCCTCCAACCCAACTGAACGGGCTGAGGAAATCAGTGCTTCCCCGAGATCGGCTTTCTCACACATCCCGTGAGCTGAGTCCTGTCCCACACAGTCCTCTGGCAATGGGACAAAAGCAAATCAGGGTCCCCTCCTGCTGAGGGACAGTCAGCATAGAGGACGCCAGCACTGGGAAAGGCGTGAGGACAGGCAGAGCCGTGCCTGCCTCTGGCACCTCCTGCTGTGGGATCTCGGGTCTCAGGCAGGCTCAGAGCACACCAACAGGATGGAGCCCTGCCGTTCCCCCACCTACTTTGAGACTCACTTTGGGGCCTCTGGGACTTTGGCTTGAGCAACGACTCTGAACAGCTCCTTGGCAGTGGGGCGGCATCAGGACTCAGGTGGCTTTGCGAATGCTGATTGCCAGAGACGCAGGTGCACATAGGGATTTAGGGGCCTACAGGGTTAGGCAGCAGGGAAGTGGCAGTTTTGAAAATGCCAGCGGTGTTTAAGAAGTGGCCGCAGGCACCTACCTAGTGGCCACAGGCGCCTGCATCCCGCTGAGGAGCTGGGCTGAAGTGGCTTGCCCAAGGTCACACGGGCAACTTGTAGCAGAGCTGGGAACTGACCCCACTCTCTAGTCTTGGTCTCTTCCCCTCCCTGGCTGCTACAAATGAGCCTGGCCCTGCAGAGCCATTGCTGGCTCGGATGGAGCAGCGAGCGCAGCCGCGTTAACATCAGTGTTGCCAACTCTTACGGTTTTTTCGGGAATGGAGGGATTTTGGTTGGGGCTGGAGCCGGGCTTCGGCTGATGTGAGAAGCTCCAGTCCTCTAGTGACCCCCAGAGCTGCTGCAGAAAGAGCTCTCTCTCTCCCCTTCCCCAGGGAAACGCCAAGGGAGGAGGGAGCTAAAGACCCCAGCAGCTCAGCTCCTCTCCTTCCTCCTGTGAGCAACCAGGAGAGGACGGTGCCTCTGCTCCTCCCACTCCCTGCAGCACCTCCCTGGGGAGGGGTGAAGAGTCCCTGGGAAGCACCCAGCCTGGAAGGAGGAGAGGGGTCCCCACTGCAGCCCCCCAGGCTTGGGAGAGGGGGTAAAGAGCCACAGGAGGAGCAGAGTGGGCTGAACTAGGGAGGTGGGGGCTGGGTGGGATGAACTGATGGGGCGAGGGCTGGCGGTAGAACTGATGGGGTGCTTAGGACAGGCTGAACTAATGGGGGGATGCAGAAATAACAGGGTGTTGGCGGGTTGAACTGATGATGGTGGATGGAGGGAAGAACTGATAGGGTGAAGTAAGATGGGCAGAACTGATATGGGGACTGGCTGGGACAGGACTGGTTTGGAGGTCAGGGGCAGAATTAATTGCAGGGCAGGGGATGGGGAGATGTTGGGGTGAGAGCTCCTGCAGTGGGGGACGGGGGGCAAAGCCCCTTACTCAATACATTTGGGAGAGTGAGAGGCACTAATTGTCTCACAGACCCATGCTGGGGCTGGGCAGGGGGAGTTGAAAAATCAAAGGACAGGCCAAAAAACCACACTACCGTCTTTTAAAAAAATCTCATGATATTGTGGGCTGTCCTCCTGATTTGTTGGGGTTATGCTGTTTGATCTCTTGACGTTCCCAGTACTGCAACATTCCCACAGGAGCCTGTCAATATGATGCTGAATGCCGCAGGAATCAGTCTCCCTAGCAGCTGGCTAATTCTGCAGCACTTCCTTAGCGCTGAATAAGGGTGCTGGACTATTTAAACCCTGCATGGGACTCACCAAAGTAATGGGAAGCCTGGCCCCCTTAGGTGAAGGAGGGGCCCACAGAATCCAGAACTGAACTGAAAACGGAGGGCAAAGAATAAGAAACAGGGATGGGGTGCAGCTCACAGGTCAAACTGAGGGACCCAGAGGGGAACGCCATGCACAGAACGCCAGACAGAGTCCACTGCTCCCACAAGGAGTCAATGCAGTCGGCTGACGCCATCCAAGGAACTCTGCACAGACAAGGGACTTGCAAACGGGCCTCCAGTCACAGGAACACTGCCTCCCTGTCCTGCTTTGATGTGTGGCTGTCCTGGCCAATGCCAGGCGCCTGACAAGGAAGCCTCAGGACTTTGTGGGGCCATGGATGGGTCAGCCCAGGAGACCAAAGGGCTCTGGTTATCTGCAAATGTCATTTAATCACTCTGCTTGGACATGCCCTGGAGTGGCTGCCTGTATGGGCAAGAGGATGGTCCTGCCTCCATGGCCCATTCGGTCACTGCTGCCTCTACAATGACTGCGGTGACTATGGATGCCTCTCCACTAGAAACCCCCAGGCTCACCACCTACAGGCTCCCAAAGAGCCATGGGACAACTTTCAGTCCCTCCTGACCTGGGCTGGGGTGGGTCTGCTGCCCTCTGAGGCAAACATCTCTGTTCCTCATCCCCAGTCTTCTGAACCTGCCAGTCCCCCATGGTTTCCATCTGCTCCAATGCCTCCCTGCCCCTCGGAGTATTTTACATTCTTTGGCTGGAGTTGACAGGGCCTGACGGGCTGATCTAATCTGGTTCCCACACTGGCTGGAATCTAAAACTAACATCCCCAAATGAGGTAACAGCACTTGAATCAACAAACCGCCCTAAACAGATGGACAGGGAGAGAGAACAGAGATTTCCCCCCTCTGCCACTCTCCAGCTCAGTGAAGTAACTCAGTTCGGCACTGAGTGTGGCTGACGTGGGAAAATCTGGGCTTCAAGACAGGGCTTATAGCATAGCAAGCTCGGCGTGCGCCTGCCCCAGTCGGAGGCCTTCTTTCCCATGTCAGTCGCTGTGGGGGTGAAGCTGCCAGGCTGCGACGCTGCACAGATCTCCAGGAAGCAAAGGCCTGTTCCCCCAGCCCTATTCCTTTCCTTTTCAGGGGGTGAGGGAAACAAGTGGTCACAGGCCCTTTAAACAACAAATCAAATCAATGAGATGAATGATATGGTGTTTCTGAGAGGCCCTGCCTAGGGAAACCAGCCCAGCTCCAGACATTATACTGAGCAAGGGGCTTCCCCTTTAAAAATTCTTCTTGCTACCATTAAGGATCTGGGTCTGCACCTTTGTGTGATACTGTTTTCCTCTTCCACGCTTTGTCTGACTTGTCTAGTTAAATCACAAACTCTTTTGAGCAGGGCCTGTCTCTCACTAGGTGCATGTACGCCGCATAGCACACTGGAACCCCAATTTGGGTTGGGGCCTGTAATACACATTTGAATCAATTATGGAAAGAAACAGTCCTCTCTGGTAACTCTTGGTTTGCCGCTTTCCCTTGTGTTACGAAGTGTGTGAGATTCTTTCACCTGACTGTCAAGGTTTGGCTAGAAACTTGTTTATCAGATCGTCAGAAGGGGGAAGCAGATGCTGCAGGTTCTCAGTTATCTGCTTAGCTTGGGAGACATACAAATTGTTCCGATTTTCAGGAGTTCCTATCATGGGGCGTTAAAGGCAACGGAGCGGGAGGCGTTCCAGGAGCTGGTGAGGCAGGCACCTTCAAATGCTTGTGGGATGCATAATCAAGATCTTACTGCAGCTGCTTAAATATTTAATTAGCACATCGTATTAACATTTCAGATAATTGCTATGTCTCTAAGAAATTGGAGTTGCAGACTTCCTGATGAGCCTGCCAGACAGTGCGAAAGTGCAGGTCCCATAAGCACACAGGAGATGTGGACGAAGCTAACCTATGATGTTCACATGCCGAATACCCGGAAATGAGCCAGAGGGGAGGGTTGGGGAGGAGAACTTAACCAGGCTCATTTCAGCACAAAGGGGCCTTTCTCAGTTTTATTTTTAAAAATTTAAACAAAACCCATCCTCGGTCTGGAGTGGTGCCACCGTTAACAAGCCCTGGCTGTGTAGAGACAGACACCATCATCAGGAGAGGACTAAGTCCAAGTCCCTGCCACTAAACTCCTTTAGCTGTGAGTAGCAGGCTGCTACGGTCACGCTCACACACACTAAGCTAGTGTCCATTCTCTGCACACACACCCCTTCTGAACATCTGAGGTCGATGGGAGTTCACGTCCCTATCTAGGGTGTGATTTTGTAACAAAGATGTATATACAGACAGACACCACAGGGTCTCAGCAGGGATCAAGCCCTGGGACTGTCAGCACCCAAAGCACAAACCCTGCCACTTAGGCTAAAGGAGGAACTTACTCCTTGAGCTGTACGAAGCAACAAGTTCTTACAGTGGCTGGGGTCTGCTGCAGGGAGAAGAGAATCCCTGGCTACAGCCAGCGTGTTAGACAAGCAAGATTAAAAAAAGTGACAGCCAGTTTAGGTGCAAATTTTAGAGTTTGTAAATAAAATACAGGAGAAACATTTTCATGAATGAATATGTACACAGGGTGGTTGAAAACTAGAGGTTATTTTTGGTCTGGATTTAAAGATTTAGAGATTTAACAGAGATCTGGACGGGACCTAACGTGGGGAACAGATTATCCCACATCTGCCTACAGCAGAGTTCTTACAGCTTCCACTGCAGCACATGGATCTGGCCAGCGTCAGACAGGATACTGAAGCAGACGGACCTTGGTTCTGATTCAGTCTGGCAAACTATGTTAAACAGTCCCCTGCAGTTTGCAAACCCGTCTAGTGCTACTGACTGACAACATGGAAGTGAAACTAACTAGAAACACCAGCGAAACAGGCCAGTGTATCTTCATCCTCCAGTCCAAGTGAAATATACCAGTGGGGAAAAGTAAAGAGGAAGGTAGGAAGAGCCAGACTGGATCAGCCCTGAGGTCCATCCAATCCAGGATCCTGTCTCTGGCAGTGGCCAGTACGAGTTGTTTGAGAGGAAGGTGCAAGAAACACTAAAGTGGGCAGTTCTGGACTAACCTACCCAGAGAAGTTTCCTCCTGACCTCCGCAGTGAGAGGCTGGCTTATGGCCTGAAGCATGAGAGTTTACCCCTTCCAGACATGTATTGTTATTTTAAATCCTGTTTAACTATGGATGCTTTATCCATATTATCCATGTTAATGCCGAATGCTTTTTGGAACCCTAAGCAATTAAATCATCAGAGGGTGTTATTAGCAACACAGATAAAGACCCAGATGGGGTTTTTAGTCTGATAGTATCCATTTAAGGAGCTAATTTCCCCGCAGTAGTGGCAAGAAAGAGAAGGGGTGACTGATGACCAGGTGGTGGCAGCAGCGAGTCATTTCCCATCTCAGATGTTGCCTCTCAGGCTGCGATTTAGGTGCAAGCTTGCACCAACCCCACAAGAGTGCTTTCAAGGGGCCCGCTGGCCAGCCATCAAGCTATTGTATTGCTTGAGAGGCCAGAAGTGGCTCAGAGGCCCCGCATCTCAGAAATGTGCAGGGCTGCCACTCACAGAGTCCCTGCCATTTTCAGGCTCTTGTTTATGTATGTTTTTTAAGCCTGCATGGTGGGAAAGAGTCCATCCCTAACATCCATCCCCAGAGCCAGGGGTTCAAGCTGGACCCAGCCGGGAACATATTCACCTCTCAAACCAAGCACGCACGCACGCACGCACGCACGCACGCACGCACGCACGCACGCACACACACACACACACACACACACACACACACGAGAGGGAGTGACAGACAGGGATTAACAGGCTGACAAACAGAAGGGGGAAGGTCTGCTTCGTGGTCCTGGCAGCTTCAGAACTGCCATGATCTGTATGAACTGCACAACAGACTCTTTCATCAGAGGATCTCAATGCATTTTACAGACATTCGGGAATTGCATCTCCCTGCATTCCAGTCAAGTTAGGATTATTCCATTTTACAGGTAACAGGAAGTTTAACTGACCGCTCTGAGGCCACGCAGGGAGAGCCACGAAAAGGACCCAGAAGTCCTGACCCCCTCTGACTCGGTATTTATACTATCATGAGAACCACCAGCGCCAGAAACTAGAGCTTTATACTGTCCTAGAGCAACTCCGAATCTGAACTGTGCTCCAAATCTGAAGCAGCCGCTAGTGTTCTGTGGCAAGTTGGCTGGTCGCATAATGCTGGCTCCTCCTCCTCATTTCCAAGGTGCTACATCATATTACAGACAGCGAGAAACAAACTAAATACTTTCCCAGATAAGCAACTGCTGTGGTAGCCACTAGGATGTTATGTGACAGTGAATGACAAGTGAGGGGTCCCTGAGCTGTGGTGTGGGACACATTAACAAAGAGTCCGAGTACTTTTGGTAGAAAAGATAAGTGCCGGGTTCTCCTTTCAACCTAAACCAGTTTTACAGCTGGTAACTCCACTCACTTTAGCGGAGTTGCTCCTGATCTTCCCCAGTGCAAGCAAGAAGAGAATAGGGATTTTTCTCTCTCCCTCTAGGGTTTTCTCAGAAACTGGCTGTTAAAATCATGTCAGAACTGAAGAGGAGGGAGAGGGAGCGAGAAGGTAATCAGAATGATGTGGTTTACAGATCCACCCTCACAACCTGCCATGGCCAGAAATGAATCTCGTTTCCTGCTGGAACCCCAGTTTTCCAGAGCTGTAAGGCATGTGGGCCTAGTTCTAACTGTCTGCAAGATACAGGACTGTAACACTGTGCCTGGCCCCTTGGTCTAACAGGGCTTTTTGGACCTTAATATAGTGAGTCCCAGATTGCAGGTCATTTGCTGTAAGACGAGCAGTCATGCTACCTTCTGCCGTGACGTTGCTAGGTCTCATAAAATAAGCAAGGTCTGTCTGTGCTAGTACTTGGATGGGAGATCTTCAAAAACCAACCAACAAACCACCTAGCTGCTGCGCTGAATGGTGCTGGTGACTCAGAGGGGGCCACTGTTCACTCAATATTGAGCGAGCTCCCCAGCATGCTATCGGAGGGCAGTGCGCCCCTGGAAGTATCATCTCGTAGATGAGATATAAATCCACGGTCCTGACCACTTCTGCGATGAAATTCTGGACCCAATCAAGTTAATGGCAAAACTCCAACAAACTTTAACAGAGGCAGGATTTCACCCCAGTCTTTAAAGCTCCGTCTGCACTTTCCCCAACCAACTTGGGTTGGTTAATGCTTGTTTTCTGACCATCTGCCTACTCTGGTAATTACAGTCTGCCTATCTTTAACTCCTGCACCAGTTTCAGCTGGATATGGTCTCTTGCCTTATTGGGTAGTATTGCTGTGTACTGTTAAGCAGTTGCCATTTTCCACCCCAGAAGTGATAGCATTTCAGTAGCTGGTGAAATCATTCCTGTGCCTACAGCTTGTCAAGCGCTCTGAGATCCCTGGGGTTAAAAGCTGCAGGGAAGTTGCTGTTGTAGCCAAGGACAACGGGGTGTTGTGTGTAAACGGGGGTACTCACACAGCGTACAGGCTGGTTCAGGGTTAGAATGATTGCTGAGTCGCTGGACGACTTCTGGTTCTCACAAATGAACTGAAAAAAAAAACAACCCAAGTCATTTCTGCATGGTGAAGGACAGCTGGTCGTTGGTGCAGCAGACTGATCAGAGACACAGGGTTGCAAACACTTCAATCAGTTCTGTAGCCTGTGTTAGGCAGGTCAGACTAGATGACCTAATGGTCCCTTCTGGCCTTAGAAGCCATGAATATGAATCAAGGGGCAGAGATGGCAAAGACCTGGCAGGTCTACGGGGCCCATCTCCCAACTCTTTATAGGTAAGCGTCCTGAACAGTCTGGGCACTTCTAACCAGGAAACTGTCATCTGACCTGTATTTGCTAGCATATGTGCCAAAACGGGCTTAGGACCTAGAGCGAGGGGTCAGGTGGAGAGATCTGGGTCTCACCAGCGTGTTCCTGCCAATAAGTGGTTGGAGTCCGACACTCCGTCACATGATTTATGAGGCCCACCCACTGTGAAAACAAACCCCCAAAACGTTTCCCTCTCCCTGCTTCCTGTTACCACGGCCCCCTCTCCTGTGCCTGATGCAGCTCACGTCCTAGCCTCATCATCTAATTTCTGTTGTTGTTTATAGCATGCCCAATTTCTAGAGCAAACAAAATGACCAGATATGGCCTCTGTCCAAAGCCATAACAATCTAATTCCTCTCCAAGTCAGTCAGGGCTGGATTCACAAAAGTACCTAGGTGCCTAAACCCCAGATTTAGAAACCTAAGTCCCAGTTTTGGGTCCATGGCAACCCTCAAAACTGCCGCTGAACCCAGGAGATGCCAATACTCCCTCAGCACCTGTGTTTGCTTTAAAAATTGCTGCCATGCCTATGTTCCTGCATCTGGGCCTCGGCATTGATGCCTCACTCTAGGCACCTGGACCCCTATCTCCCACTTAAACTCCAGAGCAATTCACAAACCGGGGGAAGACAGGCATTTGGCCATCTCTGTCATCTGTGGGGCCAATCCGAGAGGTGTGCTCAGAGATCACCTACCAGACTGGGCCCATCAGGTGAGTTCAGTGGAGTGAGGGGAAGAAAAAGAAGAGCTCCCACATAACAGCTGCAACAGGAGAGACTGAGGAAGCCCTACATCAGAGTATCTGGTAGCCTAGTAGTTAGTGGCACTCACCTGGGATGTGGGAGACCCCCCCATCCCCATTCTCCCACTCAGGCAGAGGGGGGACTTGAATTGGCGCGGGGGGGGGAGTCTCCCACATCCCAGGGGAGTGCTCCAACCACTGGGCTGAGTAGTGAGGGAGGCAGGACCTTTCCCTCTGCTGCTTGGCTTCTTGCAAAAACCGTAGATGGCTAACCCCACAGCTGGGACTCACAAGCGGAGCTAGGCACCTCCCTGCAGCCCAGACTTAGCTCCAACGCAGGGGCAGGGCTTTGAACCCCCCCCCCCGGTTGGCATCTCCCATTGGCCGGCTTAGGCGGCTCCGTGCCTTGCATGCTGGCTTTTGTGAATTACAGTCTAAGGCACCTGTCTGTCCCCATTCATTGTATAAGAGCCTGGGCACCTACCTCCTGCGATTTTCTCGGCACCGAGTCACTCGGTGTCACAAAGCCTAAGGACCTTTGTGAATCCAGCCCTCGCGCCCTCCATTATACTCCCCATCCCACCCCCCAGACGAGATGTTTTTCCTGATCAGCTTCCCAACAGTAGTCCTCCTTTGCCCCTATCTCCAAATCTATACACTGCGGGGGGGTCTGTCCATTCCTGTCTTGCGGGCTCATGTGTTTGTAGAGACTTCCCTTGCAAGAGATCACCCCCTGACGACAACAGAGATACATATGCAATGACACATGCCGTAAGGAACCCCTGACCTATGCATACATTGGGTGCTACTTTAAATGAATACGCTGTTTTAGGACTAAAACACAAGCCTCTGCTCCTTGAGCAGAAAGAGGGTCTCTATTTGCTGTCAGCAGCAGTAGTAGGGCTTGTATCTTTTCTGTGGTCCAGCCACCAGAGAGAGACCTGATCACACATATTGAACCTGGCACGTTCCAGTGCCATAAGGCTTGACAGTCTTAGGCCGCCCAAGAGGACTGAGCCTTTTCTTCTGCTGACTTTGGGCATGCCCACCTACACCCAGGCCCTTGTTACCTGACTTTTGGGCAGGGAGTCAGTGGGCTTGGATTCCCTGCCAGGAGTTGGAGTGTGGCGGCTCAGTGATGTGCTGGCTGTAATAGAGATCACAGTTCCAGAGCCTGAGGCTGGTGGTTGTGATACAACACCCGACCGCCGTGTGGTTGGAACTGCAACTTTCCCATGTTTGTAAATACTTTCCGTAGATGCCACAGGCTTCACTGACTGATGTCCATTCTGGGGGGTATGTTCCTTGTCCGCAGTAGCACCTGAGCCCCTTACTAGACATCAGAACACAAACAAACAAGACGTTGATCAGTTATAGCGAAGCCCGACCAAAATGCGAAGAGCAGACAGGCGCCACGAGGAGCGATGAACGGTGACCTGCAAAAGGAAGCTTTCGCCTAAACTTTACATGACATTTATTGGCGGCCCTACCTGTATCCTGAAGTTTTTTGTCTAGGAATTTCTCAGTGGTGTTTATTAAAAGAAAAGAAAAGGGGTGGGCAGGGTGGGGGCAGGTTAGAGCATACTGATATGTAAAAACTTGCTGTAGATTGTTATATTCCCTTGAGATGAAACCTCACCAGTCTGGGGCCCGAAGGCTGCCCTGCTTTATGCCAAGTTAAAGCCACTCTCTGAGAGGATCTGCCAGGGGCTGTGATGGGGGGAGGGTGCCAGCTGAATGCCCCCCATAAATCCCCCTTATAGAAGGATCTCGCTGATTTCTTCCAAGAGAAAACTGACAAAAATCATGACCTTCCCCGTCCCCTCAGCTCACCTCCCCTCCTACAACTCTCCTCCTTCTCCCCTGTCACAGACGCAGCAGTTTCTCATCTGTTCTCCTCTCCTAACCCCTTCACTTGCCCCAGTGGCCTCCTCCCACCTTATTTCCTGATCTCCCTCATGTCTAGGCTCATCCCCTCCCTTATGCTTCTCCTTAACCTCTCTCCTCCGACTCCTTCTCCTCACAACACAACCATGCTTTGGCCTCTCCATTTTTTTTTTTTTTTAAAAACCCACCACCTCTGTCCCCACTTGCTGCTCCAACTACTCCCCCCATTTCCCTTCTCCCTTTCATCATGAAGCTCATTTAATGCAGTGTCCACAGCTGCTGTCTGGAGTTTCTCTCCTTCCGTTCCATCCCAGACCCTCACCAGTCTGGCTTCTGCCCCTTGCAATCCACTGAACTCGCTCTTGACAAAGTCTCTAATGACCTGTTCTTAGCCAAAGCTCAGAACCAGTCAGTGCTCCATCCTCATCCTCCTGGAGCGGTCAGCTGCCTTCGACACAGTCAGTCCTGCTCTTCTTGAGATCTTGTCCTCCCTTGGCTTCCATGACTCTGTCCTCTCCTGGTTCTCTCTAATCACTCCTTCAGTGTGTCCCCCTCCGACTTTCTATGAGGGATCCACAAGGCTCTGTCCTGGGTCCTCTTCTCTTCTCCCTCTATCCTTATCCCTGGGTAATTTCATCCGTAAACACTAATTCAACCACCATCTCTATGCTCTCTACCTCTCTACTCCAGACCTGTCTCCTTCTACTCAGAATCAAATCTCAGCCTGCTTCTCTGACACCCTGTGGATGTCTAGCTTTCAGCCCAAGCTCAGCATGGCTAAAAGAACTCTTAAACTCTCCTGCAAAAAAAAAGGAAAATCTCCTCGTAACCTCCTCTCTTGATCACAGGCCTGTAACCTGGGCATCATCTTTGATTCAGATCTCTGTCTAGGTCCTCACATCCAGGCTATGTCTACAGCATGCCGATTCTTCGAAGAAGAACTACGTAAGTTCATGGAGGATAGGTCCATCAATGGCTATTAGCCAGGATGGGCAGGGATGGTGTCCCTAGCCTCTGTTTGCCAGCAGCTGGGAATGGGCGACAGGGGATGGATCACTTGATGATTACCTGTTCTGTTCACTCCCTCTGAAGCACCTGGCATTGGCCACTGTCGGAAGACAGGATACTGGGCTAGATGGACCTTTGGTCTAACCCAGTATGGCTGTTCTTATGTTCTTTCTGTATAACCTCTCTAAGATGCAGCTTTTTCTATCCATCCACACAACTAAAATTCTCATCCAGGCTCTCATCTTGATTAGAGCAACGTCCTTCATTCTGGCCTTGAAAAATACAACCTTGCCCCATTCGTATCCAGAATGCTTCTTCAATGATCGTTTTCCTAGTCCATTGTGTTGACCATGTTGCCCCTTTCTTGGCATACCTCCACTGCCTCCCCCTTCTCCATCATGTCATACATAAGCTGGTTTCCATGGCCTACTTGCTAAATTTTCAAACAAGCACAGACGGGGCCCTGGTAGGGACAAGCGAGGAATTCGGCCTCTATGCTCCATTTGGTCCTGAGCCTCTTTTGCTGAGGCTGTCAACAAGGGGGCCACCTGCTAGGGTGGCTTTTGTGATAGGGACCCCTGGCCATTGGACTCCGAGACACCAGGTGATCTCATGCAGGCCGCTGAACGGCTGCTGGGTGGCAGCGCCTGCAGCCATGGCCAAGCTGAACTCGACACGAACCCCGGACCTAACCTGGCCTGGAAAGACTCCATGACCCGTTTTCTATTCCGGAGTCAGCCAGCATTCCCCCAGCCTTCAAAGCCTACACACAGTCCTGCTCATACCTGTAATGGTTTCTGGTGTTTGGGGCTTCTGCGATGGAGACACGGCTGCCGGATCAGTGGCATCTCCAGAGCTGGGGATGTAAGCAGTGGTGGTAGGGCTCGGGGCAACAGCCATGGGAACAGCTGGGGTGGCCACGGAGCTGGGGACGGCTGCGGAGGTGGGGACATGGACAACTAGGACAGTCAGGGCGCTGGGGGCACGGACAGTGAGGGGTTCGGCAGTGGCGCTGACCACCGCTGCTGTGCCCTCAGAGGGAGCGCTAACTTTAGTAGGCGGGGTGTTGGTGTCAGCTGGGAGCAGAGTGTTGGCAGGGAGCAGAGTGCTTGCAGGAGTGCGGGATGGGACACCGGTGGGGGGTGGGGTGCCGGTGCCAGGCAAGGTTCCAGCATCAGTGGAGGATGGGGCGCTGGCACCACCTGGTGTACCAGAGGTGGTGGGGGGCAGGGCGCTGGCACCAGGCAGGGCCTTGGTGGAAGCTGAGGCAGTAGGCAGGACGCCAGTGGAGGGTGAGGTGTCAGCTTTGGTGGGGGTCAGGGTGTGAGTGGGGGTCGGGGCACCTGTAGCATCAGTTGGGGGTTGGCTGCCCTTGGAGGTGGCATTGGCAGACGGGGCACTTGTGGTGGAAAGAGCAGTCGTGCCTTCTTGTCCAGTTGCACCTCCTAAAAAACAAAGGGCCAAATGGTTACAAAATGAAAGGAAGGGTTTCCTGCCTTCCATCCAGCCCGCCCCTCCACCTGCTCTTCATATGCACCATGTCCAGCGCTGACACTTGTGTAAATAGCTAATGTGTGGGAACCAGCCCCTGCCCACTGCTGAGAACACTTGCTCAGCACTTCCCTGGCAGCCGCTATAGGACCAGCTCACTGTGTGGGATTTTCAGAAAATGCCCTAAGGAGCAGCGTGGCAGAGGGGAGGGCTGAGGATGAGGTAAGGAAAAGAAGTGAAGAAACCAGTCTAATGGGTACAAGTATCATAAATTGCATGGAACTTGGAGGGAGGAGCACAGATTGCAGGAGGGAAGATTTTGGAGGAGGCACCAGGAAGTCGGTCTGTGTGCACATGGCTGGAATGCTAGGTGCAGACACAGCATCTCTGTAAATAGTTCTTACTGAAGAGCCTGTTGAATTTTACAAGCGTTGAGCCCTTTCATATTACCACCTAGACTGTGGCACATGAAAAAACACGTAACAAGCCAATGGAGGAGCATGTGAGACTTGCCCCTGATACCAGGCAGGCTCCTTCCCTCTTGCCACCCCTCTGCATTTTGTTCCCACGTCACCTCCAACCCAATCTTCAAGAATACCCAGTTGAAGACTGAGTCTACAGAGAGGATCTGTGGCAGAGGGCAGCAGCGAGACAGCTCAAAATCACAAAAACCCAGTTCAGAGGGGTGGGCAAAAGAATAACACCAAAATTGATTTAAATTAACAAAAAAAAAAAAACAACCAAGCAGCAAACCAGACAGGATACCTTGCACAATATACATTCACCAATGGCTCCTGCAGGTGACCCATTCTCCTCTGCCAACCAGGGGTGCTGGAACAATTTCTATAGGGGAGGTGCTGAGAGCCCCTGAATCAAACTGTAAACCCTGTATATGATGGAAACCACGTCAAGCCAGGGGGTGCAGCAGCACTCCCAGCACCCCTCATTCCAGCACCTAGGTTTCCAACTGCCTGAGTCGGGTACGTCTACACTTCCAAGCTGGGGGTGTGATTCCCAGCTCACGTAGGCATACGCATGCCGAAAGCGGAGTGGAGCCGCGGTGATGCAAGGTGCTGGCCATGCCAAATACATAGGGGGTGGCTAGCTCTACTCACGCTGCCACGGATACAATGTATTTTTAGCACGCTAGCTAGGAATCGCACCCCCAACGATAAACACAGACATACCCTGACAGACTCTCCCCCAGCTGGAAGACCAGGGGTTTGATATGGAGAGAAAGGAAGTCCCCGCCTTAGGTCTCTACTTGAATGACAGCCCCCTTAGTCAATTGGCTTTACACTAGGCTCACACCCAGGTATTTTGCTGGCTTGGGTCTCACTAAAAGCCTCCCCACCAGTAAAATCGCCACCCTCCAAGCCATCAGTCCTGCTCATTCTCATCCTTGCACGGATTAGGGCCTGGGTTGAGTTCCCAGCTCGCCTGCTGAGTGTCCTTGGGCAAGTCACTTCACCTCCCTGTGCCACCTCTATTCCCCCTCCCAGCTTTCTGTCCGTCCTGTCTTGTCAGCATTTTGGGGCTGGGAGATTACGCGTATGTTAAGTGCCAAGCACAATGAGGTCCTGATCTCCGCTGGGGGCCTCTAGGTATCGCCATACATATTAAATAATAAGAATATGTTGGGGATCTGATTTCCCCCAAAGCTGTGGTTGTTGACCCTGCCAGAGCCAATCAGGTGTCCGCCTGGATCGCAAATAGCCTGTGTCCATGTCACCTCCAGCTGTAGCGATTTCATACCCTCCACCCCCTCACATGTTCCTCCACAGAGGGGAGCTTCCGTTAATTCATTCCCAGCCACAAAAATCTGCAACCTGTGACTTTTCCTGGATGGATGAGAGCTGCAGTTCTCACTCCTCCTGCCCATCCTACGTATCCAGGCTCCCTCGCACAGGGACAGCAGGCTCAAGAAGGACACGGGCTGGAATGTAAGCAGTGGAATTCCCCCCCCCCCCCCCCACCACCCCCTTTGTTGCAGCTGATATCAAAAGGCATAACAGAGACAGAGAGAGAAAGAGAGAGAGAGAGAGTGGAGACCAAGATCTCCCGCCCACCCAGAGCCCCTGGCAGGAGTGATCTATCTATATAAGAGGCACCTGTTAGGTGGGACCGTCAACCCTGACAAAAGGCCATTGTTTCAGCACAAACTCTGTAATGCAGTCATGGGATGGTGAGGAGCCTTGGGAAGCCCCTTGTTAAACACCCCTCCCCCCAGAATTCATCAGAAGGTGGGGGTGATTTTTTTTTTAAACCTCTGATGGAGCTCAGCTCAGCCCTGGCATCTGCCCAACCCGCCCCACCCCCGTCCAAGGACAACTTATCTCTGGGCCTCAGGCAGATTCTTCTGAAGAGCAATTTTTGGCGGCTGGAATGGAGCAGATGCCCTAAATGGTACGCAGGTCCTTAAGCTTCCAGGGGAGAGGGAAGTCCTCAACCCCGTCACTCCTCCCCATCTCAGCTGACACACACCATGTCCTGGGCTGTATTTTCAATACACTCATGTTGCCAGCGAAGTGCAGCTTAGGCTAAGCCTTGGCTAGAAAGACCAACCAGTGGCTGAGTCCTTGCCACTGGTAGGAAGCCAGCGTGTCCATACCCACGTTTGCTCTAATTTACTTTTTGCCATCCGTCTATTGGAGAAAGTTATCCTGATGCCCAGCAGGGGCAAGGAAGCTCCTATCACTGTCAGCTCAACTAATGGACTGCCAGGGAGGACGCATCTCACTGCTACTATGCTAACAGGTTAAACAGTTCTCCTGCTGCTGTTTCACAGACACTGCTAAGGGGGCCAGGCTGGACATTTCGGGGTGGTAGCATCAGGGTGAGGTTAGTAACACCCCATTAACAGGACTTCCATCTCTTGTAGCATGCCAGGGAAAACTAAGAGATACCCCGTTAGTCCCCAGGTTTGTTGGAAGACAGTATCTTGGAGGTGGAATCGTCATGGCAGCTTAACAATAGTTGCGAGAAATCCAAATCCTGAAAGCAAAGGCATGTGGCATGGGACGCTTTGAAAAGGCTATTAAAAATTCACACACACGCAGCAGTTTGAGGTTAAATAGTCTGGGAGGAATAAGTGCCCTGAATAAAAGCATAACATGATCATGTCAGTGTGCATGTGAGATCATTTGTCTCCCTCGAGGGAAGTCTTAGCGTGGATAAGAGTCTCTTACCGAATGCTAGCAACAGGAGTTACCCCCTCACAGCAAATGAGGTGGGTCTCTGGTTGCAATGCTGAAAGTGCCAAGTTCAGCCCTCGCTGATGACTGAGCCTGATTCTCCGTTGCCCCGTGTCTTGTGTAGTCATTCATGGCAGCACAAAGTGGATGTGAAACGCTTCTGTTCTGAACTGATCGGACTTGGTGGTGGTGTGAATGACCATCTGAGCGGCTGGGCAATGGAGAACCTGCATCTCTGAGCTTCATGTTGTCAGGGCTTGTTCCATTTATCCAAACCCAACAGAGGTCATTGATTGATGATTACATCATTGATTGGTGTAAATTGGCATAGCTAAACTAAGGTCAACAGAGTGATGCTAATTTACACCAACTGAGGATCTGGCCCAGAGTTTTAAAACTGAAGCTCTGGGGGAGGAGGGGGAGGAGGAGAAACTGTGGCAGGATTTATTCGGAAAGGGCCCCCGGCTCCGGGCGAGGGAAGAGGCGGGTCCCCGGCTCTGGGAAGAGGTAGGCCCCTGGCTCCGGGCACGGGAAGAGAAAAAAAACACACCAGAGCAAAGCACCTAGAAAAGGAACGTCCCGCCCCTAATGCCATCTAAAGCCACCCCCCTCCTCCTCGCAGCTCCTGCTGCTACGTTCTTTCCCCATCCAAGCCCTTTGATTTCCTCTCTCTGTAACTCTCCCTCCCCCCAGTCACCTCGTCGAAAGAGCTCAGATTGGCTCCAAGTCTATTAATAGTGGGAAAAGGAAACACAGAAGAATAACCTAGGAAATTGTGGGCGACACACCCCACTCAGCCTGTCAAGCAGGCAGAGTCCCACTCACAGCGTTGCTGGCCAAGAGCCCCTGCTTCTCTTGAGACCTGATGGGAGACCGAGGGGCATGAGGCCGTGCGGTTAGTGGGAGGGGAGAGACAAACTGGGGCTGAACAGGCCTTTGGAAATGCCTGTTTCTCCTTTGCAGCCTTTCCTGCTTCAATAAGGGCAAAGGGTTGACGTCATTAAGGGGAAGATGGGATTTGGAAACCCAGCATTTACAGGGGAGGGAGCATAGCCTAGAACAGGGGGGTGGGAGTCAAGAGTCTTCAATTCTTTCCCTTTCATCATGCAAGATCCCACAGTGCTTTGCAAACATTACTTACAAAGAGCCATTCCACCTGCCACTGAATGGCAGCCACCCTGGGCAGCAGCTGTGCTGGGAAGTGAGGAAGAACATAATCTCCAATTGAAACCGGGAGGGAAATTAGACAGAACATAAATTACTCATACTGGAATGTGGTCAGGGCACCAGGGCAAGCGCTCCAACTGCTGACTAACGTGAGTCAGGATATTTACTGATCACATGCGGGCAGGACCGCAGTTTTATGGCATTGTAGAAAGATGGCATATCCAGCACAGCGCCCCCTATGGACCTGCCAGCACACTGGTCACAGTAGTTATATTAGTCATGCTCTAAGCCAGTGACACTCAGACTGAGGCTCGGGAGCCGCAAGTGGCTCTTTAATGTGTCTCCTGCGGCTCTTTGCAGCACATGACATTAAAACACGGTGTGATATAATTATTAACGAATCAGGATGCTTTCACTATGTTAATAACCAATTGTAGCTGATAAAAGAATAATACCTGGTCAGTCATTTTGCCGTGGCTCTTTGAGGTAATGTTGATCGCTACTTTGGTTCCTGAGTATCATGGCTCTAAGCCAAACGATGGGGTAACAGCGCAGACAATAACCCAGTGCCATTTACCCCATAGAAAAGCAGGTGTCCACATGACAAAAAAACACTCACTAATTGGCATTAATTGATCCCTTTGCGGCTGACCTCACGAGAGGGTTAAGAGGTGGAGAATGAACTGATCCCCTCACCTCTTCTACTTTGCCCCAAAGAGAAATCACAGCATGTGAGGTCCTCCAAGCAATGATACTTGGCAACACACAGCAAGCACTGTCAAAGCACTTTACAGACAGTAGTTCATCTGTCCAATTATTGCATTGTACAATATTAAAGACAGGGCCTGGCACCCAGATAGAATGAGAAGTACAACATCTCTGGAAAGGAAGCTACCATGCTTGGATTCAGATTTAGTGCAATGGGGCCTGCTTTCTGTAGGGGGGGGGGGGTCTGTTTACCCACCCCACCCCACGACAAGGACTCATTGATGCGGACCTGGCTTTTGAGTCGGAGCTGTTTAGAGCTAGTGTTTGAGCGACACAGAGACAATCAAATCAAGGCAATAAAACATGCTGTGTCGTCTCTGCTATCAGACAGGAACAAGTCCAATGCTTGTGCCCAGAAGGCCCCACCTGATAAACCCTGACTGTCTGAATCAAGGGAGAGATAAAGGCAGGGCATTCTTCCGATCCTGAAGCGTCCTGTTCTTATCGCCCCAGTTCAGATGGAGAGCTGGTAAGGGCTCTCAGTGGTCGGATTTCAACGGGCACGAGCTGCAGAGACCGTCTCCCTTCCTTTTGCCCACCCCCTTCAACAGGTTGATGGATGCTCCAGGCCACCATGCCGCCGCGGGAATGATTTAAACCAATGATGTCCACAATCATGAGAAGGGACATTTACCCACAGGCAGCAGCCGCATGGCCAGCCCTCCCCAATCAATCTCCACATGTGAAAACAGAGAAGAGACGCTTCCAAGAGGGTGGCCTTGTGAGTCAGGCACTCAGAGGGCTTCAGGTCCCAGCCCTGCCACTGACTTCTCCCATGAGCTTAGGAAAGTCACTTTGTCTCCCAGTACCTCAGTTCCCATCTGCAAAATGGGGCTAAGCATCCTTCCTTGCTCCTGGCATCTGTCCTGTCTGTTTGCACCGCACGCTCTTGGGAAGCCTGGACTGTCTCTCGCCACGTGTTCGTACAGTCCTTAGCACAGTGAGCTACTGTAAACCAACATCAGGGTTAAATCTAGCCCCTTGCAGCGGGCGAGACTAAATGACCCTTCTAGCCCTATGATTCTACAGTCAACAGCGATGTCTCTGCTAGGATGGGCTGGGAATTTTAGTCTCTGTCATCCGGCAACTGCAACAAGGGGCTGGCTTGTGATGGTGGGTTTTGTTGGGTGAACATGTGGGCCCTAAACTAGACTTGGGCCCTCAGCTTGTTTGACAGAGGGTCACAGCGTGGACAGAGCCTGGTGCCGGGAGCCACGAACTCCACTTTATGAGTTGTGTGTGGCACTGGGCAACTCAAATTCAGCGTATTTTAGCTTCCCTCTGTGTAAAATGGGGATCATAATAGCTCAGGGATGCTGGGTGACCTGATGCGTTCATGTTTATGCAGCACCTTGAGTTTATAAAGCACTGTGTAAGTGCAAACTATTTTTATCGCCACCAAACCCCTATCAGACGGCAGGGACTTTGGTCACCACCCAAGCTGGACTGCATTCAGGCCACTGACCTAGAGCTAAAAGCCCATCACTGATTCCCCGAGCCAAACACTGCTCCAAAAGAAATAGACTTTACACCTTCAGCCAGACATTTCCCCTCATCGCACCAATTCTCTGGTACTTCTGGACAACTTCCTCTGTGGGAGAAGTGTTCCTAGCTTCCCGCGTCCCCTTCACACAGAGTCTGCTTAGTGTGGCAATAGCTCTGACCAACAGGTCCTATGAAAACCACCCAGCACCCAGGGGGCAGGGACAGCAGTTGTAGGCGGAGGAAGGACAGCCCACTCCTAAAGGCTGTAGCCTAGACTTAGAAACCCTGGGCTGGAGTCGTTGCTCCACTACAACTCAGTGTGACCTTGGGTGAGTCAACTCTTCCCTCTGGGTCAGCTTCTCCAATGGGAACAGCGCTTCCCTGCCTTGCAGGAGTACTGTGAGGTGCTCGTGTACTAGGCTGATGGGGTACCTCAGCCCAGGCCATTTAAAGGTAATCCTGCTTTTACATTTTCAAAATATTGGGGGCGGTGTGCCTATCTTGGCTTTTCTGCGCCTAGGAAAGCTGGCTCCCTCCCTCCCCCCAAAAAGGCAATTTAATTTTCTTTAATATCAAGCTTGACCTTCCTCCGATTTCGCTACAGTCAGGTGATTGTTAACGGAAAATGGAGCCCTTCGCTCTTTGGTTGTGGATTCAAATCCTGCCTGTCACAGGGTGACACTGACCCTTTAAAAGGGAGCAGGGCCGGTGCACCTGTGACTGGTCAGCTGACCCCAGCTGAGCTTTGAAAGAGGGCACCTGGGTTTAGAGAGAGACTCTGTCTGACTGATGGAGGGAAAGCCTGGGTGAGACCCGCTGAGAGCCAGCCAGGAAAGCGGCACAGAAAGAGGGGGGGGGGGGCATGTGGCTCTCACTGCCTCCTCCATGGGAGCCCTAGAGAGCAGGAATGCCTGAGTTCCCTTCCCCACCCTGGGTATGCAGGTGTAGCAAGACTGCCAGAGTGCGCCGGGAGGGGGTGCAGAAGGGCAGGGAAAGCCCTGGGAGCTGTAGCCTGGGGCAAGTTGAGGAACTGGGTTTTTGTTGACCTAGCCTAAGTTTGGACAATATAACTGCATGAAAGAGCCTGTGGATCTGGCAGTGAGGCTTTAGCAAGCTGGGGGCAGGTCCCTGCCTTGTGACATGTCCCAGATGGGAAGGGACTGGACAGGATCATCCTCAGACGGCTATTCAATCACCTGTGGGTCTCAGTTCAGATGCTGATGGACAAGGGTTGCAAGAAGTGTCTCACCTGGCCCCCTTGATGGCAGCCTCAGCAGCATGACCAAGGAATGAACCTCAGGTCAGAGCTGAGGGACACTGGGGGGATAATGTGATGGGAGCTTGCCCAGATGCTGCCCTATAGATAAATACAGGACTTTCAGGTCCAGTGCTGTGACTCCAGGGCCTTTCCCCAGTACTCCCATGTGCATTCTGCACTTAAAATGTCAAATTAAGTGGGGAAGAGGCAAAAATCAATAGCCTCATCTACAAAGAGGGTTTTTTGTAGCCTCATCTACAGAGTTCTTCATGTGATTGCTAAATAGGAAAACACACACACACACACACCCCTACCCCCCCACCATTCTACATCTCAACCCCCATGTCATTTAGGAAATTCTTTTAAAGCTTCTACTGTGCTGTGATTCGATTTCGGAGTTGATCAAGCTTCTCCCCATTCCAGCCCATCACCATTCCCAGGCTGCTAAACTAAACAGCGAGGGACCCTGCGAAGGACCCCAGAATAAAAACCCTGTCTACCTAAAACTGCACCACTCAGGAAATGACAGAGGAAAGGCTGGGACCGGAAAAGCAGGGAATGCAGGCCAACAAACCAGCATGTCCCTACTGAGCCTCCTGTTCTCACTGCAGCTCCATAAAGACAAGAGACCCAGGCTTGAAACCCTTGTGAGGGCTTGTCATTTTAGGGGGGTTTCCCCCATGGAAACAAAGCGGTGCCAACCTCTCATAATTTCATAGAGTCTGAGGCCAGAAGAGACAATTTTGGGTTGGCCTTCAGCAGTGGTTCTCAACCCGGGATACGTGTACTCCTGGGAGTACGCAGAGGTCTTCCAGGGGGTACATCAACTCATCTAGATATTTGCCTAGTTTTACAACAGGCTACATAGAAAGCACTAGCGAAGTCAGGACAAACTAAAATTTCATGCAGATAATGTAAGTACAATATTTATATTCCAATTGATTTATTTGATAATTACATGGTTAAAAAATGAGAAAATCAGCAATTTGTCAGTAAGAGTGTGCTGTGATGCTTTTGTATTTTATATCTGATTTTGGAAGCAAGTAGTTTTTAAGCGAGGTGAAACTTGAGGGTGCACAAGTCAAATCAGACTCCTGAAAGGGGTACAGTAGTCTGGAAAGGTTGAGAGTCATGGGATCAGATGACCCTGGCATCTACGATTAGATCATATAGTTAATCAGGGCTGGTGCTGATGCACTGTATCCCCGTTTCAAACTGGTGCAAAATATCCCTCATGTAAACAAGCCCTCCGAGGAGTTTTGCCATGTAATGAGCTCTGAAACCCTTGGATTCCTGCAAGTGCTACACGGGGGCCAATGAGAGAGTTTCCAAGTAAACCAAAACATTATTGAGAACTTAGATCAGAAAAAAAGAGCTACGGCACCAGAGTAGAGCCGGGCTACCTCCACCACCCAGGTTCACTCTACAGTAATCATGAGTCAGGCCCCCAAAATCAGGAGATCGGCACTACAGTGATACAAATAATAAAACTGCCTCGGCTCCACAGGCCAACTACGTCAGCCTCATTGCCTCTTCCTGCCCCAAGCTTAACAGAGACCAGCCACAGGGGAAGAGGCAATTGGGTTTGTGCCTTGCTCAGTAGCAATAGGTTATGCTGCGGGCAGGCAGACAGGCAAAGTGGTAGGAAAATCTGTGCTAAGCATGCAGACGCCAGGGTCACACGCTCATAGGCCTGTGTTTGTCCAGTAGCAACCTGGCCACCAGTTTGCATTCTGGGGTGTCACACCAAACTGGGCCTCTCCGGAAATCTGACCCTCTTTCTCCAATCCCACTCACTGTATGACGGAGCTTCTTCACGATACACAAGAAAGGCCTGAAAGGTTGATCTGTTTAAAAATGAGGCCGTTGGGTGAGTTTTTCTGCTTGGTTTTATGTTAGAAAGTGAACTCCTCTCTACCCTGCTTTGCCTAGAGGACTCTATGGAAGACCGAAGATGTAGGACATCCAGAGTCACCATGGAGGCCTGGCCAGATTAACTGAGATGGGAAGCAATTTTCATTCAGACTGGCTGAAATGCCAAGTTCTACCCCAATTTGCAATCCCTGCAAACTCAGGGTTTGTTTCTGCGAACACCTATTTAACTCAAACGCCTGGGAGGAAAGGTCTCTTTGTTAAGGATTCTGCACTCTGTAATTAACGCTGGCATTTCCTGGCTCGAGTGTTGAAACAGTGGTCTCAATGTCACATTAACAGATTGTGCTGTGTTTTAATTTCCTGGTTTGTTTTTCTAAAGAATGGTACTTCAGCTTTGTACCTGCAGAGACCTACTCCTACATTCAGATAAAAAGACCAAGTCTGGTCTCACTCCTCATTGACACCAGGGTAACTCACTGAACTCAACCCTCAGGTGGGCCAAGTTTATATTCAGCCACGCTAAGGAAGGTGGCTCTACCTTTCCTCTCTCCAAATCCTGGGCCAACTCCTGACTGAAACAGCCCCTAACAGACTTTAGAGCAGCTGCTGGGTTGCTTTAAGTTACATAACCTACAGCTAGAGGCGGAGGCAGGTAAGTGCAATATGCTCTGTCCTAACCCCTCCCTGTACCTAGCCTTGAGAGTGGGAGGTGGGGGGTCAGCCAGCCAGCTATGCCTGCTTTTGGCTGCCTCTTTAGGGAAACTCCCAACCATCCTACTGCTGTCTCAAGAAGCAAGGCAGCTGGGGCACAGGATTGAGCCCAGTGGAGTTCCATTAATGTAAGCGAATGGAGGATCTGGCTTGGAGAGTATACTGTATATTCCTGTACCCAGGATGTAACTAGCTGGATGGGATGGGGAAATGCAGGGCTGTACAAACCTACCTGTACAGCACGCATTTTTCCTGTCCTTCCCCTGTATTCAAGTCTTCCATGTACTTCCCTCCCACTTGCCATGAGGTTCTTCCTAAGGGACTAGTTCATCCTAAAGGACATTTACGACTCACATGCCAAGGAGAGATTCCAAGGGTGAGTTTGTACACCGAGTGCCTCTCCTACCATGCACTATCCCAAAGTGCTTTACACTGCAATAGGCACTGGCAGAACTGAGACCATGGAAGAAAACACAGCAACACAAAGCCCACGTGCAGCTTGGGAGGTTAGACCAAGAGGGACGGAGGAGGTAATGGCACTGGAATTAGCACGGACTCCCTTTCAAAAGTCATCCTGGACTCTGAACAGCAGTCACTGCAGAAAGGCAGAGGGGACCTCTGCTTAACGGCTCATCTGTGAGACGAGGGAACAATAGGGAAAATAAATAAAGGGAATTGGGGCCTAGGATGGAATTTCTGCCCAGAGCGAAGGAGCGAGATCCAGCTTCAACTCCCTACGGTGACTAAGGCAGACCACGGAGCTGAACCCACATCACAGGCAAGTGCCCCAGCCACTGGGCTATTGGCTGGGCAGGTGGGTGTGTCTGTTTCTCTCTCTCCCTCTCTCTCTCTCTGTGAAAAATTTCAAAAGGTCTCACCCGAAACCTCAGAATTTTTCACAAAACGGAATTCTTCATTTTCAATCAGCGCTGGAAAACAACAGTGCAGGAAACGTCACACGCTGGGACTGGCTTCATACAGGAAGCGTTGTCTGTAGGTGTCCCATATTCAGTGTTGCTGATGTCCAGTATTTACAGTGGGTGCAGGGGAGGCAAGACGTTTGTACGAGGCCTGGCATGAAGGAGAGCTGAGCTCCAGCACACGGACGAGGAGGAAATGACCACACACAGCTCGAGAGTTACAATACACACATAAGGGGAGCACAGCGGTGCCCTATCGCCAGTAGCGCAAACACAGAAAAAATAAAGGCGGGGGGGGGGGAAGGGGGGAGAACTTCACTGAGATTAGCAGATCCTGGCGTGGAATAATACCCTGGTGCTCCAACCCACTTGTCCTCTGAGCCGAGCATGTGTAGGTAACTCTGTGTGCAAGCCCGACGCTTTGTACCCCCCTTCCCCGTAGATTTATGGGCAGGGATCGCTCCCCAGCAGTGGCTGTTCCCTTCAAAACTCCCAGCTGCCTGATCATATCGCACAAGAGGAAAAGGAGAAGAGCCTGGACCTAGAGCGCCATAGGCACGTAAAACGCCCGCTGACGTGTCTGGACGAAATTCAGCAGGGACCTAAATGCTGAGGTGAGCTACACATCCACCATCAGCTGGCCAGTATGCAGGTGTCAGTGACAAAGCCAGGTCACTTTGCAGTGGTTTGGCATCCAGGGGACCTGACTCTCCCCTGCCTTGCTCTTCCTGTACTTGCTTTGCTCCCACCCTCATCCCACCCCCAGCGCCGCTGATGGGGAAGGGGTGGTGCGAGGGCGGGGGCTCCGGGGGAAGGAGTGGTGCGAGGGGGCGGGGCCACGGTTAAGGTGACGGTGCCCCTCCCCCCCACTTTTAGGGACCTTCTGTCACCCCGGCTGAGGGAAGGGAGGTACAAGGGGCCTGACCTGCATACACAAATACACACTTTGCCTCTGACGAAGGGTGCCGTCATCCCCAGCTAGAGCCATTCAGCCCTTTATCCCGCCACACCCACCGTCTGTCTTTATTTTAAGCCCTGATGAATGACGCTGGCCACCCTAGCGTTCTCACACTGATCTCATCCATCTTCCTGGTGAACGCTGATGTCAACGGGTGGAGTACATGGACTTCAATGGAGTTATGCTGGTTTACCCCAGCCAAGGGCCCTGTCCCTACGTGAGACTTCACCTTCGCTTTTCTCTTCTACAAATTACGCACAATAGTTCTGTGCTTTCCCCAGCCTTCAGCTATGGCCAGAAAATGCTTTCGTAGCCTTCTCCCTGCAGGAGGGCTTGAATGGCAGACATTTCTGCCTTCCCCTCTCATCTTTGACGGCACATGCGGCTTGCTAACTCGGGTCCTGCAGGAAGTGGCGTGGGTGCTCTGTCCCCTGAGTCAGGTCCTAAGGCAGAGGGTGTTGTCATGCCCACAATGTCTTTTGGAGTTAAAAATCAAACCGACCTTCTTTGGTCATTAAAACTCCATGGCACTTCCACAACACTAAGGAAGTCCTGTGATTAAGAGGCAGGAGCTCTGGCCAAATTCGAATGGTGGTGTATTTACTTTAAATTCCTGTAGTTCCGACTGGAGCCAGAACAACTCACTTCCTGCCCTGCACTGTTGCGTAGTGCTGCGGGGTACACTGTTAAAAAGCTGCTGTGCTCTACCCCAGAAGGGGCCGCATTTCGGTGGTGGGTGCAGTGATTAATAAAGATACATAGCGAGACAGAGATCGTAGGAACTACATCTGATCAGCGTCTCTGTGCAAAGTGATCATTTCAAAGTACCTCAAAGGCTCTCAGGCAAATGTCGTTCTTTTCCGAGTAAAATACCAGCTCTGCTAGGCCACCTACTTTTGCTGCAGTCACTTGAGACAGGTTTCACAGCAGAGAGTTTAAGAAGCTCTTGGGGATATGCTAGGACTAAAGGTGTTCTACCCGAACGTAAACTCCTATGCCTGACCCTGCAGCCAAACATCAATGGGAGCTTTGCTTGCTTGGGTCCACAGGATCAGGCCCTTTGCTACAGTCACATTGTTTAATGACCTTTAGTAGCTGGGGGTTACTCAGCCAGAAGCCTGGAGATTTCCTGTTAATGTCTCAAAGAGGGCTGTACATTTCCGTGCAGTCTTTTGTCTGTGGATGCTATTTATGGTCCCACCTTTTTGCCTGTAGTCCCCCACCCACCACTCCTTTGCAGTGGGCTTACCCGGTCCGTTTTGTTAGCTATATATTTAAAGGCTATGCATGCTGAACCTTCAGGCATTGACAGGACACAGTTGGCTTGGCAAGAGACCATTCTTTAGGTGGGGAAGAGTGTAGGAAGGGAAGGACACAGCTAACTCTCCCTCCTATTCAAAACTATTTAAAGACTGTCTGGCACAAAAGTCCCTTCCCAATGAATGGCTCCAGTGACCATCTCGCTTTAAATCTGCGTAATCAGATCAACTTCTATTGTTGGCAAATGCATAATGGCTTCATTATTTAACTCTTGTGATAGACGTTCCAGAAATAGGAAACCCCTATTCGTTTATTTCGGTAAAAAGGAGCACTTGGACCAGTGTTCTGTTTGAGGAAGAGCTTCTGTTCTCCCCCCTTGTTGACATAATACAGGTCTCAGAGATGGATGAGACCTCGTGTAAGAGATGACCTTACCCAGCATACTGTCAATGCAGAATTCTTTCCTATGGTTTATCTGTGATACTGGTAAACCAAGTGCAGCTCTGGCCAAGGCCATAGGCGTTAGCTAAGAACTGAAGAATCATAGAATATCAGGGTTGGAAGGGACCTCAGGAGGTCATCTAGTCCAACCCCCTGCTCAAAGCAGGAACAATCCCCAACTAAATCATCCCAGCCAGGGCTTTGTCAAGCCTGACCTTAAAAACTTCTAAGGAAAGAGATTCTACCACCTCCCTAGGTAACACATTCCAGTGTTTCACCACCCTCCTAGTGAAAAAGTTTTTCCTAATATCCAACCTAAACCTCCCCCACTGCAACCTGAGACCATTATTCCTTGTCCTGTCCTCTTCTACCACTGAGAATAGTCTAGAACCATCCTCTCTGGAACCACCTCTCAGGTAGTTGAAAGCAGCTATCAAATCCCCCCTCATTCTTCTCTTCTGCAGACTAAACAATCCCAGTTCCCTCAGCCTCTCCTCATAAGTCATGTGTTCCAGACCCCTAATCATTTTTGTTGCCCTTCGCTGGACTCTCTCCAATTTATCCACATCCTTCTTGTAGTGTGGGGCCCAAAACTGGACACAGTACTCCAGATGAGGCCTCACCAATGCCGAATAGAGGGGGGCGATCATGTCCCTCGATCTGCTCGCTATGCCCCTACTCATACAACCCAAAATGCCATTGGCCTTCTTGGCAACAAGGGCACACTGCTGACTCATATCCAGCTTCTCATCCACTGTCACCCCTAGGTGCTTTTCCGCAGAACTGCTGCCTAGCCATTCGGTCCCTAGTCTGTAGCGGTGCATTGGGTTCTTCCGTCCTAAGTGCAGGACCCTGCACTTACCCTTATTGAACCTCATCAGATTTCTTTTGGCCCAAACCTCCAATTTGTCTAGGTCCCTCTGTATCCTATCCCTGCCCTCCAGCGTATCTACCACTCCTCCTAGTTTAGTATCATCCGCAAATTTGCTGAGAGTGCAATCACAGAACTCATAGACGGAATCCAAACCAGTTCACCTCTATGTTAGTTTTGTTCAAAATAGGGATTAGTCTTATAAGAATGTATTTAGTATTAAGACTCTACAAAACGCTTGTAAATTGCTGCATGCACTAATCTCAGTCCTCATCCTCCATGGAAACCTGCACAACACTTTCAAAAGACGAGCCTGGGAGCTCCAATTTCATAACTGCTAGACACTAAAAATCATGGGCTGAACCGAGGGCAGGTCTACACGCAAAACGCTGCAGTTTTGCCGCTGTAGCACTTCAGTGAAGACGCTTCTCCCGTTGGCGCAGTTAATCCACCTCCGTGAGAGGCAGTAGCCTTCCCATCCACATAGCGCCGTCTACACTGTGGGATGCAACGGCATAACTGTGTTGCTCAGGAATGTGGACTTATTACAACTGTCTATAACCCACTTGGCCCCTCTTTTTGTGCTGTGGCTGCAGAGATGTTAACAAGCCACTCTACCTTGAATGGTCTCTTAAGAGAGTGGTTCTCAACCAGGGGTACATGTACCCCTGGGGGTACGCAGAGGAATTCCAGGGAGTACCTCAGCTCATCTAGATATTTGCCTAGTTTTACAACAGGCTACATAAAAAGCACTGGCAAAGTCAGTACAAACTAGAATTTCATACAGACGATGACTTTATACTGCTCTATATACAGTACACTGAAATGTAAGTACAATATTTATATTCCAGTTGATTTATTTGATAATTGCACAGTAAAAAATGAGAAAGTGAGCAATTTTTTGGTAATAGTGTGCTATGACACTTTTGTATTTTTATGTCTGATTTTGTAAGCAAGTAGCTTTTAAATGAGGTGAAACCTGGGGGTACACAAGACAAATCAGACTTCTGAAAGGGATAGAGTAGTCTGGAAAGGTTGAGAGCCACTGTCTTAGAATATACGCTGTTTGTGCTAAACAATCTGTTCCACCTTGCATTTAGCAGTGATGCTCAGAGTCCCTTTCCCAGACCTGAAGAAAAGTTGGTCCAATAAATGATGTTATCTCACCCACCTTTTCTCTTTAATCCCATTCATAATGCCTATATTCCAGACTATAAGGAAATACGTACATTTTGCATTATAACTTTGAAAATCTTTGTTCTGAACTTGTGAACCCAGGTACGGGAATCATCCCTGCTGCCCATTCAGGAGGCCTACCAAGATTCAGGCTTTGTCTACACTGCACTTTTGTCAGTAAAACTTTTGTCGGTCGGGGCGTGAAAAAAAAAAAAAAAACCACACCCCTGACTGACATAAGTTTTGCCGCAAAAGTGCTGCCATGTCAGCAGGAGGAGCTCAGCAGCTACATGGGAAGGTCTGTAGTGTAGACATAGCCTAAATGGGCCATTATTCACACCCCTGAGGGACATAAGTTATACCAAAGTAAGTGGCAGTGCAGGCCTGGCCTTAATGTAAAAGCTAAAACAGGGTCACAAGAGAACTTTTCATCTCTTTGCTGTTTGAACTGTCACAGGTCCAGAGACTCTAAACTGAAGCAAGAGATCCCCTAGGGTTATCCCTGGGTTTGCCCTGATACAGTTTGCAGACATGCCAACTCTTCCAAATTAATCGCCAGAGATGCAATTTCTAAGTAAAATTAAGCCCAACTCATGATCTTGTGATAGAACTCTCAAATGTTAGGATTTTTTTTTTTCAGCAGCTGGTCTCTCGCTCTCAGCCCCAGTCCGGGGGGAAGGTGGGGGCCTCCCACTCTCAGCCCCAGTCTCTGTGTGTGGTGGGGGGGCTGCAGCTCTCAGCCCCAGTCTGGTGGGGGGGGCTCCCACTCTCAGCCACAGCCCCAGGGGAGGTGGGGCTGCCCCTGTAAGCCCTAAGGCTCCTCTGCCAGCCTGAAAAGTGGGAGAGGGGACCCCACTTCAGCCCCCAAGACTTGGGGACTGTGAAGAACCCTTAGAGGATCAGAGGTGAGGCAGGGAGGGCTGAACTATGGCCTGGGGACTGCAGGGGGCTGAAATGAGGGGTGTGGGGGACTCTATTGATGATGGGTTCGGAGCAGATGGGGCAGTGCTGGGAGGGTGAACAGAGGGCGGGGGGGGGTCAATGGGTCAGGGGGGCTGAACTGATGGTGTGGTGATGATGGGGGCTGGGGGACTGAACTGAGGGGACTGGGGGCTGAATTGACAGAGGTTGGGTGAGGACAGAACTGATTGCTGGGCAGGAGATGGGCAGATGTGGGGGTGAGCGCTCCTGCAGCAGGGGCCAGAATCATCTTATCCAGTATATGTGGGAGAGCGGGTGACACTTACATGCACAGACATTGGGGATGGGCAGGGGGACTTCAAATATCAAGAGATTGACCCAAAAAATACAATATCATCTTTTTAGAATCTCATTGATTTTTGAGAGTCCGACACGATTTTTGATCACCTAGAATTGGCAATACGGATTTTGAATTAACATATCACTACAACTCTGTCACTCTTAGGATTTATGTTTGCTTGAACCTGTAAATAACTCATTTCTTCTTCCTAGTTAATAAACCTTTCGATAGTTTATTACAGGATTGGCTACAGGGGTGGTCTTTGGTGTAAGATCTTGGGTACCAAGTGATTGGTCTCTTAGGACTGGGAGCAACCTGAATATGTTGTGATTTTTGGCATAAGTGACCATTTATCACTAAGTTCAACTTGCCTCAGTAGCAAGATAAACTAGAGAGCCCAAGGGGACTGTCTGTGACTCTGGGGTAAGACTGATATAGTGATCTAGGAGTTCACGTTACTGGGTTGGTGAAATCTTATTACAGAACATACCACAAGTTTGGGGTGTCTGCCCTGTTTTTGACAGTCTGCCCTGAGGTAGGCACTCGTGGTCATGAAGCACTCCAGACAGCGTGACATTATCCAGTGTTTTCTCCAGTCTATGTACAAATAACACAAATGAAGGGGCAACCGCCACCTTCCCCACAAGAGCAAGGATGGTCTTGTGGTAAAGGCACTGAACTAGGGTTTGGGTTCAGTTCCCAACTCTGCCACAAAACTCCTGTAAGGCCTTGGGTAAGTCACTTAACCTCTCTCCGTGTATCCCGGTGCCCCATCAGTACAAGGGGGGGATAACGTCCTGTTTAATTAGACTGTAAGAGTATGGGGGCAGGAACTGTCTCTCATTGCGTGTTTGTATAGCACCTGACACAATGGGGCCTCAATCTTGGTTAGGTGCTACTGAAATACAAATAATTAATAAACACTCTCTTGGGTCACGTGACAGATGCAGTGCTTTGGAATATTTCTAAGATTATTATGGCAACTTTATAAATGTTGGCTGTATCTTGATGGGCTGGCTGGGGATTGTATTCTTGGCTTGATGGGCAAGTGACAGTCGTGGGGAGTAATTACTGCAAATCCCTAATGCTGAAACAAGGCAGGTCGCAGTCTGTGGAAGTTCTGTCCCACGAGGAAAAAGCAGAGATTGGTTTGACTTGGTTCAAAAGGCCTGTCAGAGAAAGAACTTGAAACTGTCTAAAATATCCACCCTGACCAGCTAAGAGGGTCACTCACACTCAATCCAAGATCTGACATGAAACTGTGACCAAGAGAGACGGGTCTGTAACTCCTATCAGGGTCTCCATGTGGAAGAGGGATGACTGCCTGGTACACTAGACATATATTGTTTAAAGAGGTTTTCTTTGTAAGACTTTTGTTCTGAATAAATAGTACTTTGGTTTATGAAGACTGGCCAGCCACTGGTTAACCCTGTCATTGCCCTAGAGAGACCAGGACTGCAGGTGCTGAGCTGAAGTCAGACCCACACAGATCATCATAGTCAACAGCAGGAGTTTGCAGCCTAAGTCCCTGGTTTGGAGAGAGAGGTCCCCACCCCAAGAAAGGTGATGGCTAAAAGCCTGAGACCTAAATCTCAGAGGGGTCACAAAGCGGTCAGAGAGGGGCAGTTAACGCAGGAACTGTGACAGGAGACTACTGCATTTGGGTAGATCCCATCCTCCCAAACAATTGCTCCCCTCCCGTGCTTTGAACACCCTACAAAGAAGCTGCACTGTGCTTTAGGCTGTGACAGCAGCCTTGGTAAACAGAGACCCAGAATACTCATGCTCAGCTGGACCTGATCAGCAGTAGCAATGTGCAGAGTGAAACCTGTTTTAAGCAACCACTTAAAGGATTAAGAAAAACTGGGTCCCTAACAGAGGTGGGGTCCTAATAAATGTGGCTCAAAATTGTACTCCGTGCATTTGGGGATACTCTGGGGTGTCCCTTTTGGGCAGGTTTACTGCACTGTATATTAATTATAATAATCCCCAGCTCTCATGTAATGCTTTTCATCAGTAGTTCTCAAAGCGATTTACAAAGAAGGTCAACATCATTATCCATATTTTACATATGAAGCACCTTTCATCCAAGAATCTCAAAGTACTTTACAAAGACGGGTAAGTGCTAGAAGTTGGGTGACTTGCCAAAGGTCACACCAAGATCAGTGGCAGAAGTGAGTATAAAACCCAGGAGCCTAGAATCACACAGGTTCTTGCTTTGAACAGCCTCTGCCTCTTGATTCCTTTCACCTCCCCTGCAAGAGGTGCAGAGAGGGGCTTCGAGCTGAGACAAGCCAGAGGTACAGCCATGAGCGGGTTCCTTTCTGACTCATCTGATTGGTCTGCTGCCTATAGACCACGAGGGTCTTGGTTTGGGTTGGGGTTGCACAACAGGGAAGGAGGAAGAGGCTTCTCACTAATTCTTTGCCCATCAACAGGCCAGAATAATGGCCCAATAAAAATGCTGAATCATCTACCAAGATAGATCCTACCCCGGAATCAGCCATTGTTTTAATTATTCAATTAACTGTGACTCTGACAAGGTGGAGGAACCTCAAATAAGACTTCGCTGCTGTGTTTGGCTCGTGAAGGGCATCACCCTTCCAGCCAGCCTGTCCTGTTGTCATGAGTCAGAGGAATGAAATTTACAGGGCTACTGAGCACCGCAGTTGGGAAAGATTCTAGGCACTCGCGTTCGTGAGGGAATCCAGCACCCAGGTTTAGTGCTCGGGGGTTCCTGGGCAGATGCTGGACTTTAATGGTGCAGTTTTGAGCTGCGAGATTCTCGCTTTCGTGGAAGATGGAGGGCTTAGCATCACTCCCCCCCAATATAAAATGAGATCTAGACGCAGCTCACAGGGGGCTCAGGTAGTGCAGGGAAAGAGACTACATGAGCATATCACCTGGACAGTTGCAAAGGCAGCCTGGCAAAGTTTGGGCCTCAGGAGAGCCTCTTTGGGTGGGGCAGGGAGAGCTGAGTGGTGTCCAGGAAGCACTGAGGTAGGGGAGAAGGGTGAATGAATGGGGGCTAGGAACAGCGCAGGGTGAGACACAGGCACCCACCCCGCCAAGGCAATTCTGGAGCCTTCTATAAGGGCATGTAGGGTCAGCACTAGAGGATCCTCAGTGCTTCTCTTCTCACTCTGCCCCCTAGATTCCTCCCCTTCGCACCCTGATATGGGGCTGTAGGAGGAATGCTATGTGGGCAGCGTGGGGTGGGGGACAGAGAGGACAAAGGAAAGAGGAGGGGAAATGAAGGGGCACATCCTCCCCTAGCCCAAGGTTAACTATCACCATCTTTCTTTTAGAGAAGTTGGCTGGTTTGCTAACTCCACGCCCAGGTTCCTCTCAAGAGCTGGCTCACGAACCTGGCCGCTGCTCACAGCCACAGGGGAGTTGGGCTTTAAGAAAGTATCTGAACAATTCCGCTCCGGGGACCTTACTGTCTGGTTCCCACCTTTCGGCACGACAGTGAAATGTTGACACAGTATGTCTGCGTATTTCCTGAAGGAATGCTGGGCTGGGATAGCAGCAAAGGGGGCTGCAGGCCGGTGCACAGGCCGGGCTGCATAAGGGCCCACAGCTGGAATAAGACAGCGTACCACTAGGCAGGCGCATGCTGCATTAGCAATGCTGGGTGGAGCTAAGGCTGGAATTACAGTGAGTGCTACTGGTCAGAGCACGGTATATTGGCAGTGCTCTGGAATAGCCAGTGTGTTTGTGACCCAGCATCACTATGAAACGTGGTATGGGTACTATGTAAGGAGCGATGTATCTGTACCAGAAAAAACCGTGTTCTTAAGCATGTGAATGAAAAGCAGGGCTTAGATCGGTTTCTCCAGACAGGAGATAAGAAATGTGTCTCTCTCTGTCAGGATGTAAATTAAGCATTGTAAGAGGACACAATGGATAACATTTAACTTCATATGCAAATGGCTAACAAAGAGAGAGGTCAATAGGAAAGGAGCACGCAGGAAAGAACAAGCCATGGGGAGGTGGGGGTTAGCGGTGAGTAATGACAGTGAACTTTGCAGGTATTTTTAGAAGCAAGAAGACTCCCTGGCTTCCTGTACCTAGGAAGTCAACAGACAGCACATTTGCATTCAGGAAAGGGGTGTCTCAACCAGCCTGGGTTGAAAATGTTGGAGAACTTTGGGTGAGATAAGTTCACCTCCTGGCTAAAGGAGTTTAAATGCAGTCTCTAGAAAGCATGTTTATGATTTGGTTTTATATGTAACCTTTTGTTTCCAATATTCTTCCTCACTGTCACTTGAAACTGTTCTTTGACAATAAATGCATTCTTGTTTTCACAATAAATGTCTCTCAGTGCTGTGGTGTGAAGCAAAGTGCTGGCTCGGAGTTGAATCTTTCAAGCTGGTGCGTACTGTTCCTTTGGGAACAGCGGGCCTGGTAATTCTGTGAGCGTGCAGTGGAAAAGGGACTGGACGCTGCAGGGAGGGCTCTGAGTCCTATGGGGGTGCACCGGCCCCGAGACAGCGAGGCCCGCAAAGGCCAGGAAGGCAGTGCTTGTGCTGCCCCGGGCTGTTGGTCTCAGAGAGCTGATCCGCAGCAGGCACAGACAAGACTCCGTCACGCTAAGGGCAGGCTGTGGCGAGGTGCCCCTCAACCCTGGCTACCTTTGGGGAGCATCCCAGCGCTGCTGGTCAGGAGTGGGGTGCATTGGTCAAGCGGGGTTCTCTGCACACATCTCATCTCTGCCGCTACACGGGCAAGTGATTCATCACCAAACCAATACACGCTTTGTCGCATCAGATTCTGTAGCACTTTAAGATAAAAGACAATGCAGAAAACCGTCTTCCCTGACCCAAGAATGGCAGGATGGAGCACGGAGTAAGTTTTGGGACAACCCTAAAATATTCATACTTTCTGACGAGGATCTAATCATTCAGATGCTTGGGGAGACACCAAAGCACATCTGCACCGCTTACTATAAAAGCGCCACATCGTGAAATTGTTACTCAGGCAAAATTGCCACAGACTCCAACTGGAGTTCCTGTGCGTGCTCTCTAAATCAGGCCTCAATGGTCCCAAACCATACGCAAAAAATGGAGGCATCAAAAATGGAGTCTTATTACAATAGCACCTAAACACCCAGCTGAGATCAGGGCCCATGGCGCTAGGCACTGTACAAACTCACTGAAACCGTATCTGCCCCCAAAGAGCTTACAATCTAACTAAACAAGACAGAGTGAGAGGGGAAACAGGTACAGAGAGAAGAAATGACTTGCCTCAGTTCAGCCAACAGGTCGGTGGCAGAGCTGGGAATAGAGCCCAGTTCGCCTACTCCCATCTTCTAATCAATCAATAGACCATCATGGCACTGCATGACCACCTCTCCCAAGGCAATGTCTCTTCCACGTCCTTTCCCATGGGGAAGCAGACAGAGGTTCATGGGGAGACGGGAGGAAGAAGGAAATATATTTTTAGGCCTCCAAAGAAGTTGAGATTTGAGTTCTGGGAGAGGATTGGGAGTTGGAGTCATTCTTTATACTAGCTGAAGTTGTCTGCCCGACACGAAGTCATCAGCCCACCCCCCACAGCCCTCCACTGCACACGGTAAGTCCTGTAAAAGCCTTTTAAGCTAAATCTCTCCCTTTCTTAGTGTCCGTGTCGTGCATCCCTTGCCCAAGCCAAGAAGCGGTTACAGACCACGCTTGCTCGAAGCGCAGTCCAGCTTCTGATTTTGTAAATAAATTTCACGCCACTGGGGACTGACCCAGCCTAGGAGACGGAGCTGTATGTCTGTCCATAGACAGGCAGCCTCTCTCACCCACTGCCCCAGCCACCCACTCGACGGACCTCACTGTAGCAAGACTGAGAGTAACAGTATGCCTGCTTCGTCTCTGTCAGCCAATAGGACTTCTTTGCATCTATGTATTAAGCTCTAGACTGAAACTAGCAAGCCGTGATTCAAACAAGTGGGATTTCCCCACCTAAAGTTAGATGTTAGAGTTGGACTCTTTCACTGCAGCAGATGGTAAATTCCTTCATTGCCAGAGGAAGTGTTTCAATATACTTCCGCAAATGAAGCAGAAGCGAGTGGGCCAGAAGCGGGAGGTCAGGAAACGTAGCTAGGTTGTACATCATAAACACGGGAAGCATCATAGACCAAGTTCCCCGTTGGTGTAATTCCACGGGTGTCAACGGAGTTATACTAGGGACAAACTTGGCCTTTATGTCTCAGATAAATGGCAATGGGACATGGAGCCTTTTACCCACAGGAAGCTGGCTCAAAGCCAGGTCAAGTCAGCTCAGCTGGGACCAAAAGCTGTTACCATCGGACAGCTGTTTAGCGGTAGCCCATACAGGAAATGAGTTTGTTGGTCTCAGCCAATTGCTGGGGAGACTGAGCTGCCTCTATCATCAAACCACCAGCATGTTTGGCTCTCCTTGAGCCTCTTGTTGGCAGACTCACTAGATGGGGCCCAAACTGAATTGCGTCTGGACAATTAGCTGCCCATGGACCCCATGCACCCAGAGGCAGGGCATCAAAGTTAAAGCCTATTAGCAGGACATTCTAGTCTAGGGAGGCTTGCCGGTGCTCTGCCTGTTCTGGGGCTAAATGCAGGAATCCAGCCTGCCTACCTGTCTGCTCAACAGCTTGTTTTATACCTTGCTGGTCCTGGTCCTTAACAGGAGAGGATGGCCTTGTTGCTAAACCACAGCTGGAGAGCAGAGCTCTGTTCCTGCCTCTGCCAATAACTTCCTCTGTGATCTCAGGCACCGCCCCCTCTCTGTGCCTCAGCTTCTTCATCTGTAAAATGGAGCTAGTAATACCTAGGGCGTCTGTTTTTAGGGGTTTATTCATTTCATTTTTCAGGGCTTATTTTTAGTAATCTTTGAGTTTTATGTAGATGTCCAAAAATTGAGGCTTTTTGGAGCTCTCTCTTTGAACATACTGTAATGAGTAATGTAGATCATACACATTACTCATTACAGCAGTATATACTGTACAGCAGTGGTCTCCAACCTTTTTACACCCAAGATCACTTTTTGTATCTCAGGGCAACTCAGGATCTACCCCACGCCACTCACTCCATCTACCCCCCGTTGCTCTCTCTCCCCTACCCTCACACACTTTCACTGGGTTGGGGTTCGGGTAGAGTGACCATACAGCAACTGTGAAAAAATCGGGACGGGGGTAATAGGCACCTATATAAGGCAAAGCCCCAAATATTGGGACTGTCCCTATAAAATCGGGACATCTAGGTTTGGGGCGGGGGGGGGGCTTGCAGGCTCTGGGCTGGGGGGGTTCACAGTGTAAGCGGGGGCTCTGGGATGAGCCTGGGTCAGGGGGTTGGGGTGCAGGAGGGGGTGAGGGGTGCAAGCTCTAGGAGCGTGTTGGGTGCAGGAGGGGTCTCCGGGCTGCGGCAGAGTGTTGGAGTGCAGGAGGGGGTACAGGGTGCTGGCTCTGGGAGGGGGGGGTCAGGGCTGGGGCAGGGGATTGGGGTGCAGGATGGGGTATGGGGTCCTGGCTCTGGGAGGGGGATCAGGACTGGGGTGCAGGAGGGGGTTCGGAGTGCAGAAGGGGATATGGGGTGCTGGCTCCAGGAGGGGGCTCAGGGATAAGAGCCAGGCAGCACTTACCTCCGGTGGCTCCCGGTCGGCGGCAGGCACAGCAAGGCTAAGGCAGGCTCCCTGCCTACCCTGGCCCCACACCACTCCCAGAAGGGGCCAACACGTCCCTGCAGCCCCTGGGGTGGGGAGGGCGGGGAGCACTTGGCTCCCCACACTGCCCCTCTCTGCAAGCATTGCCCCCGCAGCTCTCCCAGCAATGGCCGCTTCCGGGAGCGGTGTGGGGCCGGGGTAGGCAGGGAGTCTGTCTTACTGCACTGCTGCCAGAGATCGCAATCAACTGGGAGATCATCTAGGATCGACCGGTTGGTGACCACTGCTGTACAGAATAATCTCGGTCATGTTCCCTAGTGCACTTGAACTGTTTCAAAGCGTACTACGTTCAAGCACACTAGGGAACCTTCAGCGTGCACCAGCAAGGTCTACATGGACCAGTTAGCGTGCATCATGTTAATGTGCTTTAGAAATCACATCCTCATAGTCCACATGACTGCTCTGAGTAGACAAGTCCTTAGATACAAGTACCCTTTTCTGGTGTTTTTCCAGTATTTATTGGATAAACACCGATTTTTAATAATGGGTGTTTTATTGGTGTTTATCAGTTAAAACTGAAAATCAGAAGCCTGAAAATACCTCAATCTGCCTCAAGGTTGTGAGGGTACCTTCTTTGATATTTATCACTTAGAGCTCCTCAGATGGAAGGCACTGCAGAAATCCAAAGCACCGTTATTCACTGGTGTTCTTTGTCCAGGGACATGGTTTAACAGGGTACGCGCACATCTGTTCAAGCCGTACAGATGTTTCTGAAAGCACGGAAATCTGTTCCCCACCGCAGTGATCACAGAAGGGTCAAACTGCAGGATGGGAATGAAATAATAATAATAAAAATGACAACAAACATGGCCTTAAGGTAAATTAGCTTGCAAAGCTTTACAGTCACTTCCCCGTTCACACAGCTGCTAACAGGGATATTCCTGCCTCAGAGCTCTGTCGTCTTAGGCTGTTGAGTTTCTGTGCCAAGACAGAGATAAGCTCTGGAAGTCAGCGCCCCAAGATTGCTGATCTGAGCTGGATCATGAGGGAACCTTCTCTAAAAAAGACCAGCTGGACCTACTCTTCCTAGCGCATAGACCCCTAAGCATGCTCAAGAGAAAATCAGCTTATGGCTTTCCATTGCTGCAACCCCTCATTAACGAGCCCCCTTCCTAATCGGGTTGGAGTTGTCCCATCACACATGCAAAGAGGACGAGCAAACAGAGAAAGCAATCATAGGAAAAACAAAACAGAGGGCAGAAATCCTATTGCCTCTGCTCCACTCTAACACAAATAAAAAGCAAATAGCTGGCATTCTTTTTGCATGGCTGTTCCAGAACTATTTCTAATTAACTGGCATTCTCAAGGACCAGCCAGCTTCTGGGCTGAAATTCTGATTGCAGAGACCATTTTTTGTTTTTTCACTGAGATTGTTACTCCTAGTACTCTGTGTAACAACACTACTACTACTGAAAGCAGTGGTTGCTAACGGTGATGCTACTGCTGAAAGGAGCCATATCAAGAGCAAAAACAACAGATAAAAGAAATCATCTCTTAGCATTCTGTACTATCTGTCCTCCAGAAGGAGATGTGTAAATAGGAGTTCGTGAAATGCAGGTACCTGAGGTAGAGCAAGGCAGTTGTTTAACAGTTTAGGACTGGAAGTAAAGAGGAATCCCAGGTACAATTGGAAATGTAGGGGAAATCAGGGAGGCAGAATGTAATGACCCATATTACAGTTGGAGCAAGACCAATGTTCCTTCTCTTGCAGACAGTGCCTCGAGATCTTTAATGATCAAACAGTCAGGGCTTGGGTTTCACGTCCCATCTGAAAGACAATACTTTCAGCGGCATACAGCTCTCTTAGCAGCACGCTGGGGCACTGGCTGCCTAGCGATGTCATCTCTTGAATCATTCGCACCACTTCCTGTATAGGCTGGGGTTTCCTTGCAGGTTTCCCATGCATGTGGTGACCAGCCCCGACGCTGCTTACAAGATCAGACACAGTCACGACTGAATACATTAACCAAAGCTGAAGCGTAGCTCATCGGACGTGCACGTTTGCTTCTTGCAAAAACCAGATCAGGTAACCATAATCTCTTTTTCTGATCTGATCAGTGGAATGAAAAGCCCCAACCCTTCCATTGCCGACACGGATGAGGAGCTGTGCCTGGTCTTAAACTTAGGATTTGTGTGCACTAGAAATATAATGCAACCTATATTAGGTCAATTTACAGCAATTACTGCAGTAGTGCATGTCCACTGTACCCTCCTTGGGTAGACGTGCACTCCTGGACTAGATCCGGTTACTTAGATCTGACACTCACCCATAGACGACGCAGCGAGGGATAGGGTGGGTCTGAGATGGGTTACTTACTTTCCTTTAATCCACCGGATTCTGCCGCCTCGCCACCGGCAGTACCTGAAAGAGGTAGAAAAACATCTTTGCTTTACTGAGTGTGTGTGTGCATGTGAATATGTTTATATTCCAAATCTCCAGGGTCCTTAATCCGGCCCCCTCCCCTTCCTTCCTTCTCCTTTAGTAAATAAAGTGTTATTGTGAGTTCATATCCGTGTGGTGGTTTCTTTTATTCCAGCTCTGAGAGATGGGCTTAAGGGGGGACTCAGCGGGAGATATACCGTAAGGCTCCCCAAAGTCTTCTGGTCAGATAGGCTCCCTAAAAAATCCTTACAAGACGGGCAGTGTGGGGAGCTGAGAGCCTGGTCTCTCAGCAATGCTGTCAGCTCCCTGGGGGGAGCCAGGCTGCCCCACAGGCTCCTGGTGGGCTGATCCCCGTTCCCCACCCAGGGCTTCTCCCTTCCCTGTTCCCAGACGGGAGCCAGGGGAAGCCGACCGGGGCTTCTCACCCTTGGGGAGTGGGGTCCAGCTGCCTGGCTACTCAGCCCCTCCCCCACCTGGAGCTGAGCACCCTTGTGAATTGTGATGTAATTAGGTTGACATAAGCTGCCCTATGTCGACCTAACTGTGCAATGTAGACCAGCCCTCAGACTGACTACTTGATTATACGCAGCCGTCACCCACCAAGGGACAAACTTCCCAGCTGGCAGAACAAAGGAACTAGGGCCTAGGTCCTCAAAGGTATTTAGGTGCCTCATGCCCAGTGATTTCAGTGGGAGTGAAGTACCTAAATGCCTTCGAGGATCAGGGCCTACGTTTTTCTCACAGGTAATGGAAAGCCAAAGCGTAGCTTGTCGGACATGCACGTTTGCTTGTTGCAAAAAACCAGATCAGGTAACCATAATCTCGGTTTCTGATCTAATCAGTGGAATGAAAAGTTTCCCCCTTTCCATTGCTGACACTGATGCGGTGCTGTGCCTTGTCTTAAGTTTAGGGTTTGACTACACTAGAAATATCATGCGACCTACATTAGGTCAACTTACAGCCATTGCAGTAATTACTGCAGTGGTGCATGTCCACTCTACCCTCCTTCGGTCGGTGGTGCATGTCCTCACCAGGAGCTCTTCCACCCACCTAAGGAGTGTTAATTAAAGCCCTGGCAAATTTTTGGGAAGGCACACACCCAGCTGGATTTTAGCGCTTTGTTTCTTAGGTGGCCATCTTGCTCTGGATAAGAACAAGGTGACTTCCATGTTGTGACTGTTTCTTGTTCTGCTATTCTAGGCAAAAGGCGGGAAAGTGAAAAGAGCGGGAATCAGTTATTGCTAGGTAACCGATTTCTATACCAACAAATGAATGGAGGGGCCAGGGGCTCCTGAGCGCTGGAATCTTTGGGGCTCAGGTGTCTAAAAGCTCGCTCTCTCTGTGGGGTAGTACACCTTCCACATTGGTTACTGCCTGCAGTAGCCACTCACTGAACGAAGTTGTCATCTTGGGGTTTATTAGTTATTTTCTTTTGGGGAGCAGACATGCACTCTCGGACTAGATCCGGTTAGTTAGACCTGACACTCACCCATAGACGACGCAGCGAGGGATAGGGTGGGTCTGAGACAGGGTTACTTACCTCCCTTTGATCCATCGGATTCTGCAGCCTCGTTTCCTGCAGTACCTAAAGGAGGCAGAAAAACATCTTTGCTTTATTGAGAGTGTGTGTGCATGTGTATATGTTAGTATTCCAAATCTCCAGGGTCCTTAATCCAGCCCCCTCCCCTTCCTTTCTTCTCCTTTAGTAATAAAGTGTTATTGTGAGTTCATACCCGTGTGGTGGTTTCTTTTATTCCAGCTCTGAGAGATGGGCTTAAGGGGGGACTCAGCGGGAGGTATACTGTAAGGCTCCCCAAAGTCTTCTGGTCAGATAGGCTCCCTAAAAAATCCTTACAAGAGGGGAAAGTATGGGGAGCTGATCACTTGATCACTACCTGTTAGGTTCACTCCCTCTGGGGCACCTGGCATTGGTCACTGTCAGAAGACAGGATACTGGACTGGATGAACCTTTGGTCTGACCCAGTATGGCCATTCTTATGTTCTGACAGCCCGGTCTCTCAGCTCTGCTGGCAGCTCCCTGGGGGGAGCCAGGCTGCCCCACAGGCTCCTGATCGGCTGATCCTCGTTCCCCACACAGGGCTTCTACCTTCCCTGTTCTCAGAAGGGAGCCAGGGGAAGTTGCCTGGGGCTTCTCACCCTTGGGGAGTGGAGGTTCCAGCTGCCTGGCTACTCAGCCCCTCCCCCACCTGGAGCTGAGCACCCTTGTGAATTGTGACATAATTCGGTTGACATAAGCTGCCTTATGTCGACCTAACTGTGCAATGTAGAACACCCCTCAGACTAATTACTTGATTATACGCAGCCGTCACCCACCAAGGGACAAACCTCCCAGCTGGTAGAACAAAAGAACTAGGGCCTAGGTCCTCAAAGGTATTTAGGTGCCTCATGCCCAGTGATTTCAGTGGGAGTGAAGTACCTAAATGCCTTCGAGGATCAGGGCCTACGTTTTTCTCACAGGTAATGGAAAGCCAAAGCGTAGCTTGTCGGACATGCACGTTTGCTTGTTGCAAAAAACCAGATCAGGTAACCATAATAGGTAGGTAACCAGTTTCTATACAAACAAATGAATGGAGGGACCAGGGGCTCTTGAGTGCTGGAATCTTTGGGGCTCAGGTGTCTAAAACCTCTCTCTCTCTGTGGGGTAGTACACCTTCCACATTGGTTACTACCTGCAGTAGCCACTCACTGAACGAAGTTGTCATCTTGGGGTTTATTAGTTATTTTCTTTTGGGGAGCAGACGTGCACTCTCGGACTAGATCCGGTTAGTTAGACCTGACACTCACCCATAGACGACGCAGTGAGGGATAGGGTAGGTCTGAGACAGGGTTACTTACCTCCCTTTGATCCATCGGATTCTGCAGCCTCGTTACCGGCAGTACCTGAAGGAGGCAGAAAAACACCTTTGCTTTATTGAGAGTGTGTGTGCATGTGTATGTGTTAGTATTCCAAATCTCCAGGGTCCTTAATCCAGCCCCCTCCCCTTCCTTCCTTCTCCTTTAGTAAATAAAGTATTATTGTGAGTTCATATCCGTGTGGTGGTTTCTTTTATTCCAGCTCTGAGAGATGGGCTTAAGGGGGGACTCAGCGGGAGGTATACTATAAGGCTCCCCAAAGTATTCTGGTCAGATAGGCTCCCTAAAAAATCCTTACAAGAGGGACAGTGTGGGGAGCTGAGAGCCTGGTCTCTCAGCAATGCTGGCAGCTCCCTGGGAGGAGCCAGGCTGCCCCACAGGCTCCTCGTGGGCTGATCCCCGTTCCCTACCCAGGGCTTCTCCCTTCCCTGTTCCCAGATGAGAGTCAGGGGAAGCCGACCGGGGCTTCTCACCCTTGGGGAGTGGGGTCCAGCTGCCTGGCTACTCAGCCCCTCCCCCACCTGGAGCTGAGCACCCTTGTGAATTGTGATGTAATTAGGTTGACATAAGCTGCCGTCTTGATTATATGCAGCCGTCACCCACCAAGGGACAAACTTCCCAGCTGGTAGAACAAAGGAACTAGGGCCTAGGTCCTTAAAGGTATTTAGGTGCCTCATGCCCATTGATTTCAGTGGGAGTGAAGTACCTAAATGCCTTTGAGGATCAGGGCCTACGTTCTTCTCACAGGTAATGGAAAGCCAAAGCGTAGCTTGTCGGACATGCACGTTTGCTTGTTGCAAAAAACCAGATCAGGTAACCATAATCTCGGTTTCTGATCTAATCAGTGGAATGAAAAGTTCCCTCCTTTCCATAGCTGACACTGATGTGGTGCTGTGCCTTGTCTTAAGTTTGGGGTTTGGCTACACTAGAAATATCATGCGACCTACATTAGGTCAACTTACAGCCATTGCAGTAATTACTGCAGTGATGCATGTCCACTCTACCCTCCTTGGGTCGGTGGTGCATGTCCTCACCAGGAGCTCTTCCACCCATCTAAGAGTGTTAATTAAAGCCCTGGCAAACTCTTGGGAAGGCACACACCCAGCTGCATTTTAGGGCTTTGTTTCTTAGGTGGCCATCTTGCTCTGGATAAGAACAAGGTGACTTCCATGTTGTGACTGTTTCTTGTTCCGCTATTCTAGGCAAAAGGCGGGAAAGTGAAAAGAGCGGGAATCAGTTGTTACTAAGTAACCGGTTTCTATACCAACAAATGAATGGAGGGGCCAGGGGCTCTTGAGCGCTGGAATCTTTGGGGCTCAGGTGTCTAAAAGCTCTCTCTCTCTGTGGGGTAGTACACCTTCCACATTGGTTACTGCCTGCAGTAGCCACTCACTGAACGAAGTTGTCATCTTGGGGTTTATTAGTTATTTTCTTTTGGGGAGCAGACGTGCACCCTCGGACTAGATCCGGTTAGTTAGACCTGACACTCACCCATAGACGACGCAGCGAGGGATAGGGTGGGTCTGAGACAGGGTTACTTACCTCCCTTTGATCCATCGGATTCTGCAGCCTCGTTACCGGCAGTACCTGAAGGAGGCAGAAAAACATCTTTGCTTTATTGAGAGTGTGTGTGCATGTGTATATGTTAGTATTCAAAATCTCCAGGGTCCTTAATCCAGCCCCCTCCCCTTCCTTCCTTCTCCTTTAGTAAATAAAGTGTTATTGTGAGTTCATACCCGTGTGGTGGTTTCTTTTATTCCAGCTCTGAGAAATGGGCTTAAGGGGGGACTCAGCGGGAGGTATACTGTAAGGCTCCCCAAAGTCTTCTGGTCAGATAGGCTCCCTAAAAAATCCTTACAAGAGGGGAGAGTGTGGGGAGCTGATCACTTGATCACTACCTGTTAGGTTCACTCCCTCTGGGGCACCTGGCATTGGTCACTGTCAGAAGACAGGATACTGGGCTGGATGGACCTTTGGTCTGACCCAGTATGGCTGTTCTTATGTTCTGACAGCCCGGTCTCTCAGCTCTGCTGGCAGCTCCCTGGGGGGAGCCAGGCTGCCCCACAGGCTCCTGATCGGCTGATCCTCGTTCCCCACACAGGGCTTCTACCTTCCCTGTTCTCAGAAGGGAGCCAGGGGAAGCCGACCGGGGCTTCTCAACCTTGGGGAGTGGAGAGTCCAGCTGCCTGGCTACTCAGCCCCTCCCCCACCTGGAGCTGAGCACCCTTGTGAATTGTGATGTAATTAGGTTGACATAAGCTGCCTTATGTCGACCTAACTGTGCAATGTAGACCAGCCCTCAGACTAACTACTTGATTATACGCAGCCGTCACCCACCAAGGGACAAACTTCCCAGCTGGTAGAACAAAGGAACTAGGGCCTAGGTCCTCAAAGGTATTTAGGTGCCTCATGCCCAGTGATTTCAGTGGGAGTGAAGTACCTAAATGCCTTCGAGGATCAGGGCCTACGTTTTTCTCACAGGTAATGGAAAGCCAAAGCGTAGCTTGTCGGACATGCACGTTTGCTTGTTGCAAAAAACCAGATCAGGTAACCATAATCTCGGTTTCCGATCTGATCAGTGGAATGAAAAAGTTCCCTCCTTTCCATTGCTGACACTGATGCGGTGCTGTGCCTTGTCTTAAGTTTACGGTTTGTCTACACTAGAAATATCATGCGACCTACATTAGGTCAACTTACAGCCATTGCAGTAATTACTGCAGTGATGCACGTCCACTCTACCCTCCGTGGGTCGGTGGTGCATGTCCTCACCAGGAGCTCTTCCACCCACCTAAGAGTGTTAATTAAAGCCCTGGCAAATTCTTGGGAAGGCACACACCCAGCTGGATTTTAGGGCTTTGTTTCTTAGGTGGCCATCTTGCTCTGGATAAGAACAAGGTGACTTCTTCTTGTTCCCCTATTCTGAGCAAAAGGCGGGAAAGTGAAAAGAGCGGGAATCAGTTGTTACTAAGTAACCGGTTTCTATACAAACAAATGAATGGAGGGGCCAGGGGCTCCTGAGCGCTGGAATCTTTGGGGCTCAGGTGTCTAAAAGCTCGCTCTCTCTCTGGGGTAGTACACCCTCCACCTTGGTTACTGCCTGCAGTAGCCACTCACTGAACGAAGTTGTCATCTTGGGGTTTATTTGTTATTTTCTTTTGGGGAGCAGACGTGCACTCTCGGACTAGATCCGGTTAGTTAGACCTGACACTCACCCATAGACGACGCAGCGAGGGATAGGGTGGGTCTGAGACAGGGTTACTTACCTCCCTTTGATCCATCGGATTCTGCAGCCTCGTTACCGGCAGTACCTAAAGGAGGCAGAAAAACACCTTTGCTTTATTGAGAGTGTGTGTGCATGTGTATGTGTTAGTATTCCAAATCTCCAGGGTCCTTAATCCAGCCCCCTCCCCTTCCTTCCTTCTCCTTTAGTAAATAAAGTGTTATTGTGAGTTCATATCCGTGTGGTGGTTTCTTTTATTCCAGCTCTGAGAGATGGGCTTAAGGGGGGACTCAGCGGGAGGTATACTGTAAGGCTCCCCAAAGTCTTCTGGTCAGATAGGCTCCCTAAAAAATCCTTACAAGAGGGGCAGTGTGGGGAGCTGAGAGCCTGGTCTCTCAGCAATGCTGTCAGCTCCCTGGGGGGAGCCAGGCTGCCCCACAGGCTCCTGGTGGGCTGATCCCCGTTCCCTACCCAGGGCTTCTCCCTTCCCTGTTCCCAGATGGGAGCCAGGGGAAGCCGACCGGGGCTTCTCACCCTTGGGGAGTGGGGTCCAGCTGCCTGGCTACTCAACCTCTCCCCCACCTGGAGCTGAGCACCCTTGTGAATTGTGACATAATTAGGTTGACATAAGCTTCTGTCTTGATTATATGCAGCCGTCACCCACCAAGGGACAAACTTCCCAGCTGGTAGAACAAAGGAACTAGGGCCTAGGTCCTCAAAGGTATTTAGGTGCCTCATGCCCAGTGATTTCAGTGGGAGTGAAGTACCTAAATGCCTTCGAGGATCAGGGCCTACGTTTTTCTCACAGGTAATGGAAAGCCAAAGCGTAGCTTGTCGGACATGCACGTTTGCTTGTTGCAAAAAACCAGATCAGGTAACCATAATCTCGGTTTCTGATCTAATCAGTGGAATGAAAAGTTCCCCCGTTTCCATTGCTGACACTGATGCGGTGCTGTGCCTTGTCTTAAGTTTAGGGTTTGTCTACACTAGAAATATCATGCAACCTACATTAGGTCAACTTACAGCCATTGCAGTAATTACTGCAGTGGTGCACGTCCACTCTACCCTCCTTCGGTCGATGGTGCATGTCCTCACCAGGAGCTCTTCCACCCGCCTAAGAGTGTTAATTAAAGCCCTGGCAAATTCTTGGAAAGGCACACACCCAGCTGGATTTTAGGGCTTTGTTTCTTAGGTGGCCATCTTGCTCTGGATAAGAACAAGGTGACTTCTTCTTATTCCCCTATTCTGAGCAAAAGGCGGGAAAGTGAAAAGAGCGGGAATCAGTTATTGCTAGGTAACCGGTTTCCATACCAACAAATGAATGGAGGGACCAGGGGCTCCTGAGCGCTGGAATCTTTGGGGCTCAGGTGTCTAAAAGCTCGCTCTCTCTGTGGGGTAGTACACCTTCCACCTTGGTTACTGCCTGCAGTAGCCACTCACTGAACGAAGTTGTCATCTTGGGGTTTATTAGTTATTTTCTTTTGGGGAGCAGACATGCACTCTCGGACTAGATCCGGTTAGTTAGACCTGACACTCACCCATAGACGACGCAGCGAGGGATAGGGTGGGTCTGAGACAGGGTTACTTACCTCCCTTTGATCCATCGGATTCTGCAGCCTCGTTACCGGCAGTACCTGAAGGAGGCAGAAAAACACCTTTGCTTTATTGAGAGTGTGTGTGCATGTGTATATGTTAGTATTCCAAATCTCCAGGGTCCTTAATCCAGCCCTCTCCCCTTCCTTCCTTCTCCTTTAGTAAATAAAGTATTATTGTGAGTTCATATCCATGTGGCGGTTTCTTTTATTCCAGCTCTGAGAGATGGGCTTAAGGGGGGACTCAGCGGGAGGTATACTGTAAGGCTCCCCAAAGTCTTCTGGTCAGATAGGCTCCCTAAAAAATCCTTACAAGAGGGGAAAGTATGGGGAGCTGATCACTTGATCACTACCTGTTAGGTTCACTCCCTCTGGGACACCTGGCATTGGTCACTGTCAGAAGACAGGATACTGGGTTGGATGGACCTTTGGTCTGACCCAGAATGGCCGTTCTTATGTTCTGAGAGCCCGGTCTCTCAGCTCTGCTGGCAGCTCCCTGGGGGGAGCCAGGCTGCCCCACAGGCTCCTGGTGGGTTGATCCCCGTTCCCCACCCAGGGCTTCTCCCTTCCCTGTTCCCGGACAGGAGCCAGGGGAAGCCGACCGGGGCTTCTCACCCCTGGGGAGTGGGGTCCAGCTGCCTGGCTACTCAGCCCCTCCCCCACCTGGAGCTGAGCACCCTTGTGAATTGTGACGTAATTAGGTTGACATAAGCTGCCTTATGTCGACCTAACTGTGCAATGTAGACCAGCCCTCAGACTGACTACTTGATTATACGCAGCCGTCACCCACCAAGGGACAAACTTCCCAGCTGGTAGAACAAAGGAACTAGGGCCTAGGTCCTCAAAGGTATTTAGGTGCCTCATGCCCAGTGATTTCAGTGGGAGTGAAGTACCTAAATGCCTTCGAGGATCAGGGCCTACGTTTTCTCACTGGTAATGTAAACGATTCTCTTTCCTACATGCATTTGTTCCCACCGTGCTGGGCCCCAGCCCCACATACACAGTGACAACGGTGTAGCATTTTTTGGCAGTTGAGAGAAAATCCCCTACAGACAGTGACAGTCCCCTACGGACAGCTTCTCCAATTGCTCCACCTAAGGTCAGGATTGACCGCACGTGCAGCAGCATCCCGGGCAGTGACAGGAATGATGGTACATCTTCCACCAACCCCTGTACCCGACTCCCTCCCAATCAACCTCCCCTTCCTCTCCCTGGGCCACCTCCTCCTCGAAAAGGACAGCTCCGTTTCCGCTGAGTTGTCCCATTGTTCCTGTGCCTTGGTTAAACCAATGCTTCAGAGGAAACACCACAGCAGCCATCATGCAAGGGATTCTGGGATGAAGCTAAGCCCAAGAGCAGCCTGTCATACAACAGCATGCAGCAACCGGGAGAACACCTATTTCGGAGGGGGAGACCAAGTGGGCAGAAGCTCGACAGCCAGAGAAGAGCCATTCATGCAGGGCTGGTTCCTCAGACGTGGTGCCCTACATGATCACCTACACAGCCCATAGCTAAGGCCTCTCCACCTAAGCTACAAGCAAGCAAGCCTGATCCTTAGGTCCGTGTCCCCCACAGAAGGGGCCTTGATGTGCGATGGGACACTGAAGGCCAAATCTTGAACCCCTTACTCAGGCAACACTCCCATTGGGAAGGCAGCCATCTGGGAAGCTTCCTAATGGTAGCTTTGCCCGAGTACAAAACTGAGTAAGGCCTGCAGGAGTTGGCCTGAGAACGAACCAGAAGTGGGTGCTATAGCAACTTCAAGATCGGCTAGCACAAATGGGCAGGACTTGAGCTGCTGGGCCAACATGCAATGACTTTGATAAGGAGTTGACATGACTGTGCATAGGCAGAAGGCCAGGATCCTGTGCTGATGCAAACGCTAGAATATCTTTCAGCACTGGCGAGGCTGTAGGACCCCAATCCAGTAATTACTGGTGGGGAGAAGAAGTACACAATTGTGTTGGAGGAGAAGACTGCTTTGAGCAGTTGACTGCATAATGAAGACGTTTCCTTTGAAAGGTGCCTCCCACGGCAAGGCGCCCGAGATAGATACATGGGCAGGGATGCGTCACTTGTTAAGACAGGCTACTTAATGATCCCAGAGTGTTGCGTTAAGCGGCAGCATTTGAGATGTCAGGTTGCAAGGGAGAACGTTCTTCTGCTGCGCTGGAGGTGGGGGATGCATCCAAACAGGGCTGGGTGGGGAGAGCTGGTCTCAGACAGGTCTTGAGGGCTTGCGTTTTGTTTTGCTCTATTCCTTTAGAGACATTGTGAAATGGGCTTGTGGCCTTCATTACTGTATAAAGCCACACAAAGGGCTGGCAGTGCAGAGGCTGCCTGGGGCACGCCAGGCTTGCCTTCAGGGAATACACGACAGTAGGGGCTTGCCAGGCCAGGCCTAGTGTCATAAGAGCCAGGATGGCAAGATTACACTAGGCTAGCCCTGCTGGTGAGCAGTATGCTCTTGACATGAGACGCAGACCAGACCAGGACAGGTACATTGAGATACATTTCAACACAGATCAAAAGACCCCAGGCTGGTTGCACTCGGAAACTGCAATGCAGGACAACTGTCAACTGCTGACCTGCCCCTTCTCTGTAATCAAGCATTTAATGTGCACACCACTGCCCCCTACTGAATGGACTTGGGACTACTCAGCTGTGCATCCTAGGTCCTATATTGTTAACAGCTGATGGAGATTCCCCTTTAGGTCAAGTGATAGAGCCTGAGCTTTTTGGAGCTCAGCAATATCTGAGTTTTATTCCTGCTGCTATATAAAGTTCCTAAGTGGTCACAGTATTGTTACATTTTAAATCAATATAGCTGAAGGTCACATTCCCTTTTCGCTACCTGCCAAGACCTGAGTTCAGGGTTCTCCATTTGCCCTTTGGCAGCAGACAATGTGGCAGGCACTGTGGGCAGAACACCCTTCAGGCTGCTCAGACTTTTGTGATGTCATCTACCTGCTGGGGAAAACACAGAATCCCAAATGTGGGTCCTAGCAGGAAAGAGGATTTTAAATGTATTGTAACCAGTCCATGCCCAGTTAGGACTACCTGGCATCATGCAATGCTGCATAGGATGGGAAGTTGGGTTTTCACGGCAACCATAGGACTGAGCTTGGATCCTCCTCCTACACAGCACTGGTAATCTAAGGCAGACATAGGAAAAACTCCTTCTCTCTTCTTTAAGCATCATTCCATCCACACGTGAGACCAACTACAGATCCAGGGCATTTGGAACACTGAAGTGCTGAAGTGACGAGCATTAAAAAACCCTAAAACTTTCCCTAGCTTCATTGGGAGTAAACTGTCTACATTCTTCAGATTCCAGGGGCAGGAAAATGCTCCCTAGTCACAGAAACTCGGGGTTTGGACTCTGTTGATATTGTACCAAATCTGTGGTCACGTCACAGCTGTCACAGTTGCAATGTCCCATCCACGTACCAAACTATCAGGAGTATGCTAGGCGGATAGGATATGACAAGATCACTTTGTTATGGGAAGAGAAGGGAGAGGCCTTTATGGAAGGTCAGATTCTGACTCCCTTTACTACTAGCTCACCAGCCAGAGGAAGGGCTTCACGGTCTGGCTAATAAAATTTCGTTAATAGGGAAACTAATAGGATTATATAGCCATTTCATTGGATTCTACAGAAATTACTTCAACCACCCCATCGAATTGAATAGAGGAGATCTCTCTATAGGGCTTTTTGAACCATCCTATAGAGTTCCAAAGCAGGGATATAGTATTCTACTATGTTCTACAGAACAATTTTTAAAAAGTCTATTTTTTATTAGATTCCGCAGACTTTTCGATAAAGGAAGGGCCATCATTGGTTCAAATGGTGCAGGCATCTCTCTCACACTGGCTGCCTTTTTTTTTTCTGGAACTGTGACTAGACAGCAGTCCCGGGAAAGGCTAAAAGTATTCTCCTGTCAGAAGCTGTCACACAGGTGGGCAGAAGACTATAAGTCAGGGGTTCTCAAACTGGAGGTCGGGACCCCGCAAGGCGTCACAAGGCTATTACATGGGGGGGGAGGGGTAAGCAAGCTGTCAGCCTCCACGCCAAACCCCACTTTGCCTCCAGCATTTATAATGGTGTTAAATATATAAAAACGTGTTTTTAATTTATAAGAGGGGTTGCACTCAGAGGCTTGCTATGTGAAAGGGGTCACCAGTAAAAAAGTTTGAGAACCACTGGTATAAGTAATACTTTTCACACACACACACACACAGCACTTTCTGCCTTTGTTTGCTGCCAGTAACATTCATTAGTCACCGCAGTGTGGGCTCACGTTAATTCCTGTATGTACAGGAAATTACGGAATGTGCAGAAGAGAGCATTCGGAACAATAATTCGGGTCACCAAACAGGGTGAGATTCCTTCTCTCACAGCTCACACAAAACACAAGGCCAGGTTCTGTTCCTCCCACGTTTTGTTGCAGTCCTATGTAGCTTGAGTCACTCCACACCTTGAGCACCACGCATGCGCAGCCCAGCACAAATAACTGAAGCCCCTTTCATCAGACGCTCTCAACACACTTTACCAAAGTTAACAGAGCCTCACAGCACCCCGGAGAAGTAGTTAAGTATTATTCTTACCCCAGTTTTACTGATGGGGAAACCAAGGGACAGAGAGGTTAAGTGATTTGAGTCCTGACTCCACACTGCGCTACTCTAGCCGCTAGACATGCTCCCAGGCAGGAACAATTTAAGGGAATGTACTTGCCAAACTGGGCTTTGGCTAGGATGCCATGCCTGCTCTGCGGGACCGCAAGTAAACAGGCCTCTGTTTTATATTGGAAGATATAGCACCGCCAGCAAAGTGGCCCCAACTCATGCTGTGGCCCAGGTTCAGGAACGAGCAGAATGCACCGTTACAGAACTGCCAGCATGGCCGTGATCCCTCACACCACATCAGAGCACGCATTTAATACGGCCCCAGAGGGAAGCGTGGCATCTGCTGAATACTCAGCATCGCTTCCTGAGGCAGCTGTGCTTTTCAAGGGGGGACTCCCACCTGAGTCCGATTCTCTGCTGCCTTACATCTTGTGTCGTCGTTTACATCCATGCTATCTGATCTGGTACCGTTTTACAACGCAAGGCAGCGGTGACTCTGGCCACAGCTATCTAGATCAGCATTTGAGAAACTCTGGCAAGCTGTGCCACCCTTCAGGAAAACAAAACCAACTGCCCCACCCCACCTCTCTACCAGAAAAGCTGGGTAACATGGGGGAACCTTTCACTGCCAGTTTGCCATGCCCCCAGGTGGTTCTTTGAACACCCCTCCCTACTCTCTGGGAAACACTGATTTATGTACTCATGTACCCTGGGTATCAGTGAGATGCTGATGCTTCTTCACCAGAAAAATCAGATGTGTTCTTCGCTCAAGTTAACTGACCCCAGGTAAAATCCTAGTGATGACAAAGCACAAAAGGGAAACAAACAGGATCAAAGTCAATGCCATTTTACACATTCTTTCACCAATTTCAGTGATCACCAGCGTCAGGTGGCATTTTCATTTAGGTTTAAATAGTAATATTTTTAAAAAGCTTTTGATAGGTGTCAGGTGGCCCCCAACACATCATTAAATAATACCATCAAACCCCAGCACCATTCGCATATCAGCACATAACATGTGAGGCTCATATTACTAGTGGGCCTTTAACATACTAGAAGGCCTGTACCAGTTTAACTATTTTGACTAGAGGTGTGCATTTTTACTGATACAGTGACTCTGCCAGCAGTACAAACTCCCCGGTGTGCATGCAGTTATACAAATAAAAAAGTGCTTTCTCCTGATATAACTTATTCCCCTTCTCATATGAGACTAGCTAGAGCACTTTAAGGACTTTTATACCAGCATAGCTGCTTGGGTTGCCAACTGTTTAATCACACAAAACCAAATGCCCTTGCCCCACCCCTTCTCCGAGGCCCCGCCCCACTCACTCCATCCCCCTTCCTCCACTGCTCGCTCTCCCCCACCCTCACTCACTTTCACTGGGCTGGGGCAGGGGGTTGGGGTGCAGGCTCTGGGAGGGAGTTTGGGTGCAGGGGGGGTTTCAGGGCTGAGGCACAGGGTTGGGGTGTAGGAGGTGGTGAGGGGTGCAGGCTCTGGAAGGGAGTTTGGGTGCAGGAGGGAGCTCAGCGCTGGGGCTGGGGGTTGGGATGCAGGAGCAGGTTTGGGCTCCGGGAAGGGGCTCAGGGCTGGAGCTGGGGGTTGGGGTGCACGAGGGGATGAAGGGTGTGGGCTCCGTCCATGCAGTGCTTATCTCGGGCAGCTCCCAGTCGGCGGGGCAGTGGGGCTAAGGCAGGCTTCCTGCCTGCCCTGGCCCCGCGCCGCTCCCGGAAGCAGCTGGCACGTCCCTGTGGCGCCCAAGGATGGGAGGGCGCTCTGCATGCTGTCCCTGCCTGCAGGAGCTGCGGATTCGGCACTAGGGGCGGGGGCAGCATGCAGAACCCCCTGGCCCACGCCCAGGTGCTGCAGGGACGTGCCGGCCACTTTTGGGAGTGGCACAGAGTCAGGGCAGCCAGGGAGCCTGCCTGAGCTCCGCTGTCCCGCCAGACTTTTAGTGGCCTAAAATCTCCTAGTTTGGCTTCAGTAACCTCCGGAAGATAGAGCCCAGTTCTGGGAGACTCCCAGCAAAACTGGGAGGGTTGGCAACCCCAATAATTGCATCCAGGCTAGAGGGGTTGTACTGCTTTCCCTATACTGGTACTTGTTTGTCTAGACAAGGCCTACATAGGCTTGATAATGTTATAGACAACACACAGTGGCCACCCTTAAAACAATCCATTTGCCTTAGTCACTAACAAAAATACTGAGGTCATATTATTTAAAGTTCCTAAATTGCCCCTCATTTGGATACACATTGGGATTGTTCACCCCAGATATTCCCGCACTCCAGACCCAGGGGAAAACTCCCTATTGTTATGTTTCAAAGAGAAAGTCTTCAGACGATAGTTTCTCAAAACGCTTCTGCCCATATATATATACAAAAATTTATTTATTTATTTAAGGCTCCTTTCTGTTAAGCTATTCAGAAACCAGTAATTTTCTTTTCATCAAGGTGTATGTGGACCCTGTACAGCAGAAGCCACTTAAATCAGTCTCCTGATAAATGGCCTGCCTGCTAAATTGTGATAATAACTCGTGCATAGACTTAATATGGCTCTAAACAATGGCAAAAGGGCAAATCTTGTTAATAACTTTAAGCCAAGTTCCCTCCTCTGTTCAACCAGATGAAATCAACTTGGAAGACAGCATTTGGCCCTTTATTATTAATATTATAGGCCTGATCGTCCCACTGCAAGATACAAGACGCCCCCACTGATCTCAATGGGAGTTACTAGTACGCAAATGTTTATGCTAACATAATTCTACCCACTTGACTAAGTCACTCATGATTCACACCAGTGTAAATGAGAGGAGAATTGGGCACACTTCAAAATGTCTGATTCTCTACTGCCTCGCATCCCTATTTACACCTGTGCAAGTTGGATGTAATGTGCTACCAACCCAGACAGGTAGAATTCTCCATGCACTTTGCGATCACTCTGCACAGGAGTAAATCAGCAGGAACAGTGGAGGCCCTGAAAAACCAGGCCCTACTATGGTTTCTAAACCAGTCTATCGCCCCTTGCTTAATTGTACAGCAATTCATGAAGTAACAGTGAACCTCTCCCAGATCAACAAGAGCCCCTTGAGCTTGTGAGAACTGGGACAATTAGATTATCACTCTGCCATTAACATTGTCAGAGTACAATACAAACTTGAACTGCCTAATCCCTCCAGCACCACCATGAAAAAGTGAGCATGCATTATTATCCCCAGTTTACAGTTTGGGAAACTGAGACACAAAGAGCTTACTCTGACTTGTCAGAGATGTTGAGTGATTTGACTAAGGCCACAAAAGGAGCCAGTGATAGAACCCAGGAACTCTTTGCTTCTAGTCCACGGTTCAGACCACTAGACCTCATTGCTTCACCCCTCTGACTTGTTCCTAGGTCAGACAAGATTTGTGCCAGGGAAGCCAAATGTGTTGCATTTACCTGTTTCATGCAAATGAACCAACACATATTAAAGGAATTAGCCAATGAGAGTGGGGGTCTAGAAGAAAACATTCTGATATATAGGGCTGGTAGTGGGGTTCAGTGATTAGAGCAGGGGGCTGGAAGCTAGCTGTTTTGCATTCTACTCCTGCCTCTTACTCACTGTGGGATTTTAAGTAGGTCACATCCCCGCTCTATGCCTCTGTTTGCCCATCTGTAAAACAGGGACAATAATTCTTATTTACACGCAGGCGTAATGCAAGGATCAATTCTCTACTGTTTATAAATTACCTTGCAATCCTCGCATGGAAAGCGTGTTGCCATTTGAATCAGCAACACAGTCACTTCCCAGAATGCAATCTGGGTTTTCCTTGGTATGCAATCAGCCATGGTGCATGCAAATTAGACACATAACTGCATCGCATGAAGGTTTTGTGCACACTCACTACCTTCATGAGGCTCCCTGTGGTCAATTGTTCTTTTTTCAGAAGAACAACAATGTGGCTCACTTGCTTTTGGTTATTTGACGGAGCAATTCATTTACAAGCTTTGCAATTGTCATGAGAGTGATAAACGCACTACGTGCACAGAGGGTAAAAGCCAGCCATTGGGAAGGACTGGATGCGGTACTGCCAACCTCAAACATTCAAAAATCACGAGATTGGCTTAAAAATCATGCATTTTTTAAAAAAATACCGGGTTCTTTTTATTTGCTTTCTGTTTTTTTCAGATGTTAGGGCGACCTTGCTTCACATTTTCAAGCTTTGCTCTGCAATCATGAGGGCTAGAAACTCAATTTTAAATGAAAGTTGTGCTTCTGCTGCAGTACTATGATTCCAGAAGCTAGGGCTTTACGAAAAAACACTAAATTATGACACTTGCAATAAAATCACGAGAGCTGGCATGAAATGGATGAAATTCAATAAGGACAAATGCAAAGTACTTCATTTAGGAAGGAACAATTGGTTGCACACATACAAAATGGGAAATGACTGCCTAGGAAGGAGTCCTATGGAAAAGGATCTTGGGGTCATAGTGGACCAAAGGCTTAATATGAGTCAACAGTGTAACACCGTTGCAAAAAAAGCAATCATCATTCTGGGATGTATTAGGAGGAGTGTTGTAAGACATGAGAAATAATTCTTCCTCTCTACTCCGCACTGATTAGGCCTCAGCTGGAGTATTGTGTCCAGTTCTGTGTGCCACATTTCAGGAAATATGCGGACAAACTGGAAAAAGTCCAGAGAAGAGCAACAAAATTAAAGATCTAGACAACATAACCTATGAGGAAAGATTGAAAAAATAGGTTTGTTTAGTCTGGAAAAGATGACAGAGGGGACATGACAGTTTTCAAGTACATAAAAGGTTGTTACATGGAGGAGGGAGAAAAACTGTTGTTCTTAACCTCTGAGGACAGGACAAGAAGCAATGGGCTTAAATTGCAGCAAGGGCTGTTTAGGTTGGACTTTAGGAAAAACTTCCTGTCAGGGTGGTTAAGCACTGGAATAAATTGCCTAGGGAGGTTGTGGAATCTCCATTATTGGAGATTTTTAAGAGCAGGTTAGACAAACACCTGTCAGGAATGGTCTACATAATACTTAGTCCTGCCATGAATGCAGGGGACTGGACTAGATGACCTCTTGAGGTACCTTCCAATCCTATGATTCTATGACTAGAGGACACATCTTCTCCCCAACATAAAGTGATGCACTTAAAACACAGGCCGAATTCCACTGTCACTTAGGCTGCAATAAACAAACTCCCAGGGAGTTGGTGGAATTAAACCTCTGTGAGGGGAAATTCAAACCCACATCTACCAAAAGTAGCAGAGGGCTGGAATTATACAGAGAGGCCATCTCCTCTTGGAGATTAATTACACACAAATTGATAGGCCCTGAAAGCCAAATTGCAATTTAGGGGAACAAAGCGAGATCAGTGAGCATTACAGCGAGTTCTCTTCCAACAGACGCTTTATTATGGATGTGCGTCTAGAAGCAGATGTTCCGGCACCCTGACTGCCAGCTCTTAGAAATAAAGACACCCCTTCCAACTCATTATCACGTGCCTCTCCTGCTCCAGGCGGTCTGAGTGCTGCGTTTTACAGTAAGTGGCACAGAGATAGTTTTTATAATTCATTTGCCCTCTCTTTGCCCCCTGAAGTACTGTCACCAAGCTGTCACCAGCATCTGCGACACAGAACTGGAGCTCTCTTGGCTTGTGGCCATACAGAGCAGCACCACGTCTGTTCTGTATGCGATAGTACAGCTTTTCGCACAGTGGAGCCCCAAACCCGGACTGGGAGCGCTGGGTACTACTGCAATACAAATACATAAGAATAAGACGCTATTATAAAGCAGCCACATCTAGGTAGCCAGGGAATCTAGACAGAGGACCTGCCAGGCCATAATCTCCCTCTCAACTGAAGGCATCTGTCAGCCACAAGGTCCCCTTGGATGCCCTGATATTGGGTGTCCCTCTCGATCCCCATGTAACAGCTTCCGTCCATTTATAACAGGCCAGGAGATTGCTCCCTTCTCTGACAGACCGGCCCTAGCCACAGTGATCTACACCTTTCCCACCTCCACCCCACTCTGTGCAAGATTCGACACCTAGGGCTGGCCATGAAAGCCACGTGACAGTTCCAGCAGGGTCAGATGCAGCAGCCCACCTCCTAAGTGACACAGGCCATCCACAACTCATCGCCCCGGGGCTTTGTCCCCCACAGTGCTCACCCATCCAAGGCTGAGTCCAAATCAAGTTCCCAGGCCTCAGCTACAAAGCCCTAGCTGGGTCAGATGCCCATTTATCCCAGCGACAGCCTCTCAGAACGGCAGCTCCACTCAGCCAGCACAGACCATAGGGTACACCTCACAGGGGCTAGGGGCAGAGCTTTTACAGTCACAGAGCCAGCGTCTGCCGGAGACTAGGCTGGACAAGTCCTGGGCACATGTTCTGGGCTGGGGTCCCATCTCCACCTGGAAAATGAGCCTTCTCATAAGAATCTCTGAAGGGGAAAGAGGCAGGAAAGCTACAGTCCTGTGCCTTTAAAAACTGTGTAGGAAGGTGATATCTAAAACATTTGTTCTTCTGTAGAAACAAGGGCTACTCCCACCCCAGACACTTCCGTTTTTAAAGGCTTGCTTCCCTAATTGGGCCCTTCCTCCCGAGCCTCGCAGGTCATATATTTCCTTTGGGGCAGGTTGATGTCCTTTTTCCTCTTAAGGGAAGCTCACTAACCCCCTCTGTAGATTGCTGGGTTCAGGGCACAGACTTCCTGTCAGGTAACCTATCTAGCATACCTTACGTACAATACATAACCCACATTTATCCTTTCTTTCCCCCTGCTCCAATCATTGGCTAGAAGGCAGGTGTGAGATATTATTACATCCTTGCAATTCTTCTTATAGCCCAGTTCTTCACACTGGAACTAGAATAGGGGGTGATAGAAGATCATAGAATATCAGAGTTGGAAGGGACCTCAGGAGCCCGGTCCAACCCCCTGCTCAGAGCAGGACCAATCCCCCAATTTTTGCCCCAGATCCCTAAACGGCCCCCTGCAGGATTGAACTCACAACCCTGGGTGTAGCAGGCCACTGCTCAAACCACTGAGAAACTCAACGTTGTTCAGTAGAATTCATCCTACAGGGGAGAAGGATTTTTAAAAGGGCCAGGGCTGCTCCTCTGCAGAGGTCACTCTTTGTACTACACTTTGGGGGTGTGTGCACCTAAATATTGCGGTGACAAGCACCTTCAGGGGGTATAATAAATATTAACCAATCATTAACAACAGACCCTCCAAAGGTTCCCAGGATGCAGGCAGTGGGCTACCCAAGTTTTTACTTTATTACTGGTATTTTCCCTTCAGTGCTCTTTAAACCCAATTTGATTTGCATTTTGTACTGAGTGGAAGACAGGTCAGTGCTCTGCAGACGCTGTTGGGAGCTGAACCATACCTGTGGACTTTGTATTATTCCATCAAAAAATGACTACATTTGAAAGGACATTAAGCAGTCCAGACTCAGGCAACACCAGAGCCCCCTTATGCATTACAATTCTGCTGGTCTGACATGGTGTAATTCTTCTGGGTCTGATTCTCCACTCACTCCCCACCTTGTAAATCGGGAGTAACTCCACTGAGGCACACGTCCTCCGTGAGGGCTAGCTCCCTGCCAAATTTAAACCCTCTAGTCATGGTCATTTTGTTATTATTGTTTGTATTACTGTAGCATCTAGAATAGGGTTGCCAGGTGTCCGGTTTTCGACCGGAATGCCCGGTCGAAAAGGGACCCTGGCGACTCCAGTCAGCACTGCTGACCGGGCTGTTAAAAGTCCAGTTGGCGGTGCAGGCAGGCTCCCTACCCAGTTCCGTGCAACTCCTGGGAAGCTGCCAGCATCTCCCTCTGGCTCCTAGGCGGAGGGACGGCCATGGGGGCTCTGCACACTGCCCTCACCGCCAGTGCCAGCCAGATCCGTGGCCAATGGGAGCTGAGTGGGCAGTGCCTGCAGGCGCAGGCAGCGCGCAGACCCATGTGGTCACGCTTCCGCTTAGGAGCCGGAGGGAGATGTCGCTGCTTTCTGGGAGCCGTCTGATGTAAGCACCACCCGGAGCCTGCACTCCAAACCCTCTCCTGCACCCTAACCCCTTGCCCCAGCCCTGAGCACCCTCCTGCACCCCAAACCCCAACCCCACCCCAGAGCCCACACGCCCAGCCAGAGCCCTCACCCCCCCTACACCCCAACCCCCTGCTCCAGCCTGGGTCCCCCTCATTTCTGGCCCCACCCCAGAGCCCACACCCCCAGCCCAGAGCCTGTACCCCCTCCCACACCTCAACCCCCTGCCTCAGCCCGCTGAAAATGGGCAAGTGAGGAAGGGTTGGGAAGAGCTAGTGACAGAGGGAGGGGGTATGGAGTGAACAGAGGCATGGCCTCAAAGAAAGGGTGGGGGGCAAGGGTGTTCAGTTTTCTGCAAAGAGAAAGTTGGCAACCCTAGCCTAGAGACACCAGTCGAGATCGGGACCCCATTGTTCTAAGCACTGAACAGACACGTCGTGAGAGACAGTCCCTGCTCCAAAGAGTTTACAATCTAAATCAGGGGTCTCAAACTCATATGACCACGAGGGCCACATGAGGACTAGTACATTGGCCCGAGGGCTGCACCACTGACCACGCCCCCACACCACGGCCCCGGTCCCGCCCCCACTCCACCCCTTCCGTGAGGCCCCACCCCTGCCCCGCCTCTTCCCTGCCCCCATTCCAACCCCTTCCCTGAAATCCCCACCCCAACTCCACCCCCTCCCTGCCCCCAGAGCGTGCAGGAGGGCTGCGGGGTGCGTCAGGGGGCTCAGGGCAGGGGGTCGGGGAGCAGGGTGTCAGGGTGTGGCAGGCAGTTCAGGGCAGGGGGTTGGGGTGCAGGAGGGGTGCAGGGTGCAGCAGGGGGCTCAGGGCAGGGGGTTGGGGTGCAGGACGGGTGCGGCTCAGGGCAGGGGATCGGGGTGCAGGAGGGGTGCAGGGTGCGGCAGGGGCTCAGGGCAGGGGGTCGGGGTGCGGCAGGGGGCTCAGGACAGGGGGTTCAGTTGCAGGAGGGATTCGGGGGGCGATCCGGCACCTGGAGTGGGGGGGGCACAGGGGTCTGTACCTGGAGGAGCAGCCAGGGCAACACACAGAGCCCTTGCCCCCCCACCTCCCCCAAGTGCTGGCCGCTTCCCGGAGCAGCGCGGGGGCAGGGCAGGCAGGCAGGGAGCCTGCCCTGCCCCCAGTGCACGCCAGGCTGGAGCTGCTCTAGGTAAATGCTGGAGGAGCGGGGGTGCTGCGGGGAGCTGGCGGGCTGCAGAAAATAACCCCGCGGGCCGCATGCAGGGTTTGAGACCCCTGATCTAAATAGACAAGACAGTCGCAGGGTGGGAGGGGAACAGAGGCACACAGAGATGACATACTTCGCCTCAGGGAACGTAACAGGTCAGTAACAGAGCTAGGACTAGAACTCATGTTTCTTGACTTCCAGGCCACTGCTCTACCCACTAGACTACACTGCCTCTTAGCACTAGGGTTGATCACCAGAAATTTTTTACATGACGGAGAAGTTCATTATTCCTTCCCCGCCCCCAGAAAAAGGGCTAATCCCATTTTTGCTTCAGCTTGTCACAATAATTCACCTTCGGACAGAGACCAGGGCCAAAAAATTCCAGCTCATAAAATGAAAGAGCAACTGAAAATGTTGTAATATTAACGCCCAAGCAACCTTAACTGGAGCTACGGCTTGTACTCCAGCTGGAATAGATAGTGAGAATTTCCCACCAGTCTATTACTGTTTTTAGGTAGGGATACATCTTCCTGGAGGGCAGAGGGAAACATTAAGAGATCTGAGCATAGCACTAAAGCAAATAATTATGCAATTAGAACTACTAAAAGTTGACAAAGCTCCAGGCGCAGATGAATTGCACCCCAGAATAATGAAGGAAGCAGCAAGAGAAATAGAAAAACCTCACTTCAGTGGCAGGGGAGGCTGGGAGAAGGGACAAAATGATAATATTTAGTACAAGGAAAAGGAGAGGGATTTTAAAATTAAGCTCATGATTGACATATGGTACGGGCTGCGCCTGTGAGGTGCTGGCAAATCCCATTGACTTCAGTAGAAGTAGCAGGACCTCAGCATCTCTCAGGTGCAGACTCAAGTCTGCTTGAGTATGTGTCTGAGGGACTATCTACATTGCATTTAAAAACTCACAGCTGGCCTGTGCCAGCTGACTTGGGCTAAGGGGCTGTTTAACTGCAGTGTAGATGTTCAGGCTGAGGCTGCAGCCAGCGCTCTGGGACCCTCCCACCTCGCAAGGTCCTTGGGCTCAAACATCAATACCACAATTAAACAGTCCTTTAGCCCGAGCCAGCTGGCACAGGACAGTCACAGGTTTTTAACTGCAGTGTAAACAGACCCTTACAGACAGGAAACAATTACAGCATGGGAACTAGGTGGCTCAGGGGCTTGGCTGCAGCATTTCTAAGCGTCTGATTCAACTCCAGCCTAGGTTAGGAGTGCAGAATACCTGCGATCATCTGACAGCTCTTGGTGATCTACTACACAGCATTAGTCTTGCAGAGAAGTGTCCATCCACATCACAACCCCCACCCCCAAAAAGAATGAACTCTGGCCACCCCCGGTGAAAGTCTTAAAGAGAGTTTTCATTCTCCACACACAAAGCACAACCACGAACTTAGAGTTTACATGAAGAGAAAAAAAAAACAACAAAGCAAGAAAGAACAGAAGTAAAGTCTCCACCAGTGCGAGCAAGAGCACAGTGTCTCCTCTGCAACAAGCTGCAGCTGAACCAACCACAAAATGGCTGCTATCTCCAGCAAACTCCTAGGGAATTAAAAGTGCAGTGCAGCCAATAAATAAAATGACCAGAGTACATAATCTGTCAGTGCAAGCACGGAGCCACGGAGGGTGACCAGACTGCCCATCCATACGGTCTCTCCAGGTCAAAGATGAGGCACGCTGGCAGGGCAACAGAGCGGAAACTTACCTCGAGGCTGCCCATTCTTTGGCTAAATAGAGAGCGTCAATCTCCAGGTCTTCACGCCAGCAACTCTCACAGGCACTTAATGCCCTTAAAAATGTAAGGAGAAAATCCTGGCAATGGCAAAACAATCAGATGGGGCAGTTATTCAAAGCAGGGGGAAGGCAGCAGGTTGGGGAGTAGCCACAAGAGTCAATCTGAGGGCCAGGATGTTGTATATAAATGACCACAAAGTGTTAGTTTCAAGAGTGGGACAAGTCTGATGATAATATTGGGGAAAGGTATTTGGGAGGAAACAACAACAAAAAGACAGATCAAATCAGCTCCAGGTGGAGCCCATATATTTAGCTTCACGCAACAATGCGGTGGAGAACTGCTAGATTTTAAAATAAGAATTACCAAACTGGATCAGACCAGCGGCCCATCTAACTGTGTTTCCTGTCTCTGGCAATGGCCAGCCCCAGATACCTAAGAATGCACTAAAATCCCTGTAATGGACAAGTAATAGAAATTGGAGAAGTTTTTCCGAAGCCCCCCAGTGAGCATTTGGCTTATGCCCTGAAGCATGACGCTATATGACCCTCATCATTGTTATCCTAACTAATGGGAACAGTGGATGTGCTCAATAGGTCCATCAATGGCCATTAGCCAGGATACATAGGGATAGTGTCCCTAGACTCTGTTTGCCAGAAGCTGGGAGTGGGCGACAGGGGATGGATCACTTGATGATTACCTGTTCTGTTCATTCCCTCTGGAGCACCTGGAACTGGCCACTGTCAGAAGACAAGATTATGTTACGGTTATGTTTCAATATCCCCATCCTTTCTTTAATGGATCAATGGACTCCCTTGGCAGTGAGTTCCACAGGTAGCTAGGCACTGTGTTAAAGTACTACCTTTTGCCAGTTTCAAATTTGTTGCCTTTCAATGTAATTGATTGTCCTCTTGTTATTATATTATATTATTATATTGTCCTCTTGTTGTTATATTGTCCTCTTGTTATTATATTATATTGTCCTCTTGTTATTATATAAAGGGCGAAAAAAGGGATGCCAAATTTACCTTCTCTATGACATTAATTTATTGCAAAGAACATCACAAGAGAAACCAGAAAAATAACCTGAAGCAGCTGGTGACTGACTATTATGCTAAGAGTCCATCTGCAGAGACAAATTTATCACAATAGTACACAGTTATAACATAGCTTAGTCTTGCCTGTGTGGAAAGCACCAATCCATGCTATAATACGAGATTCCATTAACATGCCTATGACACGGCTGGGTCGTGCCGACTCAGTGGGATATAGCCTTGTGTCCCTTGGATGGGGACACACGAGATTCAACAGCAGGTAGATATTAGCAAGGTGCACACTGCCTGCAGCTCAGCTCATCTTATTATATAAGAGAGATTGTGCACAGGGAGGGAAAACGTAAGTGACTTGGATACTCCAGGATCTTAGCAATTCAATAAAGCTAAACAAACAAGGTCACCATTCTGAAGAAAATAGGACATTGAGAGACAACCGCTGGGAGGTGCGCAGAATTCACAAGAGGGGGAACGGAGACAATAGACGCCCCAGAGCTATTTGCACCCCCGTCAATGAAAATAACAAGAGGGTGGGGTCGTGAACTCTTCCTAAAGGAAAGGGCAGGCGCTCCAGGAATTCAGAAACTTTTTTTTTTTAAACAGGGAAAAGTGGCTAATTATGGAAGAAGCTACCTAGGGCAGCCACAGGAGCAATGGGTATAATCAGGCTCTTAGAAAACAGACATCGGGGCAAGCATGTAAAAGGAAAAAGTTACCAGGGTTTCAAACAAGTGAACAGAGCTAGATGGGGCCAGACATTCTCATACACCGAGTAATTTGGCTGGGTCTGTTCCCTGCTTCCTTCAAATTCTTAACTGTCCCAGGATGTTTGGATCTTGGATGATCTGAACTTAGCCAGGAGCAGCATGAGTGATAGCCAGACATTTTGGGGGACTTTTCAGCCCCGCATGTCGTTAGCTCCTAGCAGTGTAGGGCCTATCACACCCAGCAGAGCTGTTCTGATCTCCCCAGGCTATCAGCCTCCCTCTCTGGTCACGGAGACAGAAGTTCGCAGAAAGAAAGGGGGTGGTATACACGCACTCAGCTTGGGAGATAAGAATGGTCTGAGAAGGAACCAGCTTGGACCTGTTTTACCCTCCAGTGTTGGGCGAGGTTAGGAGGGGTAAGGCAGGTGGCAGCAAAGGCAGAATTCAGATCCTCCTGCTCCAGAAGCACAACCCCCTTCTATTTGACGTAGAAGGCAAATCTCTATTTGGTTAAGTAGGGTGACCAGATGTCCCGATAAAACCAAATGTCCTGATATTTAACCCTTTGTCCCACGTCCCGATTGATGTATGATCAGGACACCATTTGTCCCGATATTCAGGAAAGGAGGTAAGCGGGAGGGAGGCACCGACTCTGTGGGTGCTCCGGGGTTGGAGCACCCACCGGGAAAAATTAGCTGGTGCTCTGCACCCACCAGCAGCCAAGCTCCCCTCTCCTCGCCTCCTTCTCTCCTCCCAGTGTGCCGCGTCCCCACTCCTCCCCCTCCTTCCCAGCGCTTCCCGCCGCCTAACAGCTGTTTGGCGGCACTTTGGACTTTCCGGGAGGGAGGGGGAGGAGCGGGGATGCGGCGCACTCAGGGGAGGAGGCGGAGAAGAGACAGGGCAGAGGCGGGGACATGGGGGAAAGGGGTGGAATGGGGGCAGGGCGAGGGCGGTGCGGGGTGAGAACCCACCGGGCAGAGGGGAAGTCAGCACCGTAGGGTTGAGTAGCAGGCGGGTGGGTGAAGAGGTGAGCGGCGAGCCAGCAGCAGGAGCGGTGGAGGGGAGTAAGGATGCGAGCGGTGGGTGGGGGACTGAGGAGGGATACAGCATTACAGCAAGCCAGCAGCAGGTCGGGGGATGATGAAGGGCGTGCTGGAGGGGGGACCGAGCAGGACCTGGGGCAGGATCTGGGAGCAGCAGGGGTGGACTGTGGGCAGGGCTGACAGCACCCCAATGTGTCCCGATATTTCACTATTCTGATCTGGTCACCCTAAGGTGAAGGGACCTATGATACACAGTTAGGCCTTTCCAGGTCCATTCAGCAGAGCGCTGCCCTGCACGTTCTCACTAGCCAGGCCATCACAATGACCCCCAGGTGAATGGGTAAGGCATCTGGCACCTTCCCCCCAGGGCCCTCCGTGCTCGGAGCTGGCACTCTGACAGGGCAGCACTCACCTCCGCTGCCCTGAGTTCTAAAGGGTGCAACATCTCAGATGATGCTCACAGCATCCCCCCAACCTGCCTTGGTTTTCCCTGCTCTGTCAGAACACAGTCACGCTCTGCGTGCAGCTGTAGTTCCCCCGCACAGGCTGGCACAGGAGCAAACTGACAGCTTGATGGCTCGGTGACAGAGTAAACAGAGGACCTTGGACACAGGGACAGCAGCTGGGCACAGACAGAGACTCTTGCATGGGACGGTTGGTGCCCCAGATGAGGAGGAAACAAAGTCAGAATTGCTGCAGGCAGATGGAACTGCACTCGAATCAGTGGAGTGGCTCAGAAGCGTAGGCTCCATGCAGTCCTCTCTGCTCACGTCAGAGCAGGCCAAACCCATCAGAATCCAGCCAGGGGGTCCGCTGCAAGCAGCCTCCTTCTTCCTGATCCTTCAGACGCTCCTCTGACCCAAATCAGTGGGGCTCTGAGGCATGTGTGCGGAGGGGAGGGGAAGCAGCCATTCTCCCCACTCTCATCTCCCCTCCTACCCACAGGGATCTCCCCATTGTAGATAATAGTGATGGGGTTCAGCACTGTCTTCTGTGCTGTCCCCATCTGCCAAAACACTCATCTCCCCCACGTACATACAGTGGATCGGCTCTCAAAGGCGCCCCACTGCCAGAGGAGAAGGGGGTTCCCCTGGGAAGTAGCTAACCAGCATCAAGTCTCTTTCTGCAAGTCTCAAGATCTGCAGGATTTGCCACGTTGGGTGGGTTTCACCCCATCCACTGTTGGGGGGGATCTCTCTCTTGACTGCAAGCTCCCACGGTTTTAATGTCACAAGTGATGGGGAAACTATTCCACAGCCTCAGAGATCTCACTGACCCTAATTAATCTCATACGCCTGCCAAAAAGCCCTACGCACACAAGCCCCACAGGGTGTATGTCACAAACGCAGGGGCTAGAGCCCAAAGCTTCACAGAGCTTCAAACCAGGTGCCAGGCTCATGTACAGTGTTTAGAAAACAGCTGCAGCATCACTTCAGCCACCGGCATGAATAATAATAACAATTCTTCAAAGAAACCCCCCGGAATTAAAATAAACTACGATGTCGCATCGCTACAGGTCCTTTCATCCAAGGACGTCCAGGTGCCTTGCAAACCATTCATTAATTAAGCCTCCAAACCACCCGGGGAAGAGGGGTATACAGTTACTGTATTCATTTCACTCTTTGGGGAATCACCAGCACAGCGCAATTTCAGGAACTTGCCGAAGGTTACACCGGGGACAGAATGCCGGAGTCCCAACTCCACCTCCACCCGCTAACACAAGTAACAACCACAACTTGTGTTGTCCACATTACAATTTAATGTGTTAGTTAACACTCGTCTGCCAATGTGTTTAAAAAAAAAAAATCCACCTTTGTTCCTAGTGTAGCCCCACCCTGGCGACTCTCCTGTTTTGACCACAATCCCCTCCCAGCAGCCTGTTGCCCCTTCCTATAATGCAATAAATATCGTGAATATTTGAATGAAAAGCAAGATCACTCAAAGTTTCAGCAGTTCATGCACAGACCCTTAGATCGAACCAACCTTTGGCTTCTTTGGAAATGCTGTAGCTCTGGGACTGAAGAGGGGGAGTTTTAGAGACACGAGTTTAAACCTTGGGTGAAGGGACTGTGATGGCTTTAGATTAAGCGAGCAGCGGGCCTATAGGGAAAATCCAGTCCTGCCATTTCCAGTAAAGATTATTTGAGGCTTTGATTCTTTTTATTCTAAAGATAAAGGGGTCAAATTTTTCCTCCCACGTCAACACCACCCCCATATCCTCTAATGGAATTTAAAAAATCTAACAAGCGTCCCATGAACATGCTGAAACAGGCATCTTTGGGCCTTTCTCAACAGATTGTCTGAATCTGAGGAAATTATGCTTCAGACCATCTCCATGTGTATGCTGTGCCAGCCGGACTCTGATCTGACCTACCCCAGTGTCAATCAGGAGTAGCTCCATTGAAACCAGTGGATCACCCTGGTGTGAGCTCAGCATCGGGCCCAGATTACATAGGAAAACAGCCTTAGCAAAAAACAGCGGTGTTTTTAAACCTGCAACACCATAGTCCTGATGCTGAGCTGCCTTGTGCACTGTGCTGTCATTTATTTACCGCTGTGCGAAGCCAGGGTAGAACACTGCCAAATCAGAACCCTCCACTCGTGTGCACAGGTGATAGTGTTTCACACCCCCTCTGCACAGCTATAGCTGGCCACACACGCAGTCAGGCAGAGGGCAAACAAGCCCCTTGCGGTTTCCAGTTATTTCTTTTCCTTAAAAAAACAAAAGTGCACATTTTCATTCCTTCCCCCACAATTCTTTCCTTCTTTAGGAAAATAAGGGACAGGGTTGGCCACCCTTCCTGACACGCATGGGTCCTTGCTCCTTGAGCGCACCCATTGATTACAACGGGTTCTGCTCATGGAATTAGGTATGGCTCACAAAATGGTGTAATCCGCTGGGCAAGCTGAAGTCAGTGTAAGGGAGGCCCAATCTGGCCCTTAAAAAAAAAAAATTAAAGAAAACCATCCACCCTTTCTACACAAGGGAAAGTACAAGAGTACCTGCAGTTGACAGATTTCAAACCGTAACAGCACTAGCTTATGAAAGGAGACGCTGTGAGGCAGCCAAGAGGAGCCCAGCAGGATCACTTGACAGAGAATATAACCGAGCCATCAGAACGCCTCCCCTCATCACCATCACCCACCAGCACAGCCCTAAACCCCACTTCCTACAACTCAAAGTGGATTTGACTCGAAACCCTGGGAAAAAAATCTTCCGAGGCGTTGCTGGGCCAGGTTCTGTCTGGTGTAAAGTGCAAGGGGCTGCACTGACTTCAGTGCGGTTACTTCTGATGTACACCAGCATCACTGAGATCAGAGTTTGGCCTAATCCTCTCATGTTAAACAACAAGAGAAATCATTTTTTCAACACCTCAATCCTTTTCATAACAGCCTGACCTCCCTGCACTCGTTGACTCAGGGCTGGTCTCCACTGCTAAAAGAGTGGTGCTTTCTGTACGGGGGATAACTATACCGCAGGATAGCTCCTGCGCTGAAAACACACTGAAGACAGGGCACTTTAGTTTTAGTGGAAGATTAAACTCGCTGAGCTCAACCCTACACCTCTGCCTGGGGCAGACCTTCACTGTGCTTTGAACTTGGGATAGTTACTGCAACGTAAAAAAACGCAGCTTTTAGCAGTGAGGGCAAGCCGTCAATGGGCAAAGAGTTCACTGCAAGACATCCTCTAGCACAGGACTTCACTCACTTTCTTCCATCCTTTCTCCCTCTTAATGTCAAGAAATATTGCACGCCTTCGCTGTTCTCGCCCTTCCTCCCGTTTTCAACAAAGGGAGGAATTCCCTTTCAGACTATTTTTCTTTTAAAATGGTTCATGCTGTGAGTGCATTTTAAAACGCACCTTTCAGACGAGACATACAACTGAGGTCTTGGTGGCTTGGGGCCCATTAAAGATCCTACGGCAATTTTCACAAGAGTATGGGGTGTTAAACCCAAAGTCCTGGATGAATCCAAGTCTGGATCATTAGTTCATCTCATCAGATCCCCTGGTATAGGGTCCTGATTCCAACTGCACTCACGCCAGCGTAAGTCAGGGTAAGCAAACAGAGATGCTCTAGCTAGGGCACTGCACGGGAAGTCAGGAGATCTGTTCCTGACTCTGCCACCCACTTGCCGTCACCTCAGGTAAGATGCTTTTCCTGTTTTCCCTCCTACCTTTTATCTGTCTTGTCCATTTACATTGTAAGCTCTGCAGGGCAGGGACTGTCCCTCAGGGCTTGTCTACACTCACTGGGCTGCAGCCGGTGCAGCTGTAGGGCTTCATGAAGACGCTCCCTACATCGAAAGGAGAGCGTCTCCCATCAGGGTAGGTACTCCACCTCCTGGAGAGGCAGTAGCTGTGTTGACGGGAAAAGCCCTCCTGTCTACACAGCGCTGTCTACACCGGGAGTCCAGTCAGTGTAACTGCGTCACTCAGGGGTGTGGATTCTCCACACCCTTGAGCAATGTAGGTATACCGACATACATTTGTAGTGTAGACGAGGGCTGTGTTTGTACAGCGCCCGACTCAGTGGGGCCCTGATGTTGTTTGGGGTGTGCAGGCATCCTGTAAAAGAAGTAAAAAATAATAACTCCAGCCAAGTCAGTGGAGTGATACCAGCGTGAAACTGGAACTGGTGTAAGATCCAAATCAGAACAGTGTTCTTTATTTCCTGCTCTAAGCTGCTAGGTGGGCACTGTTAAACAGCTGCCCCATTCCACCCTGGAGACGGCTGCATTTCAGCATGGGGTAAATTGATTCCTGTAACAATTACTGAATAACGGCATAAAGTGCTCTGGATTCCTCTGGGATGAAGAGCACTATATAGATGCAAAGCATTACTATGCAGACAGGGTAACCTGTGTTCCTACTTTTGTCTGGCTGGGCCATTTCCACTTCTAACTCAGCAAAACCAGGAGTGTCTGCTGGACGTGCAGCACACGCCAACAGATTTGCAGGCTTCAGGAGAGCCATTGGGCGAGAGAGAAACACCTTTTACTTGTTGCTAAATTTCCACTTGCTTTGCTCCCCTGGAAGAGGATCAAAGCCGCCGGCAGCCTGAGCTTTACTCTGCCCTGCCCCTCACTCAGCCCGGACTGCACTGAGCCAATGCCTCCTAACCCAATCTGGGGCAGCTACGATCAACTGCAGCATAAACTAACCCGTCTCTGCCCGAGGAAGCTGGATGGTTCAGGGGCTCGCCAGCGTGATGCTAGACCCCTTTCACCACCAGGTTGCCGGTTCAGCTCCGGCGTGCGTCAGCAGTTACCCTTTGGCGGCGTACATGCAATGAGTTGTTGGGTCTCAGCCTGGTGCCTCTCTGAGGGGCAGGGGAGGATCCATCCCTGCAGTTAGCCCCGTGGCTGGCAGCCTTGGGAATAACTCCCTATTTCCTCCCAGAGCCGGTCTCCTGGCCCCCACCCGGCGCAGGGAGAGGGCAAGGCTGCCGTTGGGGGTACCCATGCACCAGCGGGCTGCGGGGCCGGCACTGCTGCCCCCCGGGGAAGGGGCAGGGAAGGAGACTGGCACTTACCCCTGCAGCAGAGCAGGACGAGCAGCAGGAGCGGGCAACGCATGGTGCCTCCCTGGATCGCCGCTGAAGGTTTCTCTCTCCCGCAGCCCTGCGGGGACGGCCGGCGCCGAGGCTGGGCAGGGGGCTGGCTCTGTGCGATGCACCGGGGCTCGGGCGGGGTGAGAAGCGCCCGCCGCCCGTGGAGCTGCTCGGCGCCGGTCCCTAGCGCCGCTTTGCAGCCCCCTCGCTGCCCCCCAGCAGCCTCTGCGACCCCCGCTTTGCACGGGGCTTGGGGGGCTCCGGGGAGCCTGGCTCGGGGCAACTCGCCTGCTCCTGCGCCCGGCGCTGCGCTCCGGATCTCCCCGCCCGGCAGCGCCCTCTGCCCGCCGTGCCCCGCGGCTCCCCCTGCCGGGTTCCCTGCGCCCCCAGGCGCCCGCCGCAGCTGCCTTTGTCGAATGCTGCAGCCGCCGCCGCTGCCCTGCGTAGCCCTGCGGGGTCCCAGCCTGGGCACCGCTCCGCACTCCCGAGCGGCTGAGCCAGGGGCGAGCGATTGGTCCGCTTCGCCCAACCCTGCCTCCTGAATGGCTGGCCGCCCCCGTCCGGCCCTGATTGGCCACAGCAACGGCCTGTCCACTGCAGGTCCCACCTTCCCACTTGCTGATTTTAGGGCTGGTGGTAGGGGCCCTACCAAATTCACAGTCCAGTTGGGTCAGTTTCAGGGGCATAGGGTTTTTTAATCCATAAATGTCATGATTTCAGCTATTTACATCTGAAATTTCACAGCGTTGTGATTGTTGGGGTCCTGACCCAAAGAGGGGTTGTGTGGGGAGGGAGGTCACAAGGTTATGGTACAGGGGGGTTGCAGTAGGGCGACCCTTACTTCTGCACTGCTGCGTGCATAGCTGGGCAGCTGGAGAGCGGCGGCTGCTGGCCAGGAGCCTAGCTCTGAAGGCAGAGCCACCGCGAGCACCAGCGCAGAAGGAAGGATGGCAGGGTATGGTATTGCCACTCTTTACTTCTGCGCTGCTGACTGCAGATCTGGGCCCTCCGTCAGCAGCCACCACGCTCTGGCCACCCAGCTCTGAAGGCAGCGCAGAAGTAAGGGTGGCAACACAGCAATCCCCCTAAAATAACCTTGTGACTCTCCCTTTTGGGTCAGGACCCCCAATTTGAGGAACATTGGTCTCCGCCATGAATTCTGTATAATATAGAGTAAATTTTACCGGGGAGGCCAGATTTCACGGGCCGTGGCATGTTTTTCATGGCCGTGAACTTGGTAGGGCCCTCCCCGTTTGCATGGGTGCAAAGGTAGCAGGGAGTATGCAGGAGGCTCACTGCTATTCCCATACATTCCCCCACTGCTCACTGATGTGTGAAGCTTTCCCTTGGTGGTAACAGAAAAACCAGAAGGATTATGGGGGCTGGAGTTGGTTTTACTTTCCACAGATGAAACTGTATGAAAAACGTTATGAATCAAAGTTTTACGCACATCACCACTGATCGAAACCAGACTCAACGATACCAACTCTCAGTAGTACTTAACCTGCCAACTCCTTGAGGCAGGGACTTTTAGCTTGGTGTATATAGGGCCCCTAGCACAATGGGGGTCCAGATCTATGACAGGCTCCTAGGTGCAACCGCAATACAAATAATAATATGCATGTTTTTAAGTATATATTATCTGAGATCCAGAAACAGCCTTCATCCCGCACTGTGCAAAATTCCTCTTAATTTGAATGAGTAACAGATTTGAGCAAGTGTAAATGACACAATACTTCTAAGGCCACCCCCAAATGACATGGCTCTGTGATGGCGGGACAGTTCAGAAGCGCCCAAGGCTTTATTTCAGTGCAAAGTACTGCCCCATCTAGGGTGATCAGATGTCCCGATAACATCAGCATTCTCCCAGTATTAGGGGCTTTATCTTATATACACAACTCTACGCCCTCTTGAAAAGAATGTGTCCCGATTTTTCACACTTGCTATCCGGGCACCCTACCTCCATCAAACTCCCTGCCCACAAATTGCATTTTCAAATGCTGCTTGCATAAACAACTAGGATTTGAACATTTAAAAAAACCCACATTTTTATTTCTTCAAGAACACAAAAATAAGTAATATGTGAAAAATAAACGTAGCAATAAGGCAACATTTGCTACATTTATTTGTTGCTGCTGGAAGGTCTTTATCTAACATTTAGCGACGTCGTATTTTGCTGCTACCAGGAGACTAGAAATAAGCTTAGAGGTTTCCACTGAACTATCCCCTCTCTCTGGGAAGTCCAGACATATCACTAACGTGTCCAGTGACAATCTGGATTCAGTGATATCAAAAATTAAATTAAGGACAGATGTCCAAAAAGCAGCCAACGTTGGATACTGCAATCTGAGGTTTTTACAAGGTTGTTACCATGGGCAGTGAGTAGCATAGGTTGGGGAAGGCTGTGCCTCCCCAAACAGCCTGACGTGACCCCGCCCATGCGCCCCAGACCCCTCCTGCCTGCTTCCAGTTCCCTTCCCAGCGCTCTTCCATGGCCGAGAGGCTGGAGCCAGTGCTCACAAGGACCGGGGCTGTGGGGTCTAGGGCTGGGGCCACGCCACACTGCCCGTCTGCCTGGTGCTGGGGTTGGGGGTGCGCCGGCTATGTCGCCCACCCGGCACTGGGGTTAGGGGCGCTCCAGGCACGCTACCCGCCCAGCACGCTGAGGCTGGGGGCGCTCTGGCAGTGCTGCCTGCCCACCATGTTGGGGTTGGCGGTGCTCCAGCCATGCTTCCCACCCAGCACTCCAGGACTGGGGACATGCGGGGGCATGTGCTCTGGGCTTCGGCAGTAGTGGAAGAGGAGGGGCGGGGCATTGGGTAGAGGGGGAGGGGCCAGGGTTTAGCCTCCCCCAATGGCTCGTTCACCAGCCGCCCATGGTTGTTACAAGGTTACAAAGGTTGTTACAAGGAGGAGGGAGAAAAATTGTTCTTCTTAACCTCTGAGGACAGGAAGCAAGGGGTTTAAATTGCAGCAGGGGCGGTTTAGGTTGGACATTAGGAAAAACTTCCTAACTGTTAGGGTGGTTAAGCACTAAAATAAATTGCCTAGGGAAGTTGTGGAATCTCCATCATTGGAGATTTTTAAGAGCAGGTTGGACAAACACCTGTCGGGGTGGTCTAGATAATACTTAATCCTGCCATGAGTGCAGGGGACTGGACTAGATGACCTCTCGAGGTCCCTTCCAGTCCTACAATTCTATGATTTTATGGTGCAAAAGGTAACTTTCCTTCTCATACACACACATTCTCGACAGCAAGTCCAAGAATTTATTTTTATTTATTTTAATGTGAAGAGACTTTGAAACATCACCTTATAGTGTTCTTATTTGAATGGGATCATATACTTAGACTGTAAACTCTTTCGGGGAAGAGACTGTCTTTTTGCTTTGTGTTTGTACAGCACCTGTCACAATGGGGTCCTGGTCCCAGGGCTCCCAGATGCTACTGCCATAGAAATCAATAATGAAAAATTCATAACTTCATAGATTCTAAGGCCAGAAGGAACCGCTGTGATCATCCAGTCTGACCTCTTGCGCAGCACAAGCCATAGCACTTCCCGCCGAATAATTCCTGTTTGAACTACAGCAGATCTTTTAGAAAAACATCCAGTCTTGATTTAAAATAGCCGGTGAAGGAGAACCCTCCACAACCTTTGGTACGTTGTTCTAATAGTTAATTACTGTCACTTACAAATGCACCCCTTATTTCCATTCTGAATTTGTTTAGCTTCAATAAATAATAATAGGATGGAGGCAGGTATTTCCCAGTCAGGGACCACTGCTCAAAGGAGATTTCTCTTCCTTTAAAGTTTGCCCTGTTTTAACATATGCCAACTTTTCTCCTATGTATAAATTTTCCATATAAACTAGAAATTAAATGTTTATAGCCTGAGAACCAGGATGTTAATATTGTCACTCTTGTAGGAGGTCTTTGGAAATACTTTGCAACCTGGGGGTTGGTCTCCATGGGAAAATTAGCTTGACTTAACTACATGACTCGGGGTGTGGAAAATCCAGGTGCCTGAGCGGTGTATTTAAGATGATTTAACCCCCCAATGTAGACAGGGCTAGGTTGATGGAAGAATTCTTCTGTCAACCTAGCTACTGCCTCTCTGGGAGGTGGATTCCTTACGCCGATGAGAGAATCCCTCCTCCCCTGTTGGCATAGGTACTGTCTACACTGAAACACTACAATGGCGCATTTCAGTGACAAGCCCTGAGTATTAAGGACATATATCTGAAGTGTAGATGGGGAGAAGAGGCATGTGGGTAAATTAAACATGCTTATTATTTACTATTTGCATTGAGGTGGCACCTAGACACCACCAATCAAGGATGAGGGCCTCATTGTGCTTGGCACAGTATATGCATATAATGAAAAAACAGACCCTAACCTAGAGAATTTACAAATATTTATGCCCCACATCTTTCCAGTATCAAATAAATGACTCTCAGAGTCTGGCCATCTCTCAGAGTGCAAGTGTTGCATCCTGACCCCTAGGGGGAGAATCTGGATTATTTCGAGTTGGAGTTAGGCCTCGTCTACAATACAGACCTATATCAGTATAACTACATTGCTCAGAGGTGTGAAAAATCCACACCTCTGAACGACGGAGCTCTACTGACTTAGCCCCCTCACTCCCGCCCGGTGCAGACAGTGTGATGTGGATGGGAGAACTTCTCCTGGTGTAGGTGCACCCTTGTAGCGCTGAATGTGAAGACAAGCCCAAAGAAGGGAAGGGGCAGTACTAATTCTCCTAGGACATTACTTCTCCACGAGGACTGACTGCTGAGGATCGAGTGCTTTTCATCAGCCATTTGGGGAGTGAACAAAATACGTAGCGGTTTTAAAAATCAGAGTATATTTTAATTTGACGCTTTGTCCTCCGACTCTCTAGAAAAATATCACCTCTGGGCTCAGACCAAGCATGGAAAGTATTTTCAGATGGTTGCGCGGTTTCAAATGAGCGCAGATAACAGAACCCCGGGTGGATCCTTAACACTGAGGAATTCCATTGTGGTACAGTGTCAGAGATGTCCCTTGCACAGGCATGGCCAATGATTTTGCAAAAGGACTTTCTCTTAGACTTTAGAGACTAACCAATTTATTTGAGCATGAGCTTTCGTGAGCTACAGCTCACTTCATCGGATGCATCCGATGAAGTGAGCTGTAGCTCACGAAAGCTCATGCTCAAATAAATTGGTTAGTCTCTAAGGTGCCACAAGTACTCCTTTTCTTTTTGCGAATACAGACTAACACGGCTGTTACTCTGAAACTTCTCTTAGACTGCTGCTGATGCATCCACGGGGAGACGTTACAAAAGCCAACTCAAGACAATAAAGAAAAGACAAAAGAAAAAGAAGATCCAAGGAGAAGAAAGAAAGAATAGAGAATTTGGGGGACTCCAGCTTCCAGCCCAGGATGCCACTAATGTAGCAGCACAACATGTGTATCGGCTGCCTCTTTAATGAAATCATTTATTACACACAGGGCCAACACCAATGGAGCTATGCTGATTAACTCTAGTGAGAATCAGGGCCCCCTAGTGCTAGCGATGGGCACGTTTTTTTTTTTCACTACATATGCACCCCATTGGGCCTGAGCCACCAGCATGTTACTTCAGGAAATTAGTGTACATGCACTGGAATCAAGAGATACACCAGCCCATCTGGATCTATGCCATGCTGAATCAGGCCCACTGTATTTAGCTGTGCCATACTGCCTAGTAATGTTTATGCCAGACATTTATTAGCTGCTCTTGGAGCCAGATCAGTGTATTAGTCAGTGTACGTATTATTTTGAAGACCATGAGACTTTTACTGGCATAGGAACTACAGGATCAGACAGATTTTCTGCACCAGTTTATGTTTTTTGTAGGCAGAATTTTGTGCTCATGATTAACTGTCCACACTTGTCTGATTGTGCCCATTTACATGGGACTCTGAGTGCAAAAATGCAGAAACAGTCAATAGCCGGAACAAACTTCTGCCCGTGGTAAAAGCAGGCCAGTTTTAAAATCACAAGTGGCTCACAAGGCTGCTGTGTATTGGGAAATGGAGCGTTAATGCTGCAGCAGTTGTACTGTGTCGGCACATGGAGAACAGGGAGAAACCTACTGTCAAGGCCGATTCCCCACTCGGGCACTTTGAGTGCAGGTGGGGGCCCACAAGGGTTCTAAAAATTAATACTGGCCACTCCAGGCTTGGATTAAACTCCCAAGGTTGCAGCTTTTTGCTGACCTTGGATGGGTAGATGCTGCCACCACCCAAGTGCAAACCCACCTTTTTTAGAACCCAGGAAGGCGCATTTGGGAATTCCTTCCTGTCGGGTACCCTCAAGCCCTTTCATGCCCCTTCCGGGGAAGAGCTGATAAAGAAAACAAAGGAAATCAGCTGTTGCCACCAGCTAAGTAAACAACCTATGCACAAAGTGCTCTTAGGACACAAAAATCCAATCCTGTTCTTAAAAAAGGTAAATTTTATTAAAAACAAAAAGAAAGAAAATACATTTGGAATTTAGGTTTTTTGCTAGATTAAAAAAAAAACAATTACAAGAATTAAGCATCAAGATAGCTCTCTTGAGGTCCAGCTTAAAGGTTACAAGCAAAACAAAAGCACCTGAAGTTAGCACAGAGGAATCCACAAGCTACAAAGAAATAAAAGAAATAAACCTAATTGTGTCTTCTTAGACATTCCCTGATCTACTTACATATCTGGGGTTTTAAATGAGTAATTTCTAGGTATGATCTGATGATTTTTCATACCTGGCTCAAAGCTTTTTACAGCATAGTTCCAGCCCTGTCTCTCCTCTCCAAGAGAACAACCACAGACAGACAAAAGGGGAGTCTTGTTTCAATTTTAAAAAGTTCTAGCCTTCCCATTGGCTCTTTTGGCCAGGTGCCCACTCACTTCCTTTTACCTATGCATGCAGTCAGATTTTTTAACCCTTTACAGGTAAAGCAAGTAGAGAACAGCTACCAAGAGGGATTTTATAGCTAACTGGCTGGCTGGGTCTATAAAAGGGAGCTACCCCCCGTCCCCTTCATTTATCACACCTACTCAAATGGATTTATTGGGAGTTGTATGCAGAGCAGCAGAACCATGCTCATTTGCTGGCTTTGTGCAGAGAGGGGTGAGTTACTTTCACTAGTTGTGTTGTAAAGCTGGTAACAAATAGCCTGAGTGGGTGTGGCTGTGGCTGTGTTGTGCTATCTCATGCCCTAGGGAGTGGCCTGCGGGGAGGCAGTCTCGTCCTCCCCACGGGAGGTTTGTTTCTATTTAGGCCATGCAGCAGGACACATGGGCACATCAAAGTCTGGAACTTATGCCCTAAGGCAGTGGTTTTCAACCTTTTTCCATTTGCGGACCCCTAAAAAATTTCGAATGGAGGTGCGGACCCCTTTGGAAATCGTAGACATAGTCTGCAGACCCCCAGGGATCCGTGGGCCACCAGTTGAAAACCACTGTTCTCTGGTTGTGACAACCTTTCGCAGACCCCTTAACTCCACGGCCGTCCATGGCGAATTTGCAGTCTGGCCCTAAGGTAGCCGTTAGGCTAGTAGATGAAATCCCGATATAGACACAGCCTCAGATTGTATAGTTTTGCCATATGCATCAACACACAGCCAGAAAAGGAGAGCCATGCACTGATGAATCCCCCGGTGGAAGATGTTCACGCAGGGTGACCAGAATATTTGTCTATGAAAGGTTCTGCCTGGACTTTAGGATGGCCATTAGATCCCCTTTCTCTTCCATTTTGGGAGGGAGAGAGATGAACATTGGAGGGCTTTTGTGTACATAATATAGAAACACAAACACCTCACCCCACCTCTGAAGCAGCATTATGTCCCCCTCTTTGGCTGATCACCTTTAAAATGGGGGCTTTGTTTATTTCTGTTTACTTTTGCAGCCCGCCCCATAATGCAGCTGTACAGAGCTATGCACTCTTAGAAGTAGTTCCAGTAGCGATAGATTAGTGGGCAGAGTGCAGGTGAGGAGGCCAAAGATACTCGGTCAATGCAGTTAGGCAGTTCCAGAGTTTGTCACATGGGTATCACCGCCTCTTGCATGGTGTTTATACATTTAACCTAACACAGTAGCCAGGTCACAGTGGCCAGGTCATGATTTTATCAAGAGTGTCACAATATTTTATGGTTTTCTGAAAGCCCCAGCTCATGGAGTCAGTTGACTGCATGAGAATCTCATCTTGCTTTTTTTTTTTTTTTTTTTTTAAATGTAAGTTTCCAGACCTCATGGTGGTGGAGAAAAACTTGAACCATGATCCTAGTGCAGCATTTCTCAAACTGGGATCCGTGGATGAGGGTATTCCAGGGGGTCCGCCAGCCCCACTGATTAACTCCTCCCGCTCCCTCCCTCAACTCCTCCCCCTCCCTCCCAGTACCTCTAGCACACCGCGGAACGGCTCGGGGGAGGGGGTGGAAAGAGACAGGGAAGAGGAGGGGATGGGGTGGAGCGGGGGCAGGAAGAGGTGGGGCGGGGGTGGGGCATTGGGGAAAGGGGTGGAGTGGGAGTGGGGTCTGGGGCTGAGCAGGGGGCTTGCGGGGTGCATGGAAAATTTTAAATCAAAATGAGGTCCTCGGGTTGCTAAAGTTTGAGAACCGCTGCCCTAGTGGGGCCCAAGGTCTCAGAGACCAGAAGGCACATAAACAACTCCAACATGTATTATTATTATTTTGTTAAATCTCATGATTTTCAAGACAATCTCATCATGTTTAATGCTTGAGGTTGGCAATACCGCGCACACGCGTGTGCACGTGCATATACACTCATCTGTGCACACACGGAGGTTTCGTAGAAAGCAAACCTCCTGTGTTCTACTTATTTAGTTAAAGATTCTGTAAAATAGCAGGACTGGGATGTGAAATGGAGCTTTACACAGGTAGACCCCATGGTTGCTCAAAGGAGTATAAGAAGGAATGATGGGACTGAAATTACAAAAAGAAGAATGGTGGCTGCATTTTAGGGAAAACTTCTTAACAGTGAAATCTGTTAGACTCTTTAATAGTCTCCCCGGGGAAGTGATGGAAGCCTCATTACTTCAGACATTTAGAACTAGACTAGACGAAGCACTGGAAAATAGAATACAGGGAACAATGCTGCCTCAGGGGAGAGACGGGCCACATGACCTAACAGAGCTGTACTTTCTCTGTCCCGCATAATTCACTTAGGGCTGCATTCAAGTTTGCGATCAGATTTGACTGACATTGACAAAACCATTGTAGTATTTACCTCCATCGGCATGTAGCTAGCGAGGAAAACCTCAAAAAGAAAAGGAGGACTTGTGGAACCTTAGAGACTAACAAATTTATTTGAGCATAAGCTTTCGTGAGCTACAGCATCCGATGAAGTGAGCTATAGCTTACGAAAGCTTATGCTCAAATAAATTTGTTAGTCTCTAAGGTGCCACAAGTCCTCCTTTTCTTTCTGCGGATACAGACTAACACGGCTGCTACTCTGAAACGAGGAAAACCTGTACATCACGGAAGTGCTAGCTCCTGAGTTTGGGCTGGGATCCAGGCTTGGATAATTTAACTGTCTGTCCAAGCTTCCCTGCAATCCAATTTTATTGAATGTCACCACCTATCTTATTTGTGCAATAGGGCCCAAAGTAATAACGTTTGGAATTCAAACTTGGGATTAAGGCAGGATGATGAGCTGAAGTGCGCCAACCTGCTACCTATGGGATGAGTAACAGAATGAAGAACACGGGCTGCCACTGAGGGTCAAGATAACCACAGGCTATTTCAGGAAGATGAAGAGATCCCTGCAAAAGGCAAACACATCTACAGTCCGACAGTTGGCTGGCAGATAACCCCAAGGAAAAGAGAACATTTATGGACGGGAGCCTTCAGAAGCAGAGTTGCAAAAAAACAACAACAGGTAATGTAGTAAAGCAGGAGGGGCAGAGGGTCTTAAGGTAGAAATTAGGGAGGAGGTTTGGTGTAGTAGTCAGAGCACAGGACTGCGAGTCAGGAGATTTGGGTTCTATTGTGTAGGACGCATCTCACGCAGCACCAGAAACTTTTGTCATGTCCTGATATGCACAATGCCTTGTAAGTAGGAACTGTTCCATAAAGCAATCCCGTTAGCAACGTAACACAAGGCCCTCGCTCATAGCCATGGGGAAGCCTTGGGGCACGCTAGTGAAGAAGTAATAACAACAGGAAGGATGGTGCTGTTAAGACATCGAGCTGAACCCCAAGAAATCTGGGTTCAGTTCCCAGCTCTGTCACAGACTCCTGGTCATTGAATCTCTCTGAGTCTCAGTTCTCCGTATTTACAATGGGCATAATAGTACTTCTATTGTTCCACCTTTTGTCTGTTTCGATTGTGAGCTCATCTGGACGGAGACTGTCTCTTACTCCTATAGAACCTAGTGCAACGGAGGCCTGGTGTCGACCGGAGCCTCTAAATGCTACAATCAAATAAATAATAATAATAATTCGATCATGCACGCATCCCACACTGTGGAAGACACTTTTGCCATGCACAGTACATTGTGTGTGTATTAGGAGCAGCTTCATGAAGCAATGCCTAAGAACCAAACTGATGTCAGGGACAATCCTTGGCACATATCAGACAAACAGAATGCATCTATATTACATTTACCTAGCACCTTCCATACTGAATAATTTCAAAGTGATTTACAATCTACAATATAAAGAAGTCAAAATTGCCAGTTCTTTGGGGGCAAGGACTGTGTTCCCAGCTGTGTCTGGGAAGCAGCTAGTACTTGGTCCACAATACTGCAAAATAAATTATTAATGATTATTATTATTATGCAGATCTAACTGGACCCAAGACCTGGGTCAAATCAGAATTATGCCCACTAGAAATGACTTTGGTGATCTCAGTCCAGATTCTAGCCTCAAGATTTTCATCTGCATCACAGGAATGACTAGACTGTTGATTGGATTGAATTAAATTGATTGGAAGAGCAGGCCAGGACTGAGGGGCACTGGCAAAGCTGTGTGTGGATGAAATCCAGTGGAATAGCAGGGGCTGTTACAGGTCAGGCTTGGTTTAAACTGGCAGGGATGTGGTGGGTGAGTAAGGACTGGCATACCAGAAGCTGCTGCATGTCAGGATTCATTCGCATTGGCAGGGAGTCTGGAGGGGCAGAACTGGAGTAGTCTGCAAGGGTAGTCAATAGGCAGACCACGGGCCAAATCGGGACTGCTAGGTGCTTTTGAATGGACTGCGAAATCCTTTTTATTTACTTATTATTATCATTACATAGTTCTGTTCGATATCTGCATCAACCAATTAGATAATGGCATGGAGAGTACACTTATAAAGTTTATGGACGATACCAAGCTGGGAGGGGTTGCAAGTACTTTGGAGGATAGGATTAAAATTCAAAAGGATCTGGACAAACTGGAGAAATGGTCTGAAGTAAATAGGATGAAATTCAATAAGGACAAATGCAAAGTACTCCACTTAGGAAGGAACAATCACTTGCACACATACAAAATGGAAAATGAATGCCTAGGAAGGAGTCCTGCAGAAAGGGATTTGGGGGTCATAGTGGATCACAAGCTAAATATGAGTCAACAGTGTAACACTGTTGCAAAAAAAGCAAACATCATTCTGGGTTGTTTTAGCAGGAGTGTTGTAAGAAAGACAGGAGAAGTAATTCTTCGGCTCTGCTCAGTTAGGCCTCAGCTGGAGTATTGTGTCTTGGTCTGGGTGACAGATTTTAGGAAAGATGCTGACAAATTGGAGAAAGTCCAGAGAAGAGCAACAAAATTTATTAAAGTTCTAGAAAACATGACCTGTGAGGGAAGATTGAAAAAATTGGGTTTATTTAGTCTGGAGAAGAGAAGGCTGAGAGGGGACATGATAACGGTTTTCAAGTACATAAAAGGTCTCTACAAGGAGGAGGGAGAACAATTTTTCTCCTTAACCTCTGAGGATAGGACAAGAAGCAATGGGCTTAAATTGCAGCAAGGCGGGGTTCGGCTGGACATTAGGAAAAGCTTCCTAACTGTCAGAGTGGTTAAGCACTGGAATAAATTGCCTTGGGAGGTTGTGGAATCTTCATCACTGGAGATTTTTAAGAGCAGAACCTGTCAGGCATGGTCTAGAATACTTAAGCCTGCCATGAGTGCAGGGGACTGGACTAGAGGACCCCTTGAGGTCCCTTTCAGCCCTACGATTCTATGATTTTTGTTATTGGGCTGTGGCAAATGATTCTCTGGAGTCTAGACCTTGATGCGGGGGGGGAGGGATAGCTCAGTGGTTTGAGCATTGGCCTGCTAAACACAGGGTTGTGAGTTCAATCTTGGAGGGGGCCATTTAGGGATCTGGGGCAAAAATTGAGGATTGGTCCTGCTTTGAGCAGGGGGTTGGACTAGATGACCTCCTGAGGTCCCTTCCAAACCTGATATTCTATGATTATACCTTGACCAAGAATTTGGACCTGGACAAACAGTAACTGAGCACCCCTGGACTAGTGGGCGTGCTGCAGATTAGCGATCCATTGCACTGGGAGAGCTCAATGGGGGCATTCTATGCAGCATCTGCTGTGCTTCCTCTGTGGCTGCCTAGTGTGACTGGTGTGTCCCTTTCATAAGTGCTAACTAACATTTGCATAATGTAAAAAAGGGGGAGAGAAGAGAGAAAAGCATTAGAAAAATAAACAAGCAGTCCATTAAGAAGGGCGGGCAGGCGGCTAGACACATTTTCCACTGTTAAAAATAGCCATTTGAGGAGGCCTGTATTTCTGCATGTCTCTTTCACTCGTGCAGCTAAATAGGTGTCTCTTTTACAAAGCCATTGCCAGTGGAAAGTCACATTGCCGTTTTGACAAATTATGTAATTCCCATCACAAAAGCCCCAATTCAACACCCCCGGCCAGTTACTGCAGAGATCCGTTTGCTGGCAGGGCCTCTGGGCTTTTCATCTCCCCCTCCCCCATTGCTGAACTAGGGACCATCAGCGTCCCCACCAGCTGAGTTAGGCCTTTTGGGCCCAAACCCAAAGTCATTGAATTCAGTGGAAAGTTTCCTATTGAGTTCAATGGGCTTCAGACCAGGACTTTTGGATTGAAATGAAAACTGCCCATAGAGTGATGTGTATCTCTCCACTCTGAGCAAACATAAACCCACCCGGCTGGGGAAACCCTGCTCTCAGAACTCCTTAGTCACATTTCTTTCAATGATACTTCCCTCCCTCCTCTTCCCTCTTTGACTAGGATTTGCCCACAAACAGCCTGGAAGTTGCCACAGCAACACCTTAAACCCTGGCGGAACAGATCATTGTTTAATTCCTCCAGCCGCCCAGAGGAATTCGCTATTTGTTTTAGAGAGAAAAGGCACAAACGTCCCACATTCTTCTCCAATTTCACTCTCCATTAACCACATTGCACTGTTATAACAAAGTGCATTGGGTTACTAGAAATGAGCTTGGTCTCTTTAAGACTACAGCATGGGGAGAGAGACTTTGTGGTTTTCTTTTTATTGTCCCCGAATGAACATCCATTGATAACGTGGCTGAAGCTGATACTTGATTAGGGCTTTGCCAGAGCATGAGAGGCAATGTTGTCCAGTGGGTAGAGCACTGGCTTGGTAATCACGAGACCTGGCTTCTATTCCTGGCTCAGCCATTGATCTCTGTGTTTCCTCTTCTACCCATTGTCTGTCTTACAATCTGCAAGACTGTGAACTCTTCAGGGCAAGGACTGTCTCTTCATCTGGGTCTGTACAGTGCCGAGCACAATTCAACAGCGGAGCAGAGCTGGAACTTGACACAACGGCGTTCTAGCTTCACAACACCACTGAGTGCACTGTCCCGCACAGCGTGGGGGCAGGGTTCGAGCAGTGTGGGGGAGGGGGCTAGAAAGCAGCAGGGTTAGAGGACCAGGCTGGCGGGGAGATGCTGCAGTTCAGGAATATGCCAGTGACAGTTATTATTCGTATTGGGGTAGTGCTTAGGAGCCCCAGTCCCAGACTGTGATCCCATCAGACACAAACTTCTTTTTCAGGTGCCTCAATATAAGGATGCCCCATGGTGAGCGACAGTCCCTGGCTTCTGGTTCTTAACCTTAAGGTCCTTCACAATTTGGCTGCAGTCTCTTATCTCACTACATTGTGATATGCCGCCTGCTCTCGGGCAATGGTGGCAGACACTTTCATCCGCTTCTCCCCCAAACACCTCCTACAGCTGTCCCTAGTGCCTAGAATAGCCTCCCTAAATCAGTTTGCCCAGCCACAACCCTGTCCTTTGCAAGATTCACTTCTCCCAGGATGTCTAGCCATGATAACGGCCCAACAATACTGTCAAAAAAAGGTGGCCCGTCAGTGATTCATTAGTATCTCTTGTCCAATAAAAAAAGAAAAATTCTGTTGAATTTCCAGTTGTACACATAGATGGATTTTTCAAAGGCCTCCAACTCCCATTGACAGCTGAGCGCTTTGGAAGATCCCACCTCTAGTATATAAATGACAACATCCTGGCAAACAGGCTTAGGCTGAAATTTTCAGAGGGGCATAAGAGGGAGTGAGGAGTCCAATTCCCACTGAATTAATGGCCTTTGGGCTAGCAGGCTTTGTAACGCTGAGAAAACAAATTTAATGTTGCCGTCGGAAGGATAATCCGGTGTTTAAAAACACAGGATGAGGAGTCAGGAGACCTAGGTCATATTTCTAGCCCAGGTACTGACTGGCTTTGAGACCTAGGGCAAAGGGCTTCCCCACGCCCCTCTACTCTGTACTTCAGTTTCCCCATCTGTAAAATGCAGATCAGAGTACCCTCCTGCACAGTGGGGTTAACCAGAAACAATTCATGGATGTTTGTAAAGTGTTTTGAGCGTTGCAGAAATGCAAAATATTATTATTCCATGAATTGGATGCTTCTGCCTACAAACTCCTCCATGTATTCCCCTCCTTGTTTGTTAGCATGCTCAATATTTTATGCTGAAGTGGCCTGTATTAAAAAACACGCATAAAAAGCAGATTAGAAGGGAATTGCGAATTGAAGTATGTTTGTAATGAAAAGAGCTTCCTACCCCTTCCCTCTCATTTTAGTAAAGATTAATTTTCGGGGACAATCATCCAGCTAGTGGAACACTCGTCAGCATTAATGGGAACTGCATGCAGCCATCACTAGCAGAAAGGACCCTTTAATCCCTTCAACCCAGTAAAGATAAATGCAACTCACAGCACATTTTGTTTTTATGTGGCATTTTTAATGCACAGGAACACGAAATGGGGCTTCACTGAGACCTGCTCACTAACCACTGACATGAGTCATAAAAGAAAATGAATTCTCCTGGCTGGGTTGGGTTATTTTACGGCATGAGAGACAATTAATTCTTTTTAAACGCGCACAACATTGTTAAAAGGTGCCAGATTTATAGCCCAGGAGACTCAAGTCCAATGTTTGCCCACAGGACACGTACAGAGCAGATGATGGCAGTGCCAGCGCCTATCACAGCACATCACCAAGGTACTCAGCTCCACCCTGGAGCTCATTCAATCCATGGCCCAGTGAGTCCTTGGTCTGTCTGCTCAGACAGCTGGCAAGATGCAAAGGGAGTTTTGGGGATGTCGACTGAGACCCACCAAACTCATTTCATATAGATGGTAACAACCTAGACCTGCTACTGACCCGTGATGGATTCAAAGGGCTTTCCCAGAGCAAAAATGGTCAATTCATAGCCCATCTGCTCAGCTATCTATCTTCCCTGGGAGGTGATTTTAAAATATGTTGTTGTAATGAGAACCCATAACAACAAGTTGTAAGAGCAGCAATAATTTCTCCAGATTTGGGCTGCATGGAACCCCACCCCCCACTTATGGCCTGATCCTCCTCTGACATTGGTGTAAATCAGGAACTCCATTGAGCCATGGGCCAGATCCTCAGCTGGAATAAATCACAAAGCTCCACTGAAGTCTGCTTGCACTTGAAGAAAATCTGGCCCATCAGTTATACTGGTAAAACAGAATCAGGCTCACTTTCTTTTGGATGACACTTAAATCTCAGGTGCTGAGCACCCCTGGTAATTAAGTATCCCCATGAACTGTTTCCTTTAATATTAATATAGTAAATGGGTCACATTTTGTTTCATTGTTCTAAGGCAATGTATTGCAAAGCAATTTGGGCTTGTGGTTTTAATCTGAGGTGTTTTTTAAAAAAATTAATAGCATATAAAGCACATTATGACAAACATTATTTTAATTAATTAAATTAAACAATTATGGGATGAATTATAATATTTAAAACTGATGTTTATGAGGGGGACCAGCCTTTAAAACTATTATACTAATGGTGCACCATTATTTGTTGAGCTTGTGTGGATATTTTTAGAATTTTAATTTTCTGGTGCAAAATCGCTAGACTTTGTGTTGGTATTTGTGTTTGGGTTGCTGCAGTTAATTGACTAATTTGCTTATTTTTTTGCTAGCTATTGGCATGAGGTGGTTTAATTAACCCCCAAAGCAAAATGAAAATTTAGAGCATTATTGGTATTTATTAGGTTATCATTTTTATTGTTATGCATTGGAAAATAGTAAGTTATTGTGTGGGGTTGCAGTATTGTTACATTGCACGGACATTGTTGTACAGGTGGCTTTTGAGGGGTTTGCAGAGGCAGAGAGATCATCACAGCACAGAGGGACAAAGAAACACCCAGAGGCTAACCCCCCAGGGAGGGAGCAGACTCCAGAGAGATCGTTTGCTAAACTTGGAAACATAGGTGCTGACTCCGTGGGTGCTCTGGGGCTGGAGCACCCACGAGGAAAAATTAGTGGGTGCTCTGCACCCACCGGCAGCCAAGTTCCCCTCCCCGCCCCCCGGCCCCACCTCACTTCCGCTCCGCCTCCTCCCCTGAGTGTGCCGCATCCCCGCTCCTCCGCCTACCTCCCAGTGCAGGGGCCGGGGCAGGGATTTGGGGAAGGAGTCGGAACAGGGGCATAGAGGGGGCGGGAAGGGGCGGGGCCGGGGTGGAGTCGGGGCGGGGCCGGGGGCAGTCGAACACTCACCGGCCTGAGCAGAAGTCGGCTTGGAGACAGGTGTCAGGGAGACAGAGATGGATCGTTACCGGAGTGGTCACCTGTTGAAGAGACCAAACTATCTTAAAGACGATGGAACCCAGCTGAGTGTGTGGTAATGACAAGATAGCAACTTGGCTGTGTGCTAGCAACCTCTGGTTGAAGGGCCACAGCGTGGGACTCTGGGCATCAATTATTTGTTTTTAATGTTAATATTAGAATGTTTGTAAAATAGGGACGATGTATCCTGATCAGTGGAACTGGAGTCAGAGGACCCATGTTCCCTCGAAGGACTGTTATTGATGGGACTCCAGAGGAACAAGGAAATGGTGGAGTTAGAACACGGCCACATGGAAAGAGTGGTCAACAAGTTTTAATAAAGTTCCACTTGTTCATCTTTTGCATTCAGCTTCACTCTTTGCTAATGAAACAGTATTCCATTATACCAGGATATGGTAATAAGATTTAGGTTACATAAATTCCCTCTGTAGTTTCTAGGGTTTCCAACTGTCTATTTGCACAAACACAAATAACCTTGCCCCGCCCACTTCCCTAAGGTCCCGCCCCTGCCCTGCCCTTTCTCACTCCATCCCCCCTCCCTCTGTCAATCTCTCTCCCTCACCCTCACCCACTTTCACCAGGCTGGAGCAGGGAGTTGAGATGCGGGAGGGGGTGCGGCCGAAGGGTTTGGAGTGTGGGAGGGGGTGCAGGGTGCAGGCTCTGGGAGGGAGTTTGGGTGTGGGAGGGGGCTCAGGGCTGGGGCGGGGGTTAGGGTGTGGGAGGGGGATCAGGGTGCAGGCTCTGGGAGGGAGTTTGGGTGCAGGAGGAGGCTGGAGCAGGGGGTTGGCGTGCAGGAGGGGATGTAGGGTGCAGGCTTCGTCTGGGCAGTGCTTACCTCAGGAGGCTCCTGGAAGTGGCCAGCATGTCCCTGCGGCTCGTAGGCTCAGGGGAAGCCACCGGCTCTGCGCACTGCCCCTGCCTGCAGGCACCGCCCCCCAGCTCCCATTGGCTGCGGTTCCCAGCCAATGGGAGCTATGGAGCCATCGCTCAGGACGGGGGCAGCGCGAGAGACCTCCCTGATTGCTCCTGTGTGGTGCTTAGGGGCCTCAGGGATGTGCCGGCCGTTTCTGGGAGCTGTGCAGATCCAGGGCAGGTAGGGAGCCTGCCTTAGCCCCGCTGTGACGCCAACGGGACTTTTGGCCTATTAAAATCTGCTGGATTGCTTTCAGTAGCAAACAGGATATTGAGGCTGATTCCTGGAGACTCCTGGACAATCCGGGAGGGTTGGCAACCCTAGTAGTTTCACGAGGTTATGGTATTCTTCTTCACTGAACTCATGTGTAGTGCATTGCTAAGCAGTGACTGAATTCCACCCCAGAAGTGGCTGCATTTCAGCTGAGAGCGAAGCAATTTCTTTCACTCAGCTTGAGTTCGCCTCGCTAGTTAGAGCAACAGTCTGCCTTCATGCAGCTGCACTGACTCCAGCAGAGATGCAAATGAGGATCCGTGGCCAGATGAAAGGGCGTGTGAACGGGCCACATATTATTAATTTATTCTAGTTATTTCTTAATTATTTATGATCATTTCCTGTTTCCACTCTTTGGCTATTAACTCGCCTCCCTCTGCCCCTTTTGTTCACAGCTGCATCCTACTGCAGCTAAAGACTGACATCTTCTCTATCCCTAGAGCAGGTTGTGTGTGTGTTTGCAAGAGAACATAACATACAAACATCAGAACGGCCATACTGGGTCAGACCAATGGTCCATCTAGCCCAGTATCCTCTCTTCTGACAGTGGCCAGTGCCAGGTGCTTCAGAGGGAATGAACAGAACAGAGCAATTTATCAAGTGATCCAGCCCTGCCATTCGGTCCCAGCTTCTGGCAATCAGAGGCTAGGGACACTCAGAGGAGGCGAGGTTTTGAATTGGAGGCCAGACCAAAGCCCACCCTCCATATCTAACACTCTAAGCATTACGGAGAACTTCAGATCCAAACTGACCTCCATGCCCGGAGCCCCAGTCTCCCACCTGAATGGAAGGAGGACTGTGTGTCAATGAGACCAGTGCAGCGGGTTTCAGATCTGCAGTACTGAATTGTGCCTGTGATCAACATGATTCATCACAGCTCAGCGCTGCCAAGGAAATGGAAAGGATGAAAGGTTCTGGGGAAACAAAGTCCTGGCACTGTGCAGCTTCTGTCCCCTAGAGAATCACCAGCGGAGGCAAATCACTTGAAAGATCAGGGCCTCCCCCTGCCAATCACATCATTCAAACACGAGTCTTGCCTTGCAAGGCGCCACTTTCCTCTAAACAACCCTTAATTAGAATGCCCATCAGGTGACTTATTTTGCCTCGTTCCTAACTGTGACCTGATTCTGCTCTCTGCTCCCCTGGCTTAAATCAAGAGCAACTTCAGGGAAGTCACTGAGTTCCACCAAATCAGGCCCTTTGCATTTGAATTTCAACTTCTGTATGAGGAGAGGTTAAAAAAACCGGGACTTTTCCGCTTGGAAAAGAGAGGACTAAGGGGGGATATGATAGAGGTCTATAAAGTCCTGACTGGTGTGTAGAAAGTGAATAAGGCAGTGTTACTTACTCCTGCACATAACACAAGAACTAGGGGTCACTCAATGAAATTAATAGGCAGCAGGTTTAAAACAAACAAAAGGAAGTATTTCTTCACACACCGCACAGTCAACCTGTGGAACTCATTGCTTGGGGATGTTGGGAAGACCAAACTGTAACAGGGATCAAAAAAGAACTAGATAAGTTCATGGAGGATAGGTCCATCAATGGCGTCCCTAGCCTCTGTTTGCCAGAAGCTGGGAGTGGATGATGGGGTGGATCACTTGAGGATTACCTGTTCTGCACATTCCCTCTGAAGAACCTGGCACTGGCCACGGTTGGAAGACGGGATACTGGGCTAGATGGACCATTGGTCTGACTCAGTATGGCCGGTCTTATGTTCTTATGTTACTAGAATGTTACTGAGTTCTTGTCCCTCCCACGAGAGCCTATGAAGAAAGGAGCAGAGAGGGGTAAAGAGAACGAGTGTGAAGCAAATATGCACACAACTTACAGGCCTAATCCAAAGCCCACTGAATCCAGCCCTATATATGCTCTGTTAGGGTATTCAGCTGAGCAAGCTTTCTGGGTGCCCTGTGTGGAGGTACCACTGTCACAGGTGTGTCGGAAGGAGTCACAAACAGCCCTTGCAGGCTACTCACAGTTTCAACCATTGCTGCACCCAGTTCAGGGAAAATATTTCCTGGGAGGAAGTGGGACCATGAGCTTTCCCATTTGCCACCCCCCCCCCCCCCCGATCTGCAAGGCTGACTGACCTTGAAAGGGGATCGACACCACACTCTCTCCTGGGTGGTACAACAGCTGCATTCCCCCTGTGCTTCCCTGTGCCAGCCTGGCTCCTCAGTGCCCTTACTTAGAGCTGTGCTTAATGGGATAGCTCTGAGCCAAAATGCAGCTTTCTGCTGGCCGCAGAAAGGGAGGAGGGGGAGGGACGGGGAGTCAGGTTCTTATACAGGATTTGTGGAGAGATGGAGACCCAAGGAGGCAGATGGCTGATCTGTGGAATCATAATTCATCTTCAACAGGAAGCTGTTAGTAAAGAAAACAGCTACATCTACAGAAACAAACAAACAAGCCTCCACACAGCATGAGCTCCAACTCTGTCTCCCTTGTTTACCAGGGTCTGTATACTGCCTGGACTGCTATACAGCACATGGATACATCTAGTGGCTGAATAATATACTGAATATGAACATATCCTTACTGCTATGGGGCACAGGGAAGCTGCTCCAAAGACCAGGAGCTGCAGGGGAGAGGATTGTAATAATTAATACCAACACTTACTTCGCTTTTCATCAGTAGATCTCAAATTGGTTTGCAAAAGAAAGGAAGTAGCATGATTCCCATTTCACAGATGGGGTTATGGGGCACAGACAGCTTCAGACTTACCTTATCAGTGAGGTACTGCAAAGCCAGGAATGGTGGAGCCCAAGTCAGACTTACAGTCCAGTGCCCAGTAGCTTGTGAAGCTCTCTTCATTCAAAATAATCCAATGAACGTGTTTGTGGTAACAGGGAGAAGGGCAGATTGTGCCCTCTGTTTACAGCCATGCAGCTCCAAGGACTTCCCGGGAGCTGAGGGCCGAGTTTGCAACCAGAGATTGGCAATATAATGAGCCCCTGAATGGATCAGTAACAGGATTTGAACCTGTGACCTTACGAATCACAGCAGAGATCCACTTACCACTTGAGATAAACAAGTAACTCTGTTGGCCAGTAGCGGTAGTAAGCTGTTACCCTCTAATAAACCAGCCTCTCGATGGGACTAAGACACACAGTTTGCCAGTCTGTTGCACAGAATGAATTGGGTTCAATAAGAAATTGACTCAAACCTTCAACTCAGGCTTGAATAGAACCTGAGTCAAACTTTTTCCAGATTCACGAAGTTTGGAGGATTTTATTTCTCTGCTGTTTTCCATTTTGGAGAGAGGGCAAGGGCAGGGCTGCTGCCTCATTTTCTGCTTCTGGCTACGTCTGCAAGTGGAAGCGCCGCAATCTCACAAAAGAGGTGATTTCCATGGCGATCCCAGCCTGCTGCCAGCAGGAAGGCTTGCCGGAATGCCTGTTCTCTTGAGATTTGTTACAGACTGAAGGGGCTGGATTCTGATTCTCCTCCTGCCCCAGCCTTATGCTGGCCTAACTGTGCTGAGTGTGGTGGAGTGGCTCTTGATTTATCTCAGTGTATGTGAGAGGAAAGGACCAACTGCTTCATTAATTGAGGACAGTACAATGCTTTGATGATGAAACTAGCACTAATAATTATTAGCATTTATTATTGGTGTTTTGGTAGGTCCTAGACTGAGTTCAGGGACCCACTGGGCTAGGAGCTGTATAGACACACGGCAGGAGATGGACAAGACAGCTTCTAGATAACTGTACATGATGTAGGACTGTGATCAATGAACCCTCTGAGATTTTGTGATCTGCCTCAAACTATTCCTTGGAGTTTGAAAGGGGTTCACACAAAACTTCCGTTCTATTCCTCATGTTTTACGTAAGGTACATTCACTGCATAGCAGTCACCCTGTAGTTACATGTATGTTAATGTTACATATGCTCAAACCGACACCATATTACCGTTATGATGTGCCTGAAAAATTAGTTCTATGTAGTTGCACTTGTGAACATGTATTAAACATATACGTACGACAGCGTTCTGTTTCCAACGCTAGGCACCTGTTTATGTCACGAGCAATGTTCACTAGTAGCTCCTCTGCATCGGCACTTAATCAATAATGCAACTGCACTGCTTTTTCTGTGCAAAAGAGATGCCTTTTTACGTGTAACCTGCGGCAGGTTCTCGGACCCGGCATAAAGATGCAGAGCTCTTTTGCTGACTCAGCCTGGTATCAGATGCAAGGATGTTGCACAGAAATGCATTTATTTTTGCTCATCCAGGAGTATAAAAGGGGATTGAATCTCTGAGCCAAAGGGAGCTAGGAACAGGATCAGAGAGGGCCCTGCAGGAAACACCCAATCTCGGGAGAACACTCAAGCTGGGGTTTATGTTTTGTTTGTTGTTGAAGGTAACAATAAAGGGAAATTCCAGGGAAAGGAGAATAAACTGGACCGGGTCCTGCATGTGTGTTTGGGCATGCTGCATTAGGAGCAGGACGAGAATGCCACCTGCTCACAAGTACTTTGCTCAAATTTCTGTAACTAGAAGGAAATTCTTATTATATTGCTACATCCTGTCAGGGAAAATATTCAGGCCCACTTATACATCTGTAAAAGAGGCAAAACAAACTGAGCGTGTTTCAACTAGGAAACCCGCAGGTTGTCTGGGAATATTGATTTTCATGCTTCCGAATGACAAATCCCCTCAAAGGAAATCTGGGATCCATTCCCAGCTGACTTGCAAACAGCAAAAAGCTCTAACCCCATAACAAATAACGATCACGCTGAGTAAGTCACCCAGCTTTGGTGAAGAATGTTACGTGCAGAGCAAGGAAAATCAGAGGTGGGGGGTGGGGTTGGATAGGAGGGGAGGGGAAGGAGCTTTTTACACTTGGGCTGACTAGCAATAGGTCGACACCATGATCTTCTGATCCAGATTCAAAATTCTCCCAGCCTCGGCAACACGGGCATCTATGTTGAGCCCCATCCTTAGCGATGATCTATCTGCGAGGGCATCTTGTCTGCTTCCACTCCTGGTTACTAAGAAGTTCTACATATTCTACAGTGGTGTTCCCAAGCGATGCGGTTTACCAGAGGTTAAAATTTGCAAAAGTGCCTAAGTGACTTAGGCCTTTAGGAGGAACTTTTCAAAAACAGGAAGGACAATTAAGCAGCCAGCTCTCACTGAAAATCAATGGGATTTAAGGGCCTAACTTCCATCTGTGCTTTTGAAAATGTCTCCAAAGTCCCATTTTTAAAAGGGACGTAGGCCAAGATTTCCAGAAGCGACAAATGAGCCTGACGCCTCATTTTTTGGGGGCCCCACAGGAGACACCTTAAGGGCCCTGATTTTTAGAAACGCTGAGCATCCACCCTCTGAAAGTCAGACCCCTTTAAGGGGTCGCAAGGCGTGCCTCCCAAAACAGGGCACTCCAGCTCACTAGACATTCTGCAAATCTTGACCGTAGGCACTTAGAAGCCAAAATTCCATGGACTTTCAACGGGACTAAGGCTATGCCTACTCTACAGCTTACGTCTGTAGAACTTACGTCGTCCGGGGGGTGAATAAACCATGCCCCTGATCGACATACGTTACACCGACCTAAGTGCCAGTGTGGACAGAGCTGTGTCAGCGGGAGAAGCACCAGCATAGCTTCTTCCACCCGTGGAAGTGGTTTGATTGTGCCGACAGGAGAGCTCTCCCATCGGCCTAGAGCATCTTCACCAGATGTACCGCTGCAGTGCTGTACAGGTAGACAAGCCCTTTAAGATCCTGAGTCACTCTTGAAAATGGGACTTTGGTTCCTATGTAACTTTTGAAAATGTTACCCTATGGCCTGACTGTAATATTTTGGACCGTTACCCTAGAAAACTGTTGTGTATTTCTTAATAAGGGATAGAGATCACTTACCTTCCTTCTCCCTTCAATTTATTATTAATCATTCGTACTGTGGTAGCACCAATGGGCCCCTAGTAAGATTTGGGCCTACTGCGCCAGGCTCTGTACATAGCAAGCAACAGCCCCTGTCCCAAAGAGCTTACAATCACAACAGACAAGCCACATGAAGGAAGGAGCATTTGCCCTGTTGTACAGACGGTGAGCTAAGGGACAAAGAGATGAAATAATCTGTCCAAAGTCATACAGAGAATATGGTGCTAACATGTCGTTTGCTGCCACCACTTTGTTCACTCTGCTGGTGTGTTCTACCCTGTCCCTCACCCTGCATCTGTACTGTCTATTTACATTGTAAGCTCTTCAGGCCAGGGGCTGTCTCATACTCTGTGTGTGGCCAGTGAGGCCCCATTCTTCACTGACCCTTAGGCTCCACGGTAATAAATGTGATTAATAGATAATAATAATAATGATAATGATAAGCTGGAAATTGGAAGCAGATTGCCTGGTTCTTATTCTAGCTTTTTATCCACAAGCCCAACCTTCCTCTCTGATTTGCTCTGTCCAGTATCTTTGAGTTGCTGTACGATCCACATGTGATTTTTAATGTGACTCACAGTCAGGACCAGCTGGTCTCTGTGACCCAGCTGAAAACAAGGGAGAGAGGAAGACGTGAGGAGTTCCCAGGTACCCTGCGATTGTTGTTAGAAGGTGTGGGGTATGTGTATGTGTGGGAGGGATAATACGGCAGCAGTCACAGAGAAACAAGCTTCGTTCTGCATCTTTTCCGCTGTCCCTCGTCCTCTCTAGACAAACACCTCTAGATCACAGCGACTGGCCCTGTTTGAGAGTAACTGTCCCTATATTTAACAGAAAAGTTTCCACTTTTTCCATTGCCCTGCTCCAAAAACATACCACCTATGTGTGTCTCTCTTTTTCCGATTCATCTGTTTCTATTTATAGCTTTCCAACACAGGCCTGGATGCATTTGCCAACAATCCCGATTTGCTCTTCCATCCAAAGGAGCTGGAAACAGTTCACAACATGTATGAACCAAGGCTCACAGCCCCTTCTGGGGGTTAGGTGAATATTATGAGCCACATTTTACAGCTGGGCTGAGGCAAAGTGACTTGCCCAAGGTCAGTGAGTCAGTGGCAGAGCTAGAGATAGAACCCAGCTATCCAGGCTATATCCTTTTGGCAACCCGGAGGCAGCCTTCACTGTTCTGCAGCACCCCTCGACTTGGGGCAGAGGAGGGTAGGTCATACCCTAACAGTGTGGCTCTAATAAGGTTTTAGAGAAGAGTTTGACACAATTTTCTTCTCTTCCCGTGGAAAAACCCAGTGGGAACGATATTCCCTCTTTGTCACATATTGAAATAAAATGCAGTGTGAATGGTCTGAGGAATAGTCTCCGAAGAGCAGAGGGAAGAGCTCCAGCATGTGGGACTTTTTAAAATGAGACTGGACAAGACACTAAGTAGAGAGATCAAGCCTCCACTGGTTGCAGGCAGATAGACTGGATGACCTGTTCCATCTCTAGCTTCTCGGGTTTTTCATGGCTTATCAGGGAGTCCATTTTTAAAAGTGCACAGGGCAGAAAGATCCGAGCGTCTGTTTCCTCATCGGCTGCTCTGCCAGACAGAAAAAGCAATTCTATCTCATTTTTGAAACAATCCTACGAAAGGAGCGAAAAGGCCTGGTTGCTAGAAATCCCAATTCCCTTCCTGTGCTGGTAGGGGAGGGGGAACCTTTGTCTGGTGAAATCTCAGCAGTTTGCATCTCTGTTCAGTTCAGTGCCCAGAAACAAAGGCAGAAAAATCCAAAGAATTTCCAAGTGGCTTCTTCAAACCAGCTTCCCTCTCACCAACCTGCCCACGCATGCACACGCCCTAGTCTGCCTGCTGTTAGCATTTGGGAAGCGGAATACTAATGTGGAGGAAGCAATCTCTGACGGACGCTTTGGCCAGTCACTGAGGGTTACACTGAAAGGCGCAAACATAGCCCAGAACTGGCAATGGGAGTCCTTCAAGACCTTTTGTTAATTTCAGCTGCAGTCATTTTGTTCCTGATTTCTCCCTATTGCCACTTAGCATTGAAAAGTCCTTGAGCCTTTCATTCCATCCCCTAATTGGAGTCAGTCCCTAACTCACAACTGCTCCTCGGTGATTAGCATATGAAGGGAGAAGGAAAACAAAATCATTATTGGCCACTTGTGGATCAGGAGCTGCTGTCTGCAGGCTTATTGGCATGCGTGTTATTCTCTGGTCTGGTACTCGGTTCCATTGTGAGTGTTTTCCTGTGAGAATATGAAAACACTAGGGAGGGGAATGGGACACAGAGGCTGGGTGGAAATCAAAGTAATAGCAGGTGGAGTGTTTTTAATGGAAAAATCCATCCTCTCCCTCACTTTGGAGCTTGGTAAACTTCTCTGCTCTCCATGGCTTGAATGAAAGGACAATTTGTAACAGAGATCTCAGCAGAACTCAAAGACAGAACACGGGGCTCTGAGAGAAGAGGATCCTTAGCTGAGGATGGAGGGAAAAGGACAGTGTCATTCCCTCACTGCCACCAACACAATGTAATCGCCGTGCCTTGAAATGATCTGGTGGGGAATAAATCCAGGTGTGCACATGGGATTGGGTGTGATGCTCCAATGTGACCAGTGCTTCGGCAGTCAGTGTCACAGTTTGCAGCCCTTGAGCAAGTGCCTCAGTTTCCCTGCCTGTAAAACAGGTTGAGACATCCCGCCCTTGCAAAGCATTTCGAGATCGGTGGATTTAAAAAGGCTGCAGAAGGTTTTAAAGGGATGTGCCATTCAAGTGGAAAATGGTGTCTGTCATTTGTTATGAGCGTGTGACGGGAACGTCGATGCCTCTGGAGCTGGCACGTTGTCAGTCCAACCCCACTGGCTGAATTCAATTCCTCCAGCTCAAGGTGTTTCCTTTTCTGTGCTCGATAATGAAATCCACAAGCTCCAGACAGTTATTTGTAGTTTCCATTGCTGTTGGCGATGCTCCGCAGATCCTGGACAAACAGCAGCAAGTCGCCACCAAGCACTTGCCAAGAGCCTCTGGCCCCAGAGCAGTTTACAGGGTGGAAAGATGCAAGAGAAGGGGAGAGCACCAAGATCACGGAAGGGAGTTAATCAAAACACTTGTTCTTTGGATCCACGTCCTCCTTGGCTGGGAGGGCTAACTAGAGACACAGATCTGGACAATGCTGGAGGCCGTTGTCCACACGTCCATCGGGGTGCGAGGGTGGTGCTGGCTACTCTTAAAGAAGCTGTGATGTGTCCTTTGCTCAAGAAACCACCACTAGATGCTGACAACTTTCCATTTCTGGGGAAGACCATAGAAAAGGTTGCGGTGAGTCAACTCCAAGTACCTATCTGTCTCAGGTCTACATGATCCTTATTAACGTGGGTACAGAACTGTGTTACGGGACAGAAATAGCAGTGCGGGACAGGTAGATGATCTCATCCTGGTCTGATGATATTGTTAGACTTTCCAGCAGCCATCCAGCCCTCTCATCCCAAGGTGGTGTTGACTCACCTGGCGACTGCAACAGGAGGATGGTCTAGTGATTAGAGGACTGGACTGGTGCTCAGAAGACTTGGACTCTGTTCCAAACTCTGCCACACATGCTTCTTGTGTGGCCTTGGTCTCATCACTTACCCTTATTTCCCCGTCTGTGAAATGGGAATAATAATGCTTCCCTGCCTCATAGGGGTGTTGGGTAAATGCATGAATGATCCTGAGGTGCTCAGATAATATGGCAGGGAGGTGTGTAAAGGACCAGAGGGGATGGTGCTGCTTTTGGGAGCACTCCTCTCTCCTGGCTGAGCATTCCTGGGGGTGGTGCAGGGAGATTGCTCCTTAGAGTGCTATGTGGTGGCCCCCAAGAATCAGTCTTACCTCCCGTCCTGTTCAATGCATATGGCAGGCTGTTAGTGAGGGGTGAGGGGCTACCATGCTAATGACACTCAGAGCTTTACCTCTACCACTCTTGGCTCAGGGCTTGTCTACACAGGGACACTCGGGAAAGTTAGCTAAAGGGGTGGAGTTAATGGGGAATTAAGATGAAGCAAATGAAGCTGCTTCACAGAGCATGCACATGAGGTTTAATGTGCTTTAACTAATGCATTTTAATTCATACCTCAAGTTGATTTGCCTTCACTTTCCTGAGTGCCCTGTGCAGAGAAGCCTGCAGACACGGCTGATGACCACCTGTCCACCCATGGCCTACGGGAGACCAGAGCAGGGATATATACTAGCCGGCTGAGCTGCAATCTGGATAAGACTGCAGGGATACCACGGGGAGTGGGGAGTGGAAAAGGAAGCAACCAGAGTATATGGCCAAGGTGATTCATCCACCTTTAACTAAAGATGCGTGCTTGTCATGGGCAGCAGGTGACCTCCCCTTGGGGGAGGCTAGCTTGCCGGCCCTGCCCCTTCTGCCTGAGGCCCCGCCCCCCCAGCTGGAGGAGCTCCATCCCGCCTACCCCAGCCATGCTGGCTGGCCCCGCCAGCGCTGGGCTGCCCGCCCCAGCTGGTGCCCCACCCCAGTAATGGGTTGAGCCACCGGCCCCCACAGCACCGGGCTGCTGGCCTGACCCCCAACCCCAAGCCGGCTTGAGCGCTGGACATTCCCCCCGGTCTGCCCCTGGCCGACACCAACAGATCCGAGCTCCAGGCCGCCAGCTGGAGCTGAGCCCCTGCTGGCTTCAGGGTAGAGGGGGAGGCAGGGTGGGGCCTCGGGGCAGAACATGGGTGGGGCCACGGCCTGGGTCAGGGGAGGCTTAGCCTGCCCTGGCCTTTGATACCCAACGCCCATGCCTGCCATTTGTGACCAGGGTTCACAACTGGGAGGATAATGTTGAATCCCCACCACTTGTCAGCGGCTATAGGAGTCAATGGGAACTGCTGGGTGCTGAGAAAATATTGTCCCTAGAGGGTGACCCAGTGCCTGCCCTGAAGGGTTTGCAATCTAAGAAAGGCAGATCACGAGCATACAAACCAGTCAGGCCGCAGAGCCAAAGGAAAGCTCTGAGCGTTTAGATCCCTGCACCTGTGCCTTAATCATCTGCCTTTGCTTTGGTGACTCACCAGCCCATTAGAGCTCTCTTTGTCGGCTAGGATTATAATATATAATGAATCGAATGTACGTCAGGAGCTCGAGATACTCTCAGAGCATCTATTGAACTGGAGGTCACCTTGGGCTGATGGAGGTGAATTATTGCAAATAGGATTATTTTTCCAGGCTTTCTGTTGTAAACAGGATAAAACCTCACATTTATAACAGCCCCTTTGGTCCCCGAGTGCAAGACCGACAGGCAGGGAGGCATGACAGTAGCACTAGGCAAAGGCTGTGAAACATTTTCCAGTTGATCTTTTAACACTTGTTCACTGCAGCTGGGTGTGGCTTAGCTTTCCCTGGGTGTGCTAGCAAATGGGAGGGAATATTGGCGGAAACAGCATATTTTAAATGAGTGTCACAGCCTGTTAGTGGGAAACCCATTTCAAATTCACAGTCTCAAGTATTTGCCCTGGAAACCTGATTCTAAGGCCCACTTTCATCCAACTAGAAAAGGAGGACTTGTGGCACCTTAGAGACTAACCAATTTATTTGAGCATAAGCTTTCGTGAGCTACAGCTCACTTCATCGAAGGCATTCAGTGATCTCCTCACTGTATTTTCCACTGAATGCATCCGATGAAGTGAGCTGTAGCTCATGAAAGCTTATGCTCAAATAAATTGGTTAGTCTCTAAGGTGCCACAAGTCCTCCTGTTCTTCTTGCGAATACAGACTAACACGGCTGCTACTCTGAAACCTGTCATCCAACTGCGTAACAGAAAAATACCGTCCGACTTGCAGGCCCAATCAAAAGAGCTGAAGTATCCCATGTTGAATACTGACTAGTCACAAGCAGTTGCTCACAAAAATAATGGCAGGGCAGGGAATGAGTCAGAGAAATTATTTTAGCAAATAATTGTGGTATTTTTTATTAGCTGTACTACGGTAGCATGCAGGAGCCGCAGGCCTGGCTAACCAACCCACTCAACAAAAATCGCAGCCAATTGGACAATATGGAAAGAGAAAAAGATTAAATTCACTGAATAACACACTTGTTGCCAATCATTTCTCCAGTCCTAAGTTTCACCAAAATATAGCTCCTTCTGGGGTGGAAGACACCAGCTGTTTAAGTGTGCATAGAGACATTGCACAGCAGTGGGGGGATTTGGGTAGGCAGAATGGAATTGTCCATTTTAGACTTTGGCTAAGATGGCATTTCTTTGTTGGATGGTTATGCCCAGAGGACTCAGCTCCATTGCGCTGGGCACTGTACAAACATATAGCAGACGGCCCCTGCCCCAAAGCGCTTACAATCTAAGTACAGAGCTATAGGCAACAGGTAGATACAGCAAACAGCCTGTGTGGGAGCCCACGGGGGCAACAAGATGATCATGAATTATGATCAGAGACGATGATAAAACATTGGGGTTGACATCTTTACTCTTGGAAAGCATGACAAGGAGTCCTTAAATGCCCATTCATTCTCACAACCTTGGCTTCACGCACTTCAGCTAACATGCACTCAACACAATGCTGGGGCATAATTTCAGTATGGAAGAACAGCAAAATGCATTCCTTACTCTCTCACTGATAAGCTTTCTACATAATTAGGGAATATCTGAGAGCACCCATCTCTGATCTATTTCTGGCAGGAGCGGTCATGGTCTGCAGACATCTCTTTCCAAGTAACTTCTATAGATTAATTTCTGCTAAAATCAAGATTTCATTTAGCAACACAGTTCATTATATGCTCACATCCCCTTTAAAGAAAGGCAATACACAGAATATAATGGAGGATATAATGAAATGCTTTGCAGACAAAATCTGGGGTTGAGTGGAAATTAATCTGTAACAAGCCACTTGGAAAGTGGCTTCGGTTTTAAAAGTTTTTAAAGCTAATCACTGTAGGTTTCTTTTCAGATACATTAAAAATATTCTCTCCCTAGTGTATAAATAGCTGACACTCTAAAGAATAATCTAAGCAGATTGACCACTGAGGTTGGATGTAAGCTTTTGCTGGGTTATAAAGGATTTTTAGAAAACTCTAAGCAAATGTAATGGTGGTACACAGCTTTGAGCTCTGGGCATGAAAGGTACTACAGAACTGCCAAGTATTGTGGTCATTTGTGGGAGGGTGGGGTAGAAAGGGGGTACTATTATCTATCAAGTGTTCAGAAGGATTTCATCAGTGTCAGCTTAGGGTTTAACAAATGGAAGGTGCTTGGGCCCTTGAAATTCATTTTTCAAGCTGTGGGGGATCACGGGGGGCCACCGGTTGGGGAGAGAGTAGGTTTGAGATGCTTGCCCCCTCCCAGAAGGACTGCAGTTGCACAGAGACAGCATGATTCTATTCACCCAGTGATAGCTAAGCTAATCACACAACCCATCCCAGGCTCCCTCATGGTTGGAGTGAGAGAGGGGATGTGCTGGGGAAAGCAGCCCGCTCTCCTGCCAAGGTATGGCAAGGAATATTCACTGTAGTTGGGGGACAGAGTGCTTGATAACGGAGCTTGAAGTCTTACTTATTGGCTAATGGAGCCTCCTTGCTACCCTGACTGCCTGGCACTACCCAGCTAGACTTGGGCCAGGGCCTGCCGGCAGCTCAGCGTGTGAGCCCGCAGTTCGAACAGGCCATCACATTCCACTGCCAAGGATTTTTGCTGAATGCTGCAGCAGCAGCTCTGATTATGAGCCAGCAAACGGGGAACACGCAGCACAAGGACCATTTGCAAGGCTTAATTATTCATCCCTCCTTTATGGGTAATAGTAACTAATAAATTGAATCACACAGATCTATGCAGTGCCTTTCCTTCCCAAGCCTGCACTCAGGACATGCAAAAAGCACCAGGCTGATGCAGCTGCTTCTAGGCTGGAATGCAGAAGGTGTTTACCAACGCAGAGCAGCGATATGTTGAGAGCTTAGGACAGGCAGCGAAGAAGAATTCTGTAGCCGAATGAAATTGCAGGCTGCAAAGAGTTACAAAGGGATCTCACAAGAGTTACAAAGGGTTACAGACTGAGAAGAGTTACAAAGGGATCTCACAAAACTGGGTGACTGGGCAATAAAATGGCAGGTGAAATTCAATGTTGATAAATTCAAAATAATGCACATTGGACAAAATAATCCCAACTGTACATACAAAAGGATGGGGTCAAAATTGGCTGCTACCAAAAGGGATACCAAAGTGATCTTGGAGTAGGGTGACCAGACAGCACATGTGAAAAATCGGGACGGGAGTGGGGGGTAATAGGAGCCGATATAAGAAAAAGGTCCAAAAATTGAGACTGTCCCCATAAAATCGGGACATCTGGTCCCCCTATCTTGGAGTCATTATGGGTAGTTCTCTGAAAACATCTGCTCAATGTGCAATAGCAGTCAAAAAAAGCTAACAGAAAGTTAGGAACCATTAGGAAAGGGATAGATAATAAGACAGAAAACACTGTAATACGACTATATAAATCCATGGTACGTCCACACCTTGAATGCTGTGTGCAGTTCTGGTTGCCCCATATAAAAAGGATGTAATAAAATTACAAAAGCTGCCGAGAAGGACAACAAAAATAATTAGGGGTATGGAACAGCTTCCATCCATGGAGAGATTAAAAAGACTGGAACTGTTCAGTTTAGAATAAGAGATGACGAAGGGGAGTTAGGATAGAGGTCTATAAAATAATGAATGGTGTGCAGAAACTTAATCGGGACGTGTTATTCACCCCATCACATAAGACAAGAACTAGGGGTCACCTGTGAAATTAATAGGCAGCAGATTTAAAAGAAACAAAAGGAAGTGCTTCTTCACACAATGCACAGTCAACCTGTGGAACTTGTTGCCGGGGGATGTTGCGAAGGCCAAAAGTGTAACTGGGTTAAAAAAAGAACTAGGTGAGTTCATGGAGGACAGGTCCATCAATGGCTATTAGCCAAGATGGTCAGGGACGCAACCCCATGCTCTGTGTGTCCCTAAACCTCTGACAGCCAGAAGCTGGGAGTGGATGACAGGGATGGATCACTCCATAATTGCTGGTCCACTAGAGGATAACAGCTGACTACTGCCACCAGCTAACAGAGTGACTTCTCTAGCACAAGTGGTAGGTGTCTGTGCTGTGGTGCTAAAGGTCTCAAGTTTGAGCCCTTCTGGCAATGCATGGGGAGTCAAACTTCCTCTGCTGCCTCCAGGAATAAGACCATTTCTACCTCCAACACAGCAGCAAGGAACCGCTGCTTGCAGTAGATTATGAAGGGGACCTGAGATCAGGGGCGCCGTCGTGACTGGACAAGGAGAAGAGGCGTTATCAGGGGCTTTTTCTAGGTGATTGAACATGAGCTGCATGAAACTGGAACTATCTGAATATTCACTTTGGGCCAGACTTCTCTGGCTGTATGTGCCTCTGTGTGTGTGGGAGGGTTGCCGATCGCTGGATTTCACCGCACACATGCCAAATGAAACTCAGCCCCAGATGACAAGCCACACATGATGCAGCAGATTTCACAAACCCTGAACCTGCCCACGCTTCGGTAACAGCTGTTTCACGGCATGCAGGAGGCTGGGAGGGAGTGGGGAAGAGTGAGGATGCGGCCCTCTCAGGGGAGGGGCCGGAACTGGGCAGGGAGAGGCGGGTTGGGAGTGAGAAGAGGCGGGGTGGGGCTGGGGCCTAGGGGAGGGGGTGGAGTGGGGGCAGGGCCTGGGACAGAGCCGGGGTTCGAGCACCCCCCAGCACTTTGGAAAGGCGGTGCCTGGGCTAGTGGCCCTGAGAAGGAGAATGTTTCCTTTTGTAGCCATAGCTATCTATCCAAGTGGTGCTTTTCGCCACTGGAGTCCAGTCCATTTAAATTGCTCATTTTAGGGCTGTGATGGTTTGAAGACAGGCTAAAGCAATCCCCAGGAGTCATAAGTATAAATGTACTTATACGGTATTATAAAGATTGCAGACCAGAGACCCCACAGGGCCAGGTTCTCCGCTGGTGCAACCCCACTGAAGTCCGTGTAGTTCTGCCACCACCAGAGAATTTGACCCACACTGGGCAGTCAGAAAATTGGGCCCCATTCTCCATAGTTACTGAATCGCTCGTAGGAGGCCTCTGATGTTTTAAATTACAGTACAGTCCCCATTTATCTGAATGGACCAAGCAACAAAGCATTCATTGGGAGAAAAGAGGAAAGATCTTATTTAAAGTGAACTTGTACATACAGCGTAAACTCTTTGGGAAAGGGACTGTCTTTTTGCTGTGTGTGTGTGTATGTATATATACAGAGACAACTAATGGGGCCCTGATCCCTGAGTGGAGCCTTATGGCACGACCATAATGTAAACCAATAGTAAGTGACGTATGTTGGGGACAGAACCCTAAGTGTGGGCAAGGGGAGATTTTAAAGGTCAGAAGGGTTCAGGCTTCCACTGACTATATGAAACATCATTCTAGATCTGAATATATGCACAGCATCCACCTAGCTAGCTATCTGTCTGCATGGATCTTCCATATACAGACACACGCACACTTATTCCTTGAGCTTGTGAGCTCAGGCAGGAGGAAGGAATGTGCTCGGTGGGAGGTGGAGCAATTACCTGCATGCCAGTGAGTTGAGACAAACGTGGACGGCACCTCACTTATCAGGGGGAGCTGGTACATGGTGGAACTGTGTTTAGACGTGAAATCCCATCCATGTCAATGAAACAGAGGAGCATAAATTACAGGGCTGGGAGGGGGGGTGTGCTGCGAAGCAGTAGAGAAGAAAGGAAAGGCACAGTTTGCTTTTAACTCAGCCAGAGGCCTGGATCCTGGAAGGTGCTGAGCACCTGCAGCTTCCACTGGAGTCAATAGGAAGGGAGGGTGCTCAGCTCCTTTGTGGCCTGGACCAAAGCTGATGGACAGCTGGGGAATTATATCCACCTATGATTATTTGGAGCCCCAGTCATGTCCAGGGCTCCGTTGTGCTGGGTGCTGTACAAACACTGAACAGAAAGACTCTCCCTGCCCCATCTTTCCGTCCATCTCCTCTCCTGCTCCCTTCTTTCCTTCCTTCCGCTTTTCCACACGATTTTTAAAGCATTTGTCCGAACCCTGGACTCTGTAAAACAACCACCCTGAGATAATCCCTATAACAAGCCACCCCTGCTACTGAAAGCTGCCTCACAATATTAACAAGTAGCCCGCGCTATCCCAGACTCCAGATATCCTCTCCCAGCCCCTCGACCTCCCCCTCCGGCAACTGCCCTCAAGACAAGATGACCCTTGTCTAGTGCCCGGAAAGTGGGGACGTCCAGACCCTGCCGGACCCAGATTAATGAGAAAGGTTTCAGGGAGTTGCTCCCATTGTCTGGGAATATAGAGGATCCAAAGAGCTACCTGCTCACTGGGAGGCCTCGTCTGTATTTGGAATTCAGCAACGGGTGGTGCAAGAATCAAGTGTAGACAAGAAAGCTACCATTTACACTGGTCGAGTTCACTCCACCAGCCAGTGCAAATTCTAGCTTTCCTTGTCTGCACTTGGTGTTTGCCTTGGCATCCCAGGCCTCTGACTGCTGAGCCAGGGCTGATCCTAATTACTGATCCTAACCCTTGGGAGAAATAATCTCTATTCAACTGTGTGGGGGTTAAGGGCCAGACCCTGCTCTCAGTGACACCGAGGAAGTCAGGAGCAAATCTACTAAAATCCTGATTTACACCAAGGTCAATGAGAGCAGACTCTGGCCCTAATAGTCCAGTGCTATTCTTTCTGTGGTTGTTTCAGCTCAGTGTTCAGATGGCCTAACTTTCGTGAGGTTTTAATTTTTGGACCTAGCTAAGGAAGAAGCAGCCAGAGCAAAATGGAAGGACAGGCCGTCAATAGAGGCAAAGTCTTGTCCTGCTGGGATGACCATGAGTCTGCCTCAGGGCCCCCTCTAGATCAGGAATAACAACAGAGTTGGCTTTTGGGGCAGCAAAGTTCTTCACAAGCATTGACTTAACTAACCCTCCCTAACACCCCGGTGAAGGGTTAGTTTTTACGGAGTCTCAGCTATGCGTTCAACCTTGTGCCATTCATGGAGAAAAACACAATCTCTGCCCCAGTTGGGATTATTCGTCCTCGGGGCACCAAAAATGTGTTAGGCACCTTACAATACAAGCAGGTATTTATTAGCCCTAGTCTACCGATGGGGAAACTGAGGCAGAGTCACGACAGCCCAGATCAACAAAGCTATTTAGGCTCCCAACTTTCATTGAAATCAGTGGAAGTTAGGAGCCTAAATACCATTGTGGATCTGGGTGTGAGTGACTCTCCCAAGGGTGCAGAAGGAGTCAATGGCAGAGCTGGAATAAACCCCTAGTCCTGTGCTCAGACCTATACATCGTATGTGTGTCACAGTTACCAAGTTCCATACTGCTGATAATCCAGTAGCCGAAGAGGTTTGATTGCAGGCTGCCCCGACTTTTGGATTTGACAGTCCTTGTCTGCACTCCAGAGCAGGGCAAAGCACAGTAACCCGTCACACCTTCCCAGCGGCTGGAATAGCTACAGGGACGTCAGATGGCCCGTGCTACTGACATCACACGGATCTGGCTGGGCAAAACTCATGTTGCAAATGCTTCCCCCCTCTCTTTGGAGCAGAGTGACCTTAAAGGGCAACAGACACTGCTCTGTCTGGTCTGCAGTCAGATAACAGACAGATCCAAGCTCTGGGTAGATAATTTACTTTCCTGAAGATGCCAAATTATCTCCTTGATGGGCTCTTTGCTGTTTCTCCACCCTAGCAGGGGGTGTGTCTCTGGCAGAACAAACGCATACTAGCTCTCATATTTATTGCGCGTGAGAGGACAAACATCATCGTGGGCTATTGCCTTTCCAGCTGGCGTGCTCATTCACCACTCAGCGAGAACGCCGGAGCTTGCTACATGGACAGCAACGCACAGAAGAGCAGATGCAGTGGTTTTCTGGTGCACCTGATTTCCATAGTAGCCGAACGACCGAGGGGTTATGTTCATGTTACAGAGGCTTTGATGAGATATGGAATCCTGGTATCCTCAGTAAGCAGGTGCCTTTGCCAGCACACTCTAACACCATCCACGCATTTTGTGAAGTCCAAATTAATCCCTTCCTTAGGCCTTGACTTTGGTACCCAATGTGTTCTAGTGGACAGGGCTTTGGGATAGGACTCAGGAGACCCGGGCTCCATTTTGAGCTGTGCCACTGACCTACTGTGTAACCTTGGTCAAGTCACTTCATCGCTCTATGCCTCTGTCTCCCTTGTCACTCCTTATCTTTTCTAATTAGATTGTAAACTATTTATAGCCAGTATTGACCCTCATTATGTGTTTTATGCAGCACCTAGCATCATGTGGCCTTCATGTCATTTGGGGCTTCTAGATGCTAGTGTGATGATGGTTAGGTAAGAAATCAACAATAAGGTAACAAAGCTGCCTCAGCCCCTTTCCTCAGGCCTGACTGCTCCTAGGGTTCCTCCCTCGGAATTGCTCAGCCCACACCCTAGATCAGTGGTGGGCAACCTGCGGGCAGCATGCGGCCCGTCAGGGTAATCTGCTGGCAGTCTGCCAGACAGTTTGTTTACATTTGCACAGCCACCCTCAACTCCCAGTGGCCGTGGTTCGCCGTTCCTGGCCAATGGGAGCTCCGGGAAGCGGGGGACAACCAAATGCCAGCCAACATCATCTGTTTTTCCATAAACTGCTTGGGACACTCTTTAATCCGGCCTGGATTAACATGCAGTGCTGGTTTTTAATTTAATCCTTGGAGGTTTCTTGAGAGTGCTTTGTCCAAAGGGACTGAATAGTTTATGGATCTTGCCATTCGTGGTTCTTCATTTTTGGGTACTTTGGATGTTTGTTTCCAGGTTCTGCTTTGTTCTTTGTAACATGGAATCAGTTAAAAATAAAAATAAATCCCCCTCAGTGTGTCTTTCATGAAAAAACCAACAACTCAGAATTTAACTCAATGGAGCCCAAGGGCTGGATGACCTGCTTCTCCAGAGGTACTTGATGGAGAGCGTCTGGGGGAGGAAAGGTCTGCCAGGAGAGCCTCGTGGTGGGCTTGGCGATGGAAAGGGATCCTGCCCCTACCAGAATCTCCATACAATGGATCTCCTGGATCCCAGATAGTGGGGGAGGGGGGGCAATACAGCCAACTCTGTGGTACCAAACCTTTTCACTGGCCCATGTCTCTCTGCTAGTGCAGAGAGATTCACACAGAGTGGAGTGGGGGCTGGGGAATGGGTGTGCTGCGGGAAGGGACACGCATTGTCCCTCCCCCAGCCCGGCAGAGTTTACAGGGAAAAGAGAACACATCCTAAGGCTGTGCCATCTTTCCTCTGGTCCCCTCCTGCTCTGTGGGACCCCCCAAGGCATCTGCAGACAGGGGAGTCTCTGGTAGCGCACCTCCATCGGAGGCATACAGGGATGGTGGAAGAGGTGTGGCATGGGAACTGAGACGCAGAGCCTCCATGTGGATGGCTCTGGCCAAATATGGATCCATGGTGGTGGAAGGGGAGGGCTTGTTCCCGGCAGACATTTCCTCCTGCTTCCCCAGGTTTTACCACAGCCAACCCAGCTCCCTCCCCAGACTACTAATGAAATGGCTACGTGATCCAGTGCTGCGAGCTGGCGGGTGAGCCAGCACTTATAATTAGGCCCTCCAGAGCGGTCTGATTGGGATGTAATTAATCAGGGTGGCAGGCTAGGGGCACTATTAATTAGCTCACCAGCTGAGGACTGATAAAAAGGCACAGGAAGGAAGCATGAGTGGGGAGGAATGGGGCTAGTTGAGCCCAGATTTGGAGAGATCTAAGAAAAGGAGACCTCTTCTCCTCTCCGGCCCTGAGATAAGGGCTGTAGGTACGGGGGACACCGAAAATAGCCTTGCAGCACAGCACTGTGAAGGTGGTGGAGGGAACTTGGATAAACTGTGTAGTGTGGATAACTAACCAATGGAGTCTGAGCGGTTTCTGTGGGGCAAAGAGGCAGTAGCCTTGTTCCTTGCTACCGGAGATGAGACATTTATATGCCAAACCACGTGCCTCTAGCTCACTTCGCTTTCTCCGGCTTCAAGAGTGTCTAGCTGTTTGATACAGTTCCTTTGTTTTTACAATCCAGGAGGATTTAGCAGCTCTTCGTATAAATCTTTCTGCTAGTTTGGATCACTTGTTGTATAATCAACAGGTTTTCTTTACCAATGGTGCAACTGTAAACTAAAAAGCAATTAGAAAACCACACGGGATTCATAGTTTCAAATCCAGTTGAAACTCAGTGGGTCTGGCTGAGTTACACATGGTGGTACTGGATTTGTCCGGTAATAGGTCTGTGGCCACATAGGGCTTTGTGGTTGCCTACCACACACTGTGCCTGCTTAAGGCCGACTGACCATAAACAAGGATAGGATTCAAGGCCTTCTCTGCTTCAAAAGCACAAGACCTTGCCACTCACACGAAAGGAGAATCTCCATTGACTGCAATGGCTTTAGGACTCGTCATGAGTTTGCTACTCTAGCCAGCAGAGGAAAGCGGTGTATACATGTGCATGCACAAACCTCTTGAGCATTGTCATTCAAATCCATAGCTACAGCTGCTCAAAAATGGTCTATGCAAACTTCCCATCAATGGAAAAAGGCTTTTTCGAAGAAATTCACATTTTTGTGAAAAAAAATCTGTTTTTCTTTGAAACGTTTAAGGTTTTTGTTGCAAAAACAAAAACAAATGTTTTTGGTCTGCGGCAAAAACCAAAATGTCAAAGAACAGTTTTAACGACAAATGTTGGTTTTCATTGCATTTTTCTTGAGGAAACACCAAATCATTTCCCAACTGGCTCTATCTAAAACTCAGAGTAAAACATCAGATGTAATGAACCCTGTGCTAAAAGTATCCCCAAATAATAGTCACCCAAACTTTGGGGAAGTGAATCCACCCAGCTTCAAGGAGTTCTAATAATTCCTGTTTTGTTCAACCCTTTAAAGAACTTGGCCAACACATTTCCCAATCCTTTCTTTGCAAGACTATGTCACAGTACCCTAGTCTCTATATGTTCTGATATCACACTCGTCACTGTGGTACCTCAGCGCCTAACACTGTAACCCCTCTCACAGCGAGGGACATTTTTAATCCCCGATATTCACCCTACATTTTTCTTAAACTCCATCATTCTTTGGAGCATGAGGGAAGGGGGAATTTGCTATTGTAAATGTGTGTGTTATGCTGTGGACAGAACGGCTTATTTGGGTAAAACCTCGCTGTAAAGTGGCATTGTTTGTGTAACCTTTTACAAAAGAAAGGCAAATAGAAATCCAAGCTCAGCTGGCACATGGGTGCATTACGGCTTCATCTTTAATCTTTGTTCTCATAGAGGTGGCTGGGAGCTTAGGTTGAAATTAACCTTTCTCTGCTTTTGAACGACCACAGCTATCTGCTTACTGGGAAGGATATTTTTTTTTAATTATGGTGATTTCATGCAGCTGTTGTTGACTTCGTTCACCTCCTATTAACATAACATTCATTAGAGGGTCTCCTTTAAAGGCTCAAAGGAAACCAGCTGTTTTTTCTCATTCTTCCACTTAATTAGGACGGAAGCTTCGACTCCAACAGACATCAAAAGTCACATTAGACTCTGCATCAAGGAATCATGGGACTAGGATGAGAAAGTCCTACTCAGCTGAACAGCAGTGTTGTCCAGGAACTCTGCAGTACACGTGTCCAGGAGGGTTAAAGTTAGAAATACTCCAGTCTCGTAGCACTTTCCCAAGGGATGTCATTTATACACCTCATCAACATAAATGCACATGACGGTAATATCTGCTCATAAAGTTGTTATCCTCACAGAGCAGAACCTGACCCAACAACCTGGATCTGACCACTGCAAATTTGGGGGTGTTCAAAATCTGGATGGGAAGCTGTGATCTCGAGTTTCCCCTCAGGAACGGGGACTGTCTATTCCACGTTCCTGAACGATCACAGGGGAGACTTTCTCCCATTCCTGCTGAGACAGGACCCTGGGAGCTTAGTGAGTGCTGTGCGGGGCACTCCTGCAGCTTAGAGGTGCTCAGCGCAGTTTATGGCGAGCTCGGCGCTTTGCGGGTGGCTGGGACAGAGGGTTGCGCTGTCATTAGAAATGCTGAACCTTGGTTTCAGCAGTGCTGAGCTCTCACAGCTCCGTTTGAAATCCATGGGAGCTGGGAGGGCTCAGCACCTCTGCAGAATCAGCCCCTCTGCTTCCCAGGGGTTTGAGAGAGAGAATTTGTTCTACCAGCTGCAAATCATAGTGTTTGGAATGGAACAAGGACATTCTCTTGCTCCTGGGTAACCACCCACCAGCCTCCAAGTCTAGTATCTCTTGCAAAAACCAGATGCCTCAATCACCTGAGTGCTGATCCGCTTCAAAAGGGTCTCCCTGAGAGAAGGCATTTCAGATACTGCTGCTTTGTAAAAAGGGGCCTGCCCAAGGGCCTGTGCGCATTGTCTATCTTAAGGTTTTCTGTCATGCCCCGCGCCCTACTAGCTATGAACTTAGTGTTTATCATCAAAATATATGCCCAGCGAATGTGCGGACTATGAGATTGGCTACATATAACCTCACCGGTTTGGATGAGGTTATAGTGCCAAGAAAATGTTTATAGTATATAGCTCCTTCCTGCATGGGAAGGGGGATAAACTATACTGCTATGAATGCTTTTATGCTGCTATAACTGTGTCCAGCCTGGGGCTTTTACAAGTTTACATAGTTGTGTAAACATGTCACACCCCTAAACCAACATAGATCTACCAGCAGAATTTTAAAAGAATAGACCAGGGCTTATCTCCTCAGGCTGTTGGCTTCTGTAGCCACAGATCCCTTTGAAATGTATTCCCAAGACAGACCAACTTCCCTCTTCTAATGGCATATTGTCTGCTGATGGAGGCATGGCCAATCGGTTGATTTCAAAGGAGACTTGCAAAGGGAAACTGAGATGTTGCCTGTGATGTATAACGAAAGCCTGAAAGAGGTTGGAAAAGAAAAGGCAAGTTGTTTTGCTTTTTTTCATGCTTTGGAGAGTCTTTGTTTCCTGTCCCCCTCTGCTGATTGGGTGGTCCGAGTGAGTTCGTTTCTCTGTCTCAAGAGGCTGAGGCTTTCAGTGCCAAAGTACTTGCATCCCTGCATGGCACGTGTTTATTACGGTGGGCGGCCTGGCTCAGTGGATAGGGACCTTGCCCGGGATTCAGAAAACAGGGGTGTGAGTCCTAGCTCTCCCACTAGCCTCTTCTGGGAGGTTGGGCAAATCGCACAATTTACCCTCTCCCTCAATTCCTCCTCTGAAGAAAACCAGGCTAATAGAACCCTGCCTCCCAGGGGTGCTGGGGGAGGACTGTAAGGTGCTCAGATACTAACACGACGAGGGCTCTATTTATACTTAGACAGAGCGGCCCTGTCTAGGCTGGATGGCTCTGACTGGAGTACGTGTGAAATGATGAAATCAGAAGCCAGAGTGAAAGCTGAGCTATTGAGAGGGGAAGGGTTTTTTAGCTAATATTTAAAGCTCACAGGCCCTAATTTTGAGAAGCGGGTGGCTAATGTGAGCTTATTTAGCTGCCTAAAGATAGATTTAGATTTTCAGCCTTAGCCACCCACTTCAACAAATGCTGGCCTTTGGCTTTTGCTAACATCTATTTAACTTCAATGACTAATTAACATTTTGGAGAAAGGGATGTCTTCTTAAAGATTCAGCAGTCCGTCCCTTCAATTGCAATGTGAGCACTCACAGCGCACAGGGCCTGAGACACGTAGGAGGCAAAAATGGAGAGGGCCAGACATTCATGATATTTTTAAGATAAAAAAGAAACAGGAAAAAATATTCCAGACCTGTTGGGATTTAATTTTTTTTAAAGTGGGAAGCCCGTTCACCCCCCCGCCCCCCCAAACCTCTCTCTATCTTTAGGTGCCTACATGGCGCCCATCACCGTAGTATCTGAGCAACTCACAATCTTCACTGTGTTGATCTGGTGAGGCAGGGCTGTGCTATGACTCCCATTTGATGGATGGGAAACTGAGGCACAGAGACACAAAGCGACTTGCTAAAGATCACGCAGGGAGCCTGTGGCAGAGCACAGAACCTCCCAAGTCCCAGGCTAGTGCCCTAACCACTGGGGCATCCTTCCTCCTCATCTCACTCAGAAAGAAGCAAAAAAAAAAAAAAGCATAAGTCCAGTTTTTAAGAAGCGCTTTGCAGGTCACCTTTAACAGTTGCTCAGACTTGAGCTGTCTTCAAAGTTAAACAATTCAATGCAGGTGTTATTGATAATGTCGCAGGAACGTTTTGAAAGCAAGCCGCAGCAATAATGCTGAAAGCTTCACGGGGGTTCAGAAACTCTGTGGCTTTCCCAGGCATGGAAAGAAAATCTGGAGCGACTCCACTGAAGTCGCTCCAGATCTACATCAGGGTAAATGAGAGCAGAATGTGGCCCAGCGACTTCAGTGAAAGCAGCCTTGAAGCTGGAGGTAGTGTTCACCCGAGTATGTTGAGAGAAGTCTCCCATGGCTGCACTGCCACTGGGGTAGGCAAAGGTGGGAACGCCAGTGCACACAGCATGCAGGCAGAGCTGTCGACTCGCGTGGTTTATGACGTTGTTCTTGAAGCAGCAGCTGCTGGAATTATGATATTTCATGAGACACTCAGCTTTCATTTTAAAAAGAAGGGAGTGTCTGGCCCTCCTGTTTGCAGAGAAAAGCTTGAAAATGTGAAGCAGGTGCACCCTAAAGGTGCAAAAAACCAGGAAGCAGATAAAAAGAATCCAACATGTATTACTTTTAAATAAATCTTGTGATTTTTAAACCAATCTTGTGATTCTGAAGGACGGGTAGGAGTCATGATTTGTAATTGTTTAGCACGGGCAGTACTGCACGGACCTTTTCACCTTCATGTCATAACCCTGCTCAGAGCAGATCTAGACAACATGACATATGGGGGGCTTCTGAATCGAAGAGCCTTCCCTGATTTACTGGCCTCCATGGCATGGCCTCTCTCCAGCTGTTCTTCTGAACAAGCTTCAGGATGCACAACCTACCAGTCTGCGTGGTAGCTGTGTTGTCCTTTGGCTCATTCACTCACCATTCTGTTCCCACGTAATGCACCCTTTGGAAGCTGACCGATGGATTTGGCACTCCTGGGGCCTGATCCTGAGTGGTGGGGGGCACTTGCAATGCTCAATGAAGTCTGTAGCATCCCACCAGGAACTTGGAAGGCAGAGCACAGCTTGCAGGAGGAAAGAGTTTGGAGACGGTGGCATGCCAGGAAGTCAGTCTGTTTGCACATGGCTGGAATGCTAGCTGCAGTTGCAGCATCTCTGTGAATAGATCTTTTTAATAAAGAGCCAGTTTAGTTTTAGAACCATAGAGTCCTCTCATGTGATCACTCACCACGCAGGACATGAAACAGTGAGTGGGAGGTGGGTATGTACTTTGAATCTGTAAAGTGATTATCTAGATCTATATTTCAGTGTAAAAAATAACAAAACAATACCAAAGAGGGCTACATTTAAATTATTTCTTCTACACAAAGCTGAGAAAAAATGCCAGAGCTCTGTATTTCTACTCTCTTTCTCTACTCCAAGGGCAGCAGCCAGCTCTAGGAGCAGGGCTGTGTTATGTTGCAGGTGGTCAGGTTCCCTGTAACACTTCCTTAGTGAACTGTATCTGCTAATAACACACAGCTGATTCGGGATCACCCTGACATATGAATGCAGTGCTTGTTACAGGCTTGGGGTCCTGGCATGTGAAGCGTTTTGGGATCCTTCAGGATGCAAAGCATTGCACAGATATAAACTATTAACAGTAGAAAGTCATAATAATCATCTGCCTCCATTATTTCTGTTGAGCAAATATCACAGTCATGTTCAATGTCTTGGTCCTTATCTTCAAGGCACTCAGTGGCCTGGCCCAGGATACCAAAAAGATCCCTACAGTTCTAGGATGAAGACTGTGGTCAACAACTCTGCTCCTCTGGCTCAATGGAACCATCTACCACAAGAGTCAAACTCCTCTGTGCAGGAGACAGAAATTTCTCGGGGGCTGGCCCCAGAATATGGAATGAACTTCCCCAGGAACTAAGGACTGTCCCATACCTCCCCACCTTCTGCTCCAAATAACTACAGAGCAACATGGACATTTAAAAAGTCCTCCCAAACTCCCAACTAAAACAAAACCTTCCCCTGCACACACAATTCTCCCCCCATGGAGAGGATGAGGGAGAAAGAACCACACATGACAGATGTTAGTCACGTTGCTCAATGCACAACATGAAGGTGCTCAAATACAATGGTGATGAGGGTGGTATAAGAACCTACAGAGATCAGAACAGACACAGATTTAATTTCACTTTGCATACAGCTTTATGCCTCCTTTATCTGTTCTAAGTTTGATATCGTTGGATGAATGAGAAGCTAAGAGATCTCTTTAAAGCATCGCTTGCGTGGGAGGAGTTCTCATGTGGCCACTTTTTATGCTTTTTCGTTTACAGGCTCTCCTCCTCCTCCCACAGCCTGATGGGGTTAAACACCTTTGAGGAGACTGGAGGGAGGCATGTTTTAATTCCGTTGATTTATTAAAGGCATCTAAAGATAGCCAGCTGCAAAAGTTAAAACTGCTGTCCTCTGCACTTCAGAAATATCCTCCCAAGTCAGATCTGCGCAGAAGGACTTGGTAATGGCTCAGTGCCCATGGGACATGGAGGGTGTGACACTCTATACTTCAGGGGAGCACCCTGTGACCCCCATATTCCTCATTTATATATAATTGTGATCGTGCATGTAAAGCATGCCATGTAAGGTATCAGAGGAAAGGTTATAATCAGCTGAAAGTAACTGTTCTATTTAAATATGCATATCATTAGTGCATATGAAGTTATGAGATTGTGTTGTATGGTTGTCAGTAAAACATGCTGTAAATTGGGGGAATTGGCCAGATATTAGCTCCCCAGAGACAACAGCAAGGAAAGTAACCAGTGCCCAGGTGGGTGTCGAACAACCATCAACAGCCATTGTTCGTCAAGGGAGCTACAATTCAATGACTTACCTGCATAAGGCCACACCAGAGGAATTGCTCAGCCTTGCCTGGGGACTCAGCAATGCCCACCCAGACATGCCCGGACTTGTGTTCTTCAAGCACATGGAATAAGGGTATAAAACAGAACACAGTGGCCCCATGCTTGGCCTTTTCTCCTCCCCTCACCTATGCTGCAAGCAACAAGGACACTCAGAAGACTGAAGACTCCAACAGTGGGGACTGGCCCAGGTTTCAAGAGTGAAACCTGTGTACTATGAACTGCAATGTCCAGTAGAGTGACAAAAACTGCTTAATTTAGATGTTGCCCAGTATAATAGGGTTGAGAGTTTAGACTGAGTGCTTATATTTTCTTTTCTTTTGATAATTAACTCTGACTTGTCGCCTATCACTTATAATCACTTAAAATCTATCTTTTGTAGTCAATAAATTTGTTTAACTGTTTATCTTTACCAGTGAGTTTGCCTGAAGTGTTTGGTAAGGGTATCTGCTCAGGTTTACAAAGGCTGGTGTACGTCCACTTTCCACTGATGAAGTGGTGAACCAATTAATAAATTTGCACTGCTCGTCTTGAGCAGTGCAAGACGGTATATTCCTGAGGTGCAAGGCTGGTAGTTGGGGGGATTTGGCTGATGCCTTTCTCTGTGTGATTCATGAGTGGCTTTTGGAGCATTCACGCAATCTAGCTGGGTGTGGGGCTCCACATGCAGTTGTGCTGAGTGATAATAACACCTGGAGGGGTTTGCTGCTTGTCACTAGCAAAACATTGTGTGAGATAGCCCATGCTGGAAAGTTAAGGGGGCACAGCAGTTCTACAGTCCCAGTCTGCACCCCGGGGATCCTGTCACAGTGGGTATGTCTACACTACAGCTGGAAGTGTGGGTAGACGACTCATGCTAGCTCTGCAAGTCCAATCAACCTCCTGGGTCCAAGCTTGAGCTGCCATCCAGGCTGCAACTTCCATGCTGCTATTTTTAGAATGCTAACTCAAGCGAAGCTAGTACGAGTCTGTCTACCCAAACAGGGAGGCCTGTTCCCAGCTGCAGTATAGCCATACCCAGGGTACCTGCCTGGAAATCGACAATGAAATCCAGCCCCAGCCTGCTTTTCGCTACCATCTGCAAGCCTACCCTGTCCCCAAGAAATGTTTGGGTCATTGTGCCAGCTGAAAGCTGAGCAGCTGCATGAGTGTCATAGGTGCAGTGCCCAGTATGATACAACTTTATTATAGGCAGGCCTGGTAGCCCAACCAATTAAGGTTGCCTAACATTTCCCATTATAAGACCCTTGTTCAGTTGCTTCTATCTTGATCAAACATTGTCCATTATGGCTGAAATTTTCCATGCCAGGCGCATGCCTCAGGCTGGGTGGTTTTCTGAAAGTTTCAGCCAAAGCAGCTCAGCTGTTTCTGAGGACAAGGCTGGGGAAAATACCTCTTGTCATTTCAAAAAGTTCAGGTGACTCTTTCTTTGAAAAGCTGTAGCACCCCCATGTTTTGGAGCAGGGATTTGAAATTTGACAGGGGGGTGGCCTTTGTTTCAGGGCTGTGCTTTTTGATGTTCCCAGGAAAATCCACCCAAATTTGAACAAGTTATAAAAATAATCTCAGTTTACACATGCTCAGTAGAAACATCTTAGAATTAAAATCTCCATCTTCACTGAGCATGCTCCAGCTTCTCGCAGCTCATAGTGTTGACCAGACTGTGCATATCCCATTCCCATAGTGTAACTGAGCATGCTCCACCCGAGGTCTGGGACTTGGGAACTAGTGGGGGTAAGGGTGAGGGGAGGACACAGGAGGGGAAATATATCTAACAAGGAACCGGGGTGCGACAGGAGAACTGGGACTGACTGGGCAAAGAAACGGGTGCAAGGAGCAGACATGGGTGGGGACACTGAGACCAGATGAGGAGCCCAAACAGGGAGACTGGGAGACAGGGAGGGAGAAATGGGGGTAGGGAGGTGACTGGGGTTTGGTGGGAGGGGAGGCACAGTTCAGATGAAGATCCACGAGGGAGGGACTGGAGTGGCTGGGCAAGGAGAATGGGGGAAGACTGGGACTCTGACTGGAAGCCCAGAGTGGGAGACTAGGACTGGCCAGGTAAGGAGACTAGGATGAGAAGTCTGAGGAGAGGAGACTGGGCAGTCAAGGAAAAGAGGACTGTGATGAGAAGCTGGGGATGGGGAAGAGACAGGCCTGGGAGAGGGACAGGTTGGAGGGAATGAGGCAGACCAGCACCATCTTGTGCACTGATGGAGGCAGGGCTCTTGTGGGAAAAAACAGCATGATGATGATGTAATTAAAGACTGTATCATAATGCATATGCATAAGGGGGCTGAATTAAAGTTGCCTAGGTAACCTTAATTTTCACTTTTCCTAACTTTTGGGTGCTTAACTTTGCAATCTCAATGTTCCTTTAACATGTTCGGTTTTTGTTGTTGTTTAATTTTTGTAGTCTTTTGGACAAGGTGTACACAAGTGGCTTTAAAGGGTTAGATAATGACAGGGGGCGAAGAAACTAAGAGGTATGGGCAGATGAAGAGAGAGAGTGGAAGGTTGTTTCAGACTGCAGGAGCTGCAGAGTAGAAGGCTCTTGCGCCAACAGAATCTCGGCTACGGAGAGACCAAGGACGAGGTCAATACCAAATGAGGAGGGAACTGGAGAGACACACGCAGGGCCAGATTTAAATCTGATAAACGAAACACTTTTTAACAGAGATGTATAGTTAACCTGTGAAACTCCATGCCACGAGATAGTGAGGCCAAGCACTTAGTGGGATTCCCGTTAGATCTGGATAATATATTGGGATGAGCACACATAACAGGAAGCATGATTCAATGGTTAGTGCCCTCACCCAGGACTTGGGAGACCTGGGCTCAATTCCTTGCTCTGCCCCAGACTTCCTGTGTGAAGTTAGGCAAGTCACTTTGCCTCTCCCTGTCTCAGGGATAATCACACTGCCCTAGCTCACAGGGGGGTTGCAAGGATAAAAATGTTAAAGATTGCGAAGTGCTTTGAGAGCTACTAATGTAAAGTGCTATACAAGAGCTGGGTGCTATTATATAAACCCACTCGCCCATCCAAATATATATATATATGGGATCTAAACCCTCATTCTGCATGGCATAAGTTAGCCTCTAACCAACCAAGGTTAGGAAGAAACATTCCCTATGGGTGAAGTGCCTGCTCCAAGGTTTCTTCCGCTGAAGCATCTGATCGTACCTGCCAGCATCAGAGCCAGGATGCTGGAGAACGTTGCAATGGCAGGTCTTGTGACTACAAAAGCCCTCCTTCTGTATAAAGTGAAGCCAAAGGGGAGTTCTGCACATGCAGGGTTTATAGCAATGGGCCCAAGGTTCCTGAGAAGGCAGAAGCAAGCTCATGGAGAGCTTTAAACACCAGAAAGGCAATTCTGACCTGGGAGCCAGTGACCTTATCTGAAGCTAGAATGGGAGGTGATTGCATTTTACTGTGTATGTGAGAATATCTGCACACTAGCACTCCCATCATTGGCAACGAAGGTGGAGCTGCACCAGTGGGAGCGACAACAGGAAATTTTAGGCCAAACAGTCCAGTGTACGCAAGTGAGACACAATAATCCTGGGACCCTCGGGTGCCATTGTCACCCAGAGTAGATGTCTTCCTACAAAGACATGATCCAGTTCCACCAGAAGTTGCAGGCTTGATACAGCGATCACTGGATGAAGTTCTCTGGCCTGCCTTATGGAGACCTAGATGATCATACTTGTCACCTTCTGGCCTTAAAACTTATATTCTAAGTCACAACTTCACTTTACCTTTGTTTTGATTTTTATATTTCTCCTGCACTTCCTGGTTCTGGGTGGAACTGGGAGAAATGGTGCAGAAATACCTATCCTTGTGACAGGTTTCAGAGTAGCAGCCGTGTTAGTCTGTATTCATAAAAAGAAAAGGAAGACTTGTGGCACCTTAGAGACTAACAAAATAAATTTGTTAGTCTCTAAGGTGCACAAGTCCTCCTTTTCTTTTTGCTGTCCTTGTGAGATTTCCAGCCTGATATTGGGTGAGCCAAGAGCCAATAGGCCAGAGAGCACCTGAATTTTCAAATACTTCTTCAAACCGAACCTTTGATGCTATCCATCTTTCTAAACGCAGATGACAAGGCACAGGGCTGAGAAGCAGGTCAGGCTGCAAATCAAGGCCTCTACAGTACATGACAGCTTTGATTGGTATGTGATCTGTACGGAGCACATCGGAGACAAAAGACAGTGTCAGAATAATTGAATGAACATGGCTGGGCAGAACCACGAGTGCCGTTATCAGATGTGGGAGGTACACCAGATCTGAGAAGCAGAACAGACCAGGTACCAGGAACCAGATATTAAGGTTAAATTCCTTACATAACTGGAATTTCACTATGTCCCATTAAGTTTTATTTGGGGCTTTTAAAATTGAATTTCTAGGTCTGGATGAAAAAAAATTACCTAAGTATCACTGAGAGAAAATAATTAATTTACTGCACAGCAATTAAACTGTAAAATGTAAGAGGATAGAAAGACACCCATAGACCAAGCTGGAGGGAATGTATCATTTTATCTCCTGTAGAGTCAATCATGATTTTAATTTCTCAGCTGGTTATTTTTTGGAGTCACTTAGGGAGGGAACAATTTCAGTATGGCTGGACCAGGAATTGCACATGCATTATTATTTATATTACAGTAGTTCTAATTAGGCTAGGTGCAGTAAACACACATGCAGTAAGATTTCAGAGTAGCAGCCGTGTTAGTCTGTATCAGCAAAAAGAACAAGGAGGACTTGTGGCACCTTAGAGACTAGCACATTTATTGGAGCATAAGCTTTTGTGGGCTAAAACCCACTTCATCAGATGCATGCAGTGGAAAATACAGTAAGAAGATATATATACACAGAGAACATGAAAAAATGGGTGTTGCCATACCAACTATAACGAGAGTAATCAGTTAAGGTGAGCTATTATCAGCAGGAGAAAAAAAACCTTTTGTAGTGATACTCGGGATGGCCCATTTCCAACAGTTGACAAGAAGGTGTGAGTAACAGTAGGGGGAAAAATAAGCATGGGGAAATAGTTCTACTTTGTGTAATGACTCATCCACTCCCAGTCTTTATTCAAGCCTAATTTAATGGTGTCCAGTTTGCAAATTAATTCCAGTTCAGCAGTTTCTTGTTGGAGTCTGTTTTTGAAGTTTTTTTGTTGTAGTATTGTGACTTTCAGGTCTGTAATTAAGCGACCAGGGAGACTGAAGTGTTCTCCGACTGGTTTTTGAATGTTATAATTAATCGATTACAGTCCTAAAAGCTTATGCTCAAATAAATTTGTTAGTCTCTGAAGTGCCACAAGTACTCCTTGTTCTACATGCAGTAAGAGATAGCCTTAAGAGTTTATAATCCGAACATGCAAAGGGTGGGAGGGGAAACAGAGACAGAAGGGTGAAGTGATTTACCCAGGGTCACACAGCAGGTCAGTGGAAGAGCCAAGAATCAAATGCAGGTCTCTTGAGTCTGAGGCCAGCACAATCCCTAGCCGCTGGACCGCACTGCCCCAGCAGCCTAGCTCCTATTCTGTGTATCTGATTATTATAACAATGATTCTCAGCAGCAGTGCTGGTTTTTCTTTTTCCTTTTTGCGATCCTGGAATACATGTCAGGGGCTGGATTGACAGCCTTGGAAACGGCATTTCTCTTCCCAGAATAGGTATAGCATGGCCAGTGGCAGAGCAAGCGTCCCTTCCAAAAGGCCAGCCAGCATACCTCAGTCCTGGCTGGACCTTCTGTAGGTCCATGGTCCACTCACTCCTTGGCCTTTCTGCTGAGATGCCAATGAAAGGGACAATTGGCACCGGTTCTGGTGGTTTCTGTCACGTGGACACGTGTCCATCACCAACTAGACAGATCATCCAGGCCCTGAAGCAGCCACCGGCTGGTGATGAGATTTGGTCATCACTGTGTGGGCTGGATTTGCACAGATGTTCCAAAGGAGGAAGACTCCAACACAGCCCCAGGGCCAGTCCTCGTGAACGACCCTCAAAGTCTGCCCATTAAATTGGATGGAGGCTCTCCACACTCACTCTGGAGTAACTCCACTGACTTCCATGGGGTTACTCCAGACTTACCCCAGTGTAAGGGAGAAGTGAATCAAGCCCATTGATCCTTATGCATTTTTTGCCACAACAGCGCCCCAAGCCTCAGATTTTGCCACGCATGCTCACAGCAAGGAGTACTTTAACGCATGAGTAGTTCCATTGATTTCAAAGCGGCTTCTCACTGAGTAAGGCACCGCAGTCTAGTATCTCGCTACCCAGTGCTGGTCACGGAGGCACAGTCTGGATGGAAGAGATGCCCACGGGATGAATGCTTTATGGACCTTGTGATAAATGAAGGCAGAGGGGAGCTCCCTTTTATGGACACCCAGCCAGTTAGCTGTAAAATCCCCCTTGGTAGCTGTTCTCTGCTTGCTTTACCTGTAAAGGGTTAAAAAAGTCCCCCAGGTAAAGAAAAGGGCACCTGACCAAAAGAGCCAATGGGAAGGCTAGAACTTTTTAAAATTGGGAAGTAAGCTTTCCCTGTGTGTCTGTGGTTGTTCTCTGGAGAGGGGGGGAACAGAGCAAAGTCAGGGCTATGACTAGGCCATAAGCAGCTTTAAGCCAGGTATGAGAAATCATCAGATTGTACCTAGAATTACTTATTTGAAATCCCCCAAATATGTAAGTAAATTAGGAATGTTTAGAAAGATGCGATTAGGTTTATTTCTGTTTATTTTTTAAGGCTTGTGGACTTCTCTGTGCTAACCCCAGATGCTTTTGTTTGCTTGTAACCTTTAAGCTGAACCCCCAAGAAAGCTATTTTGGGTGCTTACTTTTTGGAATTGCTCTTTTAAAATCTAGCAAAAGCCTAAGTCCCAGATGTATCTTCTTCCTTTTTGTTTTTAATAAAATTTACCTTTTTAAAGAACAGGATTGGATTTTTGGTGTCCTAAGAGGTTTGTGCACATGTTGTTTGATTAGCTGGTAGCAACAGCTAATTTCCTTTGTTTTCTTTCTCAGCTCTTCCTCGGAGCGGGTGTGTGTGAAAGGCCCTGAGGATACCCTAGAGGGAAGAAATCCCAAGTGCTCCTTCCTGGGTCCAAGGGGATCTGTTGCATTTGGGTGTTGGCAGCGTTTACCAAGCTAAGGTCAGAGAAAAGCTGTAACCGTGGGAGTTTATTACAAGCCTGGAGTGGCCAATATTAATTTTTAGAATCCTTGCGGTCCCCGACTTTCTGCACTTGAAGTGCCAGAGTGGGCCCTCACAGCCCTAGAACACCTCCTGAGCCACTCCCAATCCCTTTTTAACACAGTAGTTGTCCCTTTTGTAGTACGTTGGCCACGCACTTGCTGAGAACGTGGGAGGCTCCTGGGTTCAAAGCTGGCTTTGTAAAATCTACTTCATCAGGATTTGAAAAATGTGCCATGATCCAAGATAAACAGAGAGACACAAGTCGTGTAAAAAGACAAACCTCCTAAAGGGAGAGACCCAAGAGGAAACATTTAAAAGAACTTAATGTATAAAGCCCAGGCAAAAGGATGATTAAGGCACGGATAGGAGAACGGGCTGCAATTCTTTGAAGGCTATAATCACCAAGTGAGAGATTAGGCTGGGGGGCTAGGAACCAGTTTGAGGCCTATTATATAGACTGTGACATAGTCGACGAGAGAAAGTGAAGGAAGCACCACGGCTGGAGTCATTTAAAACAAGACTGGGCAAAGCATATTCGGAAAGGAACACTCCTGCCTTGCTGGAAGGAATAGTGAGGACTGGGCAGGGTGACCTGATAGAATCATAGAAACCAGATGGAACAATCCAATCAAAGGCTTTGCTTCCAGGGTTCGGAGGAGCCATCACTCACATATTATACAACACCCTGATGTGCCAGCACATCAAAACATGAGACAGGCAAGTCTGGAGATGGCTGGTTTTCCATCCTCCTCTTTCAACAGCTGCTTTCTGGTATCAGCTTTGGGAAGCCCTGCAACTCAGTATAACGCTGGGGCCTGATTTCTTCAGCAGTGTTTGTCCTTTACTGGAACTTGGTGCGCTCAGCACTTCTGAATGGCCTTTTCAGTAATGTGTCTGTCAGGGCTTCCAAGACACTGACCCTTCAAACATACTCCGCTTAAAGTTCCTGGAGACAATTTGGCTCCCTTCTACCCACTAGTGTGCTGATTTGCAAGAAGTCACCCATAACATAAGAGTACAGAACTAGCTTTCCATCCGTTTATCCAACCATCCGCTTAAATGTCCTTCATCATCATAGTGTGTGAGCACCTCCCATTATCTAAAAGATCATCGAATCATAGAATATTAGGGTTGGAAGAGACCTCAGGAGGTCATCTAGTTCAATCCCCTGCTCAAAGCAGGACCAACACCAACTAAATCATCCCAGCCAAGGCTTTGTCAAGCCGGTCTTTAAAAACCACTAAGGATGGAGATTCCACCACCTCCCTAGGTAACCCATTCCAGTGCTTCACCACCCTCCTAGTGAAACAGTGTTTCCTAATATCCAACCTAGACCTCCCCCACTGCAACTTAAGACCATGCTTCATGCCAGGAGAGCTGGCTGTATTTTAAAGAATCCTTATTGAGGTTACAGGGACAAACCATCCCGATGTGTAGAAAGAATAGTAAATATGGCAGGCGACCAGCTTGGCTTAACAGTGAAATCCTTGCTGATCTTAAACACAAAAAAGAGGCTTACAAGAAGTGGAAGATTGGACAAATGACCAGGGATGAGTATATAAATATTGCTCGGGCATGTAGGAATGGAATCAGGAAGGCTAAATCACACCTGGAGTTGCAGCTAGCGAGGGATGTTAAGAGTAACAAGAAGGGTTTCTTCAGGTATGTTGGCAATAAGAAGAAAGGCAAGGAAAGTGTGGGCCCCTTACAAAATGAGGGAGGCAACCTAGTGACAGAGGATGTGGAAAAAGCTAACGTACTCAATGCTTTTTTTGCCTCTGTTTTCACGAACAAGGTCAGCTCCCAGACTACTGCACTGGGCAGCACATCATGGGGAGGAGGTGGCCAGCCCTCTGTGAAGGAAGAAGTGGTTCGGGACTATTTAGAAAAACTGGATGTGCACAAGTCCATGGGGCCGGATGCGTTGCATCCGAGAGTGCTAAAGGAATGGCGGATGTGATTGCAGAGCCATTGGCCATGATCTTTGAAAACTCATGGCGATCGGGGGAAGTCCCGGAAGACTGGAAAAAGGCTAACGTAGTGCCCATCTTTAAAAAAGGGAAGAAGGATGATCCTGGGAACTAGAGGCCGGTCAGCCTCACCTCAGTCCCCGGAAAAATCATGGAGCATGTCCTCAAGGAATCAATTCTGAAGCACTTAGACGAGAGGAAAGTGATCAGGAACAGTCAGCATGGATTCACCAAGGGAAAGTCATGCCTGACTAATCTAATTGCCTTCTATGATGAGATAACTGGTTCTGTGGATGAAGGGAAAGCAGTGGACATGTTATTCCTCGACTTTAGCAAAGCTTTTGACACGGTCTCCCACAGTATTCTTGTCAGCAAGTTAAAGAAGTATGGGCTGGATGGATGCACTACAAGGTGGGTAGAAAGTTGGCTAGATTGTCGGGCTCAACGGGTAGTGATCAATGGCTCCATGTCTAGTTGGCAGCCGGTATCTAGCGGAGTGCCCCAAGGGTCGGTCCTGGGGCCGGTTTTGTTCAAAAGCTTCATTAATGATCTGGAGGATGGTGTGGATTGCACTCTCAGCAAGTTTGCAGATGACACTAAACTGGAAGGAGAGGTATATACACTGGAGGGGAGGGATAGGATACAGAAGGACCTAGACAAATTGGAGGATTGGGCCAAAAGAAATCTGATGAGGTTCAACAAGGACAAGTGCAGAGTCCTGCACTTAGGACGGAAGAATCCAATGCACCGCTACAGACTAGGGACCGAATGGCTAGGCAGCAGTTCTGCAGAGAAGGACCTAGGGGTGACAGTGGACAAGAAGCTGGATATGAGTCAACAGTGTGCCCTTGTTGCCAAGAAGGCCAATGGCATTTTGGGGTGTATAAGTAGGGGCATTGCCAGCAGATCGAGGGACGTGATCGTTCCTCTCTATTTGACATTGGTGAGGCCTCATCTGGAGTACTGTGTCCAGTTTTGAGCCCCACACTACAAGAAGGATGTGGAAAAAATTGGAGAGAGTCCAGCGAAGGGCAACAAAAATGATTAGGGGACTGGAACACATGAGTTATGAGGAGAGGCTGAGGGAACTGGGATTGTTTAGTCTACGGAAGAGAAGAATGAGGGGGGATTTGATAGCTGCTTTTAACTACCTGAAAGGTGGATCCAAAGAGGATGGATCTAGACTATTCTCAGTGATAACAGATGACAGGACAAGGAGTAATGGTCTCAAGTTGCAGTGGGGGAGGTTTAGGTTGGATATTAGGAAAAACTTTTTCACTAGGAGGGTGGTGAAACACTGGAATCCGTTACCTAGGGAGGTGGTGGAATCCCCTTCCTTAGAAGTTTTTAAGGTCAGGCTTGACGAAGCCCTGGCTGGGATGATTTAGTTGGGATTGGTCCTGCTCTGGGCAGGGGGTTGGACTAGTTGGCCTCCAGAGGTCCTCCAACTCTGTTATTCTATGATTCTATGATTCTTGTTCTGTCATCTGCCACCACTGAGAACAGTCGAGCTCCGTCCTCTTTGGAAGCCCCCTTCAGGTAGTTGAAGGCTGCTATCAAATCCCCCCACACTCTTCTTTTCTGCAGACTAAATAACCCCAGTTCCCTCAGCCTCTCCTCGTAAGTCATGTGCCCCTGCCTCTTAATCATTTTCATTGCTCTCTACTGGACTCTCTCCAATTTGTCCACATCCCTTCTGTAGTGTGGGGACCAAAACTGGATGCAATACTCCAGATGTGGCCTCACCAGTGCCGAATAGAGGGGAATTATCACTTCCCTCGATCTGCTGGCAATGCTCCTACTAATGCAGCCCAAAATGCCATTGGCCTTCTTGGCAACGAGGGCACACTGCTGACTCATATCCAGTTTCTCGTCCACTGTAATCCCCAGGTCCTTTAGCCCGATGATCATGTTCTAATGCTTTCCTGGTGAGTCAGCTACAGCCTGCCTTCAGGACAGCAAGCTCAGACCCCATTCCCTGGGAATGAGAAATAGTACAAGGTAGCCTGCACGTATTGTAGAAGACACCGCTGGTGGTGATTTGAGATTCATCTCAGATTCCATGAGCTGACTTGTCTTGATGATTGACTGGATGTATATGGTGCGTTTTAATCCTGAAGGATCCAAAAATGCTTTATAGATGGTGGTGGGATTTTCAAAAGTGCCAAAGTGCTCCGGCAACGTAAGTCTCACTGAAAGTTACACATAAATAATTATTGGAGGAGATGGGCCAGAAAGAGATGGTTTTCAGATCCAGTTTATGTCAGGTTTCAGGGACTGGGTATGAGGCTGAATGTCAGCTGGTTCCACTGTGCCAAAGTCTTGCAAGCTGTTTTTCATGAGATTTCAGCCTCATATGACTGGATTCTCACGAGATCAGTTTTCTTGTAATGTTTCCACTGCCTTAGAAAGTGGAAATCCCATAAGATCAGCCATTCTTTGAGATTTCAGCTGCATCCCAGCTGGACCCGGAAAACAGGTCCCTTTGGCTACAACCCAGAATAAAACCCATAAAGGTGAGTGTGGATAAGAGGAATCAAATCTTCATACCCTGAAATGCAAAGGAGTTTGAGGTTACAGGTTCTGTGAGGATCTTGTCAGCAGTTACTAAAATACAACCACCTCTGGGGTATAACTCAGCAGCTGTTTAACACACAGCAACATTACACAACAGTTTTGGATAAAAAGCCACACCTGCTTTTCCTTACGAGAACAAATTCTGCTGACACTGCATGGGGATTTTAGATAGGTAACTACCCCTTTTGCATGGCCGAATTTACACATTATGCGCCCCTAAATACAGCATCTTCAGAGCTTCCCGCCCCCCCCCCCCCATAGCTTACCTTTGTGTTTACCATAAAAAAATGAAACTTTTAACCCACTTTTAACTTTTAGGCGCCCCTAGAATGCTGGTGCCCCATGGCATTGTCTACTGTACCTAATTGGAAATCCAGCCCTGCCCTTTTGGGAGTTTGGGAAAGGAATCAAACGTAATAGTGTTCCCCTTGCGAAGAATGCCACAGACTTACAAACAGGTTTTTCCATTTCATCTGAAAAAGGACATCTCCAGTAGCACAGAGCCCCTGAATGTCATCCTGTTGCATTGGGTCAGCTTATAGGATAGGGACAAAACTAGATGCCAGATCTACTGACATACAGATCTGTGCCTAAGCCTCTGGATCATCCCTCCCCTGGTGTTCTCACTGTAGAAATTCTTAAACATCTTCCATGATGATCAGTGGCTTGGGTTGAGCTCTGTGATGCTGTTTTTCTTTCAGTGTTCGAGTGAGGCTCCTTTATATACCCCAGGCAGGGCTGGACCTGGACCAAATGGCACCCAAAAAACTATTTCCAGCAGTTTTCCCTCATGGTGTCCCATCCAAATCCTGAGCCTGTTTTGGGGTGGACTCGGTCACGGCCAGAGGGGTCCGGTGCCCTTTGCTGACGGGTCTCCACGTCATCCAAAAGAAGCTGAGTCCCATGTTCAAAACTTGCTTGCAAACAGTGAAGTCATCAACATGTAAGGCAGCGAGATTTGCCCTCCTGTCCCCTCTGGGTGACTTGGAACTGCAGCCCTTGGGAAGAGGCATAGGTGAAAGCAGTGGCAGCTGGTGTCTCCTGCTAACCTGTGTACCGCCTTCACCCCATGGCTCCAGTGCTTAATTTGCAATGAAAGAGGTGCCGGGGCTCAAGCAATTAGGTGCTGGGGCTCAAGCAATTTTTTTACTTTCATAACTGATGCAGCAGGCCCAGAGGTGCCGGGGCTACGACCTGTCAAGCCTAGAGGTGCTGGGACTCCGCCCTGGCACAAATTAAGCACCGCCTGGCTCCCTTTAAGCCCCCTCTTTATTGAGATTGTCCCAGAGGAGAGCCGACGGTGCCCTGTAAGAGCTGCTTTGAACCCTTCATGTGCTGCAGTGATGTATGAGTAGCTGAGTCCATTACTTACAGGCTTTTAGAGCCCTAGCCTGGTGCAGCCTGTTACAGGAGGTCCTGATATCCCGGGTGTTTTGTTTACCGCATTCCTGAGAGTGCAGTCAGGCTGCAGCCCACAGAGACAGGGGAGTCTTCCAGCCTGAGGTCTCGGGTTGCCTCACAGGGCTGCCTGACTGAGGGGAAGGGAGGCAGAACACCTCATATGTCGGAAACAGGCTCAAGCCATTCCGACAAGATCAGCGTGCACCTCCCCTGAGTGCCCGACTCACCACTACCTGGTCTCTCGATGGCCCCGACAATCCCAAAGCCAGCAATCACCCTGCCTACCACTGCTGCCCTCCAGCCACCGCTGGGGTGGAGCACAGCAGCTGCTTAACGGCGCCCCAGTTCAGGAGAGTGAGGGAACAATATCGGCTCCAACTGAACCCACAGGGGGAACGGAGGGAGGCTGAATGGAACGACTCCAGATGTTACTGTGGGCAGGCTGCTGGCGTTAATCACTGGGTCTCCAGCAGCACAGCACCCCCTGGTGATACAGACGGGAGAGGCCACCCCCTGACGACCCAACGCCGCTTCCTGCAGTACCTTATGCCTCCTTGCTCGCCACAATAGCACTGGCTAGCATGGAAATGCCTCTGGAGAAATGAGTGTGTGAGAAGAGCTAATCACAACCGTTTAACCCCTGCTGCAAGTTCCGTGAGAGGGGACTTTTCCTCTGCCTCGCCCCCGATCCTATAGTCACAAAGCAGCACAGGGCGTGGGGAGATCACAGACCCACTCCTATACTTATCCCTGGACGGGTGGATGCAAGGCCCAGACATCTCCCTGGCCTTGTCACATCATGAGACATCAATTCTGTCCAACTGAACAAAGTTTGAAAGGTGCCCCACTGCTTGTTGGAAGTGTGGGCTGTGGTGGGGTAGAGTGGAACGTCACGGGCGGGGAGGAGGGGAAGGAAGGAAACCCCCTTTGAGAAGTGGGACTTACCAGGAAGCGGCCGTTAGAAAACCTGCCTGTCTCTGCACAGCCTCTCCCTCACCCGACAAGTTCTCTCTCACTGAAAGCGTTGGTGGGAAATGCTGGTTCTTAGTATCCTTTTAGCAAAGCATGCTGGAAGTGGGAGGAGTCTGGGGCCCTATAAAATACAAGGTCCTCTCACTCAGTCTGTGTGAGTGGGGCAGCCATGCCAGAGGAAGTGTGTCCTAGGACTACTGGGAGAGGCAGCAAAAGAGAAAGAAGGTACTGAACTGGGGAACTTTGGACACATGGGCTGGGCTTGCCGGGTTCAAGACACTATGGACTCCTCAGAAAGACAAAAGACTTTGGAAATGCTGAGTACCAGAATATGTGGGGAAATGGGACGGAAAGCACCTGGGGGAGTTTGGTGGTGTAATAAACGCCAAATCAGGAGACTGACTGCTCCTGGGTCTGGGATTGACTTTCTTAGGGGAACACCTTTCTTAAGAGACAAGGAGTCTGCTCTTGACTTGAGAACCATCCTCCAGTAATGCCGGAGTCAGCACAAAAAAAGGGATAAAATGGAGGTCAGATGTAGGGAACTGCCATCCCAGTTTGTAGATCTGAAGCAGATTCCTGGTTCAGGGAGACTGTTTAGCAACTGAAGGGAAAGGACTGGGCTGAATACCCTGCCTAGCGAGATAGAAACAATAGCCTCTACACCGACACCCAAATGGGACACTGTCAGTTTGAGGGAACCTGTCAAGAGGGGGGCACTGACAGCCAAAACTACCCCAGTATGTTGTGTGGAAGGGGAGAGACAGGCAATTTGAACAAATGGCAAGAACATGTGCCAGGCAGGCCACAGGGAGAACGGGCCATTTACTTGGTTCCCTTGTTGGCGGAGAAGGGTTTGCAGACACGTTATGTCATGAGTGAGGGTGGGGTGGAATGACTATGCAGAACTGAGAAAGCTGGTTTTGTGGAAATATTGAATTACTGAGGAAATTTAGCCATAGTTCTGGCCAGCTGAGCTACCAGGAGGCTAAATTCCCACTGTGACACAGGCATATCTGACCAGTTGGGAGAAGCATCGCTTGCAGCCAGACCATAAGACAAGCCTTGATAAATTGGTCCAGGAACAGTTCATGACCATTTTGGGGAAGGGAGTCCGTAGCTGGGTCCCAGAACAGCAACCACAGACTGGCCTAGACCTGGCAATGTTGGCACAGACTTATCTGAAGATCCACCGATCACCACCACCACCAAGGACTGTTCAGGTTCCTCTCATGACTTTGTGGGGCGCTAAGAGAATTAACGCGGCAAGCAGGAGATAGCCCAAAGGAAAAGGGTGTGTGTGAAGGAGTGTACTACTCCTTGAAGAGATGGCCAGGAACTCACATTCTAAACAGCCTGGGTACAAGGAAGGAGGCGCCCTGCTCTGCCGGAGGGCTGGCCTATTTAAACAGAAACAGGAAGCTGACCAGGAGACTAGAAGCCATCCAGGTTGCCAGGGCTGGTGATCTCTCTGTCCTGCTCTAGACTAGCCTGAGCAGGTGCAGATCCTTTGTTTTTGGATTTGTTTGGGAGCTGTGAGCCAGATTCCTGAGATAAGGGCCTTTGAACAGTTATGCCAAGTGCTCCTTCCATGAGGCTTTAATAAGAGTCACTCTTATTTGGATTACTTCGTTTTGGCTTCTCACTGTTCCGATCTGTGCGTGACAACTTATTGATGCTCAGTTTGGAATTTGGAGGTGAAGCTCACCCTGCAATGCCACACCTGGCCACAAGGGGGCATGTAGGGCTAGCCCACGCTGTTACAGGGTGATACATTTAAGAGCAATTGGAAAGTGGCCAATCCAGGAGAGAAGGGGAAAGGTGGAAGCAATGCTGGGGGGAAGCAGTGCAGAGAAGCGTGTGCTAAAGGCAGCCAGAGGGCAAGGTGTGCTGGAAGGAATCCTACGGGAATACACAGGCCATGGCTTTCCTACTTAGAGACTATGGACTCCTCAGAAAGACAAGACTTTGGGCACACGGAGCACCAGAACTTGGGGGGAAATGGGACCGAATACAACTGGGTGAGTTTGATGGTGCAGAAAAGGAAGAACCAGGTAGATCAGTTCCCAAGCATGTAGGTATTTATTCCACCATTTCCGTTACTGGGCAAGTCATCCAGGCCCATCGGCGAGCACCCGGTGACATTTTGGTTTTAGAAGTGGGATTTGAACCCAGGCCACCAAGGGAGATTACAACCTCAATGCAAAAAGATCCTGGCCTAAGTCAGAGAAGGGGAAGGTGCCATTTGTTGTTATTGGAGTCAGATAGGACACAGAGCCTGCCACTCATCTTTTTGGGTAACTTGGGAACAGCTGTCAAAGGAAGACGCCAGTGTGAATGGAGAAATACCAAGGGGTAGAAATTAGAAGATTGTTAGAGGAAGAAGAATTGGAAGTGGAAGACTTACAGAATACATTGCTGAATCTGGGACAGTTTCAGTCTCTGAAGGTTTCTTTCCTTCAATCCTTATAGAGCACCAATAAAGGGGGTGAAAATCACTTTTGTTTTGTCCCATCTTGTGTGTGTTAGAAAAGGATTTACCCTGTGATGTGGGGGGGGGGGTGTCACAAGGCAAACAGTTACTGATTCCAACAGTTTTCAGGGAAATGATCCCAAAGCAGGATATATCATTCCTTGGATTGAGCACATAGGGCAGATGAAAATATGTGTTAGAATCGCCAGAAGATTTTACTGGCCTGGCATGGATCAGCAAGTGTATGAATACATCAGAACCTGCCAGGAGTGTTAGAAAGTTGCCCCGGGAAGAAAAAGTAATTGGGTATCCCTTATTCCATTACTGGTAATTGATAGGCCATTCTCTCGAACAACCACAGACCTATCACTCCCATGGAGTGAAGTTGCTCAGGGTACCGCTATACCCTGGTAATTGACTTTGCTACCTGCTACCAGAAGCTTTTCCCTTGCAAGGCACAAAAGGCCACCAGGTACTTAACTGCCCTAGTCTGGTTACTTGCTTGGGTTAGAGTTGGAGATGAGATAATAACTGGTCAGGGTACAAGAATTATGTCAAGAGTCATGAAACTGTGATACTGGGAATTAGGTATAGAAACAACTGCCGAGCATCTTACGTTGATCATCCCATGTAAAAATTTCACTGGATATTGGAATGTATGGTAACAAAATTCACAGGATCGGACTGGGACACGTAGCTGCCATTTTTGTTATTTGCTACAGGGAGGTGCGTCAGGCCTCAATAGACTTTTTGCTGCTTGAATTTCTCTATGGCCAGCAAGTGTGAGGCCTGCTAGATCTCCTGAGGGAAAGCTGGGAGGATAAAGTCAAACCAATAGAGCAGAGGTGGGCAAACTATGGCTCGCGGGCCACAGCTGGCCCGCGGGACCGTCCTGCCAGCCCTTGAGCTCCACACCGGGGAGGCTGGCCCCCTGCCCTTCCCCCCTGTCCCGCCAGCCATGCCGCCGTGCGGCCAGTACTCTGGGCTGTGGGGCTATGCGCTCCTGCAGGGCAGTGCGGCTGCGTGTCTGGCTCCGGCCGGGTGGCGCAGCTGCCAGACGTGCCGCTCTCAGCGGCATGGTAAGGGGGCCGGGGCCAGGGCCGGGAGATCCCGGGGGGAAGTCAGGGGACACGGAGCAGGGGGCGGTTGGATAGGTGTGGGAGTCCCGGGGGGGCCTGTCAGGGGGCAGTTGGAAAGGCATGGGAGTCCCAGGGGGCCTGTCAGGGGGTGGGGGTGTGGATAGGAGTCGGGGCAGTCAGGGGACAGGGAGTGAGGGGGTTGGATAGGGGAGGGGGGTCCGGGGAGGGGGCAGTCAGGGGACAAGGAGCAGGGGGGTTGGATGGGTGGGGAGTTTTGAGGGGGGCAGTCAGGGGGTGGGAAGTGGGAGGGGTCGAAAAGGGGGCAGGGTCAGGCTGTTTGGGGAGGCACAGCCTTCCCTACCTGTCCTTCCATACAGTTTTGCAACCCCAATGTGGCCCTCGGGCCAAAAAGTTTGCCCACCCCTGCAATAGAGGGAGGGGCTAGTTATCTACTGCAGGTGAGAGATCGACAGGTAGAAACGAGAACATTACCCCCAAGAAACCAGAAGATCCAGTATAATTGCAAGACAATAATAAGGGAATTTGCACAGAGGCGCCGACTCCGTGGGTGCTCCGGAGCTGGAGCACCCATGGAAAAAAATAGTGGGTGCACAGCACCCGCTGGCCGCCCCGCAGGTCAGCGTCTCCCCCTCCTGCCCGCCAGTGGCCCCATCGATTGGCTCCTCTCCCTCCCTCCCAGCCGCCGCGATCAGCTGTTCCATGGCATGCAGGAGGTGCTGGGGGGGGGGGGGGGAGGGAGAGGAGCAGGGGCAGGAAGAGGTGGGGGAGGGGGAAGAAAGAGGTGGGGTGGGGCAGTGGTGGGGGCTTGGAGGAAGGGGTGGGGTGGGGGCCTGGGGTGGAGTGGGGGTCGAGCACCCCTCTGGGATCTGAGTAAGTCTGCACCGATGAATTTGCACCAAGGGGTCTGTGGCAGGGGAATTGAATCCAAGGCTAGACCGTCCTTCCTCTCTAAAACGTTACTATAGTGTAAAAAATAAATGCCCAAAAGGTCTAGAAAAACTCCTGTGGTGTGATTCCTGAATATGCAGGGAAGGGTGACTAATGCACCTCTTTGGTTAGTCTCTAAGGTGCCACAAGTACTCCTTTTCTTTTTGCACCCCTTTTGGAATATGCTCGGGTGCTATTAGACAACGCCCTCCCGAAGTTTATGGAACAATGCTTCGTCTTCTGTTGCATCCAATGACTCTAGGCACCGAGCCACAGTGCCCCCTTTTGGAGGAGCTAGGAGTGGCCCTCACAAGGGGGGCAGAGTTAGGATTAAGATGTGGGGCCTTGCCGAAGGGGAGAGCAGAGGGCTGAATCCAGGCTGTAGACACCCTCCCCCCTAGAAAGGAATTTGGGGTGGGGCATGAGGAAACAACCCAGGCTTCCTCTTGGTGATTAAAATGGATGTGAGATTACAGCACCGGATCAGGACAGATTAAACGAGCCATCTGTCCGCTGCAGGGCTGGGGGGGATCCCTCAGCTGAGTCCGATGAGCTGCGTGTGGTGCTGCCACCCCACAGCCGGGACCCTTACAATTTACTTCTGTCAGGTATCAGGGCCTGCGCACTCAGCCCCCTGCCTTTCTTGTCTCCAAGAGCCCTTTGAAGGGAACCAGGCTCTAAATCTAATCAGCCGCAGATAACCAAACTAACAGCCCCGGCACCCGGGGAGGGGAAGGAATTTCCCTCTCCCCCCTTCAAGAGAGTATTGGCTGTGGGATTTCTCCACCTGACAACCTGGCTCAGGCCTGGCCTACACTAAAAAGCTAGGTCGACCCACCTATGTTGCTCAGGGTGGGAAAAATCCACCCCCCCGAGCGACACAGTGAAGCTGACCTAACCCCCGGTGTGGGCAGCACAAGGTTGATGAAGAATTCTTCTCCCAGGGAGGTGCATTCCCTGCACTGCTGGGAGAAACCCCTCCCAGCTGGGGCATTTCAAGTGCAGAGCTGCCCTCAGTAACGACGTTTGGCCAGAGGACTTGGGAAAAGTGACTGGGGATGGCTCTGGAACCAGGTGGTAGCGTTCGGAGGGTTCGTCCACCCCTTGTCACGGTGGAGACCGGGCGCTCAGAGGTTGTGCAAACGGGTAAAAAGTATTTTTGCAGAGTTTCTGTTCGCGTTTTGGGGCTGTGTGGGGGAGAACAGAGTTTCTCATTTTGTCTGACCTGGGTTGCCTTGCCCTAGTTCTGCTGTGAGGAATGGGAAGGATCATAAGAACTGCCTGACTGGATCAGACTCAAGGTCCATCTAGCCAGTGCCAGCTGCTTCAGAGGAAGGTGCCACAACCCCACAACAGGCAGATGTGAGATAATCTCCCCCCCCCACCCACGTGGGTCTCGTTCTGATCTCTAATAGTTAGAGATTGGCTAAACCCTGAAGCAGGAAGCTCAATATCCCTGCTAACATTCTTGAGGTCATTAATGATAACTGTGGATATTCTTGATACTTGAGTTTTGATCAGAACTGCAAGATCTGATGATGTGTGGGCTCCTTTCCCCGCGGGTAGCACAGGTGTCCAACAGCTTTGCACCGGCCCAAGCACTAGAAAATGTGTATCTAGGAACAATCCAGCCTAGAAGAGAGACGGGCCAGTGATCTACCAGAGCTTTTCCAGCTGTACCATCGGTGATTCTTTCCATAGCAGGGTTGGTTTTTTTTTTGCTTAACAGTTCAATTGTCAGTGAGAAAAAAGAATTAGAAAACCCTCTCTCGTTTGGCTTTCCCTTTTGCCGCAAGCGGGAATGCCGGGCTGCTGTTTGTAAACAAGAGTCCTGTTGCTGTGGGGATTATCGACAGGGAGGTGGACTGGAAAAACCTAATCTCTTTCCTGCCAAACTTTGTGCTTATCTGTAAACCAAGAAAGCCATGGTGGGATTTTTTAGTACCTTTCAGTGATTAATGAGTTCACAGAGTCACTGCTTCTCTGTTGTTGTTGTTTTTTTTTTCCATTCAGGCGTCGAACGTGAGAAAACTTTTTGTGGAAACAGAGTGCCTCAGAGCAGTCTTGCCTGGCCCTGTAATTGGGGCACTAGGACTCGGGGAAACTTGAGTTAAATTCCCTGCTTTGCCACAGGCTTCCTTGACCCTGGACAAGTCACTTAGCTTCTCTGTGCCTTGGTTCCCCATCTGCACCGGGGATAACAGCACGGTCGTAGCACAGAAGGGTGCCACGAGGGTAAATCCATTGCAGGTGGTGAAGTGCTCAGATACGACTGAGCTATCAAACAGGCACCTTTCCCCACTGCATTCGCTTGGGATTACGACGCTGCAGTAAGCGACGTACGCAGTCCTTAGGCGAGACCCAAGTAGCTGCACAGTTATCTACATTGGGGCCAACATATGATTTCCCAGGCCCCAAGGCTTTTCTGCAAGCCTTCCCTATAGGCGTGGGGGGTGTTTCAGGAAGCAGTTAGATTCGTAAAGGTCTCCCCATTAAGAGAGAGGGGAAGGGAGTGTATTTACACTCCACACATACTTTCAGGAATGAAGCAAGGCAGCGGGGCGGGGCTCATGGTGCTGGGAATGCAGGGGGCCAGTACCAGCTGCTCCAGGAGCTGGACTGCATGGGAGATCCACAAACAATGGGCCCTTCTAGCCAACACAGTTGTGTTGGGAAACACCCAGCTGCACTAGGCAGGCAGAGCAGATGTGGCAAAGAGGTCTTGTGGGCATGAACCAACCAAGACAGCCAGTTACTACCAAGGAGTCTCCTCTTTCCCAGTCCTGTGCCTAAAGCCTACAACCATCCTCCCACCCCTAACATCCAGCCCTATTTCGGAGCCCCAGGAAGCAGCCTCATTCTTGCATCTCTCTCTGAATCTCCAGGGTTTGCTCATTGCTGTAATAACAGGCAAACCAGCCCACCCCCCCCCCCCCCACCCCCCCCAGCCTCTCAGCCCATTAGAGTCATCATGGGACACTCCAGCCACCAGCCTATGACAGACTCCAGGGCTGGACTGAGGCCATCCCGGACCCCGGACGCATCCCCGCGTGCGGCCCTGCTGTGATCCCAGGAGCTGCTTGGAGTGGTGGTAGCAGGGCCTACCCACACACAGCCATTTGCTGGGGGGCAGCTAGGGGCCTCAGCTGGCTTTCCAGTGGGCTGGGCTCTAGTCTAGAAAGAGGGAAGCGTCTGTCTGTTCTGATGTCAAGGACGCTGTGGGTGGGGCGGGGCGGCGGGGGGCACTGTCACCCCCATGAGAACAGTGGCCGTGACCCCCCCCAACAGCCACCCCTCTGTCCCCCTCACCTCCTTACACAGAGCCCTCTGCTGGCTGGCTGGAAAGCAGCCCTCCCCCCGCAATACCCACAGAGCCCTCTGTTCAAGAAGGCTGTGGGGTGGTTGTCTCTTCCAATGCCACCCACAGCTTGGAGCCCCAGGCCAGAGAGGAGAGTGAATAGCTGGCTGCAGCAGCAGGTCAGGGAGCTCCCTTCCCTCCTTGGCTGGTAGTAGTGCCCAGCCAGGCCAGGGGAGAGGGTGGTCCCTGGCTTGCTCAAAGAACAGTGGGTGCTTTAGGGGTTGAGCCACTGCCCACATCCTGATGGGTCTACCCAGAGATGAGTGGGCAGGGTAGGCAGGCAGGGAAATCCAGCCCCCTGGAGAGATGGGCCGGGGCCCCTTCCTTCCTCAGCACGTCCCCCAAAGGCAGCAACAGCCTCCCCCAGGGACTGGCTCCCAGCTGGGTGAGGTGGTGGTGGATCTGCTATGGGGAAGGGAGGCTTGCCCACCTCCAGCAGCCTCTTGGATGCGATTGCCTCCCATGGCTCCTCATGGGTTCCCATTGCAGGATCCCCAAGGCCTGTTGCATCTCAAGGCTAATCCGGCCCCGACAGAAGCTCACCGTGCACAAAAGGGGACAATGCTGGCACTGGTTGTCATTACCCTCCCACCAGTCCTTGGTGATGCCTGTGTCCCTGCCCTGCCGCCCACAGGACATGCCTCTGGCTTCCCCCTGGGAAATCTGTTTGGCGTGAGGCTTGTCAATGAAACCTCCTGGACTGTTTAAAGAATCCCCCTCATCAAAGCAGTTCTCTTTGCAATGCTTGGGCAGGGACAGAAGTTCCCCACTAACAGATGTCACGAAGGCATGAGTGCTTAAATGTTGCAGCTTCCTGGCGCCCGCTCTGGCTCACCAGAGCTTCGAGCAGGGAATCCCTGTCATTTATTTCAGGGACACTTAAAACTGCTTGTCCTGCAGCAGCATTCGTGTGTGCGTGTGTGTGTGTGTTTGTGTTTGTAATTCCTCTTGAGTTCCAGAGCAGCCTCACTTGCCCCGATGGTTATTTCACAATGAATGATGGTGTGAGGGGAAAACATGGCTGGTGGGAGCCAATGGCAAAGCGCAAAGGGAGAGTCTCGCTCTCTCGAGTGCAGCGGACGCTATAATACATGCCATACATGCTCAACGAACAGGACTCACTTTCTCTGCAGCTGTAATGCAGCCGCCTCTGGGGTGGAGGATGGCAGCCTCTTTAACAATGCACGGCCAGTCATCTTTCCTCCCCAGTGTCAGAATCCATCTTACAGCTATTATTTATTTGTACAATAGTAGCGCCTACAAGGCCTTAACAAGATGGTGGCCTCATTGTGCTAAGACAGGAAAAAGGGGTGGAAGAGTCAGAGAGGTGAAGTGACTTGCTCAAGTTCACAAAGTAGCAGAGCTTGGAATAGAACCCAGGTCTCCGGAGTCCCACTCCAATTCACTATACCATGCTGCCTTCCAAAGTGCACAGCTTTAATTAAATTGGCATGAAGCTGAGCGGGTGGAGCTAAAAACTTATTGTACAGCTTGATAGCTCCACCTCCTCGGTTATACACCTTCTTAGCTCCACCCCCTCAGCTATACACCTTCTTAGCTCCACCCCCTCAGTTATACACCTTCTTAGCTCCACCCCCTCGGTTATACACCTTCTTAGCTCCACCCCCTCGGTTATACACCTTCTTAGCACAACCTCCAGAATGAAATCACTAGCGAGGCAGAAGCAGCTCAGATCTTTGACTAATGAGTCAAGTGAAACATTCTTTCCCCCTATATTTCATGTTGTGGTTTGTTTGAATCTACCGGCATCATGTAAAAAAAGATAGCCTGGTCAACTCACCTCATGTTTCAAAAGCCATTTAACACCTCTCATGCCCCTCCAGCAAGAACATTAACCCTTAAATATCCTGGAGCCCAAAGGGCAGCAGAGGAAACCTTCTCCGTCCCCCACCCTCCCAGAGGACATTAACCCCTGCAGCGCTGTAGGGAATTTTCAAACCATATCAGTGTGGTGTTCGCAAATGTGAAGGATGTAGTGTTTCCTAGGACTTGCAGCTCCGGGATGAGAGCGCCACCAGAATAAACTAGAAGAGGATGCTGTGACAGGCAGCTCATTGCTCATGTTTATCCCCCATTACATTTTCAGTGCTGTCGTTTTGATAGTCATTTTTTCTGCCCATTGCTTACCGGAGCAGTAACTGATTCATGAAGGAAGCAATAGAAGCAGCAGGGAACAGACACATGGGACAGTGAATTCTTACCCAGTTGTGTATCAGTGGCCAAACATCATAAAGATCTGATTTAATTCATGGCACAATGGCCTTGCTTCAAGGAGATGGATAACATCAGCTCAGATCTCCCAGAACTGGTTCAGAGAACGGCTAAGGTCAAGCTGTTCTCACAAAAGAAAATCAAGGAGAGTCTCCATTGACTTTCCATACGCAGCACCTGTTCCGGTCGAAAGCTCAAGGCAGGAGTCTTGGGGGATGCGGGGATGAATAATGTCTGCTGCTGGAGTGTTTTTGGCTCATGGTGAATTAGTAGGAGCTTTGCTTTGCTACGAACTGGCAGAGCATCAAACCTGCCCTTCCAGTATTGCCAGTCCCACGCATTCAAACGTCCTGTGTCAGGCATCCAAACAATCATGAGAGTGGCTTAACATAATAAGAATTTTTTAAAAATAAAAAGAACCCAACATCTGTTATTTGGTTTCTGAGCCCGTGGGGTGCCCTTGGGCCGCATGCAAAGCGTTTCTTAAGCAACCAGAAGAGCTAGAATTGTACTTTTCTGTTTTAAAGGAAAGCTCAGAGTCTTCAGTATTCCCACGACTCCAGAGGCTGAGATGCGAAGTATAACACCAAATATCACAAGAGTTGGCAACACTGCCCCATGCCTCAGACAAAGGAAGGCTCCTGTTGCTCCAACAGGGCCAAGAGGAGTTTAGGCCTGTGTCTGGAGTGTGGCATGCTGGGAATCTTGGGTAGGTCTGGCAAAACTCCTTTTGTATAGGCACAGCCGTAGACGCCTCAGTCCACCCAGAAGCTCCCTAAATATGCCTGGAGTAATGGGTATAAAGCGCCAGCTCCCGGAGCGTTTTGGGAGCAGGCCTCAGGAGGCAGGTTGATCATGAGGTTGATCATGGTAAGGACAGAGAGGACAGACACACAAAGGCAACTATCTCCAGGACCACGGGCATGAAAGAAGCCCTATGTGACGTGTTTGGGTATAGAATGGGTTTTCCTCTCTAGAACCAACATGGGTTTGGCTGATAACTCTGGAGCACAGCAGTTGTGGGTCTTTAACCCCCAGCAGGACCACAGCTAGTGCTTCATTTGTGCCAGGGCTTGTCAGGGCTGAGCCCCGGAATCTCTAGGCTTGGCAGTTCATAGCCCCGGCACCTCTGGGCTTGCGGCACCAGCTATGAATGTAGAAAAGGTACTTGAGCCCCGGCACCTCTTTCATTAAAAATAAAGTGCTGAACACAACCTCTCCAAGATTCTGGAAAACCTGCTGGCTTTTTCTTCAAGGCAGGGGTGCCAGAATGGGGATGGGGGGGAAGGGGGGGTTAGCCCCATCACTTTTAAAAGTGGGAGGGCTAAGAGGCAGTGCAGGAGCTGGGCCTCAGGGCAAGAGGCACCGTGGGGGTGGTGTGATGCGAAGATAGAGGCTTGGGCAGAAGGGGTGGCATGGGGGTGGGGCCTCAGGGGGAAGGGGCGGCGCAGGGGACAGGGCCATGGTTTGGGTGCTGGTGGCCCCCAACTTTTTGGAGCTTCCGCCGCTTCTTCTTCAAGGGTGCCATGGAGGTCTTGGAGTCAGCTTTCTGCATGGCTGACAGCTGTCCAGGTCTCATTGCTGAGCTCCAGTGACCCTTCTCGATCGCGATACATGTGATATTCCACCGCTTTATCTCTCCTCTCCTCCCACCAATGCTCCCCATTGCAACCACCACCCTTGCACCTGCCTGGGCCTCGCACGACCTCGTCAACACTGTTAGATATAATTTCAGCTCCTTTGTGCTCTCCACAGTCTGGGGTCTTCCCGGTTGCAGGTTAAAGTTAAAGCAGCCTTGGGAAGTTTTTCCTAATGTCCAGCCTAAACCACCCTTGCTGCAACTTAAGCCCATTTCTTCAAAAACTTTAAAAATAGCTCAATGCTGTTCTACTTAAAATCACCTGCACTTCTTATTATTGGCTGCAGAGCAGCAGTTCTCAGCCCTCGGCCGCATGCAGCCCAATTAGCACAAGACGCAGCTGTGGCCCAGCTGTGTGCTAAAAAAAATTCAAAATTTGCTGCTCTGTTCTGAAAGGGGGCTGGGCTGGCTGAAGGGGAGACAGCGTCCGGCAGCCTGCTGGAGCGCTCCTGCCGGCAGGAGGCTGGTGAGTGCCGCGGGTGGCAGGGTGCGGGAGAGTGGGTTTCTGGGCAGGTTTGTGGGGATGAGGGGCATATCTGGGCGGCTTGGGTCTGTGGAGGGGAGCGGAGGGGAGTGGCCTGGGGCTCCTCTGGGCAGGTGGCGAGGGGGCGGGGCTCTCCAGGCTTCAGGCAGCCCGGGGCTCCTTCAGCTGAGGGGGGGAGTGCTTGGGGCTTCTCCGGGAAGGGCCTTGGGGCTCCAGCTGTGGGGGGCGGGTAGAGAGGGGTCTTGGGGCTCTGGCTGCCGGGGGGTTGGGGTGGCGGAAGGGGTGGAGTCTGGGGCTAGCCTCCCCAAAGGGGGGCTCCACCCGCTGACAATATGTGTGCCGCTTGCCTCCTGCTCCCTCCTCAGTCCCCCACCCACTGCTCGCCTCCTCTCACCCCCCCACACCTGCCGCCCGCCTCCTCACTCCCCTGCCCCTGCTGATGCTTCCCCCTGCCCCCGCCCAGGAAACTGCCGTGGCTGCAAGGAAACCCCCTCGTGGCCACAGGAGGCCACGGTGGCCTGCTTGAGAAACGGCGGACTAGATGACCCTTGTGGTCCCTTCTCACCCTGGGGTTCTATGCGTCTAAGCAATGATCCCTGCTCTGAAAAGCATCATTTACCCTCATAGCTCTAAACAAAAGCCTCTGTATGTACGTCCGGCAACGATAAATCTTGAAGTCAGAATCTGCTTATTTTACCCACAATAGATGATTAAGCTGAGGCCCCGAGAGGTCGTGCATCTTACTAAAAGTCACAGTGAATCAAAGGAAGATGCAGGGGTCAGACCTAGGATTCCAGCACAGTATCTTCCACTCCAGCCAGCATATCCTTCCTTATTACCATCTCCTATTTCAATTTGAAAGGCCAATAAAGATACCAGATACCAGATACCAGAGATTGTTTTATAGGAATATTTTAATCTTGATGTGACATTCCCAGAGCTAACTCCCGCCCTGATCCTCAAGGATGATGCTTATTTGCTTTTATCACATACATAAATTTCTGTGTCATATGCCAGGTGAAGATGACACACCCCTGTAAAAAAATGAACTGCAGATTTTTCTTTTGCCTCATTAGCCACCTACTGTAGTTCTAAGATGCATTCCTTTCCTGTTTGGGTGGGTATGTACCTTAACAATCCACAGAGCAAATACAGTTGACATAGTGGGTTTGCAGGTATTGAATCCCCCAGTGTAGCTGACAGCTGTCCAGGTCCCCTCCTCCCCGATACAGAAGACATCCCACATTCTGATCCACAGGTTACTAATAAAAAAAATACTTTCAATTTTTATTTTGCTTGGACTTTAAAGCTGGAGCCTGGTTCTCCACTGCCTGCACTTTGCATCGAGTGTGTATCAAATGATACCATGGATGTAAATGCTGACACCGATCACAAGGCACTGGAGGATCAGGTCCTCGGATCAGAATGTTCAGAAGTGCTTAGCCCTGCACGTTGAGGCCAGATTTTCATACAAGCTCAGCTCACATGTAGGCGTCAAACTAAGCGGCCACATTTTCCAGAGGCGGTAGGTTGGGTGCTGAGCCGTTTGAAAGATCTGGTGCTTAAGCATCTAAATGGAAGCAGTGCTTTTCTGAAAATCCAGCCCTGATTGACCTGATTGAGTGCCCCTCCCCCGCCTAGGAGCCGGACCTGCTGGCTGCTTCCGGGGTGCAGCGCGGTGCCCCAGGACAGGTAGGGACTAGCTTGCCTTTGTGCCACAGCACAGCCAACTGGACCTTTTACAGTCCGATTGGTGGTGCTGACTGGAGCCGCCAGGGTCCTTTTTCCACTGGATGTTCCAGTCGAAAACCGGACACCTGATCACCCTACGTTGTTCCCAGGGCTGGCCGTAGACCAAATGGCACCCCAGGCAAGGAGCATCTTTGCCCCCCCTGTTGTTAAACTTTTGAATACCTTATTTTTTATTGGATTTGTAGCCCATTTCCCGACTGTGATGCACGATTTGCATACATGATTTATCCCTGTCATATAAGACGATAGATTTGCACACTGGGGTCTGTAAATCTGTATTTATTCATGCACAGCACCCCGAGCCTGGCGTCTCCCAAGCCCGGCACCCCAGGTGGTCACCTGGGTCGCCTCCCCCTAAATCCAGCCATGGTTGTTCCCCTCTGGTGAGGGCTGCGCCTGTCTAGAGGCTGATGAAGATGCTGCAGCCTTGGCTAACAGAAGTGGCTGTTTTCGCTCAGGAGGAGGAGGCTCATGCTTTAAGATCCCTTGGGTTTGATCCCGCTGCCGACACCTCACCCAGGGTACGCAGCGTTGTACATGCGCCTGGCTGAGACCTGTAACGCTGGGCCAACGTGAATGTCCATTTAGAAGTTCTTTCAGTACTGATAATCGGAGGTACTTTGAGTAACTGGTGCACTGGAATTTTAAAAATATCCCTTTTATTTTGAGAGTGTCTCATTAAGAGACCTGGTGACTACAGTAGCATTTTACTCACCCTCTTAATAACACAAGCCTCACAGCTTCAGGGAAACTAGAGCAGTGAGGCCCAAACTTTTCCCCTTGCAGCCCCCCTTGCCAGTAATGGAATGTGTCCGTGCCCCTCCAGGGTGGGAGTGGGGGCCAAGCTGCATCCGGAAGTGGGGCTGTGGCCATGGCTGGGGCCAGGATCTGGGAGCGAAGCTGGGGGCTGGGAGCGGGGCCGGAGAGGAGCTGGGGACAGAGCAGGGCTGGCTGGCGCTCTCTCCGTGCCCCGCTATGGGGCTGCCCTGGGTTCTCCTGTGCCCCCCAGACATTCCTCTGCACCCCTCTAGGGGGACGCGTCCCACAGTTTGGGGCCTGCTGAACTAGGGGGAGTTGTCTAGTCTGTACCGTTAATGTGCAACATTCCCTGTCAGAAAAACCTATGAGAACAAGCTCACTGCTACCACATGTATAGGGGTCTATTAAATAGGGCAAGAGACCTATCCTGGATTAGTATGTCTGGGGGAGGACGTCAATGCAGACAAATGGGAGAGTCCGCCCTCTAGTGGTCATTATATGAAACAACTCCTTTCATTGCCCGCAGTCGCTTTCCACGGGCCTTTTTGAATTTCCAGACTGGTAAATTATGGATGTAAATTATGAGGACTGGTAAATTGGTGGTGACTCCATCAAGATTTGCCTTTAAAGCAGAATTCAAATCCTTTTGCTGCACACTTTAATGAAGGATTTTAGTTTTCCAGATTTGGCACAATAACTCTTCGGTCCTTAACTGAATTTGGTAAATGGAACATTTCTAGGATGATTTCAAAACTACTTTGATAGAAATATCGTGGAAAATTTCCCAAGGCACAGGACAGTTAGGTGACATTGCTGGAGACTGTGGTAGAGTCTGGATTAGAACCCAAATCTCCTGAGTAGACTCCTGCTCCTGGCTAATTTTTAAGCCCAACTTAGACCTGAACCAGCCCCAGCCCCAAACCCAAGCCTGAGAGGTTCAGATCTTTTCCCATCCCTTCCCCCTGAACCTGACCTCCTGCCCATGGGGTCGGTGCTGTCATGTACTTCTATCCCAGATATGGCCTGGCTACAGAGCTTGCTTATACACACCAGATATATTCATCATGAATTCCTTTAATGCTGTGCCCACTATGGTTAACTTTAGCTGAAATAAGGCCTTTGACACACAGTGCCACCTAGAGGCTGAACGGTATAGTACAGTTTGCTATTGCATTAGAGGCCCGGTGGTGGTTTCATGCCCTGGTGGCCACGCCGTAAGCCCTGTGCTTGCTGGCCACCACACCTCCGCTGCTCGGCAGAGTGAGGCTCTGCGACTCCTCGGCACGCTCACGGCACTGCGAGGTGGTAGCGGCCGGCAGGAGAGGGGCACGCCAAAGCTGCCAGGCAAGAGGAGAACCAATCTGCACGCAATGGGATCAGGTTGTTTTCCCACCTGACTCGACCTGGACTCAACACTTGTAGTGGGGGTCCCATCAGGTTTGGATCAGGAGCCCCCTCATGAGCCTTAGTGCTCCCCAGTTGTCATTCCCCTTGTGTCCAGCTAGAGATCACCCCTATCTTCTCCCATCTTGCTAGTTTCTAGTTGAACCCCATCCCCACATAGCAGGAACCGCCTGGCCTGGCTGAGGTTTGTCAGCAGGATGATATAGGAATTAGTGGCAGTACCCCCAGCCTGACAGTACATCCCCCTTATCTTCTCCCCGGCACAAGTAATGCTACCGTTTAGTAGCTGCTTTAAGAACGATGCAGCAGACCCATAAATGCACCCATTAACATGGCAGAAATCAGGCAACAGGGGCAGCATGAGGGGGGGTCGTGGCAAGGAATCCACCTCCCCTCCCACCCCGTTAACACTGGGAGCTGCTCTGCATCCTCCCCCTGCATCTTGGCCCCCAACACATCATTTGTCTAGTGCCCATCAGTCACCTCGAGCTGCTGCTGGAGTCTGCTAGTGCCATTTGAGTCTCGCTGATTAAAACACAGGCTGTTGCCTCCCTCCCTGTTGCACTGGAGGAGGATGGGGTCTTGACAGCATGAGATGGGAAAAGCCTCAAAAGATGGCCCATCGGATGCCCTGGCTGAACTGGGCTGGAAAGAAAGTGATCTGAAAAAAGTGTGGGGTGTGTATCACAACCTGGGAGCAGCATCTTTGGTAAGACAGTGTTTAAAGTGTGTCCCTCAGTGACCCACCTGGATTTTTGTTCGGGGTCTTTGACCCCTTGTGTTCTCCCTGCCCCCAAACTTTCCCGTCTCAGTGAGTCCATCCCTCTATCCATGTACTTCCACCAGGCTCAGCACCATAGTATTTTACGGGAAATTCACCCAAGGCTTCTTTTACTTCTGACCTCCACTGTGGCCACAAATTCCCACCTGGAGCAGCCTTCTTCATGGCATGTCTGCCCTGCCTTTTAGAGATGTTATGTCTGGCACAAGAATTGCTGTGTTTCTGGTGGGGTATATAGCACCGATGGCTAGATGGGTCGTCTTTAACCAATAGCTTGCCAGGGGGCTGTGCCCTGTCCTTTCAGGCACAAATCCAACCACAATGATCTGTGCATTTGCCTCCTCCAGGCTAAGCTATTGCAACAGGCTGGAACTGGGGATGGGTCTGAAGGCTACCAGCCAACTGCAGCTGATGCAGTGCTCAACACTGCAGCTACTAAGGAGAGGTTTCAGAGTCCTGTAGTCCTTGCCTACAGACAGCCCCCCAACCTGAAGCGAATACTCACCAGCAACCACACACCACACAACAGAACCACTAACCCAGGAACCTATCCTTGCAACAAAGCCCGTTGCCAACTGTGCCCACATATCTATTCAGGGGACACCATCACAGGGCCTAATAACATCAGCCACACTATCAGAGGCTCGTTCACCTGCACATCCACCAATGTAATATATGCCATCATGTGCCAGCAATGCCCCTCTGCCATGTACATTGGTCAAACTGGACAGTCTCTACGTAAAAGAATAAATGGACACAAATCAGATGTCAAGAATTATAACATTCATAAACCAGTCGGAGAACACTTCAATCTCTCTGGTCACGCAATTACAGACATGAAGGTCGCTATCTTACAACAAAAAAACTTCAAATCCAGACTCCAGCGAGAAACTGCTGAATTGGAATTCATTTGCAAATTGGATACTATTAATTTAGGCTTAAATAGAGACAGGGAGTGGCTAAGTCATTATGCAAGGTAGCCTATTTCCCCTTGTTTTTTCCTATCCCCCGCCCCCCAGACGTTCTGGTTAAACTTGGATTTGTGCTGGAAATGGCCCACCTTGATTATCATACACATTGTAAGGAGAGTGGTCAGTTTGGATGAGCTATTACCAGCAGGAGAGTGAGTTTGTGTGTGGGGGTGGGGGGGTGGGGTGAGAAAACCTGGATTTGTGCTGGAAATGGCCCACCTTGATTATCATGCACATTGTAGGGAGAGTGATCACTTTGGATGAGCTATTACCAGCAGGAGAGTGAGTTTGTGTGTGTATGGGGGTGGGGGGGTGAGAAAACCTGGATTTGTGCTGGAAATGGCCCACCTTGATTATCATGCACATTGTAGGGAGAGTGGTCACTTTGGATAAGCTATTACCAGCAAGAGAGTGAGTTTGTGTGTGTGTTTTTTTGGGGGGGGGTGAGAAAACCTGGATTTGTGCTGGAAATGGCCCACCTTGATTTTCATACACATTGTAAGGAGAGTGGTCACTTTGGATAAGCTATTACCAGCAGGAGAGTGAGTTTGTGTGTGTGGTTTTTGGAAAGGGTGGGGGGGTGAGAAAACCTGGATTTGTGCTGGAAATGGCCCAACTTGATTGTCATACACATTGTAAAGAGAGTGGTCACTTTGGATGGGCTATTACCAGCAGGAGAGTGAGTTTGTGTGTGGGGGGGCGGAGGGTGAGAAAACCTGGATTTGTGCTGGAAATGGCCCAACTTGATTATCATACACATTGTAAGGAGAGTGATCACTTTAGATAAGCTGTTACCAGCAGGAGAGTGTGGTGGGAGGAGGTATTGTTTCATGGTCTCTGTGTGTATATAATGTCTTCTGCAGTTTCCACAGTATGCATCCGATACTGTAGCTGTAAAGTTAGTCTCTAAGGTGCCACAAGTACTCCTTTTCTTTCTACTAAGGAGAGCGGACTGATGCCAACATCTCACTGTGGCTGCCACTTCGGTTCTGGGTCCAATTCTAGGTCCTGGCCCTCATCTAGAAGGGCTCATGGCTCAATCCTGGTGTGGGTTACACTGGTGTAGATCTTCAGTAACTTCACTGAAGACAATGGAGTGATTGTGAGTTTACACTAAAAAAAAAAAAACAGGAGGACTTGTGGCACCTTAGAGACTAACAAATTTATTAGAGCATAAGCTTTCGTGGGCTACAGCCCACTTCATCGGATGCATAGAATGGAACATATAGTAAGAAGATATATATATATATATATATATATGCATACAGAGAAGGTGGAATTTGCCATACAAACTGTAAGAGACTAGTTAATTAAGATGAGCTATTATCAGCTGGAGGAAAAAAAAACTTTTGTAGTGATAATCAAGATGGCCCATTTAGAGAGTTGACAAGAAGGTGTGAGGATACTTAACATGGGGAAATAGATTCAATATGTGTAATGACCCAGCCACTCCCAGTCTCTAGTCAAACCCAAGTTAATGGTATCTAGTTTGCATATTAATTCAAGCTCAGCAGTTTCTCGTTGGAGTCTGTTTTTGAAGCTTTTCTGTTGCAGAATTGCCACCCTTAAGTCTTTTACTGAGTGGCCAGAGAGGTTGAAGTGTTCTCCTCCCAGTTTTTGAATGTTATGATTCCTGATGTCAGATTTGTGTCCATTTATTCTTTTGTGTAGAGACTGTCCGGTTTGGCCAATGTACATGGCAGAGGGGCATTGCTGGCACATGATGGCACATATCACATTGGTAGATGTGCAGGTGAACAAGCCCCTGATGGCGTGGCTAATGTGATTAGGTCCTATGACGGTGTCACTTGAATAAATATGTGGACAGAGTTGGCATTGGGCTTTGTTGCAAGGATAGGTTCCTGGATTAGTGGTTCTGTTGTGTGGTATGTGGTTGCTGGTGAGTATTTGCTTCAGGTTGGGGGGCTGTCTGTAAGCGAGGGCTGGTCTGTCTCCCCAGATCTGTGAAAGTGAGGGATCATTTTTCTGGATAGGTTTTAGATCCTTGATGATGCGCTGGAGAGGTTTTAGTTGGGGGCTGAAGGTGATGGCTAGTGGTGTTCTGTTATTTTCTTTGTTGGGCCTGTCTTGGGTCACTGAGAGCAGAACCCAAGTGGTCTCAGAATTCTCCTCTGTCTCCTCCCATACCTGGAGCTCATTTTTGAACTGATGAGCATCAGGGTCAGGGAGGCCTTTGTGGAGGGTGCATGGCTGTGAGATACCCTCCCAGCAGGGTTCAGGCTGGGGCTGAGTCTTACCCCACTTACAGTGCAGTCATTTACTAACACAAATGTTTTTCAATCAATCCTGGGTCTCTCTGACTACACAGCAGGTCACTGCTTCATTAACAGGGAAGCGGAGAGAGTTCTTCTGTTTCACTGTTGGTGATATTATGTAGGGTGGCCAGATACTGTGGTGATGGGCACTGTAGAAGTGCCTTCAGTTAGGTCTAGGTAGCGGAGAAGTGGGGATCCTGATGTATCCCAATGTGAATCACCCATCTTTGCCCAGTACCATCATTTCCATCCGTGTGTGGTTTGTGCATTAATGTGACTGCAGACAAAACTGGCTCACTGCAATGGACCAGCAGCCTTCATGCAGGCACCGGCAGAGCTCAAACCCAGGCCCAGCAATGCAACTGCACAAACCTGCACCACTTGAGCTGAAACAGAATGTCTTCAGCTGTGAGGAAGTAGCTGGTTGTTATCTGCACAGCTCATAGACATAGACTCATAGACATTAAGGTCAGAAGGGACCATTATGATCATCTAGTCTGACCTCCTGCAGACCACACAATCTCACCCACCCACTCCTGCAATAAACCTCTCACCTATGTCTGAGCTATCGAAGTCCTCAGATCATGGTTTAAAGACTTCAAGGTGCAAAGAATCCTCCAGCACAGTTCCCGGAGATGGGGGTATCTGGGATAGTGAGGCCTACCAAAGCCTATAAGTAAGATGGTCACGTGTATAGACGGTGGTGTTGGAAATCCTTTTCTCTTGTTATGCTTTGTTCCTACTGTTAGGATTAAATGATACTTGGATTTGGGAAAGGTGATTTGGGTCTCGGTGTTCACTACCAGTCACATCTCCTGCAGAGAAACCTGCAGGGAGCCAAACACAGTCAGGCCTGCTGGGTAATCACAGTTGTTAGCCAGGGCCTGTAACCTGGGCCTGGTCTGAGAGAGGGAGAATCATAGGATTCCACCCTCAGAGAGGTGAGGGCACAGGCCTGTCACCTGCAGGGTGCACTCTGAGAAACTAGGTAGGGTCAAAGGTGCAGCAAGCCCTGAACTGGGCCAACAGTGAGGGTTAAAAGGTTTTTCGAGGTGGAATAGGAATAGAAATGATTCTTCTTAATAAACCAATCAAACCAGGGAAAATAGCTCTCTTTGGATTTTGCCATTCCATGGTGCATTGCGAATCCAGGCACAGCATCGCCAGGCGAATGCACAAGAACCAGTGACTGAAACATAGGGTAGCTGGCCAAAAAACTCACCATCCAGCCATCTTGTGTAGCTAATCGACCTAGCCGGGGTATCTGTAGGGCGCCCACTGCTGCAGCATCTGGGCCTTAAGGCCAGGGGCCCTATTCTGAAAGGCTCTGTAGGCCTAACAGGGCAGGACTTTGAACACTATTGAGGAGGGATCATGGCGGGGTTGTTTCAGTGAAGGGATTTTCTGTAACAATGACACCAACAATATTATGGGGGAAGCCTGATTTAGAGTCTCACTTGGATTGGACACCCCCTAAAGGCCTGCATTTCCCCTTCTTGCCTAATGCCTGTTAGACAGCCACCAGATGGTACTGTGCCACGGTGTCCCCACACAATCTCTCCTAGCATCACAACCCCCTGCTCCCAAATCCCCACAGATCCATAGTGAATTACTAGCTTTTAGCCTTCCCCTGAAGCAGCTGGTGCTGGTTGCCAGCCTAGATGGACCATGGGTCTGATCCAGCGTGGCCATTCCTAGGTTCTTTCACAATCCCCATACCCACTAGCTAGTAACTAGGCAGGGTTGATAGTTTCCCAGCAGGGATCCTATGAGAGCTCCCATTAGCTGTTGGCACTTGCTAGCTGCCGGATGGCTATAGAGTAGAAATTGCGGTGGTGGAATTTGTTGGCTGGCAAAGCAGCATCCCTGGGAAGCCAGACGGACCAGCTTTTTAGCTGCCTCCTCTTCCCCCACACATATGGTAGATGAAGTCTTGGAGCCCCTGATTCTCAGAGAAGATCCATGTGAATAAGGGTATCGCTCAGCATGTGCCCTGGGGAAAATTCATTTCCCATTACAGAAGGGCAGACCTCTCAGACCTCTCAGCTATATATTACTCTTAGGGTGCTTCAAGCAGCCAGCAAACCTTTCAAGCTTTTTGTTGCACTTACAAACTCGCCTGGAGCCTCCAGCTCAGGACTCGATATTTCCAGTGTAATATTTAGATTCAGTAATAGTGGCAGGAACGCCGCAAAGCATCGAGCCTGCATTAAAACCCCAGTGGCAGGTGACCCATAAGCAGTTGCCTTTAACGATGGTGATGATGGCGGTTGGTTTGCGCTTGTTTTAATGTTGCAGGTTCTGTGCTGCTGTCGACCTGCTTGATGACGAGGATGGGTGGGCGGAGCCCAAAGCCATGGAAAGCCCCGCCTCTCAGTGAGGGAGGGGCCACAGAACCTAGTCATCAACCCAAAACAGAGAACAAAGAGGGAGGGGGTGCAGGGAAGAGGGCCAAAATGAGGGGTGGACCGAAGCGCCGTAGCCACGGAACAGAAATCGCACTGGCAGCGGCAGGGCGAGGTGTCACGCCGAGGTACAGAGAATGACAGTAATCGGGACTGGAGGTCACTAGGTCGTCGCGGGGACTGGCTGTCTTAGAGATCTGAGTGCGGGCGGCGTCCCTGGAGAGTAATGCCCCGGAGGTGGGGAGCTCTCCCGAGTGTTCACCTTAACTCACCAGCATCCCCTCAGTCCTTCTGGGTCTCTGCTTCTACTGACTGTTCTTCAAGCAAGCGCTGATCTCCGCCAGCCCGCGGGGAGCCGTTCGTCTGACAGGACGCGATGTAGCTCCGGGTGCCGCGTGTGTCTCGCTGGCAGTTGGGCCCTGGCTGATTCCCCGTCACCCCCAGGGGCTTTGTAGAGAAATCTGACAGGATGGGGAGAGGCAGGAACCCAGGAGGCGGAGAAATAGGTGCCCATATGATTTTTGGGGTGTGCCGGAGATGGGCAGCGGAAGCCATTGCAATGAGGTCCCACTAACGTCTCTGGGGCGGGCCAGCCGGGCTCCATATAGGAGCTGTGGAGAGGTCTGGCAAGGTGGGTCTAGGGGAACTTGCCTTTATCTAGGAGAAGGCCAACTGTCAGTGCTGCTAGCACCGTCTCTGTTCCATGTCCCGAAGCCCGGCAGGGACATTGGCAGCGTCTAGGGAGTGTCGCTGGAGACAGCCCTTGGTGGGCTTGCTCAGGAACCAGAGGTTCCTCTACGATATCCCTACAGTCAGGGCTGGATTTAGGGGCAAGCGACCGCCTGGAGCACTGGGCTTGGGGCGCCCTGGGCTTTGGGTGCTGTTTTGGTGCAGCTCGGCAAAGCCAAGTACTACGCCGTGAGACTGGGCTGCACTCCCAGCATTAGTCACCATGAAAAGATGTCGTTTGCAGTAAGATTTGTTGACGATGAGGGTGGCTGTACCCAAGGAAAGGAACGCTTTATCTGTGGATGCCTCTACTGGGAAAGGGTGCACCCTCACCGAACTGTTTAAGAAGGTGTTGAATGAGAACAAAATAAAGCTTCAGGACTGCCGCGGCCAAGGCTACGGCAAAGAACATGAAGGGAAGGAACAGCGGCACTGAATCCAGGAGCTTTCTTCATGCCTTGTGGCTGCCATTCCCTCAACCTGGATGTGTCAGATGCAGTGTCATCTATAGATTCACTGTCTCTCTTTGGAGTACTGCAAAGGAGACACGTCCTGTTTTCAGCATCAGCTGTCAGGGGAAGATCCTCACGGACAATGTTACAAATCTGACCGCGAAGCCGCAAAGTGACACTTGCTGGGAAAGCTGCATTGACAGTGTAAGGCCAGTGAGGTACCAAGTGACTGAGGTTTACGATGCCCTGATGGAACTGGCGCACTTGAGTAAAGCTGAGGCCGGAATCCGACATGAGGTGCAAAGTCTGGCAAAGCAGATCACCGACTTCAAATTTCTGGTCTTAGCTGTGGTTTGGCACGATATCCGGTTCCAAGTAAATGTTGTAAGCAAGGCATTACAAACTCAGTCGACGGGCATCGCGACCACTACTACTTTGATGAGAAGCTGCCTTGATTTCCTTGTGGCCTACAGAGACATCAGATTTAAAGATGCCATAACTGCTGCCAAAGAAGTGGCGGAAAACTTAGGAGCTGAGCCTGCCTGGAAGGAAACTTGTATTTACTGGAAGAAGAGCCAATTTGGTTACGAGGGCAGAGATGAGGTGATGGGAAGCGCAGAAGAAAAATTCAAGAGAGAGATTTTTTGCTCATGCATTGACACTGATCGAGTGTCCATCGAACAAAGGTTTGGAGCACCATGAAAAGACCTAGGGATTTTTGTATGACCTTAGTAAGCTGCCAGCAGACAGGAAAACACTCTTGAACAATTGTATGGACCTTCACTGGATGCTGACTCATGGGGAATGTTCAGACGTCAATGATAAAGACCTCTATGTTGAATTGGACAACATCTGTCACATTTTGCCGCACAGGAAGCATTCTCCACTTCAAGTTCTACAGTTCACGCATGATGCAGAGCTGAAGGACACTTTTCCTAATGTGGGGATAGCTTTGAGGATTCTGCTCATGCTGCCGGTCACAGTCGTGAGTGGTGAGAGCAGCTTTTCGAAACTCAGGCTCATTGAAACATATCTTTGACGCTGGTTGAGGAGAGACTGACATGGCTTGCTGTTTTATTGCTTGAAAATGCCATTGGCCAGTCTTTGGATCTCTCTGACACTGTACTTCTGTTCGTGCGGGCAAAGGCGAGAAAAGCTAACTAAAGAACTAAAGGACTAGGGTTAACATTCTGAGGCTGTCACCTGCTGTAACACCATCTAATACTGCTCCGCCCAATGTTGGTGCACAGTGCAATTTCTTGATGTTACTACATTTCAGTTATTTTTAAAATTAAAAAGTTTCTATAAGCCTAGAGGAAATGAAGGTTTTTTATTTACTTATATATGCCACGAATAAATACAGATTTACAGAGCCTAGCGTGCCAATTTATTGTCTTATATGACAGAGATAAATCATGCATGCAAATCATGCATTGAAGTTGTGAAATGGGCTACAAATGCAATAAAAATAAGGTATTTAAAAGTTTAACAAATGGAGCGTGGACACCAAAGACGTTCCTTGCCTGGGGCACCATTTGCTCTAGGGCTGGCCCTGCCTACAGACAGCCCAGCCTTTACTCTCCACCTTTCCAGGACAAAACCCTCTTTTACACCCTCTCTTGCCTTCTGCCCCAAGTCTACCTTCCTGGTTCTCACCTTCAGGGCTGTGGACAAGTCTACACCTGTCCACACCTCTGCTGTCCTTGTACCTCCTCCCAGGCTGCCTTTTATGCCTGGAGCCTTTCCACATCCCTGCTCCCATCATGTTCCAGATGCCCAAACCGCCCCTTCCATGAAGCCACTCTAAGATCATCCACCATGGAGAAAGGCGTTTGCTCTGCTTTGAGAATGGATCTTCCAGCCACTGGTGACCAGGTGCATTATGGGTCTGAACAGTATTACCCATCCAGTTCAGACTGTAAGCTCCTTGGGGCAGGGACATGGGCTTCTTCTGCTTTTGGTGCAGGGCTGAGCCGATGGCACTGAGCCAAGAAACAGTCAGTGCCGATTTCATCTGCAGTGGCTGGCACGCAGTTGTGAGCCTCAATCATTTCTAATCACTGTTTTACTCTCTTTCAATAATTGCTCTATTAAATCTGAATTAAAACATGTACAGTGTTTGGGAAAGTGCCACGCACAAGCTTTGACTCAAGCTGCTCACAAGCAGATGGCAATCAGCCAGGACCAGTAACTGAACGGAACCACATGGAGCTGTGCGAGGGGCCAGGACTGGAGCAGACGGGGGTGCTGCAGGTCAGGACTGGAGGAACAGGGAACCGCGTGGAATAACACATACACTAATTCACCCACAAGAGAGAGGGGAAACAACCCCCCCTTTTCCTTCCATCTCCACCTTTCAACTCTTCATTTGGACCATTCCAACCCAAAAGCCCCTTCGCGATCTCTCATGTCATTTCCTCCCGCATCCCTTGCCACTTACTCCTTGCAACGCAAAGGCAGCTGGGAAAAAAAACAGTGTTTCAATGCTTAGCCAGTGAAAACGTGGCACGGTCCGGAGTACATCAATCCGAGGCCAGTGTCGGGGACATTAGGAGTAATTCGGCTATAGGCAGTTTGAAGGGTGAGGCCATTTTCTCCTCTAGCGTTACACAGAGGCAGCTAAGGGATGTGTATTAATAAATATTTGAGGGTCTTGTGTGAAGTAGCCATGGAGCAGAGGCTGGAGAACAGCAGCAGGAGACTGCCAACCTCAGTCAACCTTAAATAATGGCTCTTTGCACTTTCATCTCAGCATCTCAAAGCACTTTCCAGAGATTGTAGGATCCTCAGTGCAGGGTCTGAGTCTTTGTTGGAGTTTATACGCACAGTGCTGAGCAAAAGGGGACTCTGATCCGGATCAGTGCTCTGGGCTTTACTGCAATAGGCTCATTTCACACACAGGGAAACTGAGGCACGGGGCAAGGTTGTAAGTTGCTCAAGGTCACACAGTGAGTGGGTGGCAGAACTGGGAAAAGAACCATGGAGAGCCATGGCCTGGTGCCTCCCTCTGGTCAGCAGCCTGTGCTGCCTCCGAGGTCACATTCCCACTGTAACCCACCTCACTGTCTGCTAGACTGTTCTCCCCTGCTGAGTGGCAGGATTTGAGTCGTGGACACACAGGGATGGTTCCTGTGAGGGATCAGTGGCTGAACGGAACCACAGGTGGAGCTGTGCGAGGGGCCAGGACTGGAGCAGACGGGGATGCTGCAGGTCAGGACTGGAGACCAGATCTCAGCACCTTCCAGGACGGACTTCACAGGATCAGGCCCAAGTGGAAAGAGCCCAGGGTCGGGGAGTTTGAAAACGGATACATCCTACATTGCTGCAGTTTACCCAGAAGAGGGCAGTAGAAAGCCACAAATAATGCAACTGGATGTGTAAAGGAGACAGAGGGAGCGGGTGCTGTGCGGGTGGAACTCACCCCCTGCAGCAAAGCTCCCTGTAGGACAGCGCTGCCGGAAAGAACGGGCCCTAATCAGGGGCCCTTGGCGGGACTGCTGCGGTTGGGAGAGCTGTGGCCCTGGATCCCTGGCAACTGGCTAGCGGGGTGCGGGTGCTGTTGGGAACAGAACGCTTCAGGGGAGACTGGGTGCCTGCTCTTCGCTTTGCACCGAGGAGACCCCTTGCAAAGCCCAACAGAACCAGACTGCCCTGTGCTTCGGTTCACGGGCCCAGCAACCGGTATCGGTTAGCATGATGCCACCTTAAATGTAGTCTGTAAGGCATTTATTTCATAACAGGGTCTGAGCCTTTTTTGGTGTCTTTATGAGGGAATGAGATGGGTTTTATTTAAGAAGAACATAAGAATGGCCATATCAGTCTGAGCATGGTCTGACCAATGGTCCATCTAGCCCAGTAGCCTGTCTTCCAACAGTGACCAGTGTCAGATGCTTCAGAGTGAATGACCAGAACAGTGCAATTATGGAGTGATCCATCCTCTGTCATCCATTCCCAGCTTCTGGAAATCAGAGGTTTAGGGACACCCAGCGCATGGGGTTGTGTCCCTGACCATCTTGTCTAATAGCCATTGATGGACCCATCCTCCAAGAACTTCTCTCATTCTTCTTTGAGCCCAGTTATACATTTGGCCTTCACAACACTCCCTGGCAATGAATTCCACAGGTTGACTGTGCGTTGTGTGAACAAGTGCTTCCCTCTGTTTGTTTTAAACCTGCTGACTATTAATTTCATTGGCTGACCCCTGGTTCTTGTGGTAGGGGTAAATAGCACTGTCCTATTTACCTTCTCCACACCAGTCATGATTTTATAGACCTCTAGCATATCCCCGCTTAGTTGTCTCTTTTCTAAGCTGAACAGTCCCGGTCTTTTTACTCTCTCCTCAGATGGAAGCTATTCCATACTCCTAATTATTTTTGTTGCCCTTCCCTGTACTTTTTCCAGTTCTATTATATCTTTGTTGAGATGGGGTGACAAGAACTGCACATATCCTACTACTTATGCTAAACTATCTATTCAATCTTGTGTTTAGCTGTGACACTCTGAGGACCTTTCCCAGATCTGAAGAAGAGCTCTGTGCAACTCGAAAGCTTGTCTCACCTGCCAACAGAAGTTGGGCCAATAAAAGACATTACCTCACTCACCTTGTCTCTCTAATATATGGGGACCAACACAGCAAAGACAACACTACATACAACAAACACAACAGAGTTTTAAACAGTCTGGCTAAAAATCCCTTCTCAATTCTTCAGCTGTCACGGGGTGGACTCCGATTGCAATCATGTGTTCACGTGGAGTCAATATTTAGCCACTCGACGTCTCTGTGTGGCGAACAGAGTTCTGGGCAGGGTGTGACCCACGGTAAACAAGAGTCACAAAGGGGGAACTACAGCTGTGTGGAAGCCTGCTTGTCTGTCCTATTTCCTCTCTTAATCACCTATCAGAGAACCACTGTGATTCTTTGTACGTGACATTTGCAATGGCATAATGCCACTGGTTCCCCAGTCACCGGAGTTTTCCAGGGTAAACCAGACTGGAATTTTTAATGTACAAAAACCCCTCCCCCATCTTTTGACAAATCTTTGAGGTCTTCTTTATCCATCAGTAACAAGTCGGGGGGAGGAGAGCACGCGCTTAACTTTTGTTTTCCTTTGCAGCTGACCTTTAACTTTTCTGCACACCGCCCTGTAGCGTTGGCAGGTGTGTAGTGCATTTACTCTGTTCAATTAGCGTTGGATAAGACCGTGCATGTTTTATCCATCCCGCAGCCAAGCTAGATGTGTATCGTGGAGTTCTTTTAAACCCCTCAGTCTAACTTAGTGTCTCGAGCCCCCTCATCATTTTTCATTGCTCTTCTTTAAATTCCCTCTAACTTGTCAACACCCCTTGGTACTCAGGTGCCTAGAACTGTGCTCCATAGACTAGAAGGCTGCCAGTAATGCCAGGTGGCCAAATCTTCAGGACAGATGGCTTCTGCCATCGGTTCTGCATGATATCCCTTCCTTCTGGGTTAGTCATTGAAAGTTCATCTGTGTCCAGTACGGCCTCTGTTTCCTCCCATTCCTGCTGTGTTGGACTGCGGCCACCGCAAGCCCGACTCGATTACGCATCCCCACAGGGGAAAGCTGCTTTCCTGACGGCTGACTCAGCAGATCAGCCGGAGCTGCAGGTCGCAGGTAAAGCAACCGCCACGAGGAAAGGTTAGAGTTGTGTAAAGGGGAGGAAAGCTAACGGGAGAGGAATGAGCCCAGAACTTCTGAGAATCGGGCCCCTATTATCTAGATGCTGGCATCTTTCAGCCTTCAAACCTACCCCCGTGTGGCACCAGCCATCCAAGCCTCTGACAAGTGGCCACAACACAGGACACCGGGGTTTTGTTGCACGCTGAGGCGTAACTGACCAATCATGGTGGTTTTTAGCGGTAGCCCCTCCTCCTAAGGATTCTTTTTGTGAATCAAACCCACCAGCTCTCGGAGGGGAGGGGGCCCTTCCCCAGGCTGCTGACCTCTGCCACACCCTAACAGTGACTGCTGCTGGCCTGACCCGCAAGGCTCCAGTGCTGTCCCCACTGCCCAGCTGGGTCCAGAAAGCCCACGGCTGCTCCTTGTGCCCCTGTCCCGCTCTATCCTCTGCAACTGCTGCTCCCAGCCCAACAGAAGAGTGGGGGGAGTTCGCAGTGCGCCCAGCAGTGCAAACCCAGCTCTGGTTGCAAGCAAAGCGCAGAGGCAGAAGCTTGGAGAACTGGGTTCGCTGCCACTGACCTATCCAGGGACCTTGGGCACGTCACTCTCGCATCTGTTTGTAAAATGGGGCTCACGCTTCCTTCTCCCCCATCACAGGGCTGGTGGGAAGCGTCACGAGTAATATTTGTAAGTGATGCAAGAATGATCCGAGCCCCGGGTCAGAGTGAGAAATCCAACCAGCTCAATTGGTTTAGCTTTTAGAAACGTTTCAGAGGCAACTTGATCATTGTCTACAAGTACCTATGTGGGGAAGAGATTTCTGATAGGAGACTGCTCTGTAATCTAGCAGACAAAGGCACGACAAGTTCCAGTGGCTAGAATCTGAAGCAAGACAAATCCAGACTAGAAATAAGGTGTCAGTCTTTAACAGCGAGGGTGATTAGCCATTGGTACAACTTACCAAGGGATGGGGTAGATTCTCCATCACTTGAGAGCTTTACCTCAAGACTGGATGTCTGTCAGAGATGTGCTCTAGTTCCAGCATGTCATGGGGCCAGATGCAGGACTCCCTTGTTCAGATTCTGCAGCCTGTGACATACAGGCGGTGAGACGAGATGATTTTACGGCCAGAAGAGAGTGTAACAATGCACAAGTGGCTCTGAGGGGCTTGGACAGAGGCTGCCGTAGAAGGGCCATGTGCTGTCATTAGCAACGAGAGGGTTTCACTTTGTCAAGCCGGTCCCTTTTAACCGGCAAGAAATTAACTTTTTGAAAAGTTAAATTAAAGAATAACAAAGGAGTGCAAAAGCCAGAGCGAGGAAGCCTGCAGTGCGCCAGGGACGTCTGTCTCGCGGGCACAGCGCTGGAGAGGAAACCTAAGTGGCTCGGAATTAGAATAAAAACAACAAACCGGAGGACATTGGAGTTCGATGGGTTTCATTTGATCCTTTGATAATTTTTCATTTGCATCCCACAAGGACATTTCATTTGAGCCTCTACCTGACGGCACGTTTTATTCTGGAGCTGGATTTGACGCTACTGCTGCATACATCGCTGGCTCTCCAGATTCTTAACTTGGCCCTTCTTCTCAGCAAATGGAAAGGTTTCTGGCACGCTGGCTGTAGACGCTTTCACAAGCCGTTTCCCCATGCAGCTCGTAAGTATTCCTCCGGCACTGCCTTTTCTGCGAGAGCAAAAATAACAGCAGCAAGACCAGGGGCAAGTAGCAACTCCCCAATTCGTTGGTGGCATCCCTGTGCAGTTAAAAAACCCTGCATCTTTCTTGCCTTGTTAGTCCTCAAGCATCATGGAGAAAGCCAACGATGAGAGAACTGTATCAGCTGCTCTTCTAACTTAATTAGACTCATTTAGTGAGGACAAGAGGAGTAGCATAATCGGGGCACAGAAGGAGCGGCAGCACTGGCTAGTGGTTAAAGTAGGGAGCTAGTTGTCAGGATTCCTGGGTCTTATGCACAATGCTGTCACCAATGCAGTGTGTGACGTGGCCTGCCAGTGCCTCAGTTTCCCCATCTGCAAAATGGGGATAATAACAAGATACTAGACAGCCGGTGGGGGTTCAGTGCTGCCCCTCTAGGGGCATCTTTGTGCCCTCCTGATCTTGATCTGCTCCTGGATTGGAGACGATCCTGGTGTAGTTTTGACTGTTCTGGGAGCTGTGTAAGTTACTCCTCTGGCTGCCCTATGGGCCACAGCACTGCTGGGAATTTCTGCACTGCAGCATGCTGCGGCCCCACCCCCCACTCCACCCCCTTGCCAGGACTTGCAAGGGGTTCCTCAGGAGGCAGCCTTAGGGTGTTTTCTGCTTTACCTCCACTGTGGGGGGATATTCTCCAGCCAGGTACTGGGCTTTTGGGGCCTCTTTATGCTGCGTAAAAGGGCTGGAGCAGCATAAAGATGATGGGGTGGGTATGTGTGAAGATCTTAGCCGTGGGTGTGTGGTGTAACTAACAGTTGTAAGAGTGGGTGCCTGTCTAGCTAGGTTGGAGTACTTCACTCACCGCCATGGCATCTGAGCGGTGCTGTGTCACCGCAGAGTATCAGAGACTCATAGAAACGCAGGGCTGGAAGGAACCTTGAGAAGTCACCATGCCCCGCCCCCTATGCTGAGGCAGGACCAAGTAAACCTAGACCATCCCTGGCAGGTGTTTGTCTAACCTGTCCTTAAAAACCTCCAGCGATGGGGATTCCACAGCCTCCCTTGGAAGCCTTTTCCAGAGCTTAACTACTTTTATAGTTAGACAGTTTTTCCTAATATCTAACCTAAATCTCCCTCGCTGCAGATTAAGCCCATTACCTCTTGTCCTGCCTTCAGTGGACATGGAGAACAATTGATCACCAACATCTTTATAACAGCCCTTACCCTATTTGAAGACTATCAGGTGGTCCCCTGCCGTCTTCTTTTCTCAAGACTAAACATGTCCAGTTTTTTTAACTTGTCCTCACAGGTCAGGTTTTATGAACCTTTTCTCATTTTTGTTGCTCTTCTCTGGATTCTCTCCAATCTTTCCTAAGGTACGGCCTCCAGAATGGGACACAGTACTCCAGCTGAGGCCTCACCAGTGGGACTGTTACCTTCTGTGTCTTACATACGACACTCCTGTTAACACACCCCAGAATATTAGCCATTTTTTGCAACTGCATCACATGGTTGATTCATATTCAATTTGTTACCCACTATAACCCCCAGATCCTTTTCAGTGGTACAACCACCTAGCAAGGTATTTCCCGTTTCAGAGTCGTGCACTTGGTTTTTCCTTCTTAAGTGCAGTACTTTTACTGAATTTCATCTTGTTGATTTCAGACCATTTCTCCAATTTGTCAAGGTCTTTTTGAATTCTAACCCTGTCCTCCAAAGTGCTGGCACCCCCTCCCCTGGTGTCATCTGCAAATTTAACAAGCATACTCTCCACTCTATTTGGCAAGTCATATTGAATAGTACCAGACCCAGGACTTACCCCTGCAGGATCCCACTGGATAAGCCCTCCTAGTTTGACAGAGAGCCACTGGTAACTACCCTTTGAGTACAATCTTTCAACCAGTTGTGCACCCTATTATTAGCCCCTGCTCTAACAACTGGAAACACTGCCACTAAGGATGCTGTATAACTTTGACTAACACACTTCTCTGCAAACCATTCTTTTCAGGGTGAGGTATTTTCTGTGTCTGGACCTTGGTGCGGTTGGGCTACTCCCTACAGGGAGAGAAAGGGTAGAAAGTGAATGGAAAGAGAAGTAAATCATAGAAATGAGACACGGAAGAGACTTAATAGATGACTTGTCATTTCCCTGCTAATGCAAGAATGTTCCCTCAAATGTGCTTTTTAGAGCTTGCTCCAATCCTGCTTTAAATATCCCAGGTGAAAAAGGCTTCCACAACTTCCCTTAAACAATTGCACAGTCCAAGTGATCTCAGCGTTGGGATGTTTTCCCCTCATATTCAGCCTAAAGTTTCCCTTCCCCATCCTGCATCCCATTAGCCCTGGTTAAATCCCGTTGCACCATGCTAAATATTACCAGTTCCTCCGAGAAATTCACCCCATTCTGATTCTTATAAATGGCCACCAGCCCTTGAGCCAAAGTGTGTGTGTATTTAACTTTTTAAATCTTTCCTCAGTGTTGTAGAGAGCTAAAGTGGTACAAAAGCGAGTACAGCGTGGAATGGACTGGGTGTTGTGTGTGTGTGTCAGACAACCTCCTGCTTGGGATTGAACCCGGGACTAACGGCATAAACTGTAGTGCTTTAGTTAAAGTAATAACTTTACTAGCAGGCAGCAGCAGTAGACTGTTTTCCTAGAGCCACTAAAGGGGTCATAGACCATAGCCAGCGTGGAAGACGTGCGCATCACTGACATCTGCTGGATGGAATCAGAACTGCACAACTGCATGACATAGTTCTTACAGTGCGCACACCTGAGAAATTCTCCTTTAAGTAGCAAGGGACAGGGCTTCTAGAACAGGAGGATGTGAATCCTATCACGAACATCACCCCCACTATTCAGAGTTTTTGTTATTTGTACTGCAGCAGCCCTTAAAGGTCATAGCGAAGATCAGGGCCTCATGGGGATAGGTGCTGTACAGACACATAATAAGTGACAGTCTCTGCCTCCAAGATCTTATGCTCTAAATTGAAGAGGCAGACAGAGTGTGGGAGGAGAACTATTCTCCCCATTTTACAGATGGGGAACAGAAGAGGCTAAGTGACTCGCTCAAGGTCACAGCATAGGGAGTTTGCGGCAGATGGAGGGATTGAACCCACGGGTCCTGCAAAGTGCCTTAATCACAAGGCCATCTTTCTGCTACACAAAGTGCAGCCGATAGTGTAGCTCCAACCAGAGTCCTAATTAGCCATCGGTTTTGGGTGATGTGGACTTCATCATGGGATGAAGTGGACTTCGGTTTTGGGTGATGTGGACTTCTTCATGGGAAGAAAGGTAAGCAGCAGGATACGGACCCTGGACTTCAGGAAAGCAGACTTCGACTCCCTCAGGGAGCGGATGGGTAGGATCCCCTGGGGGACTAACATGAAGCGGAAAGGAGTCCGGGAGAGCTGGCTGTATTTCAAGGAATCCCTGTTGAGGTTACAGGGACAAACCATCCCGATGAGTCGAAAGAATAGTAAATATGGCAGGCGACCAGCTTGGCTTAACGGTGAAATCCTAGCGGATCTTAAACATAAAAAAGAAGCTTACAAGAAGTGGAAGGTTGGACATATGACCAGGGAAGAGTATAAAAATATTGCTCGGGCATGTAGGAATGAAATCAGGAGGGCCAAATCACACCTGGAGCTGCAGCTAGCAAGAGATGTCAAGAGTAGCAAGAAGGGTTTCTTCAGGTATGTTGGCAACAAGAAGAAAGCCAAGGAAAGTGTGGGCCCCTTACTGAATGAGGGAGGCAACCTAGTGACAGAGGATGTGGAAAAAGCTAATGTGCTCAATGCTTTTTTTGCCTCTGTCTTCACTAACAAGGACAGCTCCCAGATTGCTGCGCTGGGCATCACAACATGGGGAGTAGATGGCCAGCCCTCTGTGGAGAAAGAGGTGGTTAGGGACTATTTAGAAAAGCTGGACGTGCACAAGTCTATGGGGCCGGACGAGTTGCATCCGAGAGTGCTAACGGAATTGGCGGATGTGATTGCAGAGCCATTGGCCATTATCTTTGAAAACTCGTGGCGAACGGGGGAAGTCCCAGATGACTGGAAAAAGGCTAATGTAGTGCCAATCTTTAAAAAAGGGAAGAAGGAGGATCCTGGGAACTACAGGCCAGTCAGCCTCACCTCAGTCCCCAGAAAAATCATGGAGCAGGTCCTCAAGGAATCAATCCTGAAGCACTTACACGAGAGGAAAGTGATCAGGAACAGTCAGCATGGATTCACCAAGGGTAGGTCATGCCTGACTAATCTAATAGCCTTCTATGATGAGATTACTGATTCTGTGGATGAAGGGAAAGCAGTGGATGTATTGTTTCTTGACTTTAGCAAAGCTTTTGACACCGTCTCCCACAATATTCTTGTCAGCAAGTTAAAGAAGTATGGGCTGGATGAATGCACTATAAGGTGGGTAGAAAGTTGGCTAGATTGTCGGGCTCAACGGGTAGTGATCAATGGCTCCATGTCTAGTTGGCAGCCGGTGTCAAGTGGAGTGCCCCAGGGGTCGGTCCTGGGGCTGGTTTTGTTCAATATCTTCATAAATGATCTGGAGGATGGTGTGGATTGCACTCTCAGCAAATTTGCAGATGATACTAAACTGGGAGGAGTGGTAGATACGCTGGAGGGCAGGGATAGGATACAGAGGGACCTAGACAAATTGGAGGATTGGGCCAAAAGAAACCTGATGCGGTTCAACAAGGATAAGTGCAGGAAGAACCCAATGCACAGCTACAGACTAGGGACCGAATGGCTAGGCAGCAGTTCTGCAGAAAAGGACCTAGGGGTTACAGTGGACGAGAAGCTGGATATGAGTCAGCAGTGTGCCCTTGTTGCCAAGAAGGCCAATGGCATTTTGGGATGTATAAGTAGGGGCATAGCAAGCAGATCGAGGGACGTGATCGTTCCCCTCTATTCGACATTGGTGAGGCCTCATCTGGAGTACTGTGTCCAGTTTTGGGCCCCACACTACAAGAAGGACGTGGATAAATTGGAGAGAGTCCAGCGAAGGGCAACAAAAATGATTAGGGGTCTGGAACACATGACTTATGAGGAGAGGCTGAGGGAACTGGGATTGTTTAGTCTGCGGAAGAGAAGAATGAGGAGGGATTTGATAGCTGCTTTCAACTACCTGAGAGGTGGTTCCAGAGAGGATGGTTCTAGACTATTCTCAGTGGTAGAAGAGGACAGGACAAGGAGTAATGGTCTCAAGTTGCAGTGGGGGAGGTTTAGGTTGGATATTAGGAAAAACTTTTTCACTAAGAGGGTGGTGAAACACTGGAATGCGTTACCTAGGGAGGTGGTAGAATCTCCTTCCTTGGAAGTTTTTAAGGTCAGGCTTGACAAAGCCTTGGCTGGGATGATTTGATTGGGGATTGGTCCTGCTTTGAGCAGGGGGTTGGACTAGATGACCTCCTGAGGTCCCTTCCAACCCTGATATTCTATGATTCTATGATTCTATGACTTTAAGTTGACAAACTTTTCAGTGCCTTCTTCCCACCGCCTCTAGGGGCCCAGAGCTTTTTCTTCTCCTCTTTAATTTGCTGATAGGTTTCTTGCTGGATGGGAGAGAACACAGACAATACAGAAATAATCATATTTGCAATAAAACCTCTCCTCCTAGACACAGACGGAACACTTTCTATTAAAGAGTGGGCGAGGGTGAAAACTGGCTGGCTGGGAAAACAATATTTGCTCAGGTTCGGTTCAGGTTTATCTGATATTTGCTTTCATATAGTGTTTTGGTCTTTCCTGCTTTGCTCTAGCCTAATACAGTCTCCTGCCATCCCCCACCCCCTGACACATACCATAAAAAGAGACTTCCCCCCCCCCCAGTTTATATCTATCCTTCTTTACGGCCAAAGGACGGGAAGGGCTGAATGAGCATCCCTTTAAAATCATAAGATGTTAAAAAATAAGGTGGATCGTTTCCTTCTGGTCTTGGAGCCGAAAGGGGATCTATTTTCAAGCTTTTCTCCACAAGCATCAGGGCTAGAAACGTACATTACATTTGTCTTGGAATGGAAGCAGAGGTTCTCCGGTAATCACAAGACTGCCAGGGCTGGGGCTTTAAGTCAACTTCCAGTTGTCGCAAGACTTGTGATAGTCGTGAGAGGCGGCAGGGTTGCAGCCTTGGGTGTGCACTAATCTGGGCCTGGTTTCCAAGAAAGTTAGGCCTGGTTTGTAGCTTCCCTTCAAATGGTGAATTCCTGCTTCCCGAATGAGGGTGTATTTGGAGCTTTCAGGCTGGAAAACAAAGAAATTCATGGGACTACCAGACTCAGCTCTGCAGTAGGCATATGCTAGCGTGTGCGGTCACTAGATGGTGCCAGAGCATACATATGTGCTGGAGTCCAAACTCCAATCTGCCTCCCCTGGAACCAAGAGGCTATTTATGGTTAACGGTTGTTTTCTCCTGAAAGCCATACACACATTTTCGGATAATTATAGTCGATATTTCTCTGGTTTATCCACATTGAACCATCCAAGATTTCCCCACCATAAGACCTTTGGCTAATAAAGTAATTAGATGAATAGTTACAGAGCAATTCAGTGTGTTTATTTATTTATTATTAAATTACCAGGTAAATAGCAAAGTTACGAGGCAAGTAGAAAGCCATATACTTGGTTGATTTAAAGGTGAGCGCCAAAGGAAAAAGACAAAATTGTGGTTGTGCCTGTTTACAGTTTTATAATATAGGCCGCAGACTTGAAAGGTTTAGAAAAAAAATTCCTGTTTGAATTTTACATTAGAAGGCGTTTAGGCCTATCCTGTTTTTTTCTGGATGAGAGAACCAACAGGATTATGACATGAAACATGGAGGAAGCGAAATGTGATTAACTGTGAAGGACAGGAAGGGATTTTTAGTGAGACTTCATTTTTTGTTTTTGTTTAATACCTGTTTAACTCAAACTGCCTGACAAACCATTGGGAGGAAAAGCTCCTTTGTTTAAAATTCAATACCCTGGCCCCTTCAATTAAGGGATAAGCGAAGTTCAAAGTCCATAGCTCATAGCCACGGGCTTTCCAAAGGAATCTTTCCAAATCCTGGGAAAAACAGTCTGGAAAATCCTGATATTTCTAAGGATAAAATTAAAAAGTGAGAAAAAACCCTTGTATCTGAGATCCAAACAACTCCGCCCTCCCCTTCCCCCCGTCAGCCCTTTATATTTTAAAGAAGCAACAAGAAGACACCAACTCATTCGTATTCCCTCATCAGGTCATCATTAGGGGCATAATATCCCCTCTCTCTGGGTCTGATCCAAAGCTCATTGAAATCAGGGATGTTTTCCCATTGATCTTGCTAGTGAGTCAGGCCATTTCTATCCCTGCACCTGGAACACTGTCTTCTGTTCCAAGCACCTCCTTCCAAGCGAGACATTGACAAACCGGAGGGAGTCCGGAGAAGAGAAGCTAAGATAATGAATGGGCTGGAGGGAGGGATACACGAGGAAAGGTTAAAAGAGCTAAGCACGGCAGAGCGGTGATTAACGGGATGGGAATGGGAGACCACTATGCCAGGGTTTGAGCCCAGAGATGGAGTGTGATTGTTTAGCGTGAGTGTGAAGAGGTATAACGCAGTCTGAACAGCAGGCATGACTGGGAGATCTAGCCATAGGTGCTGGAACTGGGGGTGTTGCCACTCGCTCTGGCTTGAAGTGGATTCCATCGTATGCAGGGTGGACCGTTTGGTTTAATGCCTCTCAGCACTCCCACTGTACACATTGTTCCAGCACTCCGGGATCTAGTAGGATGTGAAACAGTCTCCCAGGGGAGGTAGGTGAATCCTCATTGCGTGCGCCGTTTAAAGCTAGTCATGAAATGCACACTAGGGACTAATCTTGCAAGAGCAGAGCGATGGGCCTGGCAGACTAACAGGATGTCCCCATCTCTCCGCACTCCTTTGGCGCTAAAAGAAGGCAGTTCTTATTTTATTCCCCTCCCTGTCCACGTTCTTATTGTTACTACTTGAAAGGGAAGGTCCCCGAGCGAGACAGATCCTGGAGCTGGGATTGCCAAAGGTGCTGCTCCGAGCGGCGTATTTCCAAAGAGAATCCTCTGGCCCGGGATTTTCTTGTTCGGCTCCAGTTGCCCCCACTGAACTCAAGATGGCAGCGATGCGCTGAAACACAAAACCGCCGCAGCTCAGCGGGGGCGACTAGCCAAGGAACGCCGCCTTCTCCCTAAGGGCCCAGCCCCTCCCTAAGAGATTCTGCTCTTGCCCGCCCCTTGCCCAACCTCCCCTGGCCGCAGGCCTGCCAGCCTGGCCTCTCGGTCTCTCTGCCGCTGTTTGGATGTTAGAGAGGAGGAAGCTGGGTCTTCTGCTTGTCCTTTATGATATTAATATTGGGTGATGATTGTTTTACACAGTAGGGGACAGCAGTACCCCATTCCAAGCAATGGATCTGCTTCAAGCAGTGGAAAAGGACCACCAGGGCCTGGTAGGGAGCTGTGCTAATGCACTGATCTGCCCTGGACAGGCACAGCCATGAGCACAACCCCACTGCCCTGCCGTGGGAGGCGCAGTGAGGATCTAAGTCCCAGCACGGTTATACAGACATTTGCCTTTAGCTCCACGGATAAGGGGCCTCTATTTTGGGAGCAGAAAGTCCTGCCTGCTATCTTCTTTGAGGGCCTTGTCGTCCAGGAGGCCATGGTCCCAGGGTAGAGCTGATGACTGTACATCTGCAGCTTATGCAGGGGCGGCAGTGTGGTCTAGTCCCTAGACTCCAGCAGACAGGGTACTTGCTGGGTCTCAGGAGGGCGGGACTCCATTGCCAGCTCTGCCACTAACTTTCTGCATGGCCTTGAGCAAGTTACTTCCTCTGCTTCCCTCCCATTGTTTGTCTGTGTGGACTGTATGCTCTTTGGGGCAGGGACCGCCTCTCACTGTATGTACAGCATCTTGCACAATGGGGCCCTAATTTTGTCTGGGGCTGCTCGGTGCCACTGTAATACAATTAAAAAATAATAATAATCTGATTGATCTGATTCCCCATGATCACGTCTCAAGAAGGTGTCCCTTTTGCCTGCAAGGTGGGCACAAGCCATGGGGACCCACGTGTTCGAATCCATTTAACTATTGCCAGTGGGTCTACAGGGGTGGGAGACAGAGGTTTGCAACAAGTGCAAGAATGCGGAAGGGCCCGCTGGATCATGCTACCCAATCAGAACCTTCAAACGTGCCTTTTTTGGAGTTACTCGACAGTATAAAATCAGAGTGAGTTTGGGAACTAATAGACCTGGTTAGACCCTGGCACAGTGCAAATACAGCTCTGCCAATGTACCTCAATCCTAACCTGCCGCACCAGCTGGTATTCCAGTCCTCCACTGCCCACCCAGCTGTCCCAGTGGATCTCAATCCTGACCCGCAACCCTCCTTGCTTTTCCATTACCAGGCTTCCGTGCAGCTCTTCTAGCACAGCAGAGGCCTGACTTGCCACCCTTTGCTACTCCAGTGAAGAGGCAGCGAGTTACACTGAATTGAGCCGTGCTGATTTTCTTCGGATGTAGACACGCTGGGGCAAGGATGAGACCACTAAACTCATTTCCCAGGTGCCCACGGCTAGTTCAGACCCCAGCTCCACAAAGGTGAAAAGTCAGCCCCCTCGCCCACTGCACCACAGGACCGGATCGTCCGTGACGCACCCCGCTGAGTCCTTTCTCACGACTGATTTGCACTGGTGTAATTCACCCCAGGGCTGTTTAACCACGACAAGCAGGTCACTGAGTTCTCACTGGCGCTGATACGTACAGCTTTCCATTCAGAGACCCCCAAGCACTTTCAAACAGAGGTGGCGCAAAAGCCCCACTAGAGATGGGGCCTGGATGGTGAAAGGGGTTGAACATTGGATATTACATGGAAAGGGAACAAGTAGTTTAGCCTCTACTGATAGGAGCAGAGAGCGAGCAAGCACACCCAAGAGATCTTTCTGAGAGTCCTTCATGGTTTGGAAGCCGTTCAGATACCACTGTGATGGGCATGTGACCAGAGGCACCAGAACAGGGTGGGGGGGAAGAGGTAGTATGGGGGCGGGGCCTCAAGGGAAGAGGCGGGGGCTTGAGGAGAATTGGCGGCATGAGGGAGGGGGTTCGGGGAGAAGGGGCGGGGCAAGTGGCTGGGGCCACAGTTCAGGTGCTGGTGGTCCCCCCACTTTTACGAAGCTTCCTCCACTCCTGCATGTGACCCTCGCTAGATGGCCTGTCTCCAGCCCACACTGATAGCTAAAGGCATTACCATCTGTCGGTCGTTCATTGCTGGTGGCTCCTAAGGGACAGGTGACCGTATCACGAATGTCACCCTTGTTGTCAGTGTGTGCAGAGGCCAACGTTAGGAAGGGTGCATGGGAACTGAACTTCCCCAGAGGGGGTTGCACCAGCTCAGGGCAAGGCAGGGCAGTTCCTATCTGCAGAACAGGAAGAGCCTGGACAATGACACTGGTCTCCGGGCCTGTTGACCTGGCACCTGGCCGGGGCACAAAAAGTACATATAAGAATCAACAAAACCCCGTCACTGGCGATGTGAAGTACTGAGGTCCTGACACGAAAGGAGGGGAGGGCTGGCAAAGGGAGCAGGCATCAGGCCTGAGAAGTTTCCACTGGGTTAGGTCTGGAGAGGCGCTTTGGCAAAGAGCTTGTGCCATTAGTTATTTACATGGCACGGTGGGAGAGACGGCCCAGACCAATCAGAGCTTTCCTGCCCCTACGTTTTCCAGTCCAAGGGCCATTACACTTGGCTGCTGGGAGCATGGATTCTGGGACTTCCATCAGCTGTGGTATATTTTTGTTACAGTGCAAGGTACTGTCCTGATTTCAGTCCGTTATGTATCTTCAAGGCCACCAGGTTTTGTCCCAAGCCGTGGGCTGCGGCTCGGCGCAGGAAGGTGGAACGCCGTGGCAGACTCAGTGAGTTACGCAGTGGAGGGTGGACGGGGCAGGCGCTGTGCCTTTGAGAAGCTCTCCGCAATAGTAGACCATCTTGTTCCTAGAAGGGGCTGCGAGCGCCATCCGGTCTCCAGAAGAGACATTCTCCCCAACCCCAGAGGGCGATGCAGTAATACGAGTGCACCAGTGCCCTCTGCTGCATGACAACGGAGCTGCTCCAGTCATTTGCGTTTATACCTTGGGCTTGGATCTGCAGGGCCTTTTCTTTCCCCATTGCTTTCCAATTCACCACGTTGTGAATGCAGAACAATGTCCTCAGCAGGACGCTGGAGCAGCAGCTTGCGAGTTGCCGGCTCCAGTTCCTCCACAAGCAGGGCGGTGTCTGAGAGTGGGACTGGATCGCTGGGATGGAACATTAACCGGCGGCTGCACTGGAAAAGGAAACAAATGCCTGGATGTGAGGCTAATGCAGCTGGGCAAGGATCCTGAAGACTGCCAGAGGAAAGAGCTGTTTCAAAACAGATGCAGGCACTTTTCCTACGGGGGATGCCCATAATTCTGGAAAGGAAGGATATAATCCAATCAAATCATACACAGAGCACTTGATCCCCAGGGGGAAGAAACCAGTGCCCAATATTTTTTATATATATATAGGAAAGGGAAATGGAGCATTTGGAGAAAAATCTTCCTGCTAAATACGAAGATAAGAGCTTGGTGTTGGTCCAGAAGGAGGAAAGCCATCAGGACTTGGCTTGACTGGCTGGATGCTGCAGGGTTTATCGCTTTTATGACGAAATATAGCCTATGAGATCTGTATGACATTTGGTTTGGCTGAAATGTACCACGGATTGCCAGAGTAGCAGACAGCAGCTCAAGCACATTATGCAAGGCTGGATGGGAGAATAGAGACCCCCTCCCTGAGGGCCCAGGGGGTCAAAGGCCTTTTGGATGGCTTAGTTACATGCAGCGCCTCTGAGCAGGCAGGATCTGACTAGACATGCCTGGGTTGCTGTTGCTGTGAGTACAGAGATCTTCACCCCGCTGTGACGTCTGGGGAAAATACCAGAGTCTCACCTGATGGGCCGGGGAAGACCCCCACCCCCCAGAATTAGTTTGGAAGGACAGACTGCAGACAAGGCCATGGGCAGCCTGCTCACCTCACGCTCTCTCTTGCCACTGACACACGTTTAGTGTGGTGACTGACCAGCCTGCGGACTGAAACCCTCTCGCCAGCCATGGAAAAGGCACAACTTGGGCAGCGTCAGGGCAAGCCTTCTCCACACCCGACCCTCACCAGTGTGCCCTCACCCTGCTAGGGAGGGATCACAGCGAGGGCCCAGAGGGGAGTCGGCTCTCACTGGGTTTGGGGAGCTCAGTCTGTGTAGCTTACCCAAGAGAAGGTGACTAGATCATGGTCCTGTGTGGGGAGAAGGTTTCTGAGTGGGGAGGGCCCTTGCATCTAACAGGCAAAGGCAGGACCAGAGCCAATGGCTGGAAACTGGAGCTAGACACAGTCAGACTAGAAATAAGGTCCGCATTGCTGAGAGTGTGGTTAATGAACCACTGGCCCAACCTAACCAAGAGCATGGTGGATTCTCTTTAAACCAAGTCTGGGCATCTTTCCAAAGAAGGTGCTCGAGCTCAATCAGAAGTGATGGGCTTGATGCAGGAAATGCAGGGTGAGATCCTCTGGCCTGGATTATGCAGGAGCTCAGACTAGGTGATCAGAGAGGCCCCCTCTGGGCTTAAAACCTATGAATTCCTCTCCAGGCTTGGCCTCTCTCTGCTGAGACTACCCATGAAGTGCAAACTCAGGTCAGCGATAGTGGTTGGTTTCAAGGAGCTCCATCAAACACAGACCTGGACTGCTCCCTTAGCCCTTCTGACTTAGCTGTCATTGATGACTGGTCCTGTCTCACTGGAGGCTGCTAATCCAGCCAGAGCCCCATCCACCCGTCGAGGTCCAGGCCTTTGACTGAGAGCCTGAATGGGCCTATGCTCTGGTGTCACGAAGCTTCATGTTACATTTTGTCAGAGGCTGAAGGTTGGTTGCACCTTTCTCCTAGGGGGGTTCTGCATGAACATCTGCTAAGAAGTCTAAGACCCCAGGATCTTAAATCAAGCAAACCAAGGTTGCTAGAAACCAGGGGAGATTGGGTTGGACGGAAAAACAAAATGGGGCAAAGTCACGTTTGGCCTTTGCTGGTAATAGATGAGAGTGAACAGAACCACTCCCTTCTGTAGGCTTGTGTATATCAGAGTGCAGCCTGCCAATCCCGGATCAGAGTGTCCGTCAAGCATCGCTCCATAAACCTCTCACAGAATCCGACCCCTGCATTCCCTGTGCCCTGGAGAGTGTGAGGTCCAAGGGGCGATTTTGCTCATGACCAGCCCACGCCGGGCACTAGCATTGCCACAGTAAAGCTCCCAGAGAGGGCCACAAAACGATTGCTGAGCCCTTGTTCTGACCCAGCACACTGTCAATGAAGTGAGTAGGGGCTTTGGTTCTTCTCCTCTAAGCTGGTACCTTAGCTCAGTAATGCATCTGCATAGCGGCCGGGCCCCGCACAGGGAGAGGGAGAAACACAGGAGTGCTAATCCACATCAAACCGGGATTCTCTATAGAGAGAGACTAGACTGGCACAGGGCCCAGCTCCTTTGCCTTAGGGCACCCAACAACCAAACAGCTCAGAAAGACGGCTTGGTTATGGAGAGAGGAAACGGAGACGTGGGTTGAGGAAGTTGGCCTCGGCCACATGGGAAGTCAGTGGCAGAGCCAGGACAAGACCTTTGGGGATCACCCGAGTCCAAGTTCTCTGCATTAACCACAAGACCATCCTTCCCAACCCCCCCAAACCCCCCGCTTAGACCTCATTACCAGCCTGGGCTGGTGAGCTGGAGGGCACGGCTTCTGTAACCCATCACCAATCCTCAGAGCCATGTTGTCTCCCTAATCCATCTCTTCGGAACAGTTCCCTGCCGGACGCAGCGAGAGCAGGGGTTGTCTGTGTTGTAGAATAATCAGAGTGCCTCAGGATGCTTAGTATTCAGTCGATGGCTCTGCTTTTGCTCAGGGCTCCGGGAAAAGGCTCCAGCAAGAAAGAAACTGTTTCCTTGTCTTCTATTGCATTCTCCCTGGGCTCACCTGGGCCTCCCCTGAATGAGATCAGAGCCTCCCCAGGGAGGCGGGCCGGCCTCCCGGCTTGTGTTACACCACAGAGGCATTGTCTTCCCTTCTCCGTGCGGCTGTGCCACTCCCTGAAGCAGGAGCGAGACGGGCTCTGCCAGAGGCTGCAGAACCAGGGCAGAGGGAAAGGGCAAACACTTATGCCCCGCAAAGGGAACAGCAGCAGCAGGGCCTAGCAGGGAACCGAGAGAGCCTGAGATTCAGAGCCCCCTGCGTGTGGTACAGGAGCTTGGGCGAGTCGCCCAACACCACATGGGGTGGGGGGTATTTGAAAGGCCCTGTCATGCCCTCTGCTGCTAGGAGGGGAGGGGAACCAGCTACGTGTGGAGGGAGGATCCCACAGAGAAGCCCTTGGCACAGGGCCTCCAGGGTGTGTGTGACTGGACGGGGAGGGATTCGCCAGGTGACAGCTGCTCCTGGCATCATTCCTCAGCAAGCCTGCAGTGAGACACCAGTGGAGATCAATGCTGATCCTGTCTGCACACCATCGAGGGCAACGGCCCCAAACTTTTTCGTTTGTGACCCCCTTTATCTGGTCTGCGCCCCCCTGGGAGCCACGGTAGGGAGCTGGGGCCGGGTGCAGGGCCAGAACCGCAGTCGGGGCCAGGAGCTGAGGGTCAGAGGTGGGGCCAGGAGCAGGGCCAGAGCTGTGGCTGGGGCAGACACCTTACTGGTAGGCAGAGTTTAGGGATCCGAGTCCTGGCCAAATTCCAGTTTGAGTAATTGCATTCACTACCTCCCTGAATTCCTGCCTGCTGTTTCCAACGGCTATAGTATTCTCTACTTCCTGTCATGAACCATTTGGTTGGATTGTTTTTACAATGTTAAACAGCTGCCATGTTCCACTCCAGAGGTGACTGCTTTTCAGTGGTGGGTGAAGCTATTCCCTTACACATACTCTGTACATTTCAATGTGTTTATTAATAATAATTTGTATTTCAGTATTAACTAAGGGCCCCAACCATGACAGAGCCCTGTTCTGCTAGCCGTGGTACATAAAGAGAGTAATAGACAGTCCCTAGCTAAAGGGTTACAGTCTAAATAAATAAGACAGGCAAAGGCTGGGAGAAAGGGGGTGTTTCGATCTACAACTGGGGAATTGACACACACAGATTCAGGGATTTGCCCAAGATCACATGGTGAGTCTGAGGCAGGGCTGGGAATTTAATTTAACCCAGATCTGGTGACTTCCAGTCCAGTGCCTCAACCACTGAATCATCCGTCCTCTAAAGTAATTTATGATGAAAGCTGCCAGAGACGTGTAGGGATGGTATTGTCGTTATTGCTCCATGGCACTGCAGCTACTTGGGGAGTAGTTTCCAATGAGATCTCAGGGTCCTATTACTCCCAGTTTGGTGTACTATGTTTCAGTCCGTCAGTGATTCTAAAGAGTGAATTACGTTGCAGGTGGCACCAGGCTGGGGGGAAGCTGCCAACTCCCAGGAGGACAGAGGGGGAAATAAACCAGATCTAGAGGGATTAGAGCAATTAATACAATGAGATTCAGCCGAGGAATATGCATCCAGTGTGGAGTAAGCCCTGGCGCAGTTCTATGAAGGGATTGAGATGCCTGGAGAGCAGAAATGCTTTGGAAAGCCCAAGGGCAATACAGCAGGGTGCTAACGTCGTATGGAGTTGACGGTGTGACGTGGTGATAAAAAGTCACTGCGGCACTTGGCTATGAATGCAGAGGCAACAGAGCAGGCAGGCCGGGGGTTGGAAGAATGTGTGCGAGACGGCAGGGACCCAGACAGGGACAAGAGGTTGGCGGGACCTGGTTTGTGATGCAAGGCTAGAAGAAGCTAGGAGGACATTTGCTCCACACCTGGGCTGGCCTGCTCCATGCCAGGCCTAGGGAGACCCTGGGTGCTGAAATAGGCTCCCTCTAGGAGCAAGGAAGAACCTCAGGGGCCAGTTTTGCTTCAGCAGCTTCAAGAGAGAATCCCCTGTACAGTGACTAGGAGTGAGCTCCGCCCGTCTCTCCTGTGAGGGCGCTGCCTGACTGAGCCTAGCCACTGACAAGCTTTTGGTGGGGGAAGCGGGATGGTCTGGGGAGGAACGGCCTGAAGCAGGGACGTGACACTAAGCAAAGTGAAGTTGAGGCCAGAGCCCAGGAAAAGTTTCCGGATGCTGAAGGTGACTAGGTTGTGCAACACCCGTTGCTGGAGGGAGCCATTCAAACGTGGGCCGGGCAGAGCACTGGGTGCATACTGGAGAGAACACCCACTAGATGCTGAGCGGGGTGGACTGGGTAACCTAACACTGCAAGGGGACTCTCCCTTTCTTTAATACCTCAGGAATGGGTGTGAGCCTGGCTGACATGTACAGAAATAGGTCACTGTTGCAGAGGGGAACAGGTCAATACACTATCCTACTTGTACTGGAGGTCACTGTCTAGGTTAGGAGAGCTCTGTACCCTTAATTACCTGAAGCTGCTAAAACGCCAGTGGAGAGGGCTCCTGTCTTACACCGGGTTAGGGAGATGTGATTGTGTTTCCCTAGTCTAGGGGCTGGTCCGTTCTCCAGTAGCTCAAGTAGGAGGAGCTGCTGCCAAAGGTCCACGTTTGATCCCTGCTGATTGTGCAGACGTGGCCAGTTCAATACACTGAACTCCCGTTCTGCCCTTCAGTTTCAGAGCAGGGAGAGGCGCTGGGACAGCCCAGTGCAGCTCTCTCAACTTTGCAATATTGATTGCCACGGTTTCGCTAAGACTTGGGCAGTTCCCATTGCCGCTAAGGAACATTTTATGCAACGAGAAATCCCACCTATTAGGCATCTGGCCCTTGTACCTGCAGCCACGGGGGAAGAGTCTGAACCAAACATCCCCGGACTTCAGGGAACATCAGCTCTGAATCCAGCCAGTCATCTACCTCGATACATGCAGACCTAGGTATCCAGCCTCTGTGGGGCTGCGGATGGACAGGTGACTGCCAAGGTCGCTTCCCGCCCTATGTCTGTGATTCTCTGATCCCTTGAAGCAAACACCCCACTGAAAACAAAACGGCCGTTGAGGAGCAGGCATCTGACTCCACGTAAACCACCCTGCTGAGCCTGGCTATGATAGGGCTACCAGGCTGTGCCGGGCTTCGTGGGCTGGAACGCTTGATCTCCCTAGAATTCAAAGTCTTGGGTCCCAGCAATGTCAGTTCACCCCTTTGTCCTTCTTCAGTGGACACCAAGTTCCACGTCATTTACTCCCAGAGCTAAGGTACTGCCGGGGCGTTAAGGACCCCACTACGCTTGCTGGAAGAACTGGGATTTGTCCCATGTCCTCAGCTAGATCTGCTCCCTTCCCCACACTGTTTCTAGCATTGTTCGCGCTGCCCAGCTAGCCCCGCTCTACCCCACAACTGGTTGCACTTCAGGGGTGGCACAGACGAGCCTTTGAGACGGCAGACACCCTGTGAGCGTAAGACAGCTGCCACCTGAGCCGCATCCAGGCAGCGGTGGTCAGGTTCAGGATCAATACCCCTGGGCCTCAAGGTCTGACCCATTGACTTGTCATAGCCTAGCCAAATTCACCCCCTCGGATTTTAAAGCACTGCTCTAATCTGCTTCCTGCAGGCAGGGCTCAGCACCCCACCCGAAACAAACAGAGCCCACCCTCAGTACAGCTCGAGCAGCAGTTCTGTGCAGCTAACATCTGAGTTTGGTGAAACTGGGGCATATCCAGCTAATATCAGCTCCCTTCCCACAAACCGTCAAGCAGCCTGCCACAAGCTTCTCTTATACTTTGCTGAGGAAACTTAATTCAGGTCAGCTGCTGCTCCCTGGACTAAGAGCCTGCAGCTGTGGCTGTCCTGCTATCAGAGAGTGTTAACCCTTTCCTTGCCAATCCTCGGAGATGGCACAGCCACCCTGTGGCATTGTTATTGTTACGGCAAGGTTAATAAAGAAAAGGCTTGTCTTTAACCAGCAGACACTCCATGTGCTGCTGTTAATCAAGGAGCTGTGAAGACGTGTCTCAGCACAGGAGCAGAGGTGGAGATCACTGTCATCACAACTAATACTTTGCTCTCTTTACAAGGATCTCAAAGCACATTAGAGAGGCTAATTCCCAGCATGCCTTTGAGCAGTGGAGCCTTCTTAGACATGACATTTGATTTAACCTGTGGGAGTTTCACTGCAGCATGAGAGGCCCTGGCTTTTTTGGGGGTGGGGTCGGGGGGGGGAGTGAATTTGTCTCCTACATGGAGGCTCAGACCAGTCTAAGGAAGGTCAGGATTATGCACATTACAGATGGGGAAACTGAGGAACAAAATAATTGTACTCACTAAGCCGGCAGCTACTCCATGGGCTCAGAGGAGTGGAGCTTCTTCAGAGAGAATTTGCAAAGCAGCCACTTGGATTCACTAGACATCCCAAGACTGATGGCCTACACTCCCCAATTCCTATCTGCTGCAGCCTGGCATCTTCAGATCCCTGCTTTGGGAGGAAGGTCCTACGCGCAGGGGTAACATTTAAGAAGAGAATTAAAACTCCCATGACCTTGTGGAGTCTTGAGAAAATATTTTGCTTTATTTCCCCTGCGAGGACCCGATGCTGCATTGTTAGTCACTTCCCATGGGTGAGGGCTGTCTGCCATGCAGCCATCAGAGCGCGAGGAAAGCTGTTCTCGCCTGTTAATTTTTTTTGCTCTGATGAAAGCAGCGCTGGCAGGATGATCCAAGCCATGTGATTGGATATGATGGATGGCTGCAAAGTCGTTGAAAGCAATGTTTTCCCCATGATCTCTTTAAATATTAATGGGTCGTGGTAGCTCGTCTGTGATTTTGTATGTCTGTTTATGCCGGCTCGGAACAGGAGTTGTGGTCTTGGCGGGTTAGCAATGATGGGGTGATATTTAAGATGCTTAGTTTTTCATTAACAAGCTTTATAAGGGCTCTTCTGGCCTGGAGAGCCAAGTGCATCATGGGAAGGAGGCAGGATGGCTACGTGGCTAGGGCACTGGACTGCGATTCAAGACACCTGGGTTCCCAGCAAGCTACATCCCCTTTCTCTGCTTCAGCTTCCCTTCTGTGCACTGGGGGTAACAATACTCACCCTTCTTTGTAAAGTGCTCTGAGATCCACAGATGCAGAGATGACACTTATTACTGGGCTCTGTCAAGCTGAGTGCAGTGGCTTACGAGAATGACTGGGCAGACTGTTAAGAAGGAGGGCACAAACCCCAAACTGGTTGTGAGTGCTATGCTTCGATTTCACCACCCAAGTATCAAGTTTGAAATCCTCAAGCACTGTAACAGCCTTACCCTGGAGTCACAGCTATTCCCCTTGGGCGCTCCACCCAGGCAAGCTTGCCTTTGTCATAGATGGTCCCTTAAACTGAAAATCACAACAATATTCAGACTACTTCCAGTCCAAAAGGACTAGTCACTTACCTCAGGCCAGTTGCACTTTATATCCTATACCAGTGATTTTCAAGCTTTTTTCATTTGTGGACCCCTAAAAAATTTCAAATGGAGGTGCGGACCCCTTTGGAAATCTTAGACATAGTCTGCCGACACCTAGGGGTCCACAGACCACAGGTTGAAAACCACCATCCTATACCAAAGACAATGCTTGTAGCCAATCCTATAATAAATTAACTAAAGATTTATAAACTAAGAAAAAGAAGTGAGAGTTATTTACTAGGTTAAAGCAGGTAAACACATGCACACAAATAAGTTACAGTCAGGTTCCAAAAGGTGATAGAGGCTGCTGTAATATGCAAGCTCAGTATGCCCTTTAGGGCTAACCACCTGGGGATCCCTTGCTTATTCTTAGAAGTCTCACCCTCCCAAAGTCCAAGCAGCACAGAGATACAGTTTCTTCTTGACAAGTCCACGTGCAGGTCTCCTCTTCATGAGTGTGGGGGGAGCAATCCACAATGTCTTTGTCCTTTGATGTTTCTCAATGGGTCACTTTGGTTTCAGTGGACCCTCTGGTGTGCAGGACCTTCTGTAGGAAGCCAGCTTTTACATTAATCAACGCTTCTTTCCTGTTTGCTAACCCCGTTACAGAGGTTTACAGTGCAAACACTTACTGTAACCTTGTAACGCGGGGGGCCAGTCATTAAGTGAGATTGACACATGCAGCATCCTACAAGCATTTCATAAAGTCTAACCACTAAACACATTTTATAAATGTAATACCCATTTTAACACTACTAATGTGACAGGGGAGCCAGACTGGTTCCCAGCTCTGCATTTGTCAGTGAGGCCTAGGGGCCTTGGCGTGAGCTGGCACTGGGTCTGCCAGTGTCATGGTATCACTAACAGGATGTCACGGTTACAGGGTGAACTGAGCTTTAGGCCCCTTTGAGTCCCTCTCGAGTGCTCCCCTGCCCCTCACCTGGGTGGAACCCTGCAGTCCGACCTCTCTCAGACCGGGGCTCTGGGCTGCAGCTCTCCTGGGTCCCTACAGTGTTCACAGGACAGGCCCAGCTGCACAGGGCACCTGTCAGTCCATCATTCCAAGGGCCTGTGACCAGTGAGCTGAGTACAAACAGCATCTTCCAGACAAAGCCTTATTTATTCCTTCCCCCGAGGAAGAAAGCACGCCAAGAAAACCAAGCAAAAGCCTGCACACCTGGGTCGTACTTCACCTTCGTCTTTTCTTGCCAGTGTTGGTGAGTTCCCCTCATCCCAGCTAGCCCCTGTCTCTGGCTGGGAGACAACAGACTGTCCTGCCTGCAGCATGCTCCCTCTGTCTTGTCCCCTTACTAGCCTGTCAGCTTTTGCTGGTGCTCCCCGGTCAGCCCCATCCTCTTCTAGGCCCTGGGTTCTGTGAGGGCTCAGCGTTGGACCTCTCTCTTCTCAGCTTTGGCAAAGCACTTCTGTCCCCGGGGCTGGGGCTATGGAGTCGACTTTTCACGGCTATGAACCTGGCTAGTGTGTTTGCTGGGGTACTTCTCCGCTAGGCCACTGTTCTACCTTTCCTGCTCGGTTCCTTTAGCAGCCCCTTTAGGATCTAACTCCCCGGCAAGTGACCCATAAGAAACACTTCTCCCCCCCTCCCCCGAGGCATGCACTGTGTTCATAAAAGATAATACAGCCAAGCCCAGTTTGTCATTCAGCGCATGAGGATCAGCCCCATTTTCAGTTCCCTCGAGACTTTGGTGGGCGCAATGACTATCTGCCAGGGAGCACAGGCGCCAGCTTTCCGCTTTTCCTGGGGTGCTCCACCCCAGCTTCGCCCCGAGGCCACGACCCCACTCTGCCCCTTCCCCAAAGGCCCCATGCTGGCTCCGACTCTTCCCACCCCTGCTCCTTCCCTCCCGCCTTGCGCCTCCTGCCTGCCACTGAACAGCTGATTGGCGGCAGGCAGGAGGTGCCGTGGGGGAGGGGGAGAAGCTGATCGGGGGGTGGGGGGGGCTGCTGGTGGGTGTTGAGCACCCACTTTTTTTTTTCCCATGGGTGCTCCAGCCTCGGAGCACCCATGGAGCCGGCGCCGATGCTGGGGAGGGCTGGGAGTGTGGTTGAGGGACAGGGCATTGGGGAGCTGGGCCACCAGGGGTCTACTGTGGCTCTGTCACTAGCTTGGGCTAGTCACTCCATTTGTGTGTCTTCTCCCTCCCTCCGGGGTAGGGGACAGTCTCACTTAGGGGTACCACCTCTCCAGGTTTTCCCAGGTTCATTCTTTTTTTGAGGTATCTGCCCTGGGAAATCTGCCAGGGTGCTCTGTACACACTGCCAGCTGGCCACTGTTATGGGCTCAGGATCGTCCCGGATAGCCTGGTTTTTTTTTGTACCTCAGAGGTGGCAACCCTATTCTTACTGTGTGTGTGCATGGTGCTGGAGACAATGATCTCCTATGGCATCTCTGCATGCTACCAGAATACAAATAATTAATAACGGCTCCATCAGCGAGAGGAAATTCACAAAGAAAGGGTGGAGATGAAAATCCTAAAATAGTTAGTGGGGTCTCTTGGTGCTTCTGTAACATAAGTAGTAATGCAACCAATTAACTCTATCTTGGCCTATCACTTAAACTCTGCTAATCCCACAGTGGGGCCTTTTAGTCTGTTTTACTTATTTAAAAGAAGAAAGCCCATGTGCTGGAGTAAGGGTTACATATGGGTGATTCTGTTTTCTGGCATGGATTTGCGTCTTGGGTGGGTTTTGCCTTCCGGGTCACCATGTTGCAATTTCTATTGCTGAATTTCTGGGCATGTGGTTACAAGCTGAGATTCTGATGTAATCAAGAGACTCCAGAATGCTGGGCCCTACACACAGGCCTATGGTACCTCTGCCTTAATCCAGCCGGGAGGAGAGTCACACCCGTGGAAGAGATGGGGTGTTGGCTTGGAACATACCCGCCAACCGTTAAAAACGCTCTCTCGTGGTCAGGTTAGCGGAAAGCATCCATCAACTCTGGGACTGTGGGTGGTGCTTGAGTTTATGGGTGGGGTCACCTCTCCCCCCTTGCCAGTCTGACCCCTGCACATAACCTCAGCAAGCCCCAAACTAGCTGATAGCCATAATTGAAAATGGTCGTGAAGGCTTTTTACTCAGGTTCTTTTGCGCTATCTAGTACTCCCGTTTGCTACACAGGGTTGTTCGATAGCTGTGCTGAGAATTACCTCGTGTTTTCCTCACTCACAGCCCCCTAACTAGCAACAACAGCGGCCATGCAAAAAAGGCAGCATGTTAGAACAATGATTTCTGTTGTTGTTATTCTGATGCCAAACAAAAGGCCCGACACCCCCTTTGTCTCACCTTCAGTACTGTGTGTCAGCAGTCAATGCTGCAGATGTTGACTTAACCCCGATGCTAGCAGGAGCCTTTAATACCTTTCAGATATGACAACAAAGAACAGATGCCAATTCATTGAGAGTGGGGAGAGATGTTTTGATCTTGGTTTTGGCAATAAAGGCGGCTTGAAAATGCATTTCCAACTTGATAGGTTTTTGTTCCCCCTGGAATGCATATTAAATGCTGTTAGCCTGTTATCCTTGACCTTTCGAGCCTGTGAATTTGAAAATCCAATTCTCTGTGAAAAGCAATGAATACAACCTGGACTTTGAAGAAAATGCCAATGTGTGCGTTATTTTCTTTGCAGACCCTGCAAGAGGCTACAACAAGCAGAAATGAGGCTCCAGCATAACTTGGGTGGAATACGGTCAACCTGGAAAGAGGTGTCTCTGTCTCCTTTCAAGATGGAGGTTTTGGAAACTCTGCTATTGGAGATTTTGAAGAGCAGGTTAGACAAACACCTATGAAGGATGGTCTAGATAATACTTAGTTCTGCCATGAGTGCAGGGGACTGGATTAGATGACCTCTCGTGGTCCCTTCCAGTCCTACAATTCTATGATTCTATGGGGGACTTTATTGTACACCCATTGTGGAGGGAGGGACCTTTGAACCATAGGGAGAGCTTAGAGGTTCAGTTCCTCCTTTCTTTGCATTTCGGTTACGATACACAGTGCCTTCCAGTGCTGCCACTTGTGCCAGATGCATCCCGCAGGAATGCTCCCCCAGATCTGCCAGTGGTGTCCTGGTGTGCTATTCCTTACATGCCACCGGATATGCTGAGTGCATCCCGGAAGGATGTCCCTCCCTTGTGCCAGATGCATCCCGCAGGAATGCTCCCCCAGATGTGCCAGTGGTGTCCTGGTGTGCTATTCCTTACATGCCACCAGATGTGCTGAGTGCATCCCGGAAGGATGTCCCTCCCTTGTGCCAGATGCATCCCGCAGGAATGCTCCCCCAGATGTGCCAGTGGTGTCCTGGTGGGCTATTCCTTACATGCCACCAGATGTGCTGAGTGCATCCCGGAAGGAAGTCCCTCCCTTGTGCCAGATGCACCCTGGTGGTACACCTCTTCAGAGCTGTTGGTAAGTCCTAGTAGAATATCCCTCAGATGCTGCCAGATGTGCCCACTGCTTCCTGGAAGAGTGCCTCTTCCTTGTTGCTGGCGAGTCCTGGCAGAGTGCCCCAGTGCAGCTAGGTATTCTGATCAACCCACCCACACCATTTCCCCAAAAAGCCTTGAATTATTTTCTCTGAGTGACACAAAATGGGTCCCAGGGAAGATCGATATGCTGCTGACTCCATGGTTCTTGCATTACCACGGCTAGACGACTTGAAAGCTGCATCAGGTGTCACAAAGAACGATGTTGAACAGACAATTTTTTTGAATGATGATGCCACCTTCATAAAAGCTGCAATGTCTGCTGGAGCGTTGTCATTTTTATAACCCAGTGCTACTGGGTAAGGCAGTCATGGAATTAGTGACTCAGCATAAAATACTCTCCACTCATCCCAGCTGCGTAGTCCATCGGTGACAATCGGATGAGTGAGGAGTGAACAGGAGAGAGCGGACAGGAGTCCTGTGTCTTATGCCAAGCCAGAAATGAGGGCTCCCTTGCTTTTCCAAGTGCACTGCAAATCGCTCAGCACCCACGGCCATGTCTGGTGATATAAGAGCAGCATGAAACCAGAAAGCTGGAGGAAAAGGTTCTGAGAGCGCACATAGGCGGGTACATAGTTTGAGGGAGGGTGATGGGGTGTCCACCCCACACAAGCCCTGAGCGGGTTACTGTGGGCCAGGAGGGACCAATTAACCTTAGGTGCTGCCCCTGGAGGGGAACCAGGGATTGACAGGGCCTAATGGCAGATGAAGCCCAGCTGGGGGAGGGGCTGGGGTAGGATTATAAAGCCAGGAAGTTAGAGTAGGAAGGGGGCTGCAGTTTGCAGTCAGGCCCTAGAGGGAAAGGGAGTTGGCCAGGGACAAGGAGGCGATCCATGGGGAGAGCAAGCCCTGGGGTCCTGCCCTGGATGGGGGAGTCCAGCAAGAAGTTGAGAAAGGCGAAGCAGCCACAGGGAGCAGAGAACATAGGCAAGGAGAGGTGGGGTAGGAAGGAGCCCAGGGAAACAGCAACAGGGTCTGAGACCGAGCACACCTAGGTTGCTAGTCATGGGGTCTCTGGGCAGGAACCCAGAGGAGTGGGCAGGCCCAGATTTTCCAGCAGCTACTGGGAAAGTGGCACAGGACCAGGTCACTTGGAACAGAAGACTGCCTGGACAGCTTCCACCTAATATAGATCTGGCAACTCACCGTGCTCCTGCCCTGCGGCATGCCCCTGTCCTGCCCATGCCCAACTCAACCACATTAATTATTTGTACTATCGTAGCATATGGATCCCCCACTGAGATCAGGACCCCACTGCACTGGGCACTGCATAGGCACATAGAGGAAGAGAGTCCCTGCTCTGAAGAGCTTCCAATCGAAATAGACGAGCAGGACAAAGTGTGGGAGGGGAAACCAAGGAACAGAGAGGTAGTGATTTGCCCAAGGTCATGTGGCAGGTCGATGGCAGAGCTAGGAATAGAACCCAGGTCCTACATGGGTGCCTTGTCCACCAGACCACACGGCCTCCTTCAGAAACAAGAGCAGAAGCCAACGCCCCTCTAATCCGGCTGTGGAACACGCCCGGCTGCTCTCAGGAGCTGAACGCATCAGATCATGGTGTGCTGTGTAGCGTACAGATGGCTGCTGGGCTGAGGGCACTGCATGCATTTGCACTTGTGACCTCAGGCTGGATTTGCACACCAGAGGGAAGAGGTTTGTGCCCTCAGCCTCCGAGTCAGCGATGTGCCAGGATCTTATTTCCCTGCAGCGTCCCGAGCTCCGGTAACAACCTGACTGTTTCTCCTGTCTCGGTGCGTGCATTCCCTGGCTCAGTGAAGCGTCCCTGCTGTAACTCCATGCCTTCGGCTGCTCATCACTGTGACCGTTCTGGATCTCGCCCCCCCGCCCTCCCCTTGCAGATTTCCTACAGCTTAACCCCCCCTGGGAGAGACTCCTGGTGTGAGCTACCCTTGCCCTGGTTGATGGCGGGCATGCTGTCTTGGGAGTGATGCCAGGAGATGTGGGTTCTAGCCCCAGCTGGGCCATGTGGATTCTGACAGGTCACGCAAGGCCTTGTTTTCAGAAGTACTGACCACCCCGGCGGCTGCTTATGCTTAGGAGCTCCGCACATCTGGTCCTTAATCTGTGTGTGCCTCATTTCCCCCCTGGGGATAATAATATTCACTCATCCACAAGGGTGCGCTCAGGCTTGATTCACTGATGTGTGTGAGGTGCTTCTCCGGCACGGTGAGGACCTCAGAAATCTCTGTAAATCCCTAAACCCCAGTGACCTGGTGTGACATTATGAGTGTAATAGAATATCTCATTGAAAGGTGACAGGGCCAGAAAGAGTTCATTAACTCACAGACTGACCTGACCCATGGCCGAACTTTAAAGACTTGTTAGGAAGAGATGTAAACGAATAGAGCTTTGAAATGCAAGCCTGTATTGACAGGTTTCAGCGTAGCAGCCGTGTTCAGCGTGTTAGCCTGTATCCGCAAAAAGAACAGGAGGACTTGTGGCACTTTAGAGACTAACGAATTTATTTGTGAGCTACAGCTCACTTCATTGGACACCTGCATTGTTAGAGACGGCAGGGTAGACGTTTGCTCAGGTCTTGTGATGTAAGCAAACAAGACTTGTCTATGGCTATAGCTTTGATTCAAACATCAAAAAAGGAGGATTAACATTTAGGAAGACACTTGAGGGAAATAGTATTATTGTCTATATGTCTCTTGAAAGGTTGTGGTAACCTGTATCTGACCTGTTTAATGGATAAATTACCCTGTGCTAATTGCCATGATGTTTGGGAGAAGGAAAGTGAAGCCTATTGTTTCCACAGGCCAAAAGGCTGCTGGAAATGTATAAAAACCCGGGACAGGATCCTTCTTCGTCTCAGATCTGCTTTGGGTTTCAAGAAGGGGAAACCCTGAGCCATAAGGATTGAGATCCCCAGTCACTGACTGGAGTCACCCTGAATATGAACATTAGACTATAACCTATGGACTATTTCTAAAAGAACTTTTGGCAACTATAAACTCACCATCTTTGCTGTGTTTCAGAGGAGCAGCCGTGTTAGTCTGTATCAGCAAAAAGAACAGGAGGACTTGTGGCACCTCAGAGACTAACCAATTTATTTGAGCATAAGCTTTTGTGGGCTAAAATCCATCAGGGTTCCCTTCCCCACTCTGAACTCTAGGCTACAGATGTGGGGACCTGCATGAAAGACCCCCTAAGCTTATTTCTACCGGCTTAGGTTAAAAACTTCCCCAAGACACAAATTCTTCCTTGTCCTTGGATGGTATTGCTGCCACCACCAAGTGAGTTAAACAAAGATTTAGGAAAAGGACCACTTGGAGTTCCTGTTTCCCCAAATTATCCCCCCAAGCCCCTTCACCCCCTTTCCGGGGGAGGCTTGAGAGTAATGCATTCATGCATCCGATGAAGTGGGTTTTAGCCCACAAAAGCTTATGCTCAAATAAATTTGTTAGTCTCTAAGGTGCCACAAGTCCTCCTCATCTTTGCTATGTAACTGAACCTCAAGAAATTGAACTCAAGTCTGTGTGTATATTGATCTTTTAACCAACTCTCTCTCTCTCTTTTCTTTTTTTAATACATTTTAGTTTAGTTAATAAGAATTGGCTATAAGCATGTATTTTGGGTAAGATCTAAGTTATAATTGGACCTGGGTGTATGGCTGATCCTTTGGGATTGGAAGAACTTTTTCTTTTATATGATGAGATAAGATTTTCAGTAATCATCATCATATCTGACGTGTGTCTCTGGCGGGAGGCCTGAGGCTGGGCACTTTAAGGGAACTGCATTATTTGGACTTCTGAGTACCCAGTGAGGTAATACAGAGGCTGTTTTGGGCTGGCTGGGTAAATCCAAGTATTGGAATATCCACCAGCTTTTGGGGTTTGTCTGCCCTGTTCTGTTTGAAGTTCACCCTAATTGAGTGACCTCAGCTGGCTCCCACGTCACACCTGGTTGCATTGGAAACGGGTTCTGGGGAAATAATGGTGTGGACCCGCTCCTGTTCTGACGTATGCCCGTGTAAATCAGGAGTAACTAGATCCAACTGAATGGGTTACAGCTGGTGCCTGGGAGATCAGCATTAGCGTTGTCGGTATCACAGCAGTGCTGTCAGGGCCCCATTGCGCTGAACGCTGCATCAAGCCCTCTGCTTCGGTGTGTGTCTCTTTGCAGGCACGCAGCAGCACCAGGAGGATCCATTTTGTCGTGGCTCCCTGTGGAGTTTGAACTTCGTGGGCCATGCTGAAGTAGGGCACCCAGCCGTGGTGCATGTGCAGGGCCATAGAAGGTGGAGGGTTTTGGCAGGCACTGCTGACCAAACGAAGCTGGGGTTGCAAATCACAGAGAAGAAACGGTGATTTTTGACAGGGTACAACTTGGGCAGACCGGAAGGGATTTGTAGGAGGCCAGCAGAAGGCACCACCCTGACCTGCTCCCCGGCTGCTGGCCCCATGCCTGGGGCTCCGCGCCAGGGCCCCACTCCTGGCCCCTTGCCTGGGGCCCCGTGCCTGGGACTCCGCTCCCAGGCTCTGGGCCACTGGCACTGTGCCCTGGCCGCTGGCCCTGCGCCCGGGGCTCGGGTCCCAGCTGCCAGCCTCGCTTCCTGGCTGCTGGCCCTGTGCCCGGGGCTCTGCACCCGGCCCCCCTCTCCCAGGGCTTTGCTACTGGCCCCACACATGGGGTCCCAGCTGCAGGCTCCGGGCCTGCCCCCAGCCTTTGCCCCCTTACCCCTGTCCGGGTCCCCGCTTCCTGGAGACATAGCACTGCTCCCCGCCCAGCCCTCTTATAAATGGGCAGGTGAAACACAGACTAAGCTATTTGCCCAGGGTCACACAAGGTGGTTTTCGGATTACAGGGACGCTGCAGGGTAGCAGGCTAACCATGAGCGCATCCTCCCTCTCCTCTTCGGAGCCGGTATATCGCTAACATTGCAACAGCGGCATGAAATGAGCCAGCAAAGGAAACCAGGCATTGCTGGTCCCCTGAGCTCAGAGGGAGTGCTGTAGTCACCCTGCCCTTAGCAGGCCATGAAATTGGCAGGTGTTACAAACCGTATGGCATCAGGGCTGGATTAAGGCAGGGGCTTTAGGGGCTGCCGCCCAGAGCCCCGGCTCAAGAGGGACCAGCAAAAATAAATCGCAGGCAGGATCTCTGGGACGTGCCAGCAGCCAGCCGCTTGCTGGAGCGGCGTGGGGCTATGGCAGGCAGGCAGCCTGTGCTACCGGCCGGGAGCTGCCTGTGGTAAGCACCTCCCAGCCGGAGCCTGCACTTTGCACCCTCTCCTGCACCCCAACCCCCTGCCCCAAATCAGAATCCCCCTCCTGCACCCAAACTCCCTCCCAGACCCCGCACCCCCTCCTGCACCCCAACCCCCTGCCCCAGGTCAGAATCCCCCTCCTGCACCCAAACTCCCTCCCAGACCCGCACCCCCTCCTGCACCCCAACCCCCACCCAGATTAGAATCCCCCTCCTGCACCCGAACTCCCTCCCAGACCCCACACCCCCTCCTGCACCCCAACCCCCGTAACAGATCAGAATCCCCCTCCTGCACCCGAACTCCCTCCCAGACCCCGCACCCCCTCCTGCACCCCAACCTCCGTTCCAGATCAGAATCCTCCTCCTGCACCAAACTCCCTCCCAGACCCGCACCTCCTCCTGCACCCCAACCCCCTGCCCCAGGTCAGAATCCCCCTCCTGCACCCAAACTCCCTCCCAGACCCGCACCCCCTCCTGCACCCCAACCCCCACCCAGATTAGAATCCCCCTCCTGCACCCGAACTCCCTCCCAGACCCCACACCCCCTCCTGCACCCCAACCCCCGTAACAGATCAGAATCCCCCTCCTGCACCCGAACTCCCTCCCAGACCCCGCACCCCCTCCTGCACCCCAACCCCCTAACAGATCAGAATCCTCCTCCTGCACCAAACTCCCTCCCAGACCCCGCACCCCCTCCTGCACCCCAACCCCCTGCCCCAGGTCAGAATCCCCCTCCTGCACCCAAACTCCCTCCCAGACCCCGCACCTCCTCCTGCACCCCAACCCCCTGCCCCAGGTCAGAATCCCCCTCCTGCACCCAAACTCCCTCCCAAACCCCACACCCCATCCTACTCCCCAACCCCCTGCCCCAGGTCAGAATCCCCCTCCTGCACCCAAACTCCCTCCCAGACCCCGCACCCCCTCCTGCACCCCAACCCCCTGCCCCAGGTCAGAATCCCCTCCTGCACCCAAACTCCCTCCCAAACCCCACACCCGCTCCTGCACCCCAACCCCCTGCCCCAGGTCAGAATCCCCCTCCTGCACCCAAACTCCCTCCCAGACACCGCACTCCCTCCTGCACCCCAACCCCTCACCCCAGCCCCCTCTTGCACCAAACTGCCTCCCAGGAAAAAGACTTGTATACAGGGACCCCACAAAATCTAATCGCCCCGGGCCCACAGGAGAGTTAATCCAGCCCTGTATGGCATAGGTGGTGTTTTTCTCTCTCTCCCCCCCACACTTCCTCCTAATTTAGACCTCAAGATTAAATTCAACTTAATTAGAAGGATTATACATCATATACATTTAATATTTAATATGCAAGCGTAGGCGTTCTCTCGCCGCATCTTTATGACAGGAGTCCTAGGAGGGACGTTACTGAGTGATTGCGTAATAAAGAGTAGGAAGGAAGGGGCGCGAGGAAGGGTGGCTGGAGACTTGTGGAGCAGGAAAGGAAGACGGGGATCCTGGCTGCGCAGAAAAGATTGCTCAGAGAGCTGCTGCTGTCTCCCTGCTGCTCGGGGAGGGATAGATCCTGCTTCCACTGAAATCAGCGGGAATTTTGCCATGGAATTCAGAGGGAGCAGGATCTGGACTACAATGTGCGTGTGTCCTGTCTGATCTTTGATTTCACAGGCTTTAACCCCCGCCCTGGTTTACCCAGGCCCGTGCCGATCATGGATCTAGTCCTTTTACCCCAGGGAAAGAGATCGCCTCCGAAAACACCTGTCAAGCTGTTCTGCAGTAACCTGAGGGCAGACTTAAGGACCAGGGCACAAACTCCAAATTGGCTGAGAGTCCTATGCTTAGATTTCACCAAGCAATTATCAAGTGTAAACTTCTCAGGCACTGTGACAGCCTTAACATGGGGTCACAGACAGTACCCTGGGGTACTCTGATCCACCCAGGAGAGTCTGCCTTTGCGATAGATGATTCCTTACACCAACGATCACAGCAATATTCAGGTTAATCCCAGTCCCAAAGGACCAGTCACTTACCCCAGGTCAATTGCACCTTAGATTTCTCACCAAAGACTATGCTTGTAGTCAGTCCTATAATAAACTATATATAGGTTTATTATATAGGAAAAGGAAACAAGAGTTGTTTACTAGGTTAAACCAGATAAACATAGATACACAAATGAGTTACGCTCTTAAATTTCAAAGGTAATAAGAGCTGCTATCATAAGTAAGTTCTATATGTCCTTTAGGGCTAACCAAGGCTAAGCAGCTGGGGATCCCTTGCTTCTGCCTAGAAATCTTGCCCCGCCCCCGGAGTCCAAGCAGCACAGAGATACAGTTCATTTTGTTAGGGGATTTTATTCCTCACCCCTCCAGCCCGTTGTGCCCTGAGCTGCAAATTCACCTGATGGGAGGAATTCACCTGCGTGACTCATCTTCGTGGGTGGTAGGTAGCAGAACAACCAAGGCTTTTGTCCTCTTCAACGTTCCACACTTTAGTTGGTCTGGTGCCAGCGAGCCTTCCTTGTTGGACAGGACATAACGGTCTGCAGCAAGGCGAGACGTAAATCTACCTTGCACTAGCCTGACGTGTGCTCCCGGTCCGTGGGGGTCCTACTGCCGTGCACTGGAAGGTCTGTCGTGCGCAGAGCACGCTAGGGAACGTTAATGCACAGCAGAAGGGGCCATGTGAACAGCTAGTGCAAGGTGGATTTACATCCCAGCCTGCCACACTCTAACTCTTTGTATAGACTAGTCCAAGGTAGCTTGCGCTCGGTCACATAGTACATAACTGAACTGAAGCCTCTCAAGTCCTGGGATTCGGCCCCCTAATCACTGGACCATCCTTCTCCACCATATCAAGTTGAAACTTCTTGTCCTCCCCTTTAGGTTCGGCAGCTAAATCAGCCATTGGATCCAGGTTGCTGCTGTGGGGCAGGGTTCAGACACAAATCCCAGTCCCATCTCTGGTGTGGGACAGCAGGTGCCGGGAGGAAGAGGGGGAGCTGTGGGAATGGAATAGGGGATAGCTTTGTATGGCAGATGGCTCTTCGTATCAGTGGTCTCCCTGAACTTAGGACCGCTGCCGCTGGTCAGGATTCCCCTTCCACGTGCAATGAAAAGTCAAGGCAGCGGTTTTCCTGTTGAGCTGCTCCGCGGCCCAGACAGACTGAGCATAAGGCCAGGCTCATTCGCTGACGCCGGAGGACTGAGTGACGTCTGGGCAAGGCGCTGTGATTTCACACTGCGGCTCGGCCAGAGCTGCCTTCCCCCCCGCCCCCCCCCCCCCGCCGCTTTCGGTGGGGTCACTCAGCACTGTGCCCGTGCTGTAGAGACTCACCCCTCTTGCGCTTGCTCGCCAGCAATGTGCCTAGCGCAAACAGCACGTCAGGGCATTGGGCTGGCAAGGAGAGAACCTGGTGCATATGGGGAGGAAGCCAAGGAGGAATCGAAATGCATCATTCCTAGGCCAGAGGGGCAGGTGAAAGGGAGCTGGCAGCAAAGGTCAGCCAGTGGAGCGATGGTGGGTCAGCACGCTGCGTGGATAGCTCCCCGCTCGCCTCCCAGCGCCCCTGCACACGATACCTGTAATTACAAGCCGGGATTATGCTGGAGGTAGATGGAATCAGCAATGAAAACCCCGCAGACAGCAGGGAAGCTTAGAAACCAGCTGCTCCTGTGTGATGGAGGCAGAGATAGGACTAATATATATGTGCGTGCCCCGCGTGTGTGTGCGTGCGAAACCTATGGGGATCCTGATAGCAGGATTTAAACTGGAGGAAAACATCTGATTAACATACTAATGCTTAACAACACGCAGAAAGCAAACAGAGCTCTGTAATGAATCTCGCTGAGCATAGGGATTCTGCCCAGCGCCCTCATTACAGGGCAGCGTCACGGGCTTCCAACGGGAACGAGAGGCACACGGGACTGCGTAAAACCCCGTCGCAGGCACAACGTGGCCATGCTGCAGTGGTGCAGCACGGAGTGGCAACATCGCCGGGGTGGAGGGAGACAGTGCAGCAGGGGAATCAGGGGGAGGATGAGGAGAGGACCCGGGGGCAGATCCAGGGAGGATGCTGGGAAGGTGGCGCAGGACCTCATGGTGCTAGGTGCTGTACAAACACAGAACAAAAATATGGTTCCTGCCCCAAAGAGCTTACGACGTGCCAGAAGAAGAAACCACAAGCCATCCCAAGGTTCCTCAGAAGACATTTGTTCAGAGAGTCCTGTTTAAAAGATACTTCTACCTGCCTATCAGTGTAAGTAGTGATTGGCTACAAACAGCGCCCTCTGCTGGTCCACAAGAACCTGTAGCATTGTTCATAGGACTGTAGGTTCAGCATGGCAAATGGCCCCGCCGCGGCCAGCTCCTGACAGAATTCCTCGCTGACACGAGAGACGGCGGGTGGTTTCACGGTTTGCAGGTGAACAAGACTCAGCATCGTTCAATCTCTCTCTGCCCAGTCTCTGAGCACTGGCAAACTCTCCACTCCACGGAGAACGTTCCCTTTCCACAGAGAGACAGTCGCTCGTTGAGGTGTCAGTGCATCGAAATCCAGGTGAGCTGAGACTGCCTTTGCACGAGCCAAGAGCCCCCACTGTTTGGATTCTGAAGGCCACTTAGGAGGGGAGAGAGTCTAGCTGTCTAGGGTACTTATATGTCCCCTTATAGTACCGAGAACCTCACAATCTTTAATGGCTTTACCCTCACAGCACTAGGCTAGGGCAGTTCTATTGTCCCCACTTACAGATGGGAGCTGAGGCACAGAGTGGTTAAGCAACAGGTCCAAGGTCACCCAAGAAGTCGGTGATGCAGTGGAGAATTGAACCCAGGGCTTCTGGAAAGCACCCTAACCCCTGAACTATCCTTCCTCTCAGAGTTTCCTCTGAACCCTTCCCTGTCCCTCAGCTCCTCCAATCTCTGGAGCTCCGGTGAATGCTCCACTTTCGAGCCCCGAAGCTTCAATTTGAGGAGGCGGACGAGGGGGTTGGCAATGGGCCTCAGAGCCTTTTAACACCATGTTCCTGTTTGAAACACAGTCCTGAGGGTCGTAGCTGAAGTAAGGAGCTGGCATCAGTTCAATGACCCGTCTGAACGGAGTTGGTGGCTCGGTTCGTAGTGCGCCAGGCATCAACATCACAAAGTCACCCGTGCCGCCGGCGCTCATCGGCACCTTTGGCCCGAGTCTCCGCAGAGAGCACAGAGGTGGAGCAGGTCATGGAGAAAAGGTAGTTTTAACCTTCAGAGGTCATCCTTGCAAGGACCAGTGTAGGAGGCTGGCTCAGCGGTTCGCTCCCTGTCCCGGTTCTAGCGATGGGGAGAAGGCTTTTAGAGGCAGTGCAACCTAGTGGATAGAGCACAACACTGGGACGCGGCAGTTGTGGGTTTTATACCCGGCTTGTGCCTCCTGGGTGACCTTGGGCAAGTCACTTCAACACTCTCTGCCTCAGTTTTCACATCTGTAAACTGACGGTAATGAGACTGACCTCCTTAGTTTCGTGCTTTGAGATCGACTGGTGAAAAGTACTATCTAAAAGTGAGGCATTATTATGAAATGGACCAGCACCTTCCATCAGAACCAAATTCACCAATGTTCAAAGAAAAGACTGGATTTAAGCCAGGCTGGGAGCCCCCTATTTGCTGCACATTACTAAAGGATATTCCCTTTGTAGCTCACTCTCAAGAGTCACTAGGAGGAAAGCAGGACGTTTCAAGGGCTCCCAGCTGTTTCACTCAATAGCCCTTCTGTTTCTAGCCGGGAGGAGGGATCCTGTCCAGTTTTAAAGCTGGATTCTGGTGGGAAGCCCTCTCTTCTCCAACGCCCTTTCATTTCTGTCCTTGCAGCTCTGCCATCACTTGCCCCTGCAGTGCCGTACTCTGCCCGCCTGCCTCTCTGCCCCACTGTGCTTAACCAGTGCCTTGGGAGAAACACTGGATCCCACCACAGGGGGCGCTAATTCAATGCGGTGCCCCAATGTGTCTCCTACAGGTATTATGTGGGATAGCTCACTTCTGCAGCAAATCCATCAGGGATAAATGTTGATTTGCCAAAGGGAATGTCTCTGTGGCCAGTGTGACAGGATCTTGTAAGGAAGGCCCTGTGATTCATAGATTCATAGATATTAAGGTCAGAAGGGACCATTATGATCATCTAGTCTGATCTCCTGAACAGTGCAGGTCACTGAATCTCACCCACCCACTCCTGCAATAAACCTCTCACCTATGTCTGAGCTATTGAAGTCCTCAAATCATGGTTTAAAGACTTCATGGTGCAGAGAATCCTTCAGCAAGCGACCCGTGCCCCATGCTACAGAGGAAGGCGAAAACCCCCCAGGGCCTCTGCCAATCTGCCCTGGAGGAAAATTCCTTCCCGACCACAAATATGGCGATCAGCTGAACCCTGAGCATGTGGGCAAGATTCACCAGCCAGATACCCAGGAAAGAATTCTCTGTAGTAACTCAGATCCCACCCCATCTGACATCCCATCACAGGACATTGGGCCTATTTACCATGAATAGTTCAAGATCAAGTAATTGCCAAAATCATGTTATCCCATCATACCTTCTCCTCCATAAATTTATCGAGTTTAATCTTGAAGCCAGATAGGTCTTTTGCCCCCACTGCTCCCCTTGGAAGGCTGTTCCAGAACTTCACTCCTCTGATGGTTAGAAACCTTCGTCTACTTTCAAGTCTAAACTTCCTGATGGCCAGTTTATATCCATTTGTTCTTGTGTCCACATTGGTACTGAGCTTAAATAATTCCTCACTGATACTTCAGGCAGGTACTATTGTGATAGATTATACAAGAGGGCAGCTTCACTCTGAAATCCTGGGTCACTAGGGGAACCTTTACTCTGAAATCCTGGGTCTCGTGGCTGTAAAATCACAGTCTTAATGTTGCGTTAACCTAGCTATTGTGCCTTTGAATCCAAAGAATCCCCACGCCAGCAGGAGTTACTGCAACTCACCACCATGGACTTCAGTGGAGTTGCAGTGCTGATCCGAGGGCTGAATAGGCTCCATGTATTGCAAGGTTAGTCTAGCACAAACCTGTACTTTTAAGATACCTTCATCCCCCTGGGAAAACATTTATTTAGGTCTGCAAAGGTGAACCCCTTTGCTCCACTCCTGCGTGCTCCACAGATGTCCAGGGCTGGTATTGCCATTCAGATTGCAATGCACAGGGAGACCCCCCTCCCCCCAGCTCTCTGATGTGTGACCCCCCCCCCAGCTCTGTGGGTATGTCTACACTGTGTTGTGAACCCAGGTCTTGGGCTTGTGGACTCGCTGTTTCCAAGTCAGGGCCCAAGCATCCACACTGGTTTGTAAACCTGGGCTTACAGTTGCTGGACCTGGGTCTCACAGGTGTGCTAACATGCCCATACTGCACTATGGAGAGCTTCTGGCTCGGGGCTGTGGCTTGAGCTGTGTCCCCACTGCAAAATGACAGGACTTGGACCCAAGTCATAGCAGGACTTGGGCTCTGACCCACTCCCTGAGCAGGGTCCTAAGACCTGGGTCCGGAGTGCTTGCTGACTGATTTCTGTGTGTGTGGAAGGGGGCTTGGGCTCAAACCTGAGTCAGAGCCCAGGCTTGGTGTGAAGTGTAGACAGGCTGGTCATCCAGGGTATCGCTGGTTGCATTCCCTACCCAGGACACTAGATGGCTGCAAAGCGCCCACCTCCACTTTTGCGCTGTCCTGTGCAGAAAGCAGGGATCTCACCAGACCCACCCTCGCTGTTGGAGGGAAATCGAAATGAGCGAGAAAAGCTGAGGAATAAACCGCTGATGTTGCCATTCATCGGAGGAAGAAAAAAAGAAAAAGGGACAAGATATTGTTTGGGTACAATCTGTGTTTGTAATTTTCCGCATTGGTTCTTTTTATGAACACTAAAAAACAAAACAACAAAACGTGTGGCTTCAATCTGCACGGGGCTGGGAAACAATGGGAGAGATCGGATTTTAATAAACACTCAGCAAGGCTGTAATTAAATCCCGGGTTCTGTTTGGAAAACAAGAATCTCATTTAGTGCACTTGCCCTGTGCGCTGTCACATCTGCACCCGTGTTTTCTTGTGGGCAATTACCGAGCTCTCTGCAAACTGATTAGCAACTACAGGTGCGGCAGTAGCTCGCTCAGTGAGAGCTGCACGGGAGGGGGAGGAGGAGGAGAGGGGGTCGTGGGGAGCTCCCAGGCAAACTTGGCAGCAGCCCTGCACAGGTGTTACAGAGCCTCTGCAAACTGGCTTTGAGATTCCGGAGGCTAAGCCTGAGAAAGCCTGAGCGCAGGGGATGGGCAGGGAGCCCCGTGATGTTGTTCGCGCTCTAATATTGTTGCATTGGTGAGCTAGCAAATGCCAGAAGACTCGGAGCTGAGGAAGAATCTTGTTACAGCTCTGGAGCGACATGCAGGCTCCACCGTAGTTCTTTGCCATTAATCTATGCTCATAAGAGCCATGGCCCCGCTGGGCAGGATGCTGAGCCGATGGATGGGGGGCCAATGGGAGGAAATTTTCCCCCCACAGTTTGCTGCAGCCCAGTGGCTAGAATAGCCTCTATTGGTCCTTACAGGGCATTCTGTGTTTGAGGAATACGATGGGAGCACTGATCCTCTGGCCCCACACCTGCTGCTCACCTACCCTCCACCCGCCATGTACTGCCACGCAGGAAACTCTCTTGCAGCAGGGCTCTGCGCTGCTCGGAGAGCATGCACAGCTCCCATGTGGCCAGCCTCCCGCTCTACGGCTCTCTCCTGTCTTGTGTGCTGGACCCAGCCCAGCTCTGCTGTCAGGGGACTCTCTGCAGCTGTGGAGGCAAAGGCAGGACCTGCCCCTTACCAGTCCCTGTCTCTCATTCCCCCTCCAGGCCTTGGCGTCGCTGTCCTATCAGACATCACTGGCTTTTATATTCTAGGGGCTGAGACCAGGCCCCTAGAATCTGTTGCTAGGGAAAGGAGCTGTTCTAAGAGCCATGGAGACTGGTGTCCTCTCCTAGTCCTTCAGAACAAGCATGGTATGCCTCCAACATGCCTCCCCTTCTGAGCTTGGAGGGTGCATGTGGCAATGACCCATCTCTGTTGAGCCTCAGCAGGTGGGGGTTCAACCCCGAGCTCCCTGCTGATTCTTTGGGTGGTCTTTGGTAGCTCACTTCATCCCTCTGCTCCTCATCCGTCAAATGGGGATAACACTTGTCTCTGCTGCCTATTTAGACTGTAAGCTCTTTGGGGCAGGGACTATGTTTGTATGTTGCCTAGTGCCCTGAGCTCAGCAGAGCCCTCTAGGGACAACAGTCATACCCATGCATCGTTATTAGGGATGTGCCCTGCTGCCTTCCACTGGTGTAGCCGCACTAGTATAGACAAGCAAGGCCACTATTTGTGCAGGTGGAGCTTAACCCTGGCTGCACTAGGGCAAACAGCAGCTTTTCCTGTGTAAACTAGGTATGCCATTGGGGCAAATCCCCAGTCTAGACAAGGCCTTAGCGTGCTGTCTTTGGTCATCTCAATAGAGCTCTCTGCTGTTCCCCCCGTGAGCGGAACAATGTGCGCCCTTGACCTGTGACCTGTGTCTACAGTAAACCTTTCGGACAGCTCCTATCTTATCAAATCTCTATCTAGCTGCTGTGTGTCTGTTTGAAGGACTTACCAAGGTGAAGCAAAAATCAGAGAAATGAATGGCACTTAGTTGTGAAAGCAGTCCGCAGCGTCTTGCTTATTTCCCATGGCAGTGAGTTCCACAGTCTACATCCAGCCTGTGGGAAGGTTCTGTCTCCTGCTCTCTCAAGCCTCCCTGTACGGATTTGTTTTATTATTCCATTGGAGCGTAGCTGTCATGGGAAAGGTGATTTCTCTGGTAACCAGAGCCAGTCCCATACAGGCCTTTTAATACCAGGGCAGAGAGACCTGAGCAGGGCTTTTTATTCCTTGGGGTGCTGGTGCAGAGAACAAGGCCCTGGGTTGCGATGTTTGTGGTGGCCTGTGTTGCTGAGCAGTGGTACCACTGGAAGCATTTTCAGTGGCTTCAATCTGAGACACCACGAGTTGCACTAATCAAACCTGGAGGCCAAGAATGTGGTGTCGCTGTGGCCAGGTCTGTGTCTGATAGGACGGGTGTGATCTTCTGGCCAGCAGCAGGCCAGAGGTGGATGGTTTCTGCCCTTATGGCTATTTGTTCGTGCTTTTGCATTGAGGACCCCAAGGGGGAGGGCTGACTTAGTTTGGGGACAGATGCACTTGACAGTGGGGAATGTGGTGGGATCTGCAATGACTTAGCTCCCGGTCTCTCTTCTGCATATCTTCCACCCACATCCTGCCTTTCTTCAGCCTGCTTTCCTTCTCCAGGACTCCCCCAGCACCACCCTGCTCCACCCACCCCACGACACCCTTTCCTGTTCCAAACTCCCTAGCCCACCGTCCTTACTCCAGGCTCCCCGCAGCACTCTCCTTTCCTGCTCTCAGCCTCCCGTGGCTTTCTCCAGGCACACAGAGACTGGGAGCTGCAGAAGGGTAGGATGAGAACATAGAGGAAAAGGGCCTTTACTTTGCCACAGGTTAGGGTTAGGGTTTAGGTTGAGTTAGGGTTGGGGTTTAGGGTTAGGGTTGGGTTAGGGTTAGGATTAAGGTTTAGGGTTAGGGGCCTTTACTTTGCTGCAGTGGCTCTGCAACTTTTCCTCATTGTCGTTGGACGACAAGGGCCCAGGCAAATGACTCAGGACCATGCGACTGGATATCGATCCTTTTCCTCTCCCTGCTTCAGCCTTTCTTTGGTGCCTTGCCAGCCCCAGCCTTCTCGACCTACTCCAGGGTCTTGCTGATGCTATCTGAGATCCCAGATTCTCTCCCTCTTGGGCCTGCCCAAGACATTGGCTCCTCATCTTGCAAGGGGCGGTTATTAAAGCGTTAGTGCCAGTCACACCTAGCCAGACACTTGTCTGTTTTATGCACCACACTTGAATCCTTGCAGCCTGCATGCGTGATTCATGCCTATGTGGGGGGTGACGTCACAGAATGCTGCAGGGAGGGAGTGGAGGTTGAGAGTGGAACTCACTCCAAGAGCTGATGGCACTGAGGAAGGTGAGAGTACAGGGCAAGGCAGCTCCCTCTTTGATCCAGTGTCACCCCGCTAGCCATCCAGGGAGCAGCATTGAGTTGCACCCCATCCAGCCTCCCTTGCCTGGAGGAAACACCCCAGCACCCAGTTCAATGAGGGCAGAGAAAAGGGAGGAAACAAGCAGTAAAGGCGGGTAGGTGCTCAGGCTGTGAGAAGTGGGGAACACTGTCTGCGGCTAGAGGTTATATCTACCGATGGCTCCCGCACTGATTTTGGGGTGTGGGTGGCTGCACTGGCAGCTTTTGGCAGAAGGAGTCAAACCCCGGGTGATGTTTTGCTCAGGTCGCGACACCGAACACGAAGGGAGATTTGTTCCTCTCTCCTCCAGCTGCTGCAGAAAACGGTTCCTGCGGGGGGTGAGCTGAATGCAAAGAACTCAGCCCAGGGTGCAGAAGCCACAGAAGTTTGTACCCATCAGAGAAGGAGCGGGGAGGCAAAATAAAGATAAACGGGTGAAGGGAAGAGATCAAGTTGCAAAGAGACGCGTGAGCACCAGGGCTGCTCCTGTAAAAAAACAGCCTAACGGCACTCAGATGGTACCAACCAGGGTTTAGATTCAGCTGGAGCAGAGCTCCGGTAAATCTTTTCAACCCCCCTGGAGTTTTTCTAGCATGTTGGGGGAGGGGCCTGGAGGGGGATCCGGGAAATACTCGATGAGAATTTATGCCCTGATGCTATCACTTAAGGAACTGGCACAGGAGCCCTCCTAGGAACTCCAGCTAGTCCTCTGGCTTCAGATCCTTCTTGTCCTGATGGACAAGAATCTTCCACCCTCTCCCTGGATGGAGCCCATATCTGAACAGATCTGGTGATTGAAATGTCCCTAGATATTCGTCTGAGGCACAATGGCAGAGAGAAACTAGGCCTCTCTATCTATGCCCAGACGGTGATAATGTCCTCATTACCCCAGTAGCTTAGCACCTCACCATCACTTTAGCCTCACAATACCCTGGTGAAGTCAGGAAGTACTATCGCCATTTTGTAGGCCCACACAGTGGGTTGAGCGGTCACAGGTCACAGAAGATGGTGGCTGGGTTGGAACTGATCCCCAGTCTTCTGAAGCCTAATCCCGAGCGTTATCCAGTAGACCGTCCTTGCAACGCAGTGAGGCACCGTGTGGCAGGATACGTGATTCTGTCTCTGGGGCGGTAGATCCAGCCATATTCACTAGTACTAAACACACTGGAAAGCGATGTTAAAAAACCCCCAAACAACTAGGGAGAAGGAAGCCTTGTTCTTTCGCTTCATAAATTTGGTGCCATTTCATCTCATTAGGGTTCATTTGCCTCATTTCTCTCAGAGATTGTTTGGAAATCAGCCCCTATCAGCAGCACGCAGCACAACACCTGCCCAGCCGGCTAGTGAGCTGTTTTCAGGAGCTATCCCATTTTGATTGCATCTTAATGTCACCCTAATGGCCTCATTAGTTTTAATTTGTTTGGCCACCAGATTTAGATGAGCCTCAGTCTGGTGATAGCATGAGACCTGGAGAGAGAGAGAACAGAGACAAACGGATGCAGTGAAAGTTATTGCCTGGGGGTGTCCGGGACAAGGCTGGAGTTTGGAGGCTCACATTCAAGCACCTGGCCGCTGCTGGTGGCAGCTATTCATTCACAAGCTTTGCCCCGCTGAAGCTCAGAGGTGGAAGACAGAGAGGGCAAGATCCGAAGTGGAGGGACAAAGGAAATCCACCCGGAATTCCCGTCCCAGGGATAATTTACTGCCTCGCCCATTTAAAGCTTGATCCAATGCCCGTGGGTATCGGTAAAGACGGACGCTGAGTCCAACGGGCTTCGGAGCGGCCGCATAGTGCTTGTGTGAAGGCAGCGGGCTGCCAGCTCTGGAGAGCAGGTTCACACAGGAGGTCCCTCACAGGCCGTAGCAAGGGGCCTTTCCCAGCCGTTTGCCTTGTCTGCGTTACAAACGTCCCTCGCTCCTGACAGCGGCTGTCAGGAATGGGGGCTGGGCAGAGACAAGGGCAAATGGGGTCCAGGGCCTGTAGGGCTGCTTCTCATGTCATCGCTGGCGTAAAGCCAGGTCCCCACACTGTGACCCGCAGCCCCCTCCCAGGGCCCTTTTGCAAAGGGCATGTTAGGAGTCTCCTGGAGGGAGTCAGAACAGGGAAGGAAAATTTCCACCCAATGCTCCCCGGGCTTTGGGTGGGTTTTCTAGTGAGCACAGCTGTAGTCCACTGAGCAGTGTGTGTTACACGGCTTTCTGTCTGCCTGGCTCATAAAGGCTGTGAGCCTATTACAGCTCATGGTTAGAAAGTCTGGCTTTTTAGCGCTGGACGTCCTCAGTTCAATGCCAGCGTCAGCTAAAATGGTGGCTGTCACTTCGTGCCAAACCAGTATTTGGCCCAGAGCCTGTGTAAATACGGTAAGGAGCGATCCCGCCCTGGCAGAGGGAGGGGATGGCAATGGGATGGGTGAATGGGCTAAACAGATTTCTACGGCCAGTCCCTTGTTGGGTATAACTGGGCATGGCTCTATTGACCTCAGTGGCGCTATGGTGATTTACACCAGTCCTTAATGTTTATGAGCCCAGGAAACTGAGCTGGAAATGCAATGAGAAAAGGTATCAGTATTATCTAGTACTCCCTGGCACTGCTCCCATGGGAACGACCACACACAGAGCCCCGTTCATGGCACATTTGTGCCTCTGTTTCTGTGCCAGACTAGGGAGTGGGGAGGAGCAGCCCCAGTCGAGCCCCCCCTGCTGGACACTCACCGAACTGCTGTGTTTGGGTCCCACCACGCTGGACCCATGTGCTCTTAAGCTTCTCTTGGTCTGGGTAGTCTCCGGCATTCTTGCTTTCTTTGACCTCTCTGGCACACTTCCTGGGAACAGGCTCTCCGTCTGGTACCCCTCTTCTGGAAGGGGGCCCTCCTGACCCAGCTGCCCTGGGCACCAGGGCCAGTGCCAGCATGATCAAAAGAGAAAAGGAGAGTTAATCTAACTTTCCCAAACCTCAGAAGAAAGTTAGTTTGGATGCCTGTGTTTGGTGTGAGTTGCATTTTATTCTAGATGAGCGAAAGATACGGCAGGGCCAAAGCCCCAGATGTGAGCAGCCCCAAACTTCCAAAACGTTATCAACCTGCCCCTGGGTATGGATATTGTAAAATAGCCCCCCTCTTGCTGAAGGGCCGACCCAGAACCCCAGCCAAGCTTTGCAGTTGGAACTCCTCAGAGCCCGAGCACCGTGCTGAGGCAGTGGGTCAGGATTGGCTAAAAGGAAGAGCCTCAGACGGAGTCACCATCATTACTGCTGAAAAACCCTATGTCGGCAGCAAAGCTATAAAGGACACATCTGAGACAGCAACCTATCCGCCTTCCTTATTGCACTACCTGTTCCCCAAGTGGGGAATGACACTGTGAAGGTTACTGGGATCCTTAAGCCAAACCAGAAAATAAAACATCTCCTTCAACCCTATCTCGTGCCCCGTCTCCATCCTCCGGGGCTAAACGGCCTCGTGGTGGCCTATTGCTGCAGGCTGTGAACAGGGTGGGTGTATTTGAATACACTGCTGCATGCTCTGAATCATGGCTCCTTGCGAGGTCTATAAAAGATGTATATGGGGCATGGAACTCGCTGTTCTGACACAGGCATCTCGGAGCAGAGAAAGTAAGGGGCTGAATTCTAGAGAGCAGAGATCTCCTGCCAGACAAGGGACGAGACGGACTTTCTGCATCAAAAATATCCAATTTAGTTTTCCACTGCCAGGATGCAGGTCTTCTCAGGGCTCTCTGCTTTGTGACAGCTGTTCAAAAGCCCCTGGAAAGTGGAGGGTTTGCAGTGTGAGTGAAAGGAATGAGAATGACTCTAGCTCCTTACAAACAATCCCAATCCACTGGAGCACAGACTCCGCGGGCCTCAAATCGAGACCACGGCTTTAAAGAGGGGAAGCCTTGGGCAACCTATGTATCCAACTTATGCCCCTGTATATAAAGAGGAGAAGGGAGGCTGAAAGCCTGTTTCTTGCACAGATCTGTGCACAAAGCCAGTTATTTCCAAAGAGGCCTGACACGTCTCCTGCTCTGATTTACTCAGCGATTACTCAGGGCAGTTCCCACTGACTTCAGTGTGAGAGGGCCAGCTGAATAAACAATGATGAAGGAGGTCGAGATTCACCCAAGCTTGCCTGGCTTTTCCCCCAATGACTGCAGGCAGCGTCTCCTCTGCACCTTTGGGGATGGGACCCCAGAGCCCATGCCTTTGGCCAAATGCTTCTGCTCTGCTTCCACCTCCCCTTGCAGGGCAGGAGCGAGGACCCCCCCCCACCCCCCGCCCATCCCGCCCGGGGACCTTCAGCCATCCTCGTCCCCACTAAGGTCACAGTCACGGCTTCCAGATGAGGGTACCAAATGTAACAGAGAGATAACTGAAGCTCAGTGACAGCAGGATGCAAGATGCCTAGTCTAGACGCTGAGCAGCAGCCTGGCAAGACAGGGGGTGTTGTCTAGTTACAGTCTAGTGAGCAAATAGGATAAAGCCTCTTGCATCTCAGCAAGGTCTGCATGGCTCTTGCCAACTGTGCACTGAGTGAGCCCATGCCAGCCTCCTCTCCCTGGTTAGTATGTGTCTCCCTGGGCTTTGTGTCCTCTCTGCTTCCTGTTAAGCTTTGGGATTAAGATGTCGAACCACCTCATTAACACACGTGGTGACAGAACGAACCCCTGTGTCCACATCTCACGAGCTGTAGCTCACGAAAGCTTATGCTCAAATAAATTGGTTAGTCTCTAAGGTGCCACAAGTCCTCCTTTTCTTTTCACATCTTATGCATGATTGTAACCGTCTTTGTACAAGGGATGCCTTGTGGGGTATCGTTTGAAAACTCATAACTTGCTGATCAATAATATCATGGCAAAATGCAGGTCGCAGCGCTATATGTGAAGTTATAAACACAAGCTGAGCTCATGACGAAAAGTATGATTTCCAGAGAAGTCTGGGGAGTGGCCAGACCAGTTCCTCAGAGACAAAGGGCAAGCTGGTGCCTCAGCCAGGCTGATGGGCCATTACTTGCTAAGTGGCCATTCTTTGGCAGGAAAGAGGGCAGGGGCAAAAAATCTACATCCTAGCAAACAAACAGCATGGAGTTTCCTTCCACACAGACTGTAGGGTTGCCACCTTTCTAGTTGCTGGTAACAGGACCTCTGAGGGCCCGCTCCCTGCCCCGTCTCTTTCCCCCAAGGCCCCGCCCCGGTCTGTCTCTTGCCCGCAAGGCCCCGCCCCGATCTGTCTCTTCTCCCCAAGGCCCCGTCTCTGCTCTGCCTCTTCCTCCAAGGCCCCACCCTCATTGCATGCTCCTCTCCCCCCCCATCGCCGTCGCTTGCTGGATCGTTTCCACCTCCTTCCATCCCCAGCTGGGCTTCCTCCGCTCTGGGGCTGGGATAGGATCTGCCTGCAGGTAGGAGGTGGCCCCGGCTGAGCAGGGGCTGGTGCAGGTTAATGACCCAGGGCCTCTCCCCACCCCACAGTAACCAGACTTTTGGTGTCCGGTGAGGACATCTGACCGGACACTCCCAGGTCCCCTTTTTGACTGGACTTTCTGGTCAGAAACTGGGCACCTGGCAACCCTAAATGGCACCCAGACACAAGCCAAAAACCGGATTGTCTGAACCCGGCTGGGTGGCAACCCTAACAGACTGCCTGTTGCCTTGTTCCCAGGCTGGAAATGCGTCCCAAAGGGGCAAAAGGACTATAAAAAGAAGGGGCAGACACCCCAAGGCCCCCCTCCTCCTCCTTCGCTCTCTATACATCAATTCACTGCATGAGAAGGGACAAAGGAAGCGGCCATTAAACAGAAGAAGGGGTCCTGGCCTAAAGAGTTCGGCCAGTAGGACTGTTGAGAGCATGTGGTGAGAAAAACTTTGCTTTGAATTTAACATAGTTTGTTACATTAGGCACCAGTTGTGGTTTATCTATATTTTTCTTGTAACCATTTCTGACTTTTATGCCTCTTTATTTGTGCTTACTTAAAATCCATCTCTTGGTAGTTAATTAACTTGTTTGACTGTTTTATCGAATCCAGTGTATGTAAATTGAAGTGTCTGGGGAAATTCCATTTGGGGTAACAAAGTGTGCATGTAATTTCTATTAAAGAAATACAGACAATATATGAATTTCGTATTGCTCAGGAGAGGGCTGGGCAGTACAGAACATGCATTTCTGGGTGAAAAATCTAGGACTGGGGGTGCAGTGGGGGTCACCCTGCAGAATAAACAAGGCTGGTAAGAGCCAAGGTACGGCTGGCTGGCTGCAGCACACAGTCCTAGCTGGGAGTGACTTGCATGCGAGAAGCTGTTTGGGAGCAGTCCAAACAGGAAGCTACAGCAGCAAAGCAGTGTAGAGGGCACAACAAGTTAGAGGGCAGCTACTCATTGATCTGGATTGTACCCTGGGTATGTCACACCTGTCTCTAAATCCCCTCATGTTATTAGGGTGGGACTTTGTCTGGGCAGGTGCGAGTGTTCCAGGAGGCAGGGAGGAGGGGACGAGCCCCTGCCAGTCTTGGCCCTGCTCAGGACCAGACACAGCCCCAGTCCTTGGGATCTGGGAGAGCAAAGCGTGTTGACAGTGGCGCTTGCCCCGTTAAAGGCCGTGGGGATGGGCAGCGCAGACCCAGCATCAGCCTTGCAGGAGGGGGAGCCATACTGCGCTCCGTAAGCAGGCCTGGTGGTGGCCATGCTCTCACTGTGCTCCTGGAGGCAATCTGTGCACCGTGACCATAGTGCCCCCATGGCCTTGTAGGCATCTGTGGCAGAGTGCGGGCAGCAGCTCCCTGATCACTGTCGTTGCTGCAGCACAGAAAAGGCTTCTCTGTTGGGGGATTACGAGTACCTGGGTGGTAATGACTAGGCTAGTGGTACAATTGGGAGGAGCTGGAAGCAGGGGGAGGAGCTCAATGGGTGAGCTGTGCAGTGGTCTCCTCCTGCAGGATACCTGTGGCATGTTCTGTTTGCTGGAGACCTGAGGATGCGGCGAAAGGGAAACAGCCTGGGTGGGTTTGTGCCTGAGGGACCCCAGAAACAGGCTAGGCAGTGAGGTGCACTGGGTAGCGGAGGGAGCACCCTGTGACAACAGCGTGGAACCATTTGTAACGGAACTGATTTGGGCCTACGCTAGCCACCCTGAATTGGTTTATGTTTTGCCTTGCATCCCCCCTAGTGCTGTCGCTTGCAATGCCCTCTGAGTACCTATCCCAGCTCAGATCCCAGAAGCAGTGCATTCTGGGAGATTCTGCAAGGCCGCCCTTGCACTGTGGGACAGTAGCGGGAGGACTAGTTGGGTTGTTTCAGCCTCTCTGCCTCTCCAGGCATTAACGCATTTCAAACTGAACCAGTTAAGCTCTAACCAAGACCTGCCGAGAAGAAGTGCCGAGAAGAAGTGAGTTCTAACAGGTTGTTAGACCTGCCGAGAAGAAGTGAGTTCTAACAGGTTATGGAACCATTTGTAAACCCATGTGGCTGTGTTTGTGCAACCGACACTGGGCGTTAGCTGCTTATGTTTCCGCAGAGCAAACTAGAGCTGGGTGAGAAACAGTTTTCTCTTGCCATGAAAATGTCCCCGATTTCAAAACGTTCTGTTTCTGCATCAGGATGAAAGTGAGTGCTGTCAAGGCTTTTTGTGATAAATCCGGGGATCCGGAAAAGAGACTTAGTCCAGTGGCTTGGGCACATATGTAGATAGTGGAAGACACAGGTTCAAATCCCTATGCTGGGTAATTCAGAATAGGGACTCCCCACATCCCAGCTACATGTATTAATCTCTGGGCTGTTCTGAGGTAGGTTTTGACCACACATTCCAGTCCTGCTCCTGAGAAACCTGCCCGGGATGTTCCTGCAAAATTTTTTTTTGCTTTCGAGAAATCAGCATTTTCCCACCAGCTCTCCTCTAAACCAAGCCCAGGAGCTTGTGAAGCCAAAGCACTTCTGTGCAGTCAAAAAACAGCACAAACTGTCGGAAAAAATCTTCGCCAGATTTGTCCTGTTTTTCTCCATCAAAATTTCAACCAGTTAATTAAGTTTCTCATCCCCCAAATGTTGCTGAGGGACACTGGGGGATTCCTTCCCCGCTTGCCTTCGGGGCGTAGTGAACATATCCGAGTTCAGTCGCTCACATCCAAGAGTTCTTTTGATCCTCTGTCAGCACTTGGCAAATGCACAAATAAGAATTCCCCCCTAGTTTAACCCCTGAGCATCATTCCAAACAATAGCGTGCCCTGCTGTTGTCTGGGCACACGTTACTTTTGGAAGAAGGTCTATTAGCATTTCAATAGCCTCTCTCTCCCAGGAGGTGCCTTGACTTCCTTGGCTGAGTGATTAGTTAGTTTAGCTGACTATTCGAAACATAAGTTTAAATGTACTGTACTTCTATGATAATTGCAATGCATACTGAGCAATCATGTTTTCAGCTGCCACAATAACAAACTGCTTAATATATATACATTGTTAGGCAATGGTCCAGCTCCTGAGAGGCAAAGAAGAGTTTGGCTCAAAGAGTGAATTATTTCCTTGCTTGGAGAGAAATGAATTGACACAGATATAGGATAATCTAGGCTAGTCTTTGTTGACAAGTGCGGCCAGGACTTGGCCGTAGGTAATTATCCAATGAGATAAAATATTTCTCCTGGATATCACGCAGACTTTAATCTACTCTGTCTAGTTTAGAGATCATGAATGCTAAGCCCTAAATTCCCCTCTCCTCAACTTCCTCCATCCTTTGTTTAGTGTTTTCTATTATTTATTTGTATTATGGTAGCAACTGGAGGCCCCAACCCGTTATGGCCCCATTGTGCTGGGTGCTGTACATGGACATAAGAGACAGTCACTTATCTCTAAATAGACAAGACTGAAAAGGGTGGGAGGAAGGGGATATTATCTCCATTATACAGCTGGGGAAAGAAGGCACAGAGATTAAGCAATTTGGCCACCAAGGTCACCCAGGAAGTGTATGGCGGAGCTTGGCATGGTTGTTGCATATTATTTGTATTATGATACCGCATAGGGTGTTCAATCTTAGATCAGGACAGGGCTTCAATTTAGCTGGAGTTGTCCAGAGCAGAAGCCACCTCACTGAGCAGTACATATCAAACAGCTGCTTCATTTCCTATTGCATGGTCCAGCCTGTAGGCTGAACAAGGCTGGGGTTCTGCAGGAAAAAGGCTAAGGAATTGGGACAGGCCAGCAGAGCCTGTGCGGGAATGCAGGGCTTTTCAGTGGAGTCATCCTGAGCTGACATGCTAAACCCTCCACCCATCAGGCTAATTGCTGCTGGACAATTAGCCCCAACCAGGATATAAAGGGGCTGCGTGTTTCTCACTGGGAGAGTTTCAGAGGGACTCTCTAGGGAACACCTACGTTTGGTGAGGAAGTTTTGGCTGAGATTTGTATTATGGTCTGACAGTTACCAATAAAGCCAAGCTCTGGGCAGGGTATGGGCACTCACCCAGCTTCTTTTGAGGATGCCGGTTCTTGGCAATCGGCCTGAGCAATCATGCAGCGAAAAGATGCGTGGTAATGCATGTGCACGAGGCGGCAGAGGACACTGGCGTTTCTTAGGCCCCGGCAACTCTGTGAGCTGGGGGGGTGATTCCCCTGCCTGAGCACGCAAACTTGCTGAGCGCGTGCCCGTATAACTAGTAGCGTAGCCGCACTAGTGGAGACACAGGTGGGCCGTGCTGAGCGAACGCCCGCTGGTTTCCGGCGGGTTCGTACTCGGCCCAGCTCAGCCATGCCTTCGCTGCTGCGACCCGTGCTACTGCGGCTACTCTGCTGCTGCTCCTCGCAGCCCGTACGGGAGCAGGGGCGTCACAGCCCTAGCTCGTAGTGTGGGCCTCGCCGTGCTGTCCGAGGGGGGGCTTCACTTTGCAACCCTAACACAGAGTAGTTTTTGCCTGGAATTTATAACAAAAGCTCTGGGGACTGGGCTGCAGGGAACAATCCTGTGAGGGCCCCTGTTGGATGGACCAGATAAACCTAATAAGTGTCTCTATAATTTCGGTGTTGAGTCCTCGCACTCCCCCATCTATTGGTATCCACCTGTTGTCTTATACTAAGATTTGGAGCTCCTTGGGGGTCAGGGACTGTCTTTTTGTCCTGCCTTTGTACAGCGCCGAGCACCATGGGGGGTCCTGTTCTCTGACTTGGGCTCCTAGGTGCTGCGGTATTATAAAGAACAATAATTTAGTTGATTTGGTGTTATTAGCTGGCGCCTAGGCACATAACAAGATGTATATTCTAGGTATCAAGGAGAGTAATATTGGAGACCCGGGCTGCTGTGGGACATGCACAGGCTCTTACACGTCTCATCCTTCCTGCTGTTTTATTTTAGCATTTCTTTATTGCTGTTAAATTAGAAGAGATCTGGCTTTCCCCTCTGACACGGGCTCGGTATGAAATGAGTCGTCAGTGAGATGAGCGTAAAACCAGATTTATTTGGTGTGTGGCTAAGCTTCCCTGTCCATTCTTCTTTGCACAGTGGCTGGGGGTAACGGCTCTACCCCGGTGGGGAGAGGGTTTCATAGTGGCCATAAAAGAGAATCAAGCACAGGATTTGGGAATGTGCAAGTAATCACCGGAATTAACATACAAACGGCCTGCCTGAGACAGCCAGTGCTGCAGGCAAGGCATCCATCTGGGGAAGCTGGCGCTTATCAGCAGAATAAATACAAATAAAAGCAAATGGCAATGGCAGGCATTTACAAATCGGAAAGGGAGGGCAGCTGAAACAAAGAGTGCCTGCAAAGGGCTGCAGAGCAGCTGGAATAAGGGGTGTTTCGGCATGAGGGTGGGGGAAGGGTTTGTGGCGAGGCAAGATGGACCCCGTGAACAGCTGTTCCCTTGATTGTATTCCATTCACAAAGTGGGGTTACCAGAAACCCTTCTCCTCGAAGGGTGGCAGGAGATCGGACAGACTGCTGGAAGAAATATAATCTATATGGCCCTAATCCACGCCATGCGGATGTTTTAGCTGGGCATTTGTGGAAAGGGTGGGTTAATGGATATTTGTGCAGGCATTCATGGCAATAACAAATAATGGTCCCGTTCCGTTCTGAAGCCACAATGACAATACATATTCAATACTATTTACGGAGCAAAAGACCATAATCTATAATGTGTAAAGAAAACCATCAGCATTTTTGGCCTGGCTTTCAGCATTGCTGTGTACCGACAACTCCCACTGACGTTGGCTCAGTACCTCTGAAAAAATCCGACCATATGCTTTATGGCTTAAAGCAGATGTGGTGGTTGATGGCTGTATTGTAAAAGAGCTAGAATCACCATACTGTGCGCTATTTAAGGACCACAGTGACCAGAAGCGCCGACTTTCCAAGTTCCTGGGGGGTGCTCGACCCCCACTCTGCCCCAGGCTCTGCCCCTTTCCCCAAGCCCGCTCCTCCCCTAGCGCCTCCTGCATGCCGCTGAACAGGTGATTGCAGCAGGCGGGAGGAGCTGATCCGTGGGGCGGCCGGTGGCTGCTGACCATCCACTGTTTTGTTCCCGTGGGTGCTCCAGCCCCGGAACACCCACGGCGTCGGCGCCTGTGACATTGATCATATATGTTATTGCATGATAGTCTAGATCTCTGTCAAAAAAAGGCCATAATCTATAAAAGCCATTTGTACTCTACAAATCGTACAATCCATATTCTACAACTTCCCAGGCATTGGTGGGATAGGGATGTCCAGGCGGAGGGGCAGAGAATAGGAACAGGTGGCTTGATAGCATGCTTAAGGGAGAAGGAAGCCAAGTAGTGAGGGAGTGTGTGCAGGGGGAGAGGGGAGCAAGGGGAGCAAGGGATGAGAGAGGAGCAGAACTGATGAGAGATGAAATGAAGAGCAAGAGGAGAGAGAAAGGGGGTTCCAAAGAGGATGGATCTAGACTGCTCTCAGTGGTGGCAGATGACAGAACAAGGAGCAATGGTCTCAAGTTGCAGTGGGGGAGGTCTAGGTTGGATATTAGGAAACACTGTTTCACTAGGAGGGTGGTGAAGCACTGGAATGGGTTCCCTAGGGAGGTGGTGGAATCTCCTTCCTTAGAGGTTTTTAAGGTCAGGCTTGAGAAAGCCCTGGCTGGGATGATTTAGTTGGGGATCGGTCCTGCTTTGAGCAGGGGACTGGCGTCTCTTCCAACCCTGATAGTCTATGATTCCAGAGCAGGACTGATCTTCTTGTAAAGGGACCAGTGACTTATTGCCTTAAAGGGAGCCAAATGCTGTGCTTTCTGCCAAAGCCACCGCTGCCACGGGGATGAGGTAGCGGGAGAGGAGATGGCAGTGCACCCAATGGCCTCTCCATTAAGATGTGAGCTGCAGCATGAACATTTCGGACTAGCCCTCTGCTCCAACGGCAAAGAGCCGCTGCCCAGGCCTATATTACTGCACGCTGCGGAAGGACTGAGGGATGGAAGTGGATCTCTCTCTGACGGTCACACCTGCTTCTTGAAGGGTGCGCTGGGCGTGGGCAAAAGGTGCTGACAGGCCCAAGGGCTTATTTCTTCCTCCTGCCCACTTTCAGGACAAAAAGCAGCGAGAGGCCGAGGATATTGTGCCGTTGCTGGCATCAGACAGGTTGTCATGTCAACAGAACACAGCGGAGAGCAGCCTGGGCCTGTAAGGCAGATGCGCATTATGGAGCGACTCACAAGTCTCCTTTCGGAGCTATGTGTCACTGAAGGGGGAGCGATTGCTGTGTGCGAGCATAGTGGTGCTGGAAGATATGGGCCAACTTGGATTCTGGGACGATGAGCCTAAGCCCACCTAGGACAGAAAGCCTTAATTGAGGGAGGGGCCACAGAGCCCAGACAACAGATTCCTGGGACAAATAATGAAAAAACAAACAAACCAGCACTGGGAACGGGGGGTTAATGGTTCAAAATGAAGTTACTAGATGGGGACTCCAAGCAGAGAACCCTGGACAGCACCCACCACTCTGGGAAGGAGTCCAACTGGAAGGTGTGGGCGTATTTGGATCCTGAAGTGGGCCTAAGAACATCCTAAACTAAAGGCCTACTCCTAGCTTGAGCATATTCCCAGTAATGTCAGCTTACTGCCTTATTAAGGATCTACAACCTATCCTGAAGGATGACCCAACACTCTCACAAATCTTGGGAGACAGGCCAGTCCTTGCCTACAGACAGCCCCCCCAACCTGAAGCGAATACTCACCAACAACCACATACCACACAACAGAACACTAACCCAGGAACCTATCCTTGCAACAAAGCCCATTGCCAACTGTGCCCACATATCTATTCAGGGGACACCATCACAGGGCCTAATAACATCAGCCACACTATCAGAGGCTCGTTCACCTGCACATCCACCAATGTGATATAGGCCATCATATGCCAGCAATGCCCCTCTGCCATGTACATTGGTCAAACTGGACAGTCTCTACGTAAAAGAATAAATGGACACAAATCAGATGTCAAGAATTATAACATTCATAAACCAGTCGGAGAACACTTCAGTCTCTCTGGTCATGCGATTACAGACATGAAAATTGCGATATTACAACAAAAAAACTTCAAATCCAGACTCCAGCGAGAGACTGCTGAATTGGAATTTATTTGCAAATTGGATACAATTAACTTAGGCTTGAATAGAGACTGGGAGTGGCTAAGTCATTATGCAAGGTAACCTATTTCCCCTTGTTTTTTCCTACCCGCCCCCCCCAACGTTCTTGTTAAACCCTGGATTTGTGCTGGAAATGGCCTTGATTATCATACACATTGTAAGGAGAGTGGTCACTTTAGATAAGCTATTACCAACAGGAGAGAGGGTTTGTGTGTGTGCGTGGGGGGGGCGGGGAGAAAACCTGGATTTGTGCTGGAAATGGCCCACCTTGATTATCATACACATTGTAAGGAGAGTGATCACTTTAGATAAGCTATTACCAGCAGGAGAGTGGGGTGCGGGGAGGTATTTTTTCATGCTTTGTGTGTATAAAAAGATCTTCTACACTTTCCACAGTATGCATCCGATGAAGTGAGCAGTAGCTCACGAAGGCTTATGCTCAAATAAATTGGTTAGTCTCTAAGGTGCCACAAGTACTCCTTTTCTTTTTGCAAATACAGACTAACACAGCTGTTACTCTGAAACCTTACTGCCTATGTGTCTCTCTGACTAGGAGTAATTTTGATACAGCTCCCATCGATATGTTCCACCCATGCAAGGAAACAAACATGACGTGATACCGAAATATTACAAGCCACCAAATTGATATTCTGATGCCAAGCTCAGAAGTGTTTGATTCAGTGCTTTGGTTTGGGCCCATGTATAGTTTCAGATGCTAAATATTATCTTCCTTGTAAATCAGCTGGAGAAACTGAGGCACCCAAGCCAGGTGACCTGTCCCAGGTCACCCAGGAGATCAGCAGCAGAGCCAGGAACAGAACCCAGGTGTCTGGGCTGCCAGAGTCATCCTTTATGAATAAATCTTTGAGAATTTACTTCCATTGACTGCTGGATCTTTGGTAAATTTTTACCTTGATCTAAAATTGTGTGTGTGATGCACCAAAACTTTTAATCTTTCTCAGCCGTCACTCAGGCAAAATAGCCATTAAAGGGCACGAGGGTACTTTGGGATTAAAGTGCTATTGTGAGATAGTAGTTAAATATTTGAAGACTGAGGAAACAATTGGCTCTGGTGCAGAAGCAGGCACAGGAGAAGGTGGTCCAGTGCTGGGATAGCCTCAGGATAAACATTTACTAAAAATCCAGCAGTGAAGGGAAGTAAATTTCCAAGGATTCATGCACAGACCACCAGGAGATCAGGAGTCAGGATTCCTGACTCTGCCACTGAATGGCTCTGTGGCCTTGGAGAGGTCACTTAGCTTGCATACCTCACTTACTTCCGCTGTAAAAGTGGGGACGGCAAGATTTAACTGCCATGCAGTGAGGCTTTGTTGATGCTTAGAATGGGCTTTGAGGCCGTTGGGTGAGAGATGTTAAACAAAGGTGCAACATTATCATCATGGCAAATCCCAAAAGGAGATGACCTCCTTGCAAATCCAGCGCTACCCGGATTGATCTCTGGCAAGGTGCTTTAGACCAGTGCTTCTCAAGCTATCTGATGTGGGGGACCGGCAATTTTTTCCCCCAATGTGCGCACAGACCGGCAGCCGATGGCTTGCGGATCGGCACCGGTCCCCGGACCACCACTTTGAGTAGCACTGCTTTAGATGGTCTGGTTGTATATTCAGTTTATATCTATCACTGGCAACTTTGTCACCCTACTGAAGCTTCTGATGCCCACATGATCACTGGTCGCTTTGCGGCATTCCTTGATACGTGCACTTTGGAATTCGTTGTTCTTCCATTTTAATAATTAGAAAATACTGTTAAAATTATTACTAATTTTGACCTGATAATGTCCCAGCTACATGTGGATTTCAGAGGGGAGTCTCTGTTTTTCAGAGCACAATTTTGCACCTGGAAATTATTGTGCCAGTTTCTTTGCACCCCCAGGGTGAAACTCCCCCACGTGCAGAGGGCAAGGACAAAGCCCAGGCATCACTGAAATCTCAGGGCTTACATTTCCCAAAGGCTTAAGTGGTGCATAGGTTTTGTGCTGATCTCCTGTACAGAGATGAAATTCACCCACAATGGACTGCAGAAACAAACAGCTCTGTACCTCCCTGTGACATCTATGTGTTTGCACCCAGAAACCAGGCACTTAGGGGCTGATTCAAAGTCTGTTGAAGTCAATGGATGATTTTCCATACGTTCCAAAGGACTTTGGATCAGGATCTTGATGTCCAATTAATATTTGTGTATGTTGCTATTATTTGTATTGCAGTAGCAGACTGCAGCCAAGATCAGGGCTCCATTGCGCTAGGCACAGTACAAACGTATTGTAAGAGACACTGTGACTACATACTCCCTATTTAAAATCTAAATAGACAAAGGAGCATGGTATTATCATCCTTGGCTTGCCCATGGGGAACCCAGGCACAAAGAGATAAAATGACTTACTTGAAGTCACACAGGGAGACTGTGACAGAGATGGGATTTGAACTTAGAATATCTGAGTTCTTAACCACTTAGACCATCTTCCTTCCTGTGGATGCACCTTGCGAGTGCATGAGCACAGATTCAATTATTTGGTACTGTCAAGATTCTGTTGAAACCTATCTGAAAATGAGATCCCTAAGGAAATATAAGGTTTATCTTTAGGAGTTTTCCATAAGGGATGAGATGCAATCTGAATCAGGTTGTTATTTATTATTATTATTATTTAAATCAATCCCAGTACAGAGCCACGGACACAAATAAGGTTACACTTTTGGACAGATGCAAACTGATTTCTTAATGTACCCGGACCAGACAGCTCTGCTAATCCCTTTCAGAAAGGTGCAAATTGTTAATCTGATTTGAATGCTTGCCTGGCTGCTTTTGTCTTGCCAATTGGTGTCGAATTCACTAGTTGGTGACTAATAAATGAAAAGTTCTGACCAGGCTCCTGTGTGAAATGAATTTCTGATTGGCTTTTGCAGGAATTATCCCTGGGGCTGCTTTCTGCCTTTAAAAAAAATTAAAAGGGGGAAAACAATTAAATAAATAAAATAAAGGGTGACTGTTAATTAAGGTTTAAGAGTTCATATCACTTCGATGACAGGCAGGCGGTAGATGGTATTAGCACATCTCAAGCCAACTCGTTATAAAACAGACTACATCTATGTGTTTTAGTAGCTGGGGAAGGGATATTTAAATATGTAAGTTTCTTCCTCAAAGGAGGCAGTTCTTTTTGATGTGGTTTGTATTACAGTCACACAACCTTGGCAGACCCAGGAACAGAACCCACATTTTCTAATGCCCCCCAGGAGTGCCCCATTCACTACACCGTGTTGCTTCCTAGACCCTTCAGGGTCTGTAGATATCTTTGGTAATCACCGGGGACTCTCATCATCCTGTGTTTTATCATTTCATCCCAGTCAAGACATTGTGTAAAATGAATTGTTCGTTCCCACAAGCGGGCAGATGTCCACTTTCCTAAGACTCAGTTTAGTGGTCACTAGAAAGGCCATGTATTGAATGAGCCCAGAAGGCAGTGCTAGGAATGGGAAAAGTACTGCAGCTTAGATATGAACTGATCTGAGCCTTAGTCCAGGACTTGTACCTCTCGCTTCAAAAATATTCTGTCCAGTTTATTTTAATGCTCTGGAATACAGATTTACTGATCCCTGCCTGTCCAGACGTCCCTGTTTACTGACCAGCTAGTGTGTTGCTCAGCAAATAGGGAAATGCTGGTAGGGGTTTGGTATCTCAGGAAGCTGCAGGCTTCAGTGCTTAAGCTTCCCAGGAGTAGAACTCTTCTTCATCCGCTGTCAAGCCTAGGAGATCTACAAGAATAGAGCCACAAGCTTCGTTCTTCTAGCGCTCCTGAGCTTAGGGGCTCTAGAGAGCTTTTCCAGCTCTGCAGCGCTTAGGTTGTGGATGAGACTGAAGCCTACAGGTAAGTTGGAAGTCTGGTGAGTGGGGCTTGCAGGCTTCTGTTTCTCCAAAGTGAGTAGGTGCTGTGCATGTGGATTGGATCACTAGGATGCTCCTGTCTTTCAGGTTTGCTCTGCTCCTTTGCTTCCCAGGTCCATCGGCCGCCAGAAATGGCAAGGGCACCAGGCGCTGGAGGCACCAGGAATCTAGAGAGAGTGTTGCAGACTCCGTAAGTACAGGTAGATTGAGAAAGCGCCTGGGATGGCTGATGTGAGCATACATGAATTGCTGAAGGCTTTGAATCCTATATCCTGATGGCTGGTGTCCCTGAGCCAACGCCCCTCCTTTCCTGTACATCCAGGGCTTAAATTCTCATTGAATATTTCCTGGAGCTTTCATTCCGCAGGAGGCATCAGGTTTGTGTCTTCTGACTCACGGGAGGTGCCCGAGCTTGGGGTTTCTGCCTCATAGAGGTGCCAGGGCTTCTGCCCAGTGGGAGGCGCCGGGATTCAGGGCTTCTACCCTGCAGGAGGCGCCAGGGCTCGAGGCTTCTGCCTCATGATAGGTGCCAGGGCTTGGGGTTTCTGCCCCATGGGAGGCACAGGGACTTGGGGCTTCTGCCCTGTGAGTTTGAAAATATTTACTGGAACTCCACTCTGGACAGCTCTGGCTGAATTTAAGCCCTGTATACACCATAGAGCTTTGGAAGAAAGGACATGGAGGGCTCAAGGGATTTATGAATGAGCTGCTGGGGCATTTTGTTCTAGGCCAGACATTTGATTCTGGCCCAGGTAGGAGGCGCCCTGGAGTTTGTAAATGGTTAATAAGTGAATGGCTCTCAGTCCATTTCCTATTGGACAAGTGTCCATATTAAACTCTCTCCTGTATTACATTTGGCACCCAAAGTGGCAATCTCAGCAGAGGGGCAAAGGACCAAACTGCCCTCTCAGACCTCCAAAAGTGGTCCTTCCAGGCCAAGACTGAGGTGACAGTTTGGGGCAACTGGCACTGCTGCTGTGCCTTTTTTGTGCATAAACTTTAGGCCTGAGGGCTGGAGATAAGCTTCCTTTACCAGCATTAAATTCACTTATAAAATATTGCCACAACTTTTTCTCTCCATGAAAGAGAACCCTCTAAATGAGGTCCTAAGTTCAAAAAGATGACAGCCACTCACCCCTACAGCTTTCTGGGCACACTGTCTGAGGTTTTTATATTGCCCTCATTACCTCCCGGCCCCACACACGGGCTCCTGGCCGCCGGCCCCATGCTCAGGGTCCCGGCCTGGTCCCCAGGGTTACTCTCCTAGCACCGGGCCTGCCCCTTGCTGTGGCCCCAGCCTCAGCCCCCTTACCCTTGTCCAAGTCCCCAGCTCCCAGAGACACGGCCCTGCTCCCGGCCCCAGCTCTGGGGGCAGGGGGGAAGGGTTGGAAGGACGGAGGCCCCAGAAATCTGGGTGATCTCTGGAAAGCTTGTAGCATGCTTTTAGGAACTCTGATTGTTTTTAATGTTTTCTTTGTAATTCTCTCACCTTAAGAATAAATACTTGCTTATCACGGCCTGTGTGGTAACTTATAACCGCTGGCAATGGCAGCTGTTCATAGCCTTCAGAGAGAAAGCAACATGGAGTTACTGGCCTGTTTAGGCAGTCTGGCTTGCTGGGGAATAACACAGGGAGGCAGGAGCCTGTGCAGTTTGGAAAACAGCCGATCAGAAGGGAGAGAGATGTGGGTCTCTTCCCAAGAGAGGGCATGACTGGGAGCCAGAAGCCTAAAAGTGGGTGCCCTCGCTGGACCACGGAGCGGGACTACATGTTCAATTGCCCTGAATGTTTACTTTGAGCACCTCACAATATTTCACGTGCTGTATTTATTCTCACAACACCTCTGAGAGCTATGGGCATACTGTTCTCACCATTGTACAGATGGAGAACAGAAGCAGAGAGAGGCTAAATTCACACAGGACACGTGGGAAAGAGCAGGGAACGGAACCGAAGTCTCAGACTAGCACCTTCATCACTGGACAATCCTTCGTCTCCTATCCAGATCCAAAGGCTATTGAATTTTTGCACAGTACAACAATTAATCCCATGCCATGCCCAGCTACGGCAGTAGGTTTGATGATTCCATTCTGTGACACTTTGCTACCCAGCAGTGTTATCAGGTCCATAACACAATATACTATAAATCATCATTAATTAACGCTAAGTTACCAGGCACTTCTAGAGGAAACGACATATGAAATTGGCATCAATGCAAGAAGAGTTCATTATGGTTAATGTTGCAACAATAAAAGCCTGAAGAATTAATGATGAATTGCAAGGCAGAGTGTTGCTATTCATATGACACAATGCATAAGCGCTGACTCCATAGGTGCTCTGGGGCTGGAGCACCCACGGAAAAACGTAGTGGGTGCTCATCACCCACTAGCCACCCGCCAATCAGCTGTTCAGTGCCCCCCCCCTCAGCTGTTTAGTGGCCCCTGCTGATCAGCTGTTCAACGGTGGGCGTGAGGCACTGAGGGGAGGGGGCAGAAATGGGGTGGGAGAAGGCAGAGTGAGGGCGAAGCCTTGGGGGAAGGGGTGGAGTGGGGGCGGGGTCTCAGGGCGGGGGGGGGGGTGGAGCACCCACCCAGAAAAATGAAAGTCAGTGTCTGTGCCTGTATGTGGAGTATATATGTTTCTTTTCAGTGGGGTACAGAGAGTATCTACAGCTTCATGAAACAACTACACTTATACCCTACTGTCGTGAGATATTCAGCTGCGTGTGTGTTCTCCCTGTGTGCTGTTCCAACTCTGTGCAGACCTCGAGCGAACCGCCCAATGACCACAACATCCGTGAAGGTGTGAAGGCTCCCGGCCAGGTTTATTGTCGACAAAGCACGGTAATAGCACCTGGCAGACTCTACGAGGATACTGAGACATGGATGCTTATGACAGTGGAGGCAGCTCCGTCAATGGTGGGACTTTCCGCTGCCCCCTACGCTGGCCAAAGACACTCCCTCTGAGATACATCTTTATACACCAATACAAGCAAGTTACGTACTGCCCCTCTGACGTATTAGGGTGCCACCCATTGCCTTGTACATGTAGGTTCCATCAAAACGTCTCTATCCATCCCACTGTCACCCCTGTAGGATGGGTTAGTGTGTTCCTCTTATCTTTAGGGAATGTGCGAGGTGTTCTGGGACCACCCTTCTGGAATGTGTTTGCATATATATTCTTGTGCCTAGGACTACTTAGGAATGTGTGTTTCTGCAATATCAGCCCTGTCCTTGCCAGATTCTGTGAGCAGGGCCTGCCTCTTGATCACAACTTAACTCTGCTTTATATTAGCAAATTTTGACCATTACTTTAGCCCAGCCCTCAGGCCTCAAACCAGGCCTTTAATACAAGGCCTTATGTTTCAGGCCCTCTTCCTACTACACCTTCCCATCCCTTCCACTGTCCCCACATATACGCACTCTTCTATGTCCCTCACACCAGAGGCGCAGACTTTGTGATTTTTCTGAGGGTGCTGGACTCCTGCTCCGCCCCAGGCCTTGCCCACATTCCAGCCCTTCCCCCAAGCTCCCACCCCTGCCCGGCCTCTTCCCACCCTTGCTCCTTTTTGCCCTTGCTCCTCCCCCGCACTCCCCAGAGCCTCCTGCATGCTGCTGAACAGCTGATTGTGGTGGGCAGGAGGCGCTAGGAGCGAGGGGGTGGAGCTGATCCGTGGGGCTGCCAGTGGGTGCTGAGTGCCTGCTATTATTTTCCCATGGGTGCTCCACGAAGTTGGCGCCTATGCCTCACACACAAACACTCCTGTCGTCCTGCCAATCTCGTACACACACAGCAACACAACATACACATATGCACACAAACCGCCCTAGACACATATGGACATGTACATATACGGATGCTCCAACACCCTCTATACACTCTATCACACACGAAAACACGTGTGCCCCTTAGAGCCACCTATATATGTTCCGCTATGCTTCCTGCCTAGAGACCGACCTAGAGCAGCTGAGCTCATCCTAAACACACAGCCAGTGAAATGATGCAACTCAAAAAGGGCAAGAAAGAGAGGTAAAGAAAATAGCAAGAATACATTGGTGGGGCTAATGCATGCTATCCCAATCGCGATACACTCCAATCCTTCAGCTGAACAAATCCAAAGACACAAATGAAAGACATGCATTCCGTCTGCCAAACCCGGAAAGAAACAAACTTCAGCATTCCACCACACCGGTGTGAGATCTGTATACGGGAATTCATCCTGAAAAACTCACTGGGGAACAAGGCATCATCATTTAAAAAAAATACACTGAAGAACACTAGGAAAGAACTAGCAAAATCCCCCCCAAATCATCACCATCATCGTGGCAAATCCTAGAGGGATGTAGCCTCCTGGCAGATCGAGTACCATCCAGATCAATCTCTTGTGAGGTCCTTGAGGTGGTCTGGCTGGCTATTCAGTTTATGTCCATCACTGGTGACCTTATCATTGCCACCAAAGCTCTTGGTGCCCATGTGATTGGTGGTGCCCAGCTGTGTAGTGGTGTTCCTTAGTACACATGCTTCACAATGCTTTGGTCTTCCATCCTAATAATAGGTCTGAACCAAGAAAGCTGCTGAAACCAAAGCAGTGCTGATGGAGGCAGTTGCTGGGATGGGCTACGACTATCTTCATGCCTGATCATCTCCCGCCACTGACTATGGAGCCGCTGACAAAGATGACGAGCATCAAGAACCCCGACTCGCTACTCTTCAGCCTTCCTCAGCACCCACCTTTCTCTGCCCTACAACAGGAATCGAAAGATAGCTTTTGGAAAGTCAAATTTCAGAAATGAAGTGGTCCAGACACTGTATTGAGTGTGCCAGTGAGAACAACCAGAAAGTCCTACGAACACTGCTTACTCTACCCCTCCAGTCTGGGTCCTCTAACTCTGCCGGAACATTCCCTGAGCTCCGCTGCGTCTACACTTGGTGCGCGGGGTGTGACTCCCATCTTGATTAGATACACTCATCGAGCCAGCATGCTAAAAACAGCCGTGCAGCCGCGATCGCATGGGCTAGCCGCCCCAAGTACAAGCCCACCTGGACTGCGTGAGTCCATATCCGGGTGCCTAGCCATCGCTGTCACTCACGGCTGCCCAGGCTACCATGGCTCAGCTACTATTGTTAGCATGCTAGCTCCGTGAGAGCTAGTGGGAGTATGAGCTGGGAATCGCACCCTTAGATCCCAGTGTGGACGTTGCCTTAGAGGTTCCAATACGTTGTCTTCACCGGCATAAAGAGTATGTCTACGCTTTCGGCAGCATATAGAGTCCAGGCACTGCACACCCAGCTTGCATGGGTGTACATAGCAGTGTAGAGGGGGAGGTGTGGCTCAGGGGAGTGGAGTAGAGTGCCCCCTATATGCCTGAACCCCCAGACTATACACCCTACACGGCTCCCTGCATGCCCAACCCATGCCTCCCACGTCTACACTGATATTGTCCCACGGCCTCCCTGCTGCCAGAGCTTTTCCTCGCCACAGTGAAAGTTGCTGATGACAAGGGAGGTGCCAGAGCCTTTCACTGCAGCGTGCAGCTACAAACCACAGTGCTGAGGGTGGACGGAGCCCGCCTTTCTCTGCAGCGTGCAGTTACAAACCACAGTGCTGAGGGTGGACGGAGCCCGCCTCTCTCTGCAGCGTGCAGTTACAAACCACAGTGCTAAGGGTGAACGCAGCCTGCCTTTCACTGCAGCGTGCAGTTACAAACCACAGTGCTGAGGGTGGACGGAGCCCACCTTTCACTGCAGCGTGCAGTTACAAACCACAGTGCTAAGGGTGGATGGAGCCCGCCTCTCTCTGCAGCGTGCAGTTACAAACCACAGTGCTGAGGGTGGACGGAGCCTGCCTTTCACTGCAGCGTGCAGTTACAAACCACAGTGCTGAGGGTGGACGGAGCCTGCCTTTCTCTGCAGCGTGCAGTTACAAACCACAGCGCTAAGGGTGAACGCAGCCTGCCTTTCACTGCAGTGCTGTACTCTACACGCCGCTGCAAGTGTAGACATGGCCTAAGCCGTGTTTCTTATAGTGACTGTGTTCGCGATCTCACTCTAAAATCCTGACTGGCGGCAGGACACTTGTAGTGATTAGCACAAGGTAGCTAGGCGAGGTGACCGCTCTTCCCTTTCCGCCTGTCGATGTCCTCGCCTAGTTTACCTTGCTAAACGAACATTCCTTGTCGCAGCTACATTTACACAGCAGGATAGCGAACGCTAACCGACTGTCTAACTCAGGGGCTTATGTAGCCCTCATTACCCTAGTATCCGAGCACTGCACCGGCTTTAATGTATTTATCCTCACAACCCCCCATGAAGTAGGGACCCCGATTTTACAGATCGAGAATGGAGGCACAGAGAGACTCAGAGCACATCTTCACTGCAGTGTTCATTTTTTTGCCCCTAACCCAACCCCCATCGACACCCCAAAATCTCTAGCTCAAGTTAAAGTGATCCTGTAGCTTGATCCAGCTGGCCAATCAGCGGGGGTGGATTGAAGCCGAGCGCTGCTGATGCGCAAGCTGGTGTCGGGATGCAGCGTTACAACAGTGCAGCTGCTAACCCAGTAGCTCTGTGCTGCTAATCCAGAGCCTGAGCTGTTTCACGGTGTGGTTGCTCTCGCTCAGGCTAGGCTAGCTCTAGAGGGAGGGTGTGTCTACACTAGAAACGCTGCAGTTATGGAGGCGTAGTGCTCTAGTGTACCCACGTACTACATCGACAGCAGGGCTTCTTCCGTCTCTATAGTAAATCCAGTTCTCCGAGAGGCGGTACCTAGGTCGACTGAAGAATTCTTCCGTTGACCTAGCACTGTCTACACTAGGGCTTAGGTTGGCTTCACCACACCTCTCAGAGGTGTGAATTTTTCACGCCCTCTGAGCAACATGGCTAGGTCGACCTAACTTTCTAGTGTGGACCAGCCCAAAGTCGAGTGTAGTAACTGGAACTAACCTTTGCAGTGCAGCCCTTAGAGCTTGTCCAGGGTCACCCAGGACGTCTGTGGCAGAGCAGAGAATTCAGCATGAGTCTCCTGAGTCCCAAGCTAGTGTGCCCTGGGCACTGGATCATTACTCCTGTCACTCACATGTCCTGGCCTCAAAGACTTTACTGTGACACATTTGCCTGGCAGGTCTGGCTGGGGAGTTAGAGGTCATGCTCGTTCAGAAAAAGCTCCCACCCCAACATTTTATCAGAAAGACAGCACCATTGAATGCCCGCTACAGGCTCGGGCTAAGGGGTTGTTGAATTGCGGTGCACACATTCGGGCTCGCCCTGGGACCCTGTGAGAGGGGAGGGCCCCTGAGTTCAGGTGCATCCACTTTCAAAAGTGGGAGGGCCATGGCCCCCTGGCCCCCTCTGTTCCGGTGCCCCAGCCCTGGCCAGTTGCAGGTGTCTAATGGCAGTGTAGACGTACCCCAAGAGACCCTTACCAGATGCATGCACGCACACGCTCCTCCACCTAAAAACCTCTTCAGGCTTCCTGTGCAATAAGGAAAACTCCTCAGAAATCCAGTCAGCAGATGAATATACTCAAAAGGATCATTTCTGCATTAGGAAAGTGAGGTGTAGTAGGGTCCCCAGCTAGGACGTCAAACTACCCCGCAAACAGAACCCCTGCAGTTCTGCACACGACTCCTATGCCTACACAGAAACTCACCCAACAATGCCCGCTGAGCAGAACTAGGACAATTCCCGAGGCTAATCAATATACAAAATGTTCCTACGGTTCTGATCTCAATCAAAGCAACACACGCTCCCCCCCATCATAAAGCACCAGAAGATCAAAACCAGAAATTCAATAAAAAACACACTCCACTCCTACATAGCTGCACTTCCAGACTGAGATAACACTGATAAGATTCTTGATGCAAACAGTCTTACTGAGCAACAGATATGCTTAAAACCCCAGAGCAAACCCTAAAAAAACAATACATGAGGTGCTAGCAAGATCAGAGCACAAACAAGTCGATAGATTGCAATAGATCACTACACGGGAGCTTCATGCCAGCAGGCTACCTGCAAAACACAGACTGACCCCCACCAAGTACAGCATCAGTGATCACAGTCCTGAAATGAAAACTGGAAACCCAAGGATGAATGACTTTAATGACTCCTCTCCCAGGAGAAGAGACAGAAAGTGGAAGACATTTTCCTCTCCACTTTTCCAGGTACAAAGAAATACACTTCCTCAAATTATCTGAAGGTATAAGAAAATCACCCAGTAAAAAGCAAGGAGGAAAAGAGCATAATTTGTCAAGAAGTGAGATGACAGAAATAGCTTGAATTCAGGATGTGACAACCTGTCGCTGGGTTAGAATTGAACAATAGTATCAAATGGACACAAGGTACAGAGGATCACAGTGACTGTAAAGCCCCATCATCCCTTGCAGATACTTGATTATATAACTCTGGCAGCACTTTGCATCCATTTTCACGCTGCTCAAGTTGATTGAATTGAGTTGCCTCCCCCGCAACACTCTCTGGTAACTTTTACACATCCCCACAGATACCCTCAAAGCAGTGCTCAGCACCGACAGAAATTCCAGGGCCAGGGCCAGGACCATCCCTAGCAGGGCCCGGGGTAGAAGTGACAAATCTGTCACTTCTGGGACTGTCCGTCACTCCTAGGCGCGTGCAACCACTCCGGGCCCCATGCTTTGGGGGCCCCGTGGGCCGGCACAATTGGTCAGCGTGGTTGTGTGCACCTGTGTAGCCCTGCAGCCCGCCCGAGCAATTTAGAAAGGCCCGGGGCTCCCATCAGCCATCATGGAGGCAGCGGCTGGGGTCCCCCGGGCCCTTTTAAATTTCCCGGGCCCCTGGCAATTGCCCCCTTTGCCCCTCCCATCGGGTGCTCCCATATATCCATGGCCCACTGATTACTAACTGTGCGGATAATGGCTTTTACAGTTCATTGGCAGCTCTTCCCCCGAAATGTTCAAGATCGTTTCAGGTTGGACTGAAACTGAAAATTTTCAAAAGCTTTGGTGAACTAAAAAGTTAAAAACAAAACAAGCAAAAACCATGTTGCAGGTGAACTACATGTTTCATATGGATTTGGAGCTTTTTTTAAAAAATTTTTTGAGTTTTTAAAAGATAGAATTGAAGGAAATTTGTAAATGAAAAGTCGTTTTGAACCCAAACATCGAAATGTTTCATTTACAAAATGTCAAAATGAAATTTTTCAGCTTTTGCAGATTTTTTTCCCCAGCACAAACAATTCACCAAAATCACCATGAATCCATTGAACAGTTTGGTTTAGCTGGGATCTGCATTCTTCATCAAAACCATGTTTTGGCTGCAAAATTTCACCCAGTTTTACTGCTCACATACACATCTCCACCTTTACTGTCTACCTCTTACAATCCTGCCCAGACACATAGGATGATAGGGTGTACTTGCCCCATGACAAGGACACATAGTTAATCCCTTTTTGAATCCTGCTGAACTCTTGGCCTCAATGTTATCTTGTGGTGGTGAGTCCCACAGACTAAACATACATAATGTAAAGAAGCATTTCCTTCTGTCAGTTTTGAACTTGCCACCTTTCCTTGTCACTGAATGTCCATGTTCTTGTGTTATGAGACAGGGACACTATATGATCTCAAGCTGCCTTCTTTAGACCATTCATTATTTTATACACTTTTATCAGGTCCCCTCTCTAAGGTGAACAATCCCAATCTTTTGTATCTCTTCTTAGGAGAGTTTGTCCATCACCTGCTCTGACTCCCCTGTAATTCTGCAGTCTCTTTCCTGAGATGGGATCACCAACGCTGAACATTGTATTCCAGAGGCTGGTGGATCATTGATTTGCACAATGATTTCACATACATAACTCCCTACACCACACGTAGACTCCAAGCCACCTCCTCCTTTCACACAATCACAATCTCCACAGTGAATACACAACAACCCCAACCTCTAAACACTTTTGCACATGCATATTGTACAGTCTCTCTCTCTCTCTCTTCTCTCTCTCTCTCTCTTACACACACACACAGAGTTACATAGCATCCGATGAAGTGAGCTGTAGCTCACAAAAGCTTATGCTCAAATAAATTTGTAAGTCTCGAAGGTGCCACAAGCCCTCCTTTTCTTATAGCACTTAACTGGAGATCAAAGCCACTAACTGTGCACAGCTAAATGATTATGGAGACAATTACAATGCATACCCCAGCCCCTCACTAATTCTCCAGTCCCTGCATGGAGTAATGCCCATTTGTTTCCCTGGATAAGTTCCTAATGATGTTAGTGGGGCACCAGAAGAACTCGGTGGCACCAGGGTGAGCTCGTTAATGAGATTAGCAGAGTTTTAATTTAGATGAAAAGCAAGCAAGGCGTGGACCAGGACCCTGCTGTTAGTTAGCATTACAAAAGCTGGGCTCAGAAGTCAGAGAGAGATGGATGCTCCAGTCAGAGGCTTGGGCCCAGTGCTGCTGCTAGGGGAGCCCAGACAGAGGTGCACTCTGGGACATCTCTCCCGCACGCCACTCCACTCCTCGGACCCACCACTTGCGTCTTGCTCTTGTGCACCAGCAGGCTAACACTGCATGAATGAAGAACTTACTCCAGCCCATTCAGGGGCTTTTCTTTATTTAGTCAGGGTGTTTAACGAGGGTGTCATCTACAGAGCGTCTCTCCTGCCCTGTGCAACACTTTGTCTTTAGGGTCCTTTCAGGGTCCCCTCCAGATTGCTCCGAGGTTGGCCAGAAGAACTGTTGCATGCACAGTGACCTGAAGTGCTCATGACCTCTCCAGCCTGGGGGTAAAGCCAGTAGCTCCCAGGAATCCAGGCCAGGCAGCTGAGCATGGCCCTGCCCGCAGAGGCACCAGGCTCAGGCCCTACTCAGCTGTGAACAGCGCTCTGGTGAGGTACAGCAGGGCAGGTTTTAGGTTCATTTTTACAGTGGCTTTGAGGGGCTCTTAACATCACCCCCAGAGCCCAATCAATAAACCACCTGACCGAGATAACCAGAGTCTGATTGCCTCTTCGCTGCATCTAATCTCTTTCCTAGTCCCTGGCATGGCTCCAGAACGTGATCGCTTCATGCAGAGGCAGCCTTCCCCAGCTACCACTTGGACTGGGCGTTATCTCCGGGTAACTCCAGTCTTGTGCCGTTGAGTAAGATGTAGCAGTCATGTGGCCATGCTTCCTCTCTGCCCCACACACCATCTACTGGAGCTCATGCTGCCGTCTCCCAGGGGCAGGCCCAGCAGCTGTGAGCCTTAGGAGCTCAGGGGCACCCGGTGCTTCAGGGGATCTCACAGGCATGGTGCATCTCTGCCTCACCTGGGCTGATGCGTAACAGGTATAATCTGACCCTATGTCTGTGCATCCCACATTATTACAGTGGACACTTGAATCATGAGCCCAGGGAAATGTCAGCAGCAGCTCTTCCTTTTGACTGACAAAGGTTGGAGCTGCTTCAATTGGCCTCCCTTCCATGACCCTCTTTGGATCCCAAGAGCACGCCAGGGAGGACAGAAGTCCGGCCACGCCAGGCATCTACCTGAGATCAGCTACTGAGTCCGATGGTGGGTTACTGGGCCTTGCAGGCACGTAGATCAGCCTTGGGTTAGTGGAGACCAATGAGCCTGCGGCGTTTAGCAAACAGCCTGGGTAGGATGCCCATAGACACTGCATAGAAGGTGCTAGAGATTAAATTTGGGATCCTCCTGTTTGTCACTGGCAGTTAACGGCCTTTAAAAGGTCCCGTCCGAACCCAAATGTTGTTTGCGTGTCTTTATGATTGGCTCAGGCTGAGTCTGGAGGTGACATGGTGGCCGTTGCGCACAGGTAGGACTGTTATAAGTTAGCATAGAAAGCAGAGATGGTTAAAACATGTCAGGCCCCTTGTGGACCATTCCCAAGGTCACGGGACATTACAGGAACATGGCCTACCACGGGCTGGATTGCTCCTCCCAGATCCAAGTGGGGAGAGGATTTGAATCCATCCCTGGCAGGACCCTCTTCAGTGTGACAACGCCCTCGGGGTGCACTCTCAATAGGGTAAGCCTCCTTGGCTTCGTCGTCTCCTGGGATTAACCACAGAGCTTTCAGCACCCCTGCTTCATGCTGCAGTGAATCCACCTCAATAGGACACCTGGGGAAGCCTTGCATGGACAACCCCCCCAGGGGGAGCCATGCACCCCCGCCGCCCCCGCCCTCTGTAAGCAGTGACTCTCAGGCAGCACTGGGAAGACAAAAGGGTTTCTCAGTTGTCTGGAACAGGGATTTTCAACCTTTTCCTTTCTGAGCTCCCCCCCACCCAACATGCTATAAAAACTCCACAGCCCACCAGTGCCCCCCAAACTGTTTTTCTGCGTATAAAAGCTAGGGCCGGCATTAGAAAACAGCAAGCAGGTCAGTTGCCCAGGGCCCCATGCCACAGGAGGCCCCCGCAAAGCTAAGCTGCTCAGGCTTCTGCTTCAGCCCCAGGTGGCGGGGCTCAGGGCCCCGGGCTTCAGCCCCATGCAGTGGGATTTCAGCATTCTGCCCTGGGCCCCAGCAAGCCTAACACTGGTCCTGCGTGGTGGGACCCCCTGAAACCTGCTCATGGTCCCCCAGGGGACCCTGGACCCCTGGTTGAGAACCACTGGTCTGGAACACAGTGTAGAAAGTTCTTTATTAACGCAGAAAGCAGGAAATTACACAAAAGTCCACCTGGGTGAGTCCTGAGCCCGGAGAACCTCCCCGACCCCAGTCCAGAAACGTCTTTTCAGCAGCCCACATGTATCCGCCCCCCACCCCCCAACCTGGCCCCCATCTGTCTTTTGTTCCTCTTCCTGGGCAAACGGGTCACCGGGTCTCCTCCTCCTCTTTGTTCTCCAGCTGGGCAAACTGGCCGGCTTCCCACAGAGGGCCAGGGTCATCAGTTGCTAGGAAACAAATTGCCGGACCATTGTCTGGGCCCAGGCTCTGCCTGAATCTCTGGATGCTTCTTCAAAGAAAACACCTTTTCCCCTCCCACTAGGTAATCATGATGTACATAGGGGAAACCGAGGCACACACCATATGCATACAAAATATTCTGAAAAAATCCCACTTCATCACACCAGCACTCACAGATTTGTTCCTACCTAGGCAAAGGAAAGTCTTAAGAGCACTGGGAAAAAGAAAAGGAGTACTTGTGGCACCTTAGAGACTAACAAATTTATTTGAGCATAAGCTTTCGTGAGCTACAGCTCACTTCATCTGATGCATACAGTGGAAAATACAGTGGGGAGATTTTATATACACAGAGAACATGAAACAATGGGTGTTACCATACACACTGTAACCAGAGTGATTAGGAAAGGTGAGCTATTACCAGCAGGAGAACGCGGGGGGAAGGGGGGGAACCTTTTGTAGTGATAATCAAGGTGGGCCATTTCCAGCAGTTGACAAGAACAGTAGGGGGGGAAATAAACAAGGGGAAATAGTTTTACTTTGTGTAATGACCCATCCACTCCCAGTCTTTATTCAAGCCTAAGTTAATTGTATCCAGTTTGCAAATTAATTCCAATTCAGCAGTCTCTCGTTGGAGTCTGTTTTTGAAGTTTTTTTGTTGAAGAATTGCCACTTTTTGGTCTGTAATCAAGTGACCAAAGAGATTGAAGTGTTCTCCGACTGGTTTTTGAATGTTATAATTCTTGATGTGTGATTTGTGTCCATTTATTCTTTTACGTAGAGACTGTCCAGTTTGGCCAATATACATGGCAGAGGGGCATTGCTGGCACATGATGGCATATATCACATTGGTGGATGTGCAGGTGAACGAGCCTCTGATAATGTGGCTGATGTGATTAGGCCCCATGATGGTGTCCCCTGAATAGATATGTGGACACAGTTGGCAACGGGCTTTGTTGCAAGGATAGGTTCCTGGGTTACTGGTTCTGTGGTGTGGTGTGTGGTTGCTGGTGAGTATTTGCTTCAGGTTGGGGGGCTGTCTGTAGGCAGGACTGGCCTGTCTCCCAAGATCTATGAGAGTGATGGGTCATCCTTCAGGATAGGTTGTAGATCACTGATGATGCGTTGGAGAGGTTTTAGTTGGGGGCTGAAGGTGATGGCTAGTGGCGTTCTGTTATTTTCTTTGTTGGGCCTGTCCTGTAGTAGGTAACTTCTGGGTACTCTTCTGGCTCTGTCAATCTGTTTCTTCACTTCAGCAGGTGGGTACTGGAGTTGTAAGAACGCTTGACAGAGATCTTGTAGGTGTTTGTCTCTGTCTGAGGGGTTGGAGCAAATGTGGTTGTATCGTAGAGCTTGGCTGTAGACAATGGATCGTGTGGTGTGGTCTGGATGAAAGCTGGAGGCATGTAGATAGGCATAGCGGTCAGTAGGTTTCCAGTATAGGGTGGTGTTTATGTGACCATCGCTTATTAGCACCGTGGTGTCCAGGAAGTGGATCTCTTGTGTGGACTGGTCCAGGCTGAGGTTGATGTTGGGATGGAAATTGTTGAAATCATGGTAGAATTCCTCAAGGGCTTCTTTTCCATGGGTCCAGATGATGACGATGTCATCAATGTAGCGCCAGTAGAGTAGGGGCGTTAGGGGACGAGCGCTGAGGAAGCGTTGTTCTAAGTCAGCCATAAAAATGTTGACATACTGTGGGGCAATGTGGGTACCCATACCAGTGCCGCTGATTTGAAGATATACATTGTCCCCAAATGTGAAATAGTTTTGGGTGAGGACAAAGTCACAAAGTTCAGCCACAAGGTTTGCCATGACATTATCGGGGATACTGTTCCTGATGGCTTGTAGTCCATCTCTGTGTGGAATGTTGGTGTAGAGGGCTTCTACATCCATAGTGGCCAGGAAGGTGTTTTCAGGAAGATCACCGAAAGCTTATGCTCCAATAAATTTGTTAGTTTCTAAGGTGCCACAAGTCCTCCTTTTCTTTTTGTGGATACAGACTAACATGGCCGCTACTCTGAAAAGAGCACTGGGGATACTCTCTCATTCCCCTGTAGGTAAATGCAGGGAGTCAATACTGCATGCATGGAGGGATTGTGCTGGGGTTTAGGAGCAGTGATGTGCTGGCAAAATCTTAACAACCGGTTCCCTCCTCACCCCACGAGGGGGTCGTAGCCCGTCCCCGCCCCCTGGGACTCCTGCCCCATCCACCCCCCTCCCCTGTCCCCTGACTGCCCCCAGAACCGGGCAGGAGGGTCTTGTGGGCCACCATAGTGGGTGCCCACCACGCCCCGCCCCTAAGAGCCAGAGGGACCTGCCGGGGGGCAAGGTGGGGAATCCTGGCGGTGCTTACCTGGGGCGGCTCCCAGGAAGCATCCGGCAGGTCCCTCTGGCTCCTAGGGGCAGGGGAGTGTAGCTAGGGGGGAGCAGGGGGAGCGGCCGCTCCCCGCACTGATCCCATCAAAAGTGGTGCCTTAGGCACCAACTCCATGGATGCTCAGAGGCTGGAGCCCCCACAGGGAAAATTTGGCGGGTGCAGAGCACTCACCGCCAGCTCACCGCCCTGCGCCCGGCCCCAGCTCACCTCCGCTCCACCTCCGCCTTCTCCCCTGAACACGTCGCCCCATCCTGCTTCTCCGCGCCCCCCCCACCCCCCCTCCAGCTTCCCACGAATCAGCTGTTCGGCAGGAAGCCGGGGAGGGCTGAGAAGCAGGCGGCAGCTTCGAGCTCAGGCCCAGGGTGGCAGAGGTGAGCTGGGGCGGGGAGCAGTTCCCCTGCGCGTGCCCCCCCCGGGTTACCTGCTGCGGCGCGGGCGGCCCTCCTCCTGCCCCCGCCGCCCCCAGCTCACCTCCGCCTCCCTGGGCCTGAGCGGGAAGCCACCGCCTGCTTCTCAGCCCGCCCCGGCTTCCCGCGCAAACAGCGGATTCGCGGGAAGCCGAGAAGCAGAGCCGGGCGGCGCGTTCAGGGGAGGAGGCGGAGGCGGAGGCAGAGCTGAAGTTAGCTGGGGGTGGGCGAGGGGCGGGGAGCTGCCGGTGGGTGCTCTGCACCCACCAAATTTTCCCCGTGGGTGCTCCAGCCCCGGAGCACCCACGGAGGTGGCTCCTAAGGGGCCACTTTTGGCCGGTTGTTAAATTTAGAAGCCCTTTTAGAACCAGTTGTCCCGAGGGACAACCGGTTCTAAAAGGGCTTCTAAATTTAACAACCGGTTCCAGCAAACCGGTGCGAACCGGCTCCAGCTCACTACTGTTTAGGAGGATGCATGTTCCTTCACCACTACTCCAGGGAATCTGCAGGGAAGCTAGCCCAGCCTGAGACCCAGCCAACCAGGCCATGGAGTCCCCATTCAAGGAATATTTCCATGCAGGTTGCCAGGAACGACCAATCTTTCAATAATACAAAGAAACCCCCCCACACCAATATCAACATTACATAATGCTGAGATCCACCCACCGCCCTCCCACCGCCCCGACCCACCTCATCTCAACCCCTCTGTCAGAAATAAATCTGCTCTCCAACATGCTCTCAAAGTAAAAAACTCGATCTCTCTCTGCCCTAGGCAGGGGAGTTCCACAATACAGGGACCTCCACTGTGAATGCCCTGCCGCAGCTCCAAAGTAGGGACCGTAGGCTGCAAGAGTGCTAGTTAGGACGATAGGAATGAGCAGATCTGATCAGTGGTCCTTCTGCTCCAGCCTCCTCTCTCCAGCTATAGCCAGTACCAGATGATTTAGAGCAGGGGTGGGCAAACTTTTTGGCCTGAGGGCTGGATTAAAAGGTTTGATGGGCCGAACGTGGCCCGTGGGCCGTAGTTTGTCCACCCCTGCTTTACAGGCAAATGTAATCCCCTCGCTCCCACCACTACACAGTTATGCACCAAGATACCCATCAGGGAAGTATTTTTCTGACATCAGGTAATTAGTGACTGGCTCGTGCCTGAAGGTTTATATCTCTTATAAACTTTTATCCCTTCTAATCGGAACGTGGATGTTTTCATTATCCATATAAATGTCTAATCCTTTTTGGAAGCCTGCTAAGCTCTTGGTCAAAATCGTATCATGTGGCAGTGAGTTCCACAGGTTAAAGTAATGTGTAAAAAGGGATTTGATCTTAGCTGCTGGGTTCACACACAAGGAGAGTGGATGTGTCTAAGAGGTGTAAGCTCCAAATCAGTTAGAGCTTTATACCTAAAAACAGTATCTTGAATAGCACCTAGCAATAAACTGGAAGCCACTGCAGCCTCTGGAGAAAGGATGCTGACACATGCTCAGAGGGAGAAGCACCGCTAAAGAAGCAAGTGGCCAAGTTCGGCACCAAGAGGTCTTAAGGTGTAGCCTCTAACAGAGTTTACTAGAGTAATCCAAGATGGAGGTGTCAAAGTCATGGATAAATATTTCCCAGTGTAGAGATAAAAGGAAGGGGAGCAATTTTTTGATGGTCAGAAGGGTACAGGGGATTCAGAAACAGGTCCAACAAGACCTCTAGTGCTTTACTGATGCTTCAGTAACATGGCTACAGGTTGCCTCGGAAACACCTGAGGTGGATGAATGGATAGATGAATGGGTAGATGAACAGGTTCAACCCAGCTTTGCTTACGAGGCCTGATGAGACCACATCAGTATGACCACCAGGCCTTTGCTGGTTTGTAGTTATTGGGCCAAACTCTCAGCTGGTGCAAATCAGTGTCGCTCCACCGACGTCAATGAAGTGATATCCATTTACAGCAGCTGAAGATCTGGCCGCACTGCATTTGCAATATTTTCAGCCCATATTAATTTCCCCCCACAATTTTATATCTTAGGAAGCAGCCAGGCCAGAGACTCGCGCGCGTGTGTGTGTGTGTGTACACGCACCTGTAAAAGAGTAAACTATCACTGAGGTGGAAGATGCCACAAAACTTTTCCATGCAGAACAGAAGAATAAACCACTATTGTAGCCAGTCCTGCCTGATGACTTCTAAACCCTCCGACTCAGCTGGAAAAGCACCTGCCAGTCTGCAGCGACGGAGGCCCCAGAGGCAGCGATCTGCTGGCAGTTCTGCTGCTCTTTGCCAGATTAGCGTCAGTAGCGTCCCTCGTCACAGCCCCAGAATTCAGATGTGGGCCGCCAACATGCCTCTGCTAGCCGTTTGTTCCCCTCTGACTCCGGGAGGCAGCAGGAGCTGCGGCATCGCTGCACTAAACAGGAAGGGCATGGGCAGCGCTCACTCCCTCGGGGCTGACATTACTTTTGAATGAGCCTCTTTCTCTTTCTGCCTCTCATAGATCTCGGTGCTTTTCATGCAGAGCTTTTCTCTTTTAAATCAGACGATGTCTGGGTTAAAAAAATAAGAAAAAAAAAGCGTAAAGAGCTGAATTTGGATGCTGAAGGGTTCCTCTACGTGGGCATGGAATGGGAGGCAGAGGGAGTATCACCAGGCTGGTGTGGAGCTTAAAAGGCATAGAGTACTGGGCAGGTTTCAGAGTAGCAGCCGTGTTAGTCTGTATCTCCAAAAAAAGAAGAGGAAGTCTTGTGGCACCTTAGAGACTATTTTTTTGAGCTAAATTTATTTGAGCATAAGCTTTTTTTGACTAAATTCATTTGAGCATAAGCTTCCGTGAGCTACAGCTCACTTCATCGGATGCATTCAGTGGAAAATACAGTGGGGAGATTTATATACATAGAGAACATGAAACAACAGGTGTTACCATACACACTGTAAGGAGAGTGATCACTTAAGGTGAGCTACTACCAGCAGGAGAACGGGGGGGTGGGGTGGGGGTGGGGGTTGGGATGGGGGGCGCCTTTTGTAGTGATAATCAAGGTGGGCCATTTCCAGCAGTTGACAAGAACATCTGAGGAACGGTGGGGGTGGGGACAAACATGGGGAAATAGTTTAACTTTGTGTAATGACCCATCCACTCCCAGTCTCTATTCAAGCCTAAGTTAATTGTATCCAGTTTGCAGATTAATTCCAATTCAGCAGTCTCTCATTGGAGTCTGTTTTTGAAGTTTTTTTGTTGAAGAATTGCCACTTTTAGGTCTGTAATCGAGTGACCAGAGAGATTGAAGTGTTCTCCGACTGGTTTATGAATGTTATAATTCTTGACATCTGATTTGTGTCCATTTATTCTTTTGCGTAGAGACTGTCCGGTTTGGCCAATGTACACGACAGAGGGGCATTGCTGGCACATGATGGTGCCACAAGTACTGTGCAGTGATCCCCGTGACTTCCCCAAACAGGGCTGGTGCAACCAGTAGGCGGTCTCCTAGGGTGCCAAGTGGTTGGGGGTGCCCCAAAGTGGTGCCCTGGCTCGGCAGGGAGGAGCCGTCTTCCAGAGGCACCAGAGAGCCAGGGTGTCGGCTTGCGGGGGCGGCGAGCCCCAGCCATGGAGGAGCCGGCACAGCGCGGGGGGGGGCAGCAGCCCTGCAAAGGCAGCGGCGCCGCTAGCAGGAAGCCGCCGCGCCCCCCGCCCCTCCTGCCCAGGCTGCGGCCCGGCACCCCCCTCCCCCGGGGGCTCCTGCAGGCTGCAGTAGATGCATGCGGGCGGCGGCCCCCGTGTGCCCCCTGGCTTCCCTCTCGCCACGGTTGGGCTCTGCGGTTCCCGGGCGGCTCACACTCCTGGGAGTCGCGGAGCCTGAGCGTGGCGAGGGGGCCACCACCTGCATGAATCCACTCCAGGAGCCTGGGGGCGCCGGGCTGTAGCCCAAGCAGGCGCACCCCCCGGCTCTCCCATCACTGTGCTCAGGTTCTGCGGCTCCCGGGCATATGAGCAGCTGCCGCCCCTCCCAGAGGGCTCTGGCGATCTGGGGGGGACAGAGGCGGCGAGCAGCATCCGAGCGCGCAGCCACCTCCTCCCTGGGCTCCAACTTTCCTGGCTCCCACTGCTCTCCAGCCCATACGCCCCCAGCCGGGCGCTTCCCCCGTGTGTGAGACCAAGGCAGGGGCAGAATACAATAGCCATTCGGCCGCACAGCTTAAATCCAGAGCTAATAAAAGCCAGTGGAAGGGGAAAACTCACTGTCACATCGGGATTTAAGCTGTGCGGCGAAATGGCTATTGTATTCTGCCCCTGCCTTGGTCTCACACAACCCCTCCTCCCCCACTCCCAGCAACAACCCTGAGTAAAATTAACAAGGATGCCAGAAATAGCCCCGAATGCCATGGTTCAGGCCGCCCAGCGAACAGCTAAGTTTAAACTGCTCTTATGCAGGCAGCCGGGTACCTGGGGAGGCTTCTCCCTCAGCCAGTCCCCCTGCTCCAGGCTAGAGGGGAGCCCCTACAGCGTGCGGGGGTTGGGGGAATGCGGAGCCTCGCTGTGTCGGCAGCCTGGCTGGAGGAGGAGGAGGGAGGACAAGGAGAAAAATGTGACAGTGAGTTTTCAGGCCTTTCCAATAGTAAAGTTTTATTACAGACAGTACTGGTAGTCGGAATAGTAGCTTTTTTTTCGATAGCTAAGTCACGCAATGGGAGGGATCCATGAAGTATGTAGGAGGGGTGGGTTGCTTGTGTTTGGACTGTAGGGGTAAGAAATGTAACTTACTTCCACCCTGGCCCCGCCCCTTTTGCCTGAGACCACGCCCCTTCTGGGGGGGGAGGGAGGAGAGAAGAGTGGGACCCGTACCGGTAAGAGCTGTATTTTACTTTCACCCCTGGAGGCAAGGCTAGAATTTAAGCTGTTTGGAAATCTATTTGCCCGCAACTGTGGTTGTTTTCACTAATAAATGCCTTTTCTTCAAGACAGACAGAGAGTCTGTGGATTGTGACAATAGAGACACTCTCCAGCGAGAGAAATCAAGCCAATTTCCTGAAACAAAATTAAAAATAGCCATGAACAGTGCTTCTTTTGTCCCCATTGTCAGGGGCAAATGGTTATGCCTTTTGACGGTGCCATGATTCACCCTTGCCTCTGAGTGCCCCCTTGTGGCTCAGGAAAGTCACACCAGGCTTACTGCCTCAGTTTCCCTTCCCAGGCTCCTAAAAGACTCCACCCCAAGTTCTCTTAGGTCCAGTATTACCCTTACCTGGGGGCTGTTTATTATCCCACATAGTGCAAACCGTCCATACAAGTCCCCCGACCCAGTCCAATGACACACCTCACATTCAAGTTCTGACATATTCTACCACACCCAGGCTTCCTTCAATCCCCACCTGCTCTTATGTCATAACCATCACCCTAGCTGGAGTATTTCCAGACTTCTTCCTGGCTTCCAAGTCCCTGCCTGGGAAAGATCGGTAGGCCAGCCCCGCTGCTGGTCTCCTTACCCTCAGCCCTTTTCAGCCTCCCAGCACTGGCTTATTAGAGTCAGCAGGTTTACTGACCTCCTGCCCTCAGCTTTCCCCAGGGAACTCCCCTCCAATCATAGCTGTCTTCCTCTCATTTATTAGCTCCAGATGCTGCCCCACCCTCTTAATCAGATCAACCTGGGATGAATCCTGGCTGGCACAGGGGGAACTGGAGTAGTAAGAACTTCACTTAAAGGGGCCAGCCACCCTGTAACAGACAGTTGCATGCACACCTCCCAGGATAGAATTTGGCTGCTCGGTTTTCATGTGGGCTTGCTGCCCTCTGTGAAGGCGATAGAGAGCCTGGCTGCCTGGAAATATCTTCAGCACAATTAGCTTCCCTGAACAATGGGCCCTTTATTCTTCATTCTAGAAAGGACTGAGAGAGAGAATTTGTTTTCAGAGATGTGAAATGAAGCCCGATCTGAACAAGTAACCTGGCAAGCCAGACACAATAGCTGGTATCTAATCATCGCTCCCCCTGACTCTCCCTCCCTCTGCACAGATGCGTTTGAATGGGAGTGTTTTGGTTGGCTCCCCCTGCCCGTGAATTATCCTCATTAATAATAGTTTCATTTCACAAAAGTAATGAAAGCAACACAATAATAAAGGTGCCTCAGAGGTGGCTGCTGTGAGCCTGGGCTGATTGCTAGGCTTCCCCAAGTGCAGGAGGGTCACTGCTGCAAGCTGGACAAGTGCCCATCCTTTAGAGAAGCTCTATTCAGATTATGTAACCTCTGTCTGTACTCTCTCTCCTCTGGCACCAAGTCTGGCCCATAACAACTTTGTATTTTTAAAGGGTTACTCTCCAATAGCATAGTCCCAAATCCTAGGCATAAAAGTGGTGTGACATCCTGATCTGTAGCTTGACAGCATTCAGTCACAACCCTCTTGTACTTTAGTGATGTTTGAATCCGAGCATCTGACTGCTATCTTCATAGTTTGGGCTCTTTCTATGAAATGGATCTGAACAAAGACCCCTGAACCAAACATCCCCTGCTTTGATCCAGACCTGGATACCTATGATCAAGGGACGTGATCATTCCCCTCTATTCGGCATTGGTGAGGCCTCATCTGGAGTACTGTGTCCAGTTTTGGGCCCCACACTACAAAAAGGATGTGGACAAATTGGAAAGAGTCCAGCCGAGGGCAAGAAAAATGATTAGGGGACTGGAGCACATGACTTATGAGGAGAGGCTGAGGGAATTGGGATTGTTTAGTCTGCAGAAGAGAAGAATGAGGGGGGATTTAATAGCAGTCTTCAGTTACCTGAAGGGGGGTTCCAAAGAGGATGGAGCTCGGCTGTTCTCAGTGGTAGCTGATGACAGAACAAGGAGTAATGGCCTCAAGTTGCAGTGGGGGAAGTTTAGGTTGGATATTAGGGAAAACTTTTTCACTAGGAGGGTGGTGAAGCACTAGAATGGGTTACCCAGGAAGGTGGTGGAATCTCCTTCCTTAGAGGTTTTTAAGGCCGGGCTTGACAACGCCCTGGTTGGGATGATTTAGCTGGGGATTGGTCCTGCTTTGAGCAGGGGGTTGGACTAGATGACCTCCTGAGATCTCTTCCAACCCTGATATTCTATGATTCTATCCCCGTATTCGCTAATATGAATACAAATGCTATGATAAGTTTTTGTTTTAAGTTCAGTGAAAACAGCTTTCTTACTTAAACTTTCCCCTGAAAGTCTGGAAAGCACAGCAACATTGTCATAGCATACCAGAACCAGGCGCTGTCATACTGCCCTTAGAATGGCTAAGTACCTAGAATCCTGGAATAATAGAACCAGAAAGTGAAACTGACCTGTAACTGGACAGCAAAGTGAAACTGACCAGTCTAGGTTCCTAGTTGAGGGAACAAACATCATCCAGGAAAAGCCTATCTGATTTTTCAAGTTTTGTTTTGACAACAAAAGGTGTAAAGATGAATTTCAGGCACAAATCTCGAGTGACTGTGTGTCTAAGTACCCAGATTGGGGCACCAATGGGTTTGGTGCTGTACACAGGCAAAGCAAAAGACTGTAAGCTCCTCAGGGAAAGGAATATTGAAATGGACACGACAAAGGGTGCGAGTGAAAACAGGCAGAAAGAGGGAAACGTCTGGCCCGAGATCACACAGCAGGTCAGTAGCAGAGCCAGGAATAGCACCAGACACTCCTGACTCTCAGTCCGGTGCCCTAACCACTAGATCATGCTGAAAATGAAATAGAATGGGGACAGGAGACAAGGGGAACATGGTGGGGAGAAAATTAATCAAACTATTTGGAACATAAAAAAAAAATCTAGGTGAAAAGCTAAGGGGAAGGGCTTGGCTCATTCATACTTTTAAAGCTGTTTCATTATTGGAGCCCAATTCTGCCCTTCGAATAACTTCATTCTTCATTAGGAGACTTCTGTGTCCAAAGGCATGACGGAATCTTTGCCTCAGTGCTCAGAGTGCTGAGTGGATCATGTGGCTGGTGGCCCAACAAAGGGTTTTTCGTTATTCAGATAAGAACACAATGTCACCTGTTGAAACATTGAGTCTAACTCAAAATGGCCTCAAGCCACCGAATTCAGACGTGGATTTGGATTTCCATCGCCCCAATGCTCAGGGCTGTTCAGATACATGGCCAGCCCTTTGGCCCTGCTAGCTCCCTGTTGTGTTACATCTACAGTGCAAACGGGACTCAAAGCTGTGGGCAACTGAGATCCGCCTTGCACTGGGGAATCCCCAAGTGGCATAAACCTGAGTGGCCAATCTTATGCCAACCCTCTGGCATAGGGAGGTATACTGGGGAAGAAGATGGAAGGAGGGTGGACATGGGTGCATCACTCTGTAATACCCACTGGTGTCATAACCCTTGGGAGCCCTGGGGGTGGAGGAGCTGAAAACCTGTTTTGCCCCTCCCTCCCACACCATGCCTGAGTGTGGCTCAAGTGGAAGCCGAGGAACTGGCACCATAGAGCCGTACTTCCTCTGTATTTCAGAGAGGATTTCAAATGCATTTGAAGTTTCAGGGTGCCCAGAGCCACCTCTTACTTCAATAACAGAAAGAAGTCACTATTTCAAGCATGCAGGTAATTACCTGGTGGTAATATACCTCCCAGAGTATAATAGAAGGCACCAATTCTCTTTCCACGTCTATATAGAAAAGGACCAGCCCTACAGTCCTTACTCAGGCAAGACTCCCAAGGACTCCTGTGGGAGTTTTGCCTGAGTAAATACACCAGGATTTGGAACCATGGTCGACAGGATTTTGTAATTTGGTCATTCCACCTTTCAGGCCTAGTCCAGGCTAGATTTTTAGCTGGAGTAAACTGAAATCCAGTAGAGCTGCATTGATTTATACCAGCAGAGGAAGCTGTGATCAAAGAGTTTGTGATATAAACAATTGTACTTTCTTACTCCAGCTGTCTGACCACTATGGGTCACCAAATCACGTCTGCTGACTTTACTGCGAAACATAGGAACTTTCATTGCACATAGCCCGGCAGGCCTCAGGTACCTCCAGCAAGGCAAGCTGGATTCTTTCCTGGCTCACATATCATAGCCAAACAGAATATGTCTGCTCAGCTCCAGTTGCAGATCCTTTTTTACCGGTGATGTTAGAGGCCGAAAGGACCCAGCTGGGTTTCTAGATCCCAAGCGTCTGCAGAGCTAGAGGTTAAGAGAAGAGACTTTTGATCTGTGAGCTGATTTTACAAATAAACTGGGGCAGTGATGATATGAAAAGTGTCACAGGGAAATCTCTCCCCCCGCCCCCTGAGTGCATGAACATTACCTGTATAGACGTCTATCCCCAGGGCTGCAACTCCAACCCTCCCCTTTACCTTATGGCAGCACAATACATCAGCCATAGGGATGCACTAGCCTCATTTGGCTGCCTGCCCCTAGACCTGTCCTCCTTAATAATTTACACTGGCTGGCTCCAAGTGGGAGTGGGCTTCTCTCCCTGCCTTGGGGATTCCAGAATGTCTTCAGTTCAGCTCAGAGTTTTTAAAGAGACACACAAACTACAGCTGCAAATACAATCCCATGGAGATAGGAGTGTAAGTTTTTTGAGAGGGAGAGACACAGACAGAGACACTTGGACCTTATACCAAGGATACCAGTGTCCAAGTTCAGAACCAAGTTCATTTCCACCTCATGGCCCAGCAAGGGTGAACACTCTAGGGTCCTGGCTCCTCAGCTGTCACCTCTCTTGGGCAGAGACCCATGTCTCTCTCCCTCCTGACTGCGGTTTTACAGGCTGCATAGTTCCCTGCCTATGCTGTATGTTGTCCAGCAAGTCAGATTGCCTAAGCAGGTCTCCTTTGCTTTCTCCTCAGAGGCTATAAACAGCATAATTGCCCACAGTTATAAGTTCCCACACAACCCTGTCTAAGCAAGCACATTTATTCTTAGGGCAAAAGCATTAAAGATAAATTATATAAAAAAACATTAAAGAACCTACACACAAGCTAATACACTTACCAGAGATCACCCCAACCCCATCAAGGGCTCTGGCAGGTGATCAACCCTTCAAACCCCACCAAAGGGTTTTTCTGTAGTTACAAGTTCATAACAACTGTTAGCTCAGAACAAATACTCCCATGAATCTGTGCGTCTCTCCTTTATACAACTTGGTGCTTTGATCCTGTGATTGCAGGAATAGATAATCAGCAGACAATGGGTTCCTCCTCAGGGCGTAGCTTCAAAAGGTTGGGCCTGGAGGTGGGAATTTGCATTTCCCCCCCTCCCAAGTATTTCCTAGGAAACCCACTTAACTTTCAGAGGGGTAGTCTGACAGTGGTTGTCTGTATCAGAAAAAACAACGAGAAGTCCTTGTGGCACCTTAGAGACTAACAAATTTATTTGGGCATAAGCTTTTGTGGGCTATAACCCTCTTCATCAGATGCATGGAGTGAAAAATACAGTAGGCAAGTATAAATATACAGCACATGAAAAGATGGGAGTTGCATTACCAAGTGAGGGGGGTCAGTGCTAATGAGGCCAGTTCAATCAGGGTGGATGTGACCCATTGCCAACAGTTGAAAAGAAGGTGTGAGTATCAATAGAGGGAAACAACGAGGAGTCCGGTGGCACCTTAAAGACTAACAGATTTATTTGGGCATAAGCTTTCATGGGTAAAAAGCCCACTTCTTCAGATGCAATAGAGGGAAAATTACTTAACTTTGTTTGTCCTGAAAGTTCCCTTTTGTCTGGTACACTGTTTAAAATAGTCCTTTGAATCTCTTTACACTTTCCAGGGTTTACACTGGTCACGTCTCCCCCTAGAGAAGTAACACACAATTCTACCATAAGACATAAACTTTGCATGTACATGTTTGTTCCCCTGCCATCCCCTTGCCTGCAAAGTTCTAGCACTTTGGTAGCTAAGCAAGGAGCTTTTCCTGTGGTCAGATAATTAACGTGCATCAGAGAGGATCTGCGTGAAATAAATCAGTGCAGGAAAGAAAAGGGGGGTGTGTGTGTGGAAGCTGAAGTTTGTCAGCAAATGTGTTAAGAGACAACGCAAGTTCTTCCCAGCTGCCTCTGTCCCCCACACATCTCCCTGCCGAGCACAATGTGGATGTTGTTGCTAAGGTCACCCAGTCTGCAGTTTAACAAGCAAAATGAACAGATGAGCAGGGCTTCCTCCTGCTATAACACCATATGGTGGAAGGCGAGTGATTGACTGGTGCTCTGTGATTTTCAATAAAATGTCTTAAAGCAAGAAAAGTTCCAGGTGACTAGAAGTAAGCAATCATCATGCCAGTCTTACAGCAAAAAGGTCGTGGTCTGAGTGCAACAACCAGAGGGGAAAAGACAGCTTTTTATAGCCAGTAATATCTCTTCTGACAGTGGTAGTGAACTGCTTCCAACCACACTTGGCTGAGAAAGTGCTAAGATGAATAGCTTTGTCTTTCAGTACGGATTACCGTGAGCTCTGGGAAGAAGAAGAAATGGGCTGCACAGTAAGTAATATCTAAAGAGCCTGTCTCTCCTCACAGGGATCTAATTAAAAAGAAACAATGTCCACTATGAATTTGGGCAATGCACAAAAACCCAACACCCCCCCCCCCCACCCAGCTTGTTAAGCCATATTAACAATGTGACATAATGAGTCAGGGCTTCAAAGTCAAACCCGTGCTTTGCTCAGAACTCACCCCCTATGTTCCAGTTCACCTAGCCAGTTGCTTGTATTACAATAGTGCCTAGAGGCCACAACTGAAATCAAGGCTCTATTGTGCTAGGCTCTGTATATACATACAGCGAGGGACAGTATCCGCCTTGCTAGACAAAGGGTGGCAGGAAGGAAGTGTTGTTATCCCCATTTTTCAGATAGGACACGGAAGCACCCGAGGGATTAAGTGACTTTCCCAAGGTCACATCCACGGTTTGTGGCCAAGCCAGAATTTAAGCCAGATCTCCTGTCTCCCTGTCCTATGCTCTAAGGATAAGACTGCCCCTCAGTCTTACTGCATGTAGGATATTGTCTCATCTTCCAAGCAGTCAAAAAGGGTTTTGTCTCCTGTTAAAGGCTAGTTCCTTGTGGGAGAGAAGGGGCACGGGCCTGGACCATCAGAAGCAAAAGCACGGATGCCTTCCACTTGAGCTAAAGGAGTTAGCTGTTCAGTGAGCATCATGCCCGTCTCCTTCCTTGTACAATTGGCTCTTGTCTCGTGGACGAGGCTGCACAGGAGTTGATGCCCCAGAGGGGGCAAGGACTCACAGCAGGGGGCATTAGAAGCCAGGCTCTTTAGAATGAGTGTCTATCCTATGATCTAAAGAAGTTGCTCCACCGGCTGGGAGCATCCAGCAGGCTTTTTTCCTCATTGCAAGCCCACCACTGGAGACACACTTGACCTGACGTGTGCCAAGCCAGGCTATCAACCTTGCCTCAACATGAGCCAGCGTGTACAATACAACCAACAGCAGCCTCGGCTGGGGGGTCACCATGTGAAGCCTGTAATCACAAAGCTTAACATCTGTATGCAGATAAATCTCCCTAAATCTAAGAAGGCTTCCTGATTGAACAGGGGGCCCCTCTGCAGCCCTCCTTTTTGCTTGTCGAGCGTTTATCTCTGCAGTGCCAGCCAAGAGATAAGGCAAGATCTTGAGAAGAGAGCTCATCTCGCTTGCACGAGCGTGCGTGACTAATTTACAGTCTGTAAAAGTTAATTTCCTAGTGTAATCCGGCTGGCTCATCACGCTACGCCTTAGATTATTATCAAGAAGAAATATTTGGTGATTTTATTTTAAGGCTAAAATGTAATGTCAGCTGAGAACTTTAACTGCCTGGAAAGAGCAGGGGAAAATAGAAAAGAGAGGAGCAGAGAGACACATAGATAACAACCATTCCCTTCCTAGGGTATCCACGGAAATGCTACAGTGCCCTTGCTTTCCGATCACATGGCCCATTACGGAGCGCCCTGGTGCATGGCACTGTCAGTTCTGAATCTGACAACGGTAACTCTGCCTAGGCTGGACAGTGAAGCCGTTGGCCTATGACCCTGTCACAGAAGCATTTGGGAGGAATTATGGGGTTGCTATCATCCTGTTAAACTCGATCATTTTTTTTCCTAAACAGGCTGGCTGGGGGGAGCAGGGACATATCCAGATTACAAACCACGGGACCTTCTATCCCAGCTCATGTTTTAATCAGACAAAGCCCCTTTACCTTAGAAACCGGCGTGATCTACCCACTGAAATTGCCATCAATGATTCCACACCATTTTGTTATCTTTGGTGTTGTCAGTGCACTTTTTTTGTGGGAGCTTCCATGACCTAGCTCACCCTCCAACCCCCTCCTCAGCATAATATCCCTGCAAGCCCCCCCTTAGCTGAGGAGTGTCTGAATGCAACTCTAGCGGGAAGCCATCAGTGCCACTCTGAGCACCAGTTAAAGGGAGGGGGCAGGAATCACTTGAAAGTGACTCAGTCCTTTCCCCGGACCTGCAGGGAATGGATGTGTTGCCAACTACCACATCGGGAGAGAATTTAACATTGAATAACTTGCCATGCTTCATCTCAGGGGCACATAAAGGCTCAAGGGAGCTGGGACTCACCAATATTTCAAGGCTTACAACATTCCGCCCTCCTGGACAGACTCTTCCAACCCAGCTCCCACCACCAAGGCGGACTTTTCCCAAGCACCTTAGGATAGACTCTTGCCTACTTGTTCCTGTAGACAAGGCAAACAACGTCTTGAGGCCAGTCGTGTGGTTTGCTGTGGCCCATTGGGTTGAAATCCAATCACTTGGACCCCGTGCCCAGTTCCTTCTTGCAGATATTTGAAGCTTGGCCTGTTAGCCTGTTTAGTGCCGGGACTCTGGTGATGGGCAGAGGAATTTTTTTTGCTCCCATCTGTGGTCTATCTATGGTATCTAGCAGAGCACAGTACGCCCATCCCCATGGTGTCTGTGATAGCGGGGGAGCATGCCGAGGCATTGTTTTTAGTCTCAACCCCATGCCACAGAAACGGTTACTCTATCACAGCCATCTGTGAGCAGGATATGCGGTCTCGTATATAAAGCCACCATCAAGAAAAAATGAACCAAACTTCTTCAAACTGCCACGTAAGTTCAGCTCAGGTTTGTCTAAAGTCCTGGGGAAGTTTCAAGTCACCTCTTATTTCATCCGATCTAGCTCACCCTTTCCCCTAAAAATACCTTCCCCCCTTTGCTGCAGTACCACTAGTGATCTCTTCTCCATGCCTGCAAAGCATAGGTGGATTAAGCATATGAAGGGTTAAATAGCGTATCTTTGTCTCTGTCGTAAATGATGATTACTCCTATTTTAGTCTGGGGTCGGAGAATGCCTATAAGGCACACGGGACACTAAGATCTCCTTTAAACCCTTAATTCCAAAAGATCATTACAATCAAGGAGACATTAAATCTCCAGATAAGTCTCTGTAAAGGGATGATGAATAGCTAAGAAGCAGGAGCACCGCAACTGCAATAATGTTCACCCACAGAACGACTAAACTACTTTTCCTGAGGGCAGGGGTCTGTGAGAACGAAGAGAATTTAGAACCAAGGTGGGAAAATCCGCGCTATGCAATCTGGCTGGTGTGCAAGAGAGAGATGACACGTGGGGAAGAAAAACTGGTCTCCCCCCAAAATATGGGACTTTCTCATTTTCAACCTCCTCTTTCACATCTTACAACACCAACTTGCTGGGCTCAAAATATACTGTACTCCCAGGCTGGTTTTTGCATGCCAACCTGGAAATGCAGTGGGTCCACCACCTCCATGAGACATTCCCACAGGGTTCATCTCCCCTGCCCCCGACTGAAATCTACTGGTGTATGTGTGATGTTGCTGTCTTGTGGCTGATCCACAGAGAGGACAAAGGACCTTCTGCTACAGCCAGTTAAAGGGGAACATGGTTTAGCTCAAGTGTCTGAGGCCACATGTGTTGGACCACAAGACATGACACCAGGCTCTTGTTTCCCTCGGCATCATTCTGTGTAGCAGACTAGGGTTCAAATCCTGGCTATCTAGACATACATATGTGTGCTTTGTACAGGGCCTGATTTTTAGAGGTACATCTGAACACCCCCAACTCTGTTTGAAGTCAGTGGCACTTTTAGGTGCTCAGCACCACTGAAAATCAGACCCAGAATAATTGTGTCTGCAGTACACATATTTGTATCAAGTCGTGCACTGCAGATCACCAGGAAGAGTTCCTGGGACCTACAGCCTGAGGATCATACAGCCTGGCTAGAGCTAGACATCAGCATTTGTATCTAGTGAAAGGTGGGTTTGTAAGAGACAGTGCTGAGCTGTTCTGCTGTCTGATAAAATACCAGAGCCAAGGAGCAGCCAATTACCGAATGAGTCAGCAGAGAAACCCAGCAGGTGAGTCTGGTTAATTGTGATCGTCTGTTTTTAACTTGTTATAGCGTGAAATTGGGTTCTCACTGTGGTATGGAATTTGTTTTCCTCTTGCAGGGCAGGGGGTTTGGATACAGAATTGGCAAAGTTAGAGGAGGAGGAAAGCAACAATCACTGAGTATCATAGAATCAAAGAATCACAGAATATCAGGGTTGGAAGGGACCTCAGGAGGTCATCTAGTCCAACCCCCTGCTCAAAGCAGGACCAATCCCCAACTAAATCATCCCAGCCAGGGCTTTGTCAAGCCTGACCTTAAAAACTTCTAAGGAAGGAGATTCTACCACCTCCCTAGGTAACGCATTCCAGTGTTTCACCACCCTCCTAGTGAAAAAGTTTTTCCTAATATCCAACCTAAACCTCCCCCACTGTAACTTGAGACCATTACTCCTTGTTCTGTCATCTGCTACCACTGAGAACAGTCTAGATCCATCCTCTTTGGAACCCCCTTTCAGGTAGCTGAAAACATCTATCAAATCCCCCCTCATTCTTCTCTTCCGCAGACTAAACAATCCCAGTTCCCTCAGCCTCTCCTCATAAGTCATGTGTTCCAGTCCCCTAATAATTTTTGTTGCCCTCCGCTGGACGCTTTCCAATTTTTTCACATCCTTCTTGTAGTGTGGGGCCCAAAACTGGACACAGTACTCCAGATGAGGCCTCACCAGTGTCGAATAGAGGGGAACGATCACGTCCCTCGATCTGCTCGCTATGCCCCTACTTATACATCCCAAAATGCCATTGGCCTTCTTGGCAACAAGGGCACACTGCTGACTCATATCCAGCTTCTCGTCCACTGTAACCCCTAGGTCCTGTTCTGCAGAACTGCTGCCTAGCCATTCGGTCCCTAGTCTGTAGCGGTGCATGGGATTCTTCCGTCCTAAGTGCAGGACTCTGCACTTGTCCTTGTTGAACCTCATCAGATTTCTTTTGGCCCAATCCTCCAATTTGTCTAGGTCCCTCTGTATCCTATCCGTACCCTCCAGCATATCTACCTCTCCTCCCAGTTTAGTGTCATCTGCAAACTTGCTGAGGGTGCAATGCACACCATCCTCCAGATCATTTATGAAGATATTGAACAAAACCAGCTCCAGGACCGACCCGTGGGGCACTCCACTTGATACCGGCTGCCAGCTAGACATGGAGCCATTGATCACTACCCGTTGAGCCCGACAATCTAGCCAACTTTCTATCCACCTTATAGTCCATTCACCCAGCCCATACTTCTTTAACTTGCTGGCAAGAATACTGTGGGAGACTGTGTCAAAAGCTTTGCTAAAGTCAAGGAACAACACGTCCACTGCTTTCCCCTCATCCACAGAGCCAGTTATCTCATCATAGAAGGCAAATAGATTAGTCAGGCATGACTTTCCCTTGGTGAATCCATGCTGACTGTTTCTGATCACTTTCCTCTACTCTAAGTGCTTCAGAATTGATTCCTTGAGGACCTGCTCCATGATTTTTCCAGGGACTGAGGTGAGGCTGACTGGCCTGTAGTTCCCTGGATCCTTCTTCTTCCCTTTTTTAAAGACGGGCACTACATTAGCCTTTTTCCAGTCGTCCGGGACTTCCCCCGATCGCCATGAGTTTTCAAAGATAATGGCCAATGGCTCTGCAATCACATCCGCCAACTCCTTTAGCACTCTCAAATGCAGTGCATCCGGCCTCATGGACTTGTGCTTGTCCAGCTTTTCTAAATAGTCCCGAACCACTTCTTTCTCCACAGAGGGCTGGTCACGTCCTCCCCATGCGTGCTGCCCAGTGCAGTAGTCTGGGAGCTGACCTTGTTCGTGAAGACAGAGGCAAAAAAAGCATTGAGTACATTTGCTTTTTCCACATCCTCTGTCACTAGGTTGCCTCCCCCATTCAGTAAGGGGCCCACACTTTCCTTGACTTTCTTCTTGTTGCCAACATACCTGAAGAAACCCTTCTTGTTACTCTTAACATCTCTTGTTAGCTGCAACTCCAGGTGTGATTTGGCCTTCCTGATTTCACTCCTGCATGCCCGAGCAATATTTTTATACTCTTCCCTGGTCATTTGTCCAATCTTCCACTTCTTGTAAGCTTCTTTTTTGTGTTTAAGATCAGCAAGGAGTAATTTGGAAAGAAAGAATAATTCTTACTTCGACTGAGCTGTGATTGGAATGACAGTTCCCCTTGATTATTACACAGCCGCCACAACAGCCCTGAGGCTGCCCCCCGTGAAGCCAATGTCAAAACTCCCATTGACTTCATCATGAACAGGAGCTGGCCCAGGATCTTGTGATATTTTAACGATCCCTCTCCCTGCTTGATAGTTTGGGACTTTCAGCAAGGTTTCTGCAAGCTTCCTTCTGACAGCCTTTTTTTCCTGACAACTTGATTTCTTTTTATACACCCATGTCCTGGCAAATGACCAATGGAATTTAGGTGTCCGCACTCTGCTCCCCTGAGCTATGCAAGGTACTGCCCAGGGTCCTTGCTTTCCCTGAAATCCTTCCGTCCCAGTATCAAGAGGGATGCCACCTCAATGTATTAGGAGCCCCAAAGGAGCTATAGTGCCTATCACAGCATCACAAAGCACTTTACAGGCCTCACAGTGGCCCCTGGGAGGTAGGTGAATATTGTTATCCCCATTTTAGAGATAGGGAAATTAGTTTAGTGATTTACTGAGGGTCACACAGGAAATTTGAGCTGGCGCTGGGAATAGAATCCAGATCTACCCATCTATCATCTTTGTTTGCAGTGTTACTGTAGCTGTGTTGGTCCCAGGATATTAGAGAGACAAGGTGAGGGAGGTAATATCTTTTATTGGACTAACTTCTGTATCTATCTAATTATCAGACCTGGATGAAATTGTCATTTGATTTTTTAAAAAGAAAAATGACCCTTTAAGCCAAAAATTTTGGGAAAAGCTTTAATTTTTTTTACATTTTCCAGTTTCATAACCAAATATAAAATTTTATTTTTTCCCTTTCTCCTTTTTTCCTTTTTGCCGCTGAATGCAATAGAATGAATGATGTCGAGATTTTTTTCACCTTTTTTTCCTTTTTTCATTTTGTAATTTTTCAAAAATTCCTCCACTTTGGAAATGAAACTGTAAATTTGCCATGCTGTCACTTTTGCAGAGTTGGAGACGTTCTGAAAAGGTACGGAGTGGAAAGATGAAAAGCGTGTGTGTATGTAAAATCAGAGCATAATTCATTTTATTGATCTCTGGCAAAGAGGAAAAAAGAGGGAGAAAGTGGGCAAGTATACAAATTCAAAATGTTGAGAATCTGAAATATTTTGAATAAATGAAGAATTATTCCACGTGGAAACCTGCAGAATAGAAACAACTCTGAAATTTTTCACATCATTGCTTTCCTATTTTTCAGCCAGTTCTGTTATCCAGGCATTTCTCACTGTGGCATTTGGGTACCTGTCCAGTGTTTTAACTACAAGACCATCCTTCCACCTATGTTTTTATGGGCTTTAAGGAGGAGAGGGAGAAAGGAATTATTAAATTGCCCAGGGGAAGAGCCTTCATTATTTTATTGTTTACTGCAGAGATGTGCAGTTGTCTCCGTTTACATAGATCCTTTGGAAATGGACATTTTTTGTTCAGCCGGTTTTGCTCAAAGCAGATTTGCATTCACACAATGCTAACATCTATGTTCAATCAATCACATTTCCAGGTACTTGAATTGTTTTAATGCTGACTTTGGAATGTGTAAAATTTAACCATCTAAATTTATCTGACCACTGACTATCTTACAATGAGATAAGTGATGCTGTACTGATAAGTAATGAACTGAAAGCCAAACACATGTTGATGAGTTCTGCAACTTGTGTTTAAGAAGGTCATCCTTAGCACTTTTACTAGGAGGTATAAAAGATTTTTACAGTGATAGCCCTTAAAAACTGATGCCTTCTTGATCACCATAATACATTACTGTAGGGTGCCCTGGTCTAATACGTGGCAATGCTATAAATACCATGGTTATCAAAGGCAATGAAGGACAGTTTGTAAGGATGACACGTGTATCTTGCACATGAGGATGTTTAGGGATATTGACTACTCGGATATCGATGTATACCTCCTCCTTATCATCTGGAGCTATATCTCGTTTGTGAAGTTGCCTTAGAGTACTAAGAAAAGTGGGCATTAATTATTACAAACTCAAGAACATACTTGTAATTTCATTCAGTTAATAACATCGAGTAATTCTTTTTGGTTATTAAGTTACTATTGTAAAAGGCACCAGCTTGACAGCATTAGAAACAAGTGGAGAAATCCTGCCCTCTGTATAAGTCAATGGGAGTGTGACATTATCTGATTAAAATATGACCACGCAAATCATTATTGTTACCACTATTATATAATTGCAACAAATCTTTGTGTGTCAAGAAGGTGTCAATAGAAAGGGTTAAGAGGCTCACAGGCTAAATGGCCCAGAATCAACATTTAGAGAAATGTTAGAAAAGTATGTGAATGGTAATTAGGGCTATTCCATGTTAGATAGGCCAGGACTTTGAAATGCAAACCTGTTTGGTTAGAGAATTAGAGGTGATACTAATTGTATGTGTTTACTGATATCTTGTTAGATGTTAACAATGTAATCGAGCAGTCCCTGTTTATGCTACAACCTATCCTGAAGGACGACCCATCACTCTCACAGATCTTGGGAGACAGGCCAGTCCTTGCCTACAGACAGCCCCCCAACCTGAAACAAATACTCACCAGCAACCACACACCACACAACAAAAACACTAACCCAGGAACCTATCCTTGCAACAAAGCCCATTGCCAACTGTGTCCACATATCTATTCAGGGGACACCATCACAGGGCCTAATAACATCAGCCACACTATCAGAGGCTCGTTCACCTGCACATCTACCAATGTGATGATATATGCCATCATGTGCCAGCAATGCCCCTCTGCCATGTACATTGGCCAAACTGGACAATCTCTACGTAAAAGAATAAATGGACACAAATCAGACATCAAGAATTATAACATTCAAAAACCAGTCGGAGAACACTTCAATCTCTTTGGTCACTCGATTACAGACCTAAAAGTGGCAATTCTTCAACAAAAAAACTTCAAAAACAGACTCCAATGAGAGACTGCTGAATTGGAATTAATTTGCAAACTGGATACAATTAACTTAGGCTTGAATAGAGACTGGGAGTGGATGGGTCATTACACAAAGTAAAACTATTTCCCCTTGTTTATTTCCCCCCCTACTGTTCTTGTCAACTGCTGGAAATGGCCCACCTTGATTATCACTATAAAAGGTTCCCCCCGCCCCGCTCTCCTGCTGGTAACAGCTCACCTTACCTGATCACTCTGGTTACAGTGTCTATGGTAACACCCATTGTTTCATGTTCTCTGTGTATATAAAATCTCCCCACTGTATTTTCCACCACATGCATCCAATGAAGTGAGCTCTAGGTCACAAAAGCTTACGCTCAAATAAATTTGTTAGTCTCTAAGGAGCCACAAGTCCTCCATCTCTACTATGAATCTGATCTCAGAACTGTATTCATTTCTGTATGTATACTGATCTTTTAACCAATACTCTCTCTTTTCTTTTTAAATAAATTTTAGTTTAGTTAATAAGAATTGGCCGTAAGTGCGTATTTGGGTAAGATCTGAAATATTCATTAGCCTGGGAGGTAGTGTGTCTGATCCTTTGGGATTGGTAGAACTTTCTTATATGATGAATAAGATATTCAGCAATCCTCATCACAGTTTGACTTGGGTGTCTGGATGGAGGCCTGAGGCTGGGTTGCTTTCCGGGAACTGTGTTGTTGGCTTCTGGGCAACCAGTGAGGTATTACAGAAGCTGTTTTGTGCTGGCCTGGTGAATCTAAGTATTGGAATATCCACCAGCTTTGGGGATTGTCTACCCCGTTGTTTGCAGTTCACCTTAATTGAGTAACTCAGCATGGCTCCCTGGGACTTCAGGGAGTTTTGCCGTTGAATTCGATGGAGCCAGGATTTCACCCAAGAACCCTCTGTCCAACCACTGGACAGATATGGCATGGATAGCAACAATGCGAGCTTCGCATATGCTGCCCCTGAGCATCAGCGATGACCTGAAGGGATCGCTGATAGGAATTTGAGGAGATTCCAGTCTCCATGGCCCATGCAGTCCTTGACCTCTCTGCATAGTCTTCCACCTATTATGCCAGTTGTGATGGTACTTTTGCTCACCAATGCTGCCAATTCATTTCCTAGAGCCCAGTGGACAGTGGGCACCTTTCAGGCATTATCATGGTGAGATGCTTTCAAACCCATAACCTGGAGGCAAGAGGCTCCATATCCCATAGCCAAACCCCCTGAATCATTGATTTTTATAAATGTTATCACAAAAGAAACAGATCAAGAGCTACTGGAAAAAAAACCAATTGCACTGGAAGTCAAAACAAGTTACTCTTATTATCCAAAGAATTTAAAATAAGATTAATACTCTGGCAAAACCTTCTTTGAGTATAAAGAAAGCTTTTAACCCAGATGCCCATCGACAACTTCCCCTTGGCTGGAAGGTAGAGGTCATCACATTGGGGAGTCCATGAATACGTCAAATTACAGCTAAATCAAACTAAATCCCTTGATAGCTTTGGACAGTAAACTGCTGGTCTTAATCTTACACATCAGTAATGTTATCAAAATGGATTCTGTTTGCTTAGCTCTACCAGGGGATCTGTGGCCCTGCACAACTTCTTAATCATTGAATGGAGGGATAGAGAGCCACTATGATGCTGGCATTGCACTGGGATGTTTGCCTCCTGAAGTGGCATTGCCAGCCTCAGAGTTTTTACATTTTAACGCAACAGCAGGGTATCTATCCGCAAATACTTTGTGGCTCTCTGCAGCTCCATATAATAATGCTAAGTATTTGCATGTGGTTGCACTTTTCATTCAAGTGTGTCAAGGCACTTGCCACAAGTGATTAAGTGCTGTCTCCTCAGTTTTATACAAGGGAAAAATGAGGGTGAGAGGGTCAGAGGAATGATTCCTCTTATTATTAGCATTACAAAATGGAGGTTAGAGACCCATTTGTGCTAGGCGCTGTACAGAAACATAGAGCAAATCCTTGCCCTCAAGAGTTTATGATCTACCTAGACTAGGCAGACAAAGGGTGGAAGAAAGGAAGGATTGTTATTCCTATTTTACAGATGGGGAGCTGAGACAGTGAGAGATTATGGGCCAGATTTTCAAGTGCAGTTGAACCCTTCTGAATTCTAGTCCAGAACCTTAACCACAACACCATCCTTCCTTCTGCCATACAGCAAATCAATGTCAGAGTAGGACCAAGGTCTCCTAGTCCTCTGAATCTATCCGCTGGACTGCTAGTTTCTTATTCAATTTTTCCATCTCTGTTGTCTAAGATTATCACTACCCCCCTAATCAGAGTATTTTCAGGAGCAAAGAAGAGCTCAGACTAGAAGGAAAGCTAATTTCTAAGTGGTTCACAAGAATTATTTCTGGAATTCGATGTGATACTTTGAAGAATGTCTCTCAGCTTTCCAGGAGGCCACCCGGTAGTTGCTGCTGTTAAGTATAGATGAAATCTCTCAGGCTATAAGACCCACCACTAAACTATCTAAACTACTACATGCCACAAGGGCCCACAACAGTGGTTCCCTTAACCCACCCAGCAATATTGTTAATCTATCCAACTATACTCTTAGCCCAGCAGAAGAATCTGTCCCATCTCGGGGCCTCTCCTTCTGCCCCTCCACCCCCACGAACATCATACAGTTCTGTGGTGACCTAGAATCCTATTTTCGATGTCTCCGACTCAAGGAATATTTCCAACACACCTCTGAACAACATACTAACCCACAGAGACCTTCCTACCAAGACTACAAAAAGAAGGATTCTGGGTGGACTCCTCCTGAAGGCTGAGACAGCAGACTGGACTTCTACATAGAGTGCTTCCGCCGACGTGCACGGGCTGAAATTGTGGAAAAGCAGCATCACTTGCCCCACAACCTCAGCCGTGCAGAACACAATGCCATCCACAGCCTCAGAAACAACTCTGACATCAAAAAGGCTGACAAAGGAGGTGCTTTCGTCATCATGAATAGGTCGGAATATGAACAAGAGGCTGCTAGGCAGCTCTCTAACATCACTTTCTACAAGCCATTACCCTATGATCCCACTGAGAGTTACCAAAAGAAACTACACCATCTGCTCAAGAAACTCCCTGAAAAAGCACAAGAACAAATCAGCACAGACACACCCCTAGAACCCCGACCAGGGTATTCTATTTGCTACCCAAGATCCATAAACCTGGAAATCCTGGACGCCCCATCATCTCAGGCATTGGCACCCTGACAGCAGGATTGTCTGGCTATGTTGACTCCCTCCTCAGGCCCTACACTACCAGCACTCCCAACTATCTTCGAGACACCACTGACTTCCTAAGGAAACTACAATCCATCGGTGATCTTCCTGAAAACACCATCCTGGCCACTATGGATGTAGAAGCCCTCTACACCAACATTCCACACAAAGATGGACTACAAGCCATCAGGAACAGTATCCCCGATAATGACACTATAATTGGGAAAAACCTAAATTCTTTACTCATTGGTTATCATTCTTTCACTCTTGGTCAAATCCTTAGTGGTCCTGAGCACCTGCAGCTTCTGTTACAGAAGACTTGGCCCTGAGAGTTTTGCCTAAGCTAGGACTCCACAGAAACTGAGGAAGAACCCCAAAATGTTGGCTCCTTGTCAGCATTAAGAGTTTTGCCTGAGTAGGTGTGACGTTCCCCAGGGTACAATCTGGACAAGCTGGGTCCCCTCAACTCTCCAACCTGGAGTGCCTTTTACACTGCTTTGCTGTGAGAGAAACCACTCCTGGTCAGCTCACACACAGCCCTCAGCATATAAATCACTCCCAGTTATATTGTATGAGTGTGTTAGCCAGCCACCCATGAATTACATTGCAGGGCAAGAACAGCAAACTCCCAGTCCCAGACTCCCCCAAATGTGTACCTTCTACTGCCCAACACCCACTTGGACAATACAAGCTCATATAAAGTCTGTCATTTCATTAACAGAAAATGATATGCACAAATCTTGTTATTCCAAATGAAGTTTCCTAAACACTTCAATCCAAATACACACTGTTTTAGATAATATACTAAAACAAGTTGATTAACTACAAAAAGATGGATTTTAAGTCAGAGATTCAGTAGCATAGCTGGGAGTCACCCTGAGATCTCTCGAGTCCCCATCCAGGCCCTAATCATACGTAAAACCATTCTTCTTGGGGGGTTTTCAGTGTAATTAATTTTTTCCTGTTTGTCTGCAGTTTCTTGTTTGTTTGCTCCCCTTGTCCATGTCCTACAACTCACTAGAGAACGACAGAACGACATGCTGCTCAGGTATGAAGGAAGGGCAGGAAAGAGTCCAGAGTTGTTCCTATGGGGTTAGACCACACATTTCATGCTGGTTGCAGGGGGAGCCATCAAGAAACAGAGGGAAATATGAGTGTATTTTAAGGAGCTGCTTGCCTGTTTATCTGCAGGGGCAGGAGCTTGTCTATCCTGGGAGGTGAGGTACATCCAAAATCATGCAGCTTTCCTTGTCCTCATTGCCCTTCTCAGTGTTCCTCCTGGATTTGTCTAGCAGGACTCCCCTCCAGAGGATTCTGACCCTCAGGTTGGAGATACTGTACAACAGACTATAAATCTAAAACTGGAAGAAAATGTTTAGCTGATCAATGCATATGCCATTGAACAGCTTGAAACTCAGGCTAGAGGACTCAGATGTTGAAAGACTCTCTTACTCCCAGTGAGTAAATGCATGACCTGGCTCTGTGAATTGAAACAAAGGGCTCTTATATTCTGCATCCAGTGATGAGCCTTGAAAAACCTGACTCTGCCATTCCAGATGTCCCTATTTCAGTTCTATAACTCTATAAACCTGGGATGGAGCAAGAGGAAATGGCAACCTCTGGAATGACTTAGATTAGACATTAAAGCAAGAGGAAAGGTTAATGGAGTTGAGTTTATTCTTAACAGAAAAGGAGATAATTGGAGTTGAATTTACAGATGTCGTCAGACTTAGGAAAGAAATTGCTCATAGTGTTGGCTGAGATGCATATTCATCCTGGTGTCATGGTTCAATGACTAGGGGGTATAATTTAAAACTTGGGCCCTTTGGGTGTGGATCGGGAGCCCAGGGAGAACGCCAATGTCTCACGTAAAGGGTAATAGACATGCGGAATAAGTTACCAGGGCAGCAAAGAGTTTATACATCATAATAACACTTTAGATTTCTACAGTGCCTTTCATCTAAAGGTCTTAAAAGGCTTTACAGACATAGGGCCTGACTCTTTACCTGTTGACACAAGTATAAATCAAGAACAACGATTTTGGAGTCAGTGGGGCTATACCGGTGTAACTGAGTGAAGAATCAGGCCCATAAATGATAATCCTTACAACATCCTGGGGAGGTAGGTCACTGTTATTCCTCTTTTATAGCTAGGGTAACTGAGGCACAGAAAGGCTGAGTGACTTATCTCAGGGTACCCAGGAAATCTGTAGCAAAGCCAGCACCTGAACACAGAATGGCTGACCCCTGGTCTTGTTCTTAAACTAGCAATATATGGGGCCTGATTCCTTCTCACTTTTATACTGATTCACCTCTCATTGAAATCAGTGGAAAGGCATCTATTGATTCAATGGGAATTGGCTCCAGCCCTCGCACTGGCTTTACCCCAGCATAATGCCACTGAACTTTGTTAGTCTCTAAGGTGCCACAAGTCCTCCTTTTCTTTTTGACATAGTGCAGTCGCTACTGATGGAGAGAGGTAAATAGTGGTGTCCTCCAGGGGTCTCTACTGGGAGCAGTCCTATTCAACATATTCATAAATGATCTGGAAAAAGGGGTAAACAGTGAGGTGGCAAAATATGCAGACGATACAAAACTACTCAAGATAGTTAAGTCCAAAGCAGACTGCGACGAGCTACAAAGGGATCTCACAAAACCGAGTGACTGGGCAACAAAATGGCAGATGAAATTCAGTGTTGATAAATGTAAAGTAATGCACATTGGAAACCATAATCCCAGCTATACAGACAAAATGATGGGGGTCTACATTAGCTGTTATCACTCAAGAAAGAGATCTTGGAATCATTGTGGATAGTTCTCTGAAAATATCCACTCAATGTGCAGCGGCAGTCAAAAAAGTTAACAGAATGTTGGGCATCATCAAGAAAGGGATAGATAATAATACAGAGGATATCATATTGCCTCTGGAAATCCACGGAACGCCCACATCTTGAATACTGTGTGCAGATATGGTCACTTCATCTCAAAAAAGATATATTGGAATTGGAAAAGGTTCAGAAAAGAGCAACAGAAATAATTAGGGGTATGGAACAGCTTCCATATGAGGAAAGATTAAAGAGGCTGGGACTTTAAGCTTGGAAAAGAGACAACTAAGGGGGGATATGACAGAGGTCTATAAAATCGTGACTGGCATGGAGAAAGTAAACAAGGAAGTGTTGTTTACTCCTGTTCCCGGCCAATGGGAGTGCGGAGCCGATCCTCAGGGCGGGGGCAGCACACGGAGTCCCGGGGCCCCTCTGCCTAGGAGCCAGACCTGCGAGGTGCCAGGACAGGTAGGTACTAGCCTGCCTTAGACGTGCAGCCCACCGACCAGACTTTTAACGGCCTGGTTGGCGGTGTTGACCGGAGCCATCAGGATCCCTTTTTGACTGGGCGTTCCGATTGAAAACCAGACACCTGGCAACCCTAGATGCCAAGTCAGGCTGCGGTACAGGGCGGAGCAGGGGGCACTGATGATACCATGATGGGTCATGGCACAGGCCGGAGCCAGGAGGTCTGAGGGGCCTGTGTGACACTGCGTCAGGCCATGGTGCAGGCCCGAGCAGGGAGCGCTGAGGGGCTTGTGTGACACTGTGTCAGGCCATGGCGTGAGCTCAAGCAGGGAGCACCGAGGGGCCCGTGTGACACCGTGTGAGGCCATGGCGCAGGCCCGAGCAGGGAGCGCTGAGAGGCTCGTGTGACGCCATGACGGGCCATGTCGCAGGTCCAAGCGGGGAGTGCTGAGGGGCTCTTGTGACGCCACGATGGGCCATGTTGCAGGTTGGAGCAGGGGGCACTGAGGGGCCCGCGTGATGCCGAGACGGGCTGCGGCACAGGGCGGAGCAGGGGGCACTGAGGGGCCCGCGTGATGCTGAGACGGGCTGCGGCACAGGGCGGAGCAGGGGGACTGAGGGGCCCGCGTGATGCCGAGACGGGCTGCGGCACAGGGCGGAGCAGGGGGCACTGAGGGGCCCGCGTGATGCCGAGACGGGCTGCGGCACAGGGCGGAGCAGGGGGACTGAGGGGCCCGCGTGATGCCGAGACGGGCTGCGGCACAGGGCGGAGCAGGGGGCACTGAGGGGCCCGCGTGATGCCGAGACGGGCTGCGGCACAGGGCGGAGCAGGGGGCACTGAGGGGCCCGCGTGATGCCGAGACGGGCTGCGGCACAGGGCGGAGCAGGGGGCACTGAGGGGCCCGCGTGATGCCGAGACGGGCTGCGGCACAGGGCGGAGCAGGGGGCACTGAGGGGCCCGCGTGATGCCGAGACGGGTTGCGGCACAGGGCGGAGCAGGGGGCACTGAGGGGCCCGCGTGATGCCGAGACGGGCTGCGGCACAGGGCGGAGCAGGGGGCACTGAGGGGCCCGCGTGATGCCGAGATGGGCTGCGGCACAGGGCGGAGCAGGGGGACTGAGGGGCCCGCGTGATGCCGAGACGGGCTGCGGCACAGGGCGGAGCAGGGGGCACTGAGGGGCCCGCGTGATGCCGAGACGGGCTGCGGCACAGGGCGGAGCAGGGGGCACTGAGGGGCTCGCGTGATGCCGAGACGGGCTGCGGCACAGGGCGGAGCAGCGGGAGGCCTGTGGGGCTACACCAGAGGTAAGTGCTTTATCAGTGATAACCTGCAAGTCACACAGATGTCAGCTCTTCTTCTGTGAGACCTACAGTATTAACTCTTAAAATTCCTGCTAGCACTAGCCGGTCCCTTGGATAACTTGGGACAGTCCCGGGGCAACTCTATTGCTCAGGACCAAACCCCTATAGTTCGGGCACTGAAGTAAAGAACAGTGCATGAGAACTATGCTGAGCAGATGAAATATTGTAACCTGAATCACCTGTGACATTTTGAAGGCTGGCCTATTAATACTTAGGTACAGAGATTCTTGGCAGCCTCAGGAGGGAAACCAGGGACCAGCAGGCCATGGAGTGATTTCTTTCACGGGCATGGTGGTTAGGGTGGCATGGTGGTGCTGTAGCTCTCTGTCTGCTCCATCTCACCAGGGCTAAATGTGAAAACCGAGGGTTTTGCAACACATTAACCCCAATGCGAGCAAACAGCATTCACCTGCTGTTTCCAGCAAGCTGTGCCTTCAGCATTCCTGAATGAGAGTGCGGGATGGTGGGCCACAGTTCAGCTTCCTGTGGATGTTGTTACATAGCCAGAGCAATTACTATGAAATTACCAAATAAAACATATACATTTTCTTTCCACATGATAATAAAATTATCAGAGTGCCTCTCCTGCGACTATTATAACAAGCTAATACACAACTCCTGACTGATTCCAATAGACATAAAAAAAATCAAAGCACATTCAACAAGCCATTAGTACTTGCCGTTGCTGCAAGCATTTCCCTTTCTGAGGGGATAATACGGTAATCAAATTATGTTTAAAAAGGCAAAAGATCTATTTTCAACCCCCATGACAAGTTCTCTCCAGAATAATGCCATTATGATGAGTTGCAGGGGATGGCATGATTGTTTATTGCTTTTGGTCTAGATGCCGAAGGACATTAAGAAATTTTCCCCTTTCCCCTGTCTAGGGTAATGCTCATATTTCAAGCACTCAGGCCACTTTAATGATAAAGAGCCATAATTTTTTCTGTACATCTAAAACTAACTAACTAAATCTCTGTATCAATAGAGAGTCACAGAATAGTGGCAAAGAACTTACTGATAGACAATGGACTATTTGGTTATCTAGTCTTTCCTGTTTCCCAGTGCAGAATTACTCCCTATAGTAAATCAAATTCCTTTAAAAGAATAACGCTTGTATGGTTACAGACATTTGTAACAGTCACTGGGCACTTCTTTCAACTCCCCAGGGAGCAGCATTTGTTAGCCTGTTTTCATGGTCTCTTGGTCACAAACACACCCAGGCAGTTTCCCTTTCACCATGTGAACATTTATTCTTCCATTTCCCAAGCAAAACAGAACATGACACAGCTCTACAGCAAGCAGAAACTTACACACAACCTTCCCCTCAGCTCACCCACTTCCTACTCCTCCAATTATATATACTCCTATTAGTTCAGCAACTACCACCCAGGTGTCAGTAATCCCCACCCACCCCCAACAGAAACTGGTTAATTTCTTCCAATTAAGCCACCAGCCTTCTCTGTGCTATAGACACCTCAGTGACAGCTAGTACTCCATCACTGGGCCCTCCAGAGTGAAGAGTTTGATCTGCTATAGATCTGCTAAATGGCTAAGTCCTTTAGCTGGCAGCTGTAGTAGACTCATATCATCTGGGGATCAGGCGCTGAGTGGGTTGTGTAACATACAAGGAACAGTGCCAAGTATTCAAGGCATATAGCCGTTTAAATCTGCGGGGAACTCTTACTTTGGCAATGATCGTCATCTTGGTCCTCGCCAGGAATTGTACCAAGGACTTTCATGGCTAAGACCATCAACCTCTAATCGCTCGAGCGAAAGAATGAACTCCTGCAACTAGCAGCTGCAGCAAACTCACCTCCACTGTGGATCAGGCACAGAGGGGAATATTTAACACACACTGAGCAGTGGGTTAAAAGCCTAAGGCATTGATATGTATGGTAGCGAATGTGTGTGTGCACATATTGTCTTTGGGACAGAGAATGAGTCTTTCTGGGTGTCCAGAGCTGATAACAGTATTCCAGATAACATCTTGCTGGTTTTGAAAAAGGAAAAGCAAAAACCAAACATTCTGTATAATCTCCCAAGCTGCCTGTCAGTATTTCAAGTCTGGATACTCTCCTGCTGCTACCGTACCTTCAGCCATAGATCTGTCTCATCTCCTTTGTAAATGAGCCCCACTGTGACAGGTAACATTTTGTCTTAGTACATAAACACACGTACCGCTGTATATATTTTAACACTATCTCAGCCATGAGCCCCTCCAGTAGTGTAGCAGTTGTGTATTTTATCGCCTCATGGGTATCTTGGTTGCTGCTTCTTCCAATTCTCCCACTGCTCATCAGAACAGATAGATTGTTTTTCCATGTCGGCTCTCCTTCTCTGAAAGTCATTACCCAGAATGCCAAGGTTCCTTGAAGTAGCACTGAACAAGCTGTGCTGTTTTTTCCCTGTAGGCTTTTTTTACAGCACTTCTTGCAGGAAGAAGTAATTTATCCAGAATTAAAGCATCTGGTTATCCTGCTACCTCAGTGAGTTAGCATCAAAATAAAAGAGAAACATATTGTCACCATCACAGGAGCTTTGGAACCTGTCTTGTGGTTCCTCCTGGTTGGAAGAAGCCAGGCTCTCCCTGATGGAAGGACTGGGTGGGCTTAGCAAAGTGGCCAAGTTGGCTGAGTGGAGATGAGATATGTATGCAGTTTTCTGAGGCTAAAAGTGTCAGAGTAAGCTGCTATTTTATCATGCAGTAGCTCCTAGAGACCCCAGTCAGGTTCAGGGCCTCACTGTGCTAGGCACTATACAAACACATAAGAAGATTGTCCCTGATCTGAGGCTCTTGCTATCTACCTATCACTCGGCCTGTCCATGTGTTAAGTTTCTGCAGAGCAGCTGCTGGCAAAAAGGTGCCACATGTCTAGAATATCTGGGGATCATGTCCTAACTTCAGTGTAAGCCAGTGATCAGACTCACTAGTGGGGGAAGGAAAAATAGAGTCAGAACTACAGGTCTCTTCAAATCCCTTCTCTAAGCAGTTGCTCTATTTCCAAAACACAAACTCAAGACCAGAATAAACCAGCACAAACTACTGGGTAGTAAACACCTGCCCCATTTCCAGCTTTAGCTAGCTAGGTGGGGAGGGAATATGCCCATGTCCCCTTCCATGTGCTGAGCAAGGACTGGGTAACTCATTATGTGCCAGAGAGCCTTCACACCTTGTCACAATTGGAATCTCTTCCTCCTGCTGAATAGTCTCCTAAGGGAAGTGGCAGAAGCCCCTTTGCTTGGGATATTGAAGACTGCAGGGGACAAAGCCCTGGAGGATCCTGGACTGGTCATTGATGCATGGATTTGATAACTTGCCAGGTGTTTCCCACTTCTCATTGCTACGCCTTTGTGTTATACAGAACTTTCCTACAGCAGGCTGGGTACTGGTGCATCTTGCCACAAGCCTTTTGTACCCTTAGAGCAGATTGCTCTGCAGTAGCTATAAATACGTTTGGGTTCCATAAGAATGGCTTTACTTACAGGCAGAATAGGCATTTATCTAGGGCAGCAAAATATTTGGAGCAGCAGAGGTTCAGTAACTGTTTGTATGGGTGACTGCAGAATGGCTGGTTAGGACATTTGCCAAGGGCAGCCAGGCCCCTGGAGCCAGCCCAGGGTATGAAGAGCTCTGCATTGTACATAGGTATCCTGGAGAATTGCAGTGGGGTTGGGGCACCAGAGATCCCTCTCAGCCTCCTCTAGGACTCTCTTTAAGTTCCCTCCACTCTGTCCAGTGCTCCATTTCCCCCTTTGTTTCTCTGCTCCCTCCAATGCTTTCTCATTCTCCTTTGCACTATAAGGACTCAGCAATCCTGAGGGTTTAAATGGGACTGAGCAGATCACAAGCCTGGGACTGGTCCTCTGCACAGGGATGAATTTCACCCTTCTTGCTTGAAATATATTTACATGCAGCTGTATATGATTCAGCCATTAGATGTCTGTGCTTTATATCATTCCAAATAATATGGTGCTCCCTAGTAAACAAGGCAGCCGAAACTAGAACTCAAGATGTGGGTGTGACAGTTCTCAGGGTACCAAGGACTGTGAGTCACCCTGTTATCCCCTGCCTCCCGCATAAGGGAGCCTTGCTTGTGCTGCCGTGGGTCTCAGCTCCCTGACACCCCCAGCTTGTGAACCACCCAAGCACTCTCATTTGGGCTCAGCCAGCCCTTACTTTGCTCTGCAGTTTAATTATAAGTGTACCCCAATTCTTGAATCCCTTTGAAGTGTCCCCCTGTAGTGTCCATCCCCTTATCAACTGAACATTTACAGATATACCAGGTCTGTTGTTCCCAAGGGAACAGCGCACACACCAGCTTGTATGATTCAACTCAGGTTCAGCACCTTGCTTATTACCACCGCACTGAGATATAGTTATAGTGAAAAAAACAATAAGTTTATTATCAAAGATTCAAGAGATAGCTAGTAAGGATAATGAAAACAAGTTTACATATAAAACAAAACCATAACACCATTTCTAGAGACTAAACTTAACAAAAAGGCTAACCTCCTGTCTAAAGAATTGTATCTCACTCCAAAGTCCCCAAGGCTCAATGTGATCCCGTTTTCATGAATGTAGATGCACTGCCTGCTTACTTCCTAGGTGCAATTTAAGGGGGTGTCTTCATTGCCTTCTCCGGGTATCTGGCTGGTGAATCTTGCCCATAAGCTCAGGGTTCAGCTGATTGCCATATTTGGGGTCGGGAAGGAATTTTCCTCCAGGGCAGATTGGAAGAGGCCCTGGAGGTTTTTCGTCTTCCTCTGTAGCATGGGGCACGGGTCACTTGCTGGAGGATTCTCTGCTCCTTGAAGTCTTTAAACCATGATTTGAGGACTTCAAGAGCTCAGACATAGGTGAGAGGTTTATCGCAGAAGTGGGTGGGTGAGATTCTGTGGCCTGCGTTGTGCAGGTCAGACTAGATGATCATAATGGTCCGTTCTGACCTTAATATCTATGAATCTATGAATCTTTATAACCCAAGCATTCATTGTCTGTACTCAGAGACAGTATAACCCCGTCACTTGTTTTTCCTGAGTGCTATTCCCCGTTGACATCATATATCTCTGTTGACTTCATATGCAAATATGCATCCATTGTGTTAGCTTATAATGCTTAATTTACATGCTGACAGAGAGACAAGTGAATAAACATTTTTTTTCTTTGTCAGGAAGCCGTTTCTCCACCTCTGCTATGATACAGAATCTAAGAACATATTTGTGTCACTGTGTCTCAGTGGGTCACAGCTGAGGATGCCAAATTTAGGACAAACTGCCGAGAAATAGGGAAGACACAAACTGGTGGTTATTCTATCATAAGATATACCAAGCTAATAACAGCTAAAGTGTTATTCAGTCTTAGTTTGTGAAAAATTACAGGCACATGAGCCAGGGTCACATGCCCTTCCATGCTTTGATGACTCATGGGAGTAGCCATTACCCATATTCTGGCTAAATCATGCACAGGAAGGCTTACTGGGCAGGGACAAGCTTCTTCTATGGCCTATTGTGTTCATTAATGGGCTATCAACTTGAATGGTCCATTCACAATGTGCTGGCTAGACTGGATGTATACTACCTTGTGGGTGTTACCCCAGGAGCAAACACATTTGAAATACTGGTACATAGTCAATATTCATAACTTTAGATACAAAAATGACGCATTCCAGTGTTTCACCACCCTCCTAGTGAAAAAGTTTTTCCTAATATCTAACCTAAACCTCCCCCACTGCAACTTGAGACCATTACTCCTTGTCCTGTCATCTGCTATCAGTGAGAATAGTCTAGATCCATCTTCTTTGGATCCACCTTTCAGGTAGTTAAAAGCAGCTATCAAATCCCCCCTCATTCTTCTCTTCCGTAGACTAAACAATCCCAGTTCCCTCAGCCTCTCCTCATAAGTCATGTGTTCCAGTCCCCTAATCATTTTTGTTGCCCTTCGCTGGACTCTCTCCAATTTCTCCACATCCTTCTTGTAGTGTGGGGCCCAAAACTGGACACAGTACTTCAGATGAGGCCTCACCAATGTCGAATAGAGGGGATCTACATCTTTGCCAGTTGGGATTGACGGGTTCTCAGGCCACAGTTGAGAAGCCGGTTTGTTTGTGTCTGTAGATGTAGCTGTTTTCTTTAACAATTGCCTCCTGCTTAAGATGGTCTGTGATTCCATATATGAGGACAAAATTCTGTCCGCTCTTTTAGCCTGTCCTAATTGGCCTCCAATAGTTCCTGTTGACTGGGGTGGAACAGAATCATCAAAGAGGAGTGTAATGGTAATTTTATGTGCCTAAAATAATATACCAAGTCACTCCACCTTTCTGCTTCTGTTCACTCTCCCACCCTTTGTTTACATGGCCACACCTCCAGGGAAAGCATCTTCTATTATCATGTGTGTGTGTGGAGTGCTTTTGTTGATGCCTTTAAAGGATACATATAATAAATAATAATAATAATAAATGATCACCAATCACTTGGAGATCAAGTCCTCTGTTTCTAAAACAGTTTGAAATTGGTTTTCTCTTGGTTTGAATAATTTGGTGGCAATTTTTAAATGCAGTCTTGATTGTTTTATTTCCTTTCCTCCTCCCAGGAATGAAAATATATTTTATCAGCATTCCAAAATATGATTAAAAGTTCCATGCTATGCAGCTGATGGCACTTCCGTGTTCTGAGGAATCAAACTGAAAGATAGTCCTAGCCACATGAAGCATTCTTCATTAATGATTGGACCAGGAACTCCAAGAATTCCTTCTCATTCTTTTTTTTTTTATAAATCAGGGGCTGTTTAATCAATTGGAGTGGATAGAAAACATCAATGTATTTATGAATTTCCTTGCTTTCTTTTCTAAAGTTGGAATACAAACTCTATTAGTTCATTACAGTGGGTCAGAGATCATTTTTAGCTCCCTTTAGCCAACACCTGTGCTATCAAGAACATTAATAACTGAGATCAATCAAAATTAAATTTGATGTCTGACTTCAGCTGTATCTGAAAAGGCACTCAGAAACATGAAAGGAATATGTGCTGCAAAAGCATGAAAAGAATACATGCTGCACGGAGCAGAAAAGATAATACAAAGGGTCCTTTTCCAACTTGGGTGCCAAGTCACAAATCTGGATGCTTTATTCTGGCCTGTGGGCCTGACCTTGTACCCATTCAAATCAAGGGCAAAGCTTCAATTGACTTTAGTGGAGTAGCATCCTGTTCTTAGGCACCTAGACTAGCTATATGAATGTCTGTATGCCAGCCCGAGCACTCAAATACAAAATCGCCCACCTTAACATTGATGCATGTGTTTGAAAACAGGACGCATTTGGTGAAATTCACAAGGGCAGATGCCTAGCACAAGGCCTGTGCTCCACCAGGTACCCAGGCCTCATACTGGCCCCTTCACACAGGGTTGAATATCACCACTTTGATTAATGTAAATGATTGACACTAAAATGTGATTAACAATGAGACATTAAATTGAGGCCTTGGCCACTTGGGCTCATTGGAGATTCCAGGCACTTCCCATGCAAACAGGGCTTTAATCCCAATTGCCTAAAAGAGTTACAGTTGGGTTAACTGACCCACTGATGGAAAGACTCATATTGACTCCACTGGCTCTGGGCTTAGCCCTGGGCCCTTGCATTCCCTTTGCACTCCCATTCTGGAGCCACCTGCAGTTTGGCCCTAACATTAGAATCAGGTGTTTGATTGTAAAGTCAATTAGAGAGAGATCCTCATCGCTTAGTGAAAGGGATGGGAAAGCATAGTTGTAGATAGTGAGAGGATAATCCATTCAGCTCACCTTTCTCCCCCCTCCATGCTCTGCTCTTCCTCATCCCCCTCTCCCTACTTCCTCCCTCCTACCTGTGCTGGTGCAATAAGAAAAAAAGGAATCGTCATTCTCCAGAAATGTTTTTATTCCCATGAGAATGCATTGTGGGCTTTAAAACTCAAATACAAGGTGAGGAAGGTATTTGGCTATAACAGCTCAGTGTAAAATCCTAACCCATAAAGAGCTGTTTAAATAAAGTGAGCATCTCCTTTTATGACGACAAGGCTGTTTTTCCTATTATGCCAAAAATATGGTGATTGCATGTAAGGGAAGAGTTATGTCTTCATAGCTATGGCCCTACCAAATTCACGGCCATTATAAACTCATCACGGACTGTGAAATCTTGTCTCCCCCATGAAATCAGTCTTTTGTGTGCTTTTACCCTATACTATACAGATTTCATAGCGGGGACCAGCATTTCTGAAATTGGGGGTCCTGACCCAAAAGGGAGTTGCAGGGGGGTCGCGAGGTTATTGTAGACGGGTAATGGTATTGCCACCTTACTTCTGTGCTGCCTTCCGAGCTGGGTGGCCGGCGACTGTTGGCAGGATGCCCAGCTCGGAAGGGAGCCCCCTGCCAGCAGCAGCGCAGAAGTAAGGGTGGCAATACCATAGCACGCCACCTTTACTTCAGCACTGCTGCCTTCCGAGCTGGGCAGCTGGAGAGTGACAGCTGCTGACTGAGGGCCCAGCTCGGAAGGCAGCAGTGCAGAAGGGTGGCAATACGATACCAGGCCATCCTTCCTTCTGCGCTGCTGCTGGGGGTGGCTCTGCCCTCAGAGCTGGGCTCCTGGCCAGCAGCCGCCGCTCTCCAGCTGCCCAGCTCTGAAGGCAGCACCATCTTTAGCAGCAGTGCAGAAGGAAGGGTAGCGGTACTGCAACCCCCCCCCCCCCCCCCCGACAATAACCTTGTGACCCTCCCACAACTCCTTTTTGGGTCAGGACCCCCTACAATTACAACACGGTGAAATTTCAGGTTTAAATACTGTATCTGAAATCATGAAATTTATGATTTTTAAAAACCTATGACCGTGAAATTGACCAAAATGGACCATGAATTTGGTAGGGCCCTATTGATAGAACAATAACACTTTCCCTTTCTGTAGACTCTTGCACCCAAGAACCTTAAAACCTAAACAGTAAGGGCCAATCCAGCTCCCACTGAAGTCAGAGTGAGTTTTGCCATTGATTTAAATAAAAATAGGATTGGCCCTTATCTCATCAGCCCTCACAGCCTTTAAGGGATATACTGCCGAAAGGAACTTAGGGGGAGCATTATACAGCCCACACCTCTGGGGTGGAGCACATCCGCTGTTTGACAGCACCCAGCAGGGTAAAGGGAGTGTGGTGGGTTACTGTATCCATCTGAGACTGCAGGTGGAATTGAGAGTAGTGGAATGTAATTACTTAAGTTGGAAATTGGCCAGGATACCAGAGTTAATACCTCTGCTCCTGTAAAGTATGCTACGGGATCTATTGCCATGAGAGAGAGAGGAATCCTGGGTGTTTAGATCTCATCTGTAAGATGGCATCTCTTGTACCGTAACACCCAGAATACCGAGCAGTCGAGGGCCACCGACTGAAGCATCGACACCACCTTCTGCAGCTCGCTGGATAGTTTTTGGCAGGCTGCAATCTAGGTACTGACTCCGCCTGTCGCTATGCAGTTAGCAAGAGCTGAAAGGATCACAGCACGAGGTGAGATGACTGCAGGCTCACAACGCATTTTTCAAAAGTGAGTCCTATTCTGTTTATCTAATTCTTCAGAGCAAGGAGCCATAGGCAAAATTCCTCTCTGGATACCCATGCAGCTGAGTGCAGAATAAAAATGCTGTATTATATCTCAGCCCCAACAATCCCCCCTATTTTGGAGAAAGAAAGACCTTGCTGCTGAGACGCAGCCCATGTGAAAATGAGTTGGTGGCCCTTACTCCAGCTCCTAGTGCCCCCCCGCCCCCTTTTGACAATCTCAGCAGAAAAGCCAAGGACTGAATGAACTGGCAGTAGTTCTTAAACCGTAGTCCCTGGACAGGCAGTTGGTTGCATGGAGTATAGTCCCAGCCACTGACAAGCTTTAAAAGAAGGTACAAATACACTGAATACTTTTATCACTCTTCTGTGTAGGTAGTTGCTTTTGTCACCTAAAGCATGTTACAGGATTGTAAAGGGCACTGCACAATTGGGAATGGGCTGGAAGGTGATCAAAACAATTACAAAGGGGTGGAGAGGTGGTCTGCTTGACTGGGAGTGGATGGGGAGGTGATCATGAATGGAATGGATAAGGAGGTCATCTGTGTGGTCAGGAAAGCAAGATATCTGTTAAATTATGGTCCACACTATGAAAATGTTTGGGAATCCCTGAACTGCCGAGTCTGAACATCCCTCTGACTTTTTAAAGGTGGTCTCTCCGAGTCTGGGATACAACTCAGACACTGAGGGGCAGTGTCATTGACTATGGGTGCTTTAAATGCTCTGCTGCTGTGGCTCACAGCTTGAACACTGACAGCCAGCAGACAAGCAAGCATTGAGTGTTTGTGTGTTAAACAGCTCTGAACGAGAAACTCCGACTCCAAGAGCCTGCTTGTTACATCCCAGCCACACTCAGGTGTACACCAGTTCTAATTACACCTGGCAAGATGACCCCAACATCTCCTAGTGCCGAATTTTCCTGTGTGCTCTGCAACATCCAGCCCTTTCAGAGGAATAACAAGGTTTGTTCACTCCTCTAAAGAGACAAAATGCACAGCTTATCATTTGACCTGGAATTAGCAATCCCTTCAGTTCCAACACAGCACTGGTTTGGTTTACATTGAAAGTAAAATAAGTTTATTAATAAAAGAAGATAGGATTTTAAGCGAATTACAGTATAAAATATTGTGATAGAAATGATTACAAACAACTAAAAGTGAAAAAAATAAATGCCTTCTAGCGGCTAAGACTTAACACAACAAGCTGCACCTTTGTTCAAGGTGGTTTCTTTACCATTCTACCTCCCAGCAAGATGGCTGACCATTGCTCTGGTCAGGATCTCCCACAAAGTCCAAAGTGCTCAGTTCCTTTGTCTTCTCAGGTGAAAGATAATTTGGGGTTCATTACCCATCTCTTTTGTAGTCCAGGAAACCTTTGAAATTGATTCTTCAGAAGGTTACCCCCAAAGTCAAGTTCATTCAAGCTGAAGGGAAAGGAGACATGGAGTCTCAGGGTGAAGGAAGTTTCATGCTGGTTTCTTTCCCCCACTGGTATTTGATAAAATGCAAATGGGAGCTGTTTTCTTCAGTCTCCTCCCGCTGCTGTGATGCTGAGTGGTTATTTCCTCCCCTTTTGCCTAGATGGTTCTAATGACCTTTTATGTAAATTGCATTCCCATTGTCCCTTAATGTACCTTGGAAATACCTTCAAGGTGGCAGAACCACATTCCTTTGTCCAGGGTGGAGTAACTTCAACCTTACCTGGCAGACACACTTTTAGAACATAATTCCCAAAATGTTTGTGATTTTGAATTTGTCAATAATATTAATGATCAGTATGTTATTAGCTTTCTATTGACGTCTTACATCAACACCTTTTTCATACAGGTTATAACATTCATGAGTTGGGGAACACTCAGCTGGTCAGGCCAGCTGACATTCACTACCAGATGCCAGTGAGTTTCTTGCCATCTTGCATAGGGATGCTATTAGGTCCACAATCTGAGACTCTCAAAGCAACGGACAAAGGCAGGGAAATATTATTAATCCCATTTACAGACCATTCGTGTACACCCCCACCCCCCAGCTCTCAGGTCTGGGTGAAAGACTCTAGACACACACCCTGTGAAAGGTGAGAATTAAACCCCGAAGCTCTGATTCCTTGACCCACTCCTCTAATCACTGGACCTTGCTGCCATCCTGACTGATTCACTCCTTGATGTGGTAGTCTAGCACTAAGTCACCTGCATCACACAGGAATTCTGAGGATTCATCAGTTAATGTTTGTAAAGCTCTTTAAGATCCATGGATCAGAACTGCAAGTATTATTAGATTTTATTTATATTATTATTTATTACTTGCAAACAGTTCAGGTCACTTACCTCCACTCATATCCTTGGACCCACTTACCTTATTTGCAGTAGGGGTGTCTCAGGCCATTAGTGACGAATGCTCTGAATAATTAGGCTGTGAAAATCTAACTGCAGGGATTTTTTTTTATTAGCAATTTTCCGTTCTGTTGTATTAATTCCATTTGGTCTCGGTATGTTTTCTTAGTGAACAATGATCACTAATACAAAATCATTTCCATGCAAAATGCTTTTCATCATCTGATTTAACAGACCATAAAATGTCTTAAGTTGATTTTATTTTACATTTTCAACCTAGTGTTAATGTTCCAATGACTTTAATTTCTTGCTTTCACTCCTCATCGAGCATTTATTTTAAACCTCCCTCTCACCCTTCTGTTTTCTCTTTGTTTTCTTTCATTTTTCTATTTTTCCTCCCTCTCTCTCTCTCCTCCGCATAACAAATGATTTCTTTTTTGCCCAGTGTTGGAAACTTGACCCTTGTGCTCATTATCTCAGACAGCCGCATACCTGCATGCTCCTGGAGTGTGCACGGGACACTTCTGCTATTGTGGAATGGGGGTAGGGATGGCCACATGGGATGTTGCTTTTTCTGCACAGATAACACTATTCCCTCCAACAACTCTGCTTTGCTGCTCTATATGCTGCTTAGTACTGGGCAGCAGAGGCGCTCTCGCTCTCTGTCTCAATCTTTCTTTCCTGCTCTGGCCGTGGTGCTGAATGCTAATTAGCCAGGACCCATTGCAGCCTCTGCAGTTATTTTCATCCCAACAGAGTGCACTTTTGAACAACAGCATTCATCCTACAAAGCCAAGTAGAATTCCTGTAAGCAAAGAGGGTGGGCATGCACAATATTCCTACCAGCTCTGGTCCAGCAAAGCACGTAAGCACACACTTAATTTTAAGCACGTGAGCAGTTCAGTTGATTTCAATGATCCGGTCTACAGACTGTATCTGAAGCAAGAGGAAAGTTCAGTCTCCATGAGCTTATTCAGCTCTTGGTCCCTCTGCTGAGACTGTAAAAAAGGCTAATTAGCTGGAATCAAGGGGCCTTTCGTGCTGTGTCTCAGTTTGTGACGGAGAACCTCCAACTCATTTCACTCGGGAACAGGTATCCTTAATGAAAGAGTAAGTTTCTGTTTTGTCAGGGGGCCCTGGCATGTTTAACCCATTGCATGACACTGAAGAGGAGTACAATTGAATGAATACAATTGTTATACAAATACCTTGATTGGGAGGCTTACAAGTGGAACAATGGCAGAAAGGAAGAATGGTCTTGTAGTTGTGACAGTAGACTGGGACTCTTGCTATGTTAGTTCAGTTCCAGGCTTTGCCACTGACTCAGGAAAGTCACTGAATTTCTTAGTTCACCATCTGTAAAATGGGGACAGTGCTTCCTTTGTCTGTTTCCATTGTGAGCTCTTATTATGTCTCTATATAGTACCCAGCACAATGAGGCCCCAATATCAGTTGGAGGCTCCGGATGGGTATTGTAGTATAAATCACAAGAATTATATACCGTGAATGGGAGAGACAACATGTACATGACCATTTCTATAGTTGGCTGGAATTTCTAAGAGTAGCTTTCATGAGCCTACTCTATATGAATCAAAAACATGAATCCTTTCCGGTGTTGGCTTTACTAAAATGCCGTGAAGGAAGAGCACCATCTATTGAATTACCATCACCACTTCCTGCGGGGTCCTGCCTTTTTGTCAGCATCTCCCATACAATAACTGACTAGGCCCAACCCTGTTTAAGTTGGGAGACTTCCTGAGAGGCCAGGCCTGGCCTCCTCAAATCACTCCGGGATTAAAACAGAGGCATTTTTCAACCTTTAGCAGTGATGACATATAACTCTTCTCTTCCTCTGCCCTTCACCCATCCTCTCTCCTCCATCTTATTGTTATTAATTATTTGTATTACAACAGCATTGCACTAGGCACTGTACATACACAACAGGACAGTCCCTGATCCAAGGAGTGTACAGTCTAAATATTCATTATTATCATGTTATTATTGCAATTTGTATTGTGGTAGCACCTTTCATGGACTTGGAATCCATTGTGTGAGGCATTGAATAAACACAGAACAAAGAGTCCCCCAAAGTCTCTGCCCTAAAGAGTTTATAACCTAGGTATAAGACAAGAGGTGAATACAGAAGAACAGAGGGAGGAATACAAGGAAACAATATTGGTCAGTATGATGGGCAGTGGTCTTGGCACACGCGCTGGGTAACCATTGCTACCATGAGGGGTAGCATGGAAGAAAGCACAAAGGTAAATAGTCAAGATGAGAGTAGAAACAGAGACATGCCTAAGGTCACTGGCAGAGCTGGGATTAAAACCCAGGTCTCTGGGCTACCTCTTTTGTGTTTCATTCGCTAGACCAGGCTGCTACCTGCTCTTGGGCTGTTCCTTATTTCCCTCTCTTTTTTCCTCCCCCCTGTGTGTATCTCTCTCTCCATCTCCCAATTCCAAACCAAAGCTTTTCTGACTAATGGTAAAGCGTGTGAAGAACAAATTTGCTTTGAGCCTCTCTAACTTAACTTTAAAAATGGTCTTCTGCGTTTGCCATTCACCTCACAAATCAGCGACTCTCCGATGCCTTCTGCATTCCCTGCACTGCAGTAAACTCTGCTCATTTATCTGAAACTCTCTAAAAAATCATTTTTCCCCACAACAAAATGCTGTTGTCAAAAACTTCAAATCATCCCATCCATCAAGTGCATTTGCGTGTATGTGTTTGTGTGTGTGTGTGTGTGCGCGCGCGCGGGGGTGGGAGGGTGCATGTGAAATACATACAGCTGACACGTTTGTTCTGTCACTGAACTGACACCACATCTTGTCGGAATCTGTTGGGTTTACCAGGGAGAACAGGATTCTTTACACACGCACACACCCTGAATTATTGGTCAAACATTTCTTGTGGGCTAATTAAATACACCAGAGAAATGCTTTTTGTGGAAGGTGCTGTAATGTTGCAGGGGAAAAAACATTCCATTAAAACCATTGCCTGCAGCAAGCTTGTAATCCTCCATAGGATTTGTAAAGGAAATGGATTATTGCTAACAAACCTATAGCTACCCCACTGCTGATTCCTCAGCCCATTCGTTACACCAATTTGTTCCTCCTAGAAAGGGGGTTGGAAACGTGTTTTCTTCTTTTCTCCTGTGGTGCGCTTTGTGCATTTCTTGTGTAGTTGGTGACTGAAATTTTTGCCTACTGGAGGCTCAGGTCCAAAGAAGGCCAAGTAGCTAGCACCATAGCGAGTGACCAGAGACGGGTTTCAATGCTGTGCTAGGAATGTGGGTTTATACTGGTGCTGAAATTAGGGAATGGAGGATGCTGCATTTTCTTAAAAATCCTATCTTGGATTAAAGCCCAGGATGGGGAGTCAGGACTCCTATGTTCTATTCCCAGCTCTGCTTCTATGGGACCTTGGGAAAGTGTTTTTCCCTTTTGTGCCTCAGTTTCCCCATCTGTAAAATGGAGCTAATAATACTGGCAGTACCTCATAGAGGAGCTGGGAGGATTAAAGTTTTTATAGAGTACTTTGTGATTTGGCAATGATCTAACTGTCCAAAGTATTATTACTGGGCCATTTGAACCTTGGGACCATGCCAGCTTCTGTGTTTGCAAACGCTGATGCAGGACCTGAGGTAGAAAGCTTGCCTAAGGGGTATGTCTGGGGGAATGCTGGGAAGTGTTATATCCCTCCTAGTACAGAAGTAGTGGGAGTTGGTTATAATGAATACAAAGGAGTTTCTTTAATGAGGCTTCTGGGCACAGACAGGACCTTGTGGTTCTCCCTAGCTCTCTACCTCTACAGGCTGTCCAGGGTCCTGGCCTATATTAAGTAATCCTGGAAGAGACTGCTGGCCACAGGGCAGAAAACAAGCCCAGCCTCCTCTATAAAGGGCAAGAGGGGCCATAAAGAGCTAGTGGAGCTTAAAGCCTGAATGGTGTTGGTTGGGAAAGGTGCATGGCCAGGGATGTGCTGCTTTGTCACCTCCTGCAGCAGCATTTGCTCGCAAAAAGCAATTCTTTCCCAAGTGGGAATGCTAATTCGCTCCCCTCCTGGGGGTGAATTCTACCTGGGGCACAAGGGACCTTGCTTATGCTGGAAGTTATCAGTCACCTTGGCTTGTTCCTTGGTGGCTGCCATGCAAGTGAGAGTTAAAACTCCCACAGTACCTTATGATATGCCCTATTCCTTGGCTGAGGCTCCCTCTGCCATCAGTTAAGCAGAGTCTAACATCCCATAATATTGGGGGATGCTGCAGAGCACTCAGACCTTGCTCCATTTGGCCGAATGGTCCCAACAGTGCTGCCAGCTAGCTCACTGCTCTGTCCATCTCTTTGGGGTATCTTGAGTATCCAAACACCCCAGATACAGCCGAAAGCTAATCTGAGCTTTCAGCTGCCTCTCTGGATTTGCCTCCTGTCCTGCTGGCGAATGGCTCTGTGCAGAGTTTCACTTAGAGAGGTTGGAGAAGGACAGAGTTGATTCAGCTTCTGCTTGCCCTGGTGCGTCATGCTCATGCTTGGCAAGGATGACTCGTTCTGCAGATTAAGGCTGAAGGGACCGGCAGCCAGCAGAGCCCAAGTCACATGCTCACACACAAGCCGTGTAGGCAGATTCTGTGTCCTTGCTTGCTTTGCCCCATCTGCGCCTTCAGCTGTGGCCTGAAGGAGTTGGAAGGAACCTAACCTCAGAGCTGCTGCTCTCCTCTGGAGGAACAGAGCTTGCTTTGCAAGCCCTGACAGCTTGAAATATTAACCCTACAAAAGCATTTCTAAGTGGAAGCATACAAGGGTTTCTCTGTTTGCAGGAATCTGAGTTCTTGATAGAGCATTTGGTGATTATATATGTACATTAATAACAGTCTGTGTTAATTAACAGTAAGATGGCCTGGTTAAACACTCAAAAGTTAGGACATGCCAGAATTATATTTGCTCTTGTACCTCCTGGTGCAGAGGGATTGGGATTCAGCCTTTAATTCTGTCATCACATATTTCACATTTCCTAGGTTATTAACACAATATAAAATCAAAGGTAACCTAATTTAACTTCAAATTTAGATGAACTAAATATGCCAGACGGTTTTCACTATAATTTTGTGTTATACATAACGTGTAGCATGCTTTTTAAGGAGACTTTGCTCTTTTCATAGGATGTGATTCTGTAATTAAAACTATCGTAATGAAGATATAGTAGGGCAGGCTGGAAAACAAGAATTGAATTTCTCAAAAACATTCTGAGATTTTGAAATTTGTTTTTTATTCTGATGTGGAATGAGAACAAGACCTTTTGAGATTTTTCATGACAAAACATAAGAAAGAAAATGCAGGGACGTGCCAGCCCAGCATAGTCAATAACTAAGGTGCTCACCTCATATGTGGGAGATATAGGTTCAAGACCATGCCCTGAAGCAGAGTCTTCCACAACCTAAGTGCGTGCCCTAACCTCTGGGCTATAGAATCAGTCAACCTGGCATACTGAGGATTTAAACACTTATACAAAGGGGAACACCGTCAACAGGAGAGATTGATTCAATAGCCGATGGTTAGTGCACTCAGCTAGGATGTGGGTGACTTGGGTGTAAGACCCTGTTTTGAATCAAGCAGAGGAGGACTTGAGTCTCTCTCATCCCATCAGAGCTATGCTGAGATGACTCACCCTCCAGGCTAGCTGCAAGTGAATTTTAGGGCAGCATGATTATGTCCTCCCTCCCCAATGCTGATTTGGCACCCCTGGAAATTGAAGCCCCTAAGGTTGGCCCTGCTCTCTCTGTCTCACAGAAAGTCCATCCTGGACCTGAGAAACCTTCCTGATGAAATGTTTGTTGAAATTGTTTATGCTTCGATGAAAAAAATTGGGTCCAATGAATCGGCATTTTCCAACTAAAACCATTTAATTGAAAAATTCCCAACCAGCTCTAGTATATAGCCAGCTTTGGTAGGGCCATCCGCAGGGCTTGAACTCAGGACATATAGGATAGATGCTTTATTGCTTGAGCATCAAGGACTGAATTCATGAGCTACGAGCAGGATCAGACTGATAAGTGGACCAAGCACTAAAGGAACAAAGACCTGCATTTGCTTAGGGCATGTCCACATGGCAGCTGGGAGTGTGCTTCCCAGCTTGGGTACACAGACATCCCCGAGTTCTGCTAGAGTTAGCATGCCAAAAATAGCAGCATAGCCAGGGGTGGCTCAGAGTGGTGGTGTGAATACAAGCCCCCCTGGGCCCCCTGTGTACATACTTAGGTGGAGCTGCTACCCCTGGCTACACTAGTTTTTAGCGTGCTCCCAGCTGCACTGTAGACATACCCTGAGAGTGGGCTAGGTATAGAATCATAGAATATCAGGGTTGGAAGGGACCTCAGGACGTCATCTAGTCCAACCCCCTGCTCAAAGCAGGACCAATCCCCAACTAAATCATCCCAGCCAGGGCTTTGTCAAGCCTGACCTTAAAAACTTCTAAGGAAGGAGATTCTACCACCTCCCTAGGTAACACATTCCAGTGTTTCACCATCCTCCTAGTGAAAAAGTTTTTCCTAATATCCAACCTAAACTTCACCCACTGCAACTTGAGACCATTACTCCTTGTCCTGTCATCTGCTACCACTGACAACAGTCTAGATCCATCCTCTTTGGAACCACCTCTCAGGTAGTTGAAAGCAGCTATCAAATCCCCCCTCATTCTTCTCTTCTGCAGACTAAACAATCCCAGTTCCCTCAGCCTCTCCTCATAAGTCATGTGTTCCAGTCCCCTAATCATTTTTGTTGCCCTCCGCTGGACGTTTTCCAATTTTTCCACATCCTTCTTGTAGTGTGGGGCCCAAAACTGGACACAGTACTCCAGATGAGGCCTCACCAGTGTCGAATAGAGGGGAACAATCACGTCCCTCGATCTGCTGGCAATGCCCCTACTTATACAGGCCAAAATGCCATTGGCCTTCTTGGCAACAAGGGCACACTGTTGACTCATATCCAGCTTCTTGTCCACTGTAACCCCTAGGTCCTTTTCTGCAGAACTGCTGCCGAGCCATTCGGTCCCTAGTCTGTAGCGGTGCATTGGATTCTTCCGTCCTAAGTGCAGGACTCTGCACTTGTCCTTGTTGAACCTCATCAGATTTCTTTTGGCCCAATCCTCTAATTTGTCTAGGGCCCTCTGTATCCTATCCCTACCCTCCAGCGTATCTACCGCTCCTCCCAGTTTAGGTACGTACAAAGGGGCAGAGTTCAGGTGGTGTGGGCAATCTTAACGCTTCCATTTCCTGACTTCTGAGTACTTGTCTGTGCAACCTTCATGTCAGAAGATATTTGGCCAATATCCTATCTTTTCATTCCCTGGGGACAGGCACAGTTGGTGCCTCTATATAATAAATAATTTTCAGTGGCTCATAGCTTGGCCAAATCAAAACTTTATATATATATAATTTTTCTCAAAAATGGTTAATCTGTTTTGCTCTAATTTTCCCAAAATATTAACTTTTAGACCAGCTAAGCCTGGAAAATGTTAGCCCACTAGTTGAAAGTTACAGAAGGTAATATATAACTGAAAGCAGGAGTTTAGGATTGAAATGCTTAAATAACCTTAACTACAGCGATCATGAGCAGTACAGCTCTAAGCTTATGTAGGCCTGAGTAGGAGTGTTAGCTCTGCGAACCTGCCCAAATTCTCATTTGGGTGACTGCCAGGGCTATGAGACTTTGCGAACAAAAGAAAGTCACAGAATGTTTTGCCAATATGTTCATAATTTTGTTTTGGGCAGTTTAGTACCTATGACAGATTCATACAATTTTGTGAAATGGGGTTCTTTTGCATGGGAAGATGTGTGAAACATATCACATTTTCACCTATTTCTGTTGCAAATTCACCTGTGCCTGGAAATGGGCCTAGTCCAGGGGTGGGCAAACTTTTTGGCCGGAGGGCCACATTTGGGTTGCGAAACTGTATGGAGGGCCAGGTAGGGAAGGCTGCGCCTCCCCAAACAGCCTGGCCCCCCACCCCCGTATCTGCCCCCTCCCACTTCCCACCCCCGACTGCCCCCCTCAGAACCTCCAACCAATGCAACACCCCCTGCTCCTTGTCCCTTGACTGCCCTCTCCAGGGACCCCCCCACCCCTAACCACCCCCCCAGGACCCCACCCCCTATCCAACTCCCCCTGCTCCCTGTCCCCTGACTGCCCCAACCCCATCCACACCCCGCTCCCTGACAAGCCCCCCGGGATTCCCACGCCTATCCAAGCCCCCCTGGTCCCAGTCCCTTGACCACCCCCCCCCGAGAACCTCCGCCCCATCCAACCGCCCCCTGCTCCCTGTCCCCTGACTGCCCCCCTGGACCTCCCCTGACTGCCCCCCGGAATCCACTGCCCCTTATCCAACCCCCACGCTCCCCGCTCCCTGAGGCTGCGGGGGAGGGGGGACAGCAGGGGAGGGGCCAGGGGCCAGCCTCCCCGGCCGGGAGCTCAGGGGCCGGGCAGGATGGTCCCGCAGGCCGGATGTGGCCTGTGGGCCGTAATTTGCCCACCTCTGGCCTAGTCTTTCTCAAATTTTTGCTTTTTTTTGTGTGAAATTTTTGCCATTTTCAGCTCAAAATTTCCACCAAAAATGGCCCCATTTCCCTGTGCACATTTGCAAAAATAAGGCAGTTTTCAGTTTCACAACAAAATGTGAAAAATCCCTCACATTTCAAGGGTTATTAATTTGACTGTAGAAATTTCACACCGCGTTAGTAACTACCCTGCCTAAACTTCCTCTATAGCTCCTGTTCTATGGGGCAGCTGTCAAACACAGCTTTCCTTCTGTTGCCTGAGCCTCTTAATTTCTCTTTCTCTTGGCCATTAATTATTGTCAAAGGGCTCAGTGAAGTCAATGCAAAGATTCCAGTTGATTTCAATGGGCTTTGGAGCAAGACCTTGCTCTGTAAAACTTTTTGGGAGACAGCTTGCATGAAAGACACTATTTGAAATAAAGGTCCAGTCCTAAAATCAGATGAGAGCTGCTCACACAAATAATGACTTCTTATGTGAGGAAAGGTTTGCAGGATCAGACCCAGAAGTTGCTTTGCTTTGTATTAAATGACTGAGCGGGAAGGGAGAAGTGGGCGCTCTACAGAACCATGTGGTACATTAGAAATGTTGGCAGGTAGCAGTCTCTGCTTTGGCTGATTCCCCTCCCAGCTGTTTAAGATCTGAATTGCTACAGTCCCTGATGGATTGCATTTGCAAAGCTGTACTTGCTGTGACGCTGCAAGTCTCTCAAACTGGGGAATTTTACATCAGAAAGATAACAGAATAATCACCGCAAAGTTGCTGTGATTTATTGCAGTGTCTTCTGTCCTTGATAAGTTGGAATCTTTGCAAAGCAGCTGTTTGGTACACAGGAGCTGTCCCTGTGTTTGGGCTTCTGCAGAGATCCCTGCAGCCAGCACGGCTGTGAGCTGCAGCATTCCTGGGGAGTTATGTAGGTACTGGCATTTTGGGGTGGTTCTCCATCACAGTACTATCCAAAGCAATATGCTACCAACGCCGGCAAAGTGCTACATCTCTCTGCAAGGAAGAGTCACGTGTCCTTGGGGGGAATGGCTGAGTACATCTTATTAAAGAATTCCTCCCCACAGCCATGTGCCTCGTCACCACCTGTGTGTCTAGAAACAGAGCCATCTGTGGATTTTGAGTCATGGCCTGCACTGGAGGGAGCCTAGAGGAGTGGTGCTGCAGGGAGGAGTAGGGTAGGGGTGAAGCCATAATGCTGGAGGGCAGAGCATGTTACCCCGGCTTAAAAGATGATGGCACTGCTGCAGCAAGAGCTCCTGTGAACAATCCTGGCTGAGCCAGCCAGAATTCCTCGGAGGAGTGCATTCTGCTGCAGCAGGGCCATCATCTTTTAACCTGGTGTAGCATGCTCTGCCCTCCAGCATTATGGCTTCACCCCTACCCTACTCCTCCCATTCCAGATAGGGATCCGTCCCAAGAGCTCTGTGCCCAGCGCCCACTATTCTCCAGGCCAGGCTGGTTAATCCCAGATTTCTGCAATCTCTTGGCATATGTAATTCCCACCCAGACCTCCAACCATCTTCGCTGTCCTTCTATGGACCTGTTCAATTTCCACGATATCATTCTCAATGCGAGGTCACCGAAGTGGGATATAGCACTTCAGACGAGGCCATGCCGTCGTTTTATATCATGCCGGTGCTGTATTTAGATAGGGAGCTGTTATGCCTTTATTTTCTGCATACTGTACCTTTAAGGACTCTGCTGTCTGCAAGGACAGACGCGGGTTCAGTTCAATGCAGAGGAGGCAGTCACGCTGTGTGCTCTCTCTCATGAAGGCTTAATTGATCAGTTAATCTAAAATCTTTGTGTTTGTGCACCAGGTTGGTCTATTGTGTGAATTTCTGTCTTGCCCTGGTGGTTAGTCCCAATGTCTGTAACAGCAAGCTACTGTCCTCAAACTAAGGAAGCTCTCCCTTAAGAGTGGACAGCGAGGCCTGCTTTTTTTGGTGCTGAAGGTGGAGGGTTTGAAACCTACCAACAACTGTGGTATCTTTTCGTGTGCAGCTACAATTGGTTACATTTGGAAGGACATAAGGAGAATTCTGGCTACAAAGATGGGATTGTGAAACAACACATTGCTCAGAGGAAGTTAGGAAGCTTCCTGTTCAAAAAGGAAATGCGAAAAGGTGCAGCGATCGCTGATGGGGAATATGGAGGGTTTCCAGTTTTGTGAAAGAGAGGAACAATTTCAAATATATGTACAAAGACATCAGAGAGATGTAGCCACTGTAAATACACCACCATTGCTTTGTCATATTCTCTGTAGTATTCCCTATCTCGTTTCTAGAGCTGATCCGACTCCCATTAAAGTCAATGGAAAACCTCCCATTGGGTAGGGGGAGGGATAGCTCCGTGGTTTGAGGACTGGCCTGTTAAAAGCAGGATTGTGAGTTCAATCTTTGAGGGGGCCATTTAGGGATCTGGGACTTCCAGGCGATTGGGCTTGGATCCTTAACACATGAAAGCATGCAATTTGTTTATTTTTCACTGCTGCTCCATACAGGGCAGACAGCTTTCTTGAACTGACTTCATCATGATCAATCAGAAGCCAGAGCCTTTTTCCCATAGATTCACCGCCAAGCAACTTGCATAAAACGTTTAGATTATTTTTGCCAGTGTGCGTTTGCCTTGTACATGTGCATGCTGTACTGTGTTGGCCATCCTGCTGCTCGCTCACTCTGCATTTAAAATCTTTCTGAAGCTTCCTCCAGTCCCCCATAACTTTGCTAACCAAAACAGCTTGGTATCATCCACGACTTTTCCAACTCACTGTCTGCCTCCTCCTCCTCCATATCCCTGTAAAATACATTAAATAGCAGGGTGCCAAGTTAGGGGTGATTGAATTATTCATTGTGAAGGGACAAAGGAAGCCCTTTTTTTCTGTCTGTGAACTGATCCTGATCTTAGTGAATGCACTTGTTATTCATAAGCATTCTCCAGATAATTTGGTTGAACATATTTCAAGCCTCCCAGCTGTTTCTAAATTGTTCACTACTGCTATCCACTTTTGTTTCTCTGTGGTGGGTGTTTGTCTGCATAATTCACATGATATTGTGTCTGAATGGGTGACTGAAACTTCAGAAAGAGGAGAATAACGAAAGATGAACAACAAATGAGAAATAGTGAATGTCTGTGTTTGTGCATGGATATCCTTATTCCTATGCACATGTGAATATCCTGATGAGGATCAGGCATCCCCCAAACACTACTGTGAACAAAAATCTCTGTGTGGGAAAGTTAATTAATAGCACACAACAAGGGGCATAGACACTGTCAAACCGAACAGCACTTTGGAATTCAGACAAATGTCCATAAATGCTGCTTGTCCCAACACAAACTCTTAAGGATCCCTGCTATTAATCTCCAGCAATTAATCTTGTTCCACTCTAAAGCGTAGCCATTCACTATGGTCTGGTCCACACTCAAAATTTACATTGATGGAGCTACAGTGCTCAGGGGTAGCTATGCTCCTTGACACAGACGCAGCTAGATCGATGGAAGAATGCTTCCATCAGCCTAGCTACTGTGGCTGGAGGAGGCGGTGTTCCTACAGCAGTGCTGTCCTTTCCATTGCTTTAGGCTCGGTCTACACTGTGGGGTTACGCTGGCATAGCTATAAAGCCATAGTTATGCCGCTATAGTCCCTGTAGTGTAGACATGATTTTTTGTTTCCTGTTTATGCACATTTTGACTAGAGGTCGACCTGAGTAACCAAGCTCAGACTTGGATCTAGGTCTGAACTTCTCCAGTCTGGAGGTGTCTGGATCCAGGGTATTTTTTCAGCCAATATAGAGATTGGCCCTTTTCTCTAAATGAACTGAGTCCTATGATTGGGATTTGTGTCATATAACATATCTAGAATTTTGTTTCTGACCCAGCTCTAATTTTAACTACAAGACTTAGCCTGCTCCTGACCCTGCTTTCCTGAATAGTCTCTTTTGAGGAAACTTGACAAAGGCCTATGGAAAATCCAGGTAAATTATGTTGCTTGAGCTGCCCTTATCTGCTAGTTTATTAATGTTTCCAGAGATTTCTAGCAGATTACAGGAACCTGACTTGTTTTTGCAGAAGTCATCTTGGTTAAGTCCCTGCAAATGTTGTACAAATGTGGTACAGGGACCTCAGAGTTCCCCACAGAGTTCGCACAGTGAAATGCAAGGACAACGAACAGTTGCCCTGTAGATGTTTGTCACTCTCCACACCAAAGGGTTTATATAAATGGGGCAAGTCAGACTCGGGGAGATGGGAAGTTGTGTCTACCCCTGTTTCCCTGAACCCCACCTTCACTAGTTTGATGCTTCCAGAAAACTATACCACTCAGTCACTTGTGGAAACCCTGTTTGCAATTGATTAGTAAAGCTTCAAGGAGTATGGAAATAGGATTGACTAATTATTTTAGAGTCCTCAGTGAAGTACATTTATCAGAGCTGGCACTGGAAAGCAGGACAAAACCTGGAGTCAGGACTGGATTTAGGGACAGGCCACCCAGGCGACTGCCTGTGGTGCCGGGCTTAGGGAGCTCTTGGCTCGGGGTGCTGTGCATGAATAAATACAGATTTACAGATCCTAGCGTGCAAATTTATCTTCTTATAGGATAGGGATAAATCATGCATGCAAATCATACATCATAGTTGTCAAATGGGCTACAAATGCAATAAAAAATAAGGTATTCAGAAGTATAACAAATGGAGGGGGGAGGGTGCTGAAGACTCTCCTTGCCTGGAGTGCCATTTGGTCCAGGTCCAGCCCTGCCTGGGGTATATAAAGGAGCCTCACTTGAACACTGAAAGAAAAACAGCATCACAGAGCTCAACCCAAGCCACTGATCATCATGGAAGATGTTTAAGAATTTCTACAGTGAGAACACCAGGGGAGGGATGATCCAGAGGCTTAGGCACAGATCTGTATGTCAGTAGATCTGGCATCTAGTCTTCTTTCACCAGCAAATACTCTTCTTGATTCTGCTCCTGCTAGGCTGCAAAATCTGTACAGCTGTGCAGGAGCAAGCTGGATTCTAAGGGTATGTCTACATGATGAAATTAGGTCGATTTTATATCGTCGATTTTTAGAAACCGATTTTATATCATCGATTGCGTAGGTCCACACTAAGCGCATTAAGTTGGTGGAGTGCATTCTCACTACCATGGCTAGCATAGACTTACAGAGTGGTGCACTGTGGGTAGCTATCCCACAGTTTCCACAGTCTCTGCTGCCCACTGGAATTCTGGGTTAAGCTCCCAATGCCTGATGGGGCAAAAATATTGTCACGGGTGGTTTTGGGTGCATGTCGTCAGGCCCCCCTCCCACCCTCCATGAAAGCAATGGCAGACAATCATTTTGTGTCTTTTTTCCTGGGTTACCCATGCAGACGCCATACCGTGGCAAGCATGGAGCCCACCCAGCTCACCGTCACCATACGTCTCCTGGGTGCTGCTGGCAGACACGGTACTGCATTGCTACACAGCAGCAGCTCCTTGTCTTCATGGCAGACGGTGCAGTAGGACTGATAGCCGTTGTACGTCTCCTGGATGCTCCTGGCAGACCTCGATAAGGTCGATCAGGGGCGCCTGGACAGACATGGCTATTCTCCTCTTAGAGCACTGAATGGGAGTCAGAGACTCCAGGTCATTCTCTTCTTTAAGTTTCATCTCATGGAGATTCAGTCCTGCCTGGAATATCATGCGAGCTGGAGGCTTCTGCCTCAGGCTGCTCTCCCAGCCGGCAGCACCATGCGGTTGCACCTATCCCAGCCTACCCCTTGCTCCCACGGCTCATGAAGCCTAGACAGTAGTAAGGAGCAGTTCAACTATAGGCTGAGCAAGTGCAGAATGGTGGTAGAATGTGCCTTTGGATGTTTAAAAGCTCGCTGGCGCTGTTTGCTGACTAGGTAGACCTCAGGGCAACCAACATTCCCATTGTTATTGCTGCTTGCTGTGTGCTCCATAATATCTGTGAGAGAACGGGAGAGAAGTTTATGGCAGGATGGGAGGTTGAGGCAAATCACCTGGCATCTGATTTTGAGCAGCCAGACACCAGGGCAATTAGAAGAGCACAGCAAGGCACTCTGCTTATCAGAGAGGCTTTGAAAACCAGTTTCATGACTGGCCAGGCTTCGGTGTGACAGTTGTGTGTGTTTCTTCTTGATGCAAACCCGCCCCCTTTGTTGATTTTAATTCCCTGTAAGCTAACCACCCTCCCCACTTCGAAATAAAGTAACTATTGTTTTGAAACCATTCATTCCTTCTTTATTAATTAAAAAAAAATGAGATAACGGACAAGGTAGCCCGGGTGGGGTGGAGGAGGAGGGAAGGAAAAGGCCACATTGCTTATTGTAGCCACATTAAAAATCAAACTGTTTGAATGACAGCCTTCTATTGCTTGGGCCATCCTCTGGAGTGGAATGGCTGGGAGCCCGGAGGGCCCCCCCCCCGCCTTCTTGGGCGTCTGTGTGAGGAGGCTATGGAACATGGGGAGGAGGGTAGGCAGTTATACAGTGGATGCAGCAGGGGTCTGTGCTCTTGTTGGCTTTCCTGCAGCTCCAACAGACACTTCATCTTGTCCATTTGCTCCCCCAACAGATGCTTCATCATGTCCATTTGCTCCCCCATTAGCCTCAGCATCGTGTCCTGCCTCCACTCTTCATGCTCACTTAATTCTTTCCTGGCCTCTGCCTCCATGCAATAAGCTGTGCCCTATCAGTGTGGGAGGACTGTATGAGCTCAGAAAACATGTAATCACGAGTGCGTTTTTTTCACCTTCTAATCTGCGATAACCTCAGGGACGGAGATGATGGGGGAGTGTAGAAACATTCTACTCTCTACGATTCTGGGGGGACTGCATGGTCACCCGTGCTGCTGAGTTCGCCACGCTGACCAAACAGGAAATGAAATTCAAAAGTTCCTGGGGCTTTTCCTGTGTACCTGGCTAGTACATCAGAGTTCAAAGTGCTGTCCAGATGGAGCACTCTGGGATAGCTCCTGGAGGCCAATAGTGTCGATTTGCGTCCACACTACCCAAAGTTCAACTCAGCAAGGTCGATTTTAGTGCTACTCCCCTCATTGGGGAGGAGTACAGAAGTCGATTTTAAGAGCCCTTCAGGTCGACGGAACGGGGTTGGTTGTGTGGACGCAGTCATTTTTAAATCGACCTAACGTGGTTAAATTCGACCTAACCCTGTGGTGTAGACCAGGCCTAAGTGATCTCCTCATGCATCACCTTCCAAATCGCCACTGATGATCACTGATGGATGATTCTCAATGCAGTAAGAGCACAGCTGGATTTTTCAGATGCCAGGTGTTACTTGCAGCACGGACAGGAAAAGATAAAAACCCATCTTTTGCCTTGCAAATTGAGCAGATCTGATCTGGAAGTTGTAGAGAGAGAATAAATGTGGCTCTCTATGGTGTCATTTCCACAGCCTCACTTTTTTTAGATTATAGCCATTAACTTAGAAATAGTTATCATTCTTCCACCTGCATAATTGATAATGGACTCATAGCCAAAAAAGACTACCTGGGGTGTGTTGTGTTACATTTTCTGTAGCCCAAAGAAGAAGGCTAAAGGCTGGAAAACACAACTGTGTTTGTTAAGATGTAATACTACCACTGGAACAATAGTCCAATTTCTGGTTCAGGAGTCCCTGCTAGTTCATCCCTCTTAGAGGATGCATGTCCAAAAACTCTTAACCATTGACTGAATGTTCCCATATCTTATATAGACCCAATGTGCTTGCAGGAATACCAACCAAGCTGGCAGATTGTACAGCAATCGGAGAGGGCTGACATGCTCTGGATCTCAACTCAACTCACTGCAGCTGGGAGCTGTAATTCCCAGCTCAGGTAGATGTACATACGCTAGCTTTGATTGAGCAAGTGCAAGAAAAATAGTGCCAGGCCAATGGCCGGGCTAGCCATCGAAATCTATATCAAGGATCTTGGATGGAATTGTACTCAGGTGGCTAGCCCATACTGCTGCCTGCCCCATCGTGACCACGTTCTTAGTTCAAATCTAGTGTGTGTACATCTACCTGCACTAGGATTTACACCGTCCAGCTGCGGAGCAGATGTACCCACAGATAGTTTAAACCTGCAAGGCCCTGACGGAAAGGAATGGTGACAGGGTGGTATGGCCTGTTACCATGTCATTGTGGTGCATTGACAAAACACTACACTTTGATGACCTCCATGGCGCACTGTGAGGAGCCCCCACTCCACACATCAGCAGCAGTGTGGGAAAGCTGGCTGTGCCCTTGGAGCTCTGAATGATCCAGGATGGTCAGAGAGGAGAAGCAGATCTCTTCACCACCCAAGAGCCTCGGATGGCTACCGACTAGAGCTGGTAGGAAACACCACCCCTACTTCCTACTGCCAGCTCTCCTCTGAGAGAGTGGGGCTGGGGAACAGGCCCAGGGAGGCACCTGAGTGCAGAATCCCTGTGTGCCTGCGCTACTCATAAGAATTGGCCACTGCCCAACGGGAAGGAGGTGCCTTATCCAGATCTAAGGGGCTGAGACTGGAGGGGTGATCAAGATTGTCTGTGACTGATGGAGGTACAGTTCCTTTTAGGCACCCTGGATTTATGTTATACTCCCATTGACTGACTCCTCTTCTCGGTGACACTGGGGTTCAGTCCATCCTGCTAAAGGTACTGGGATAGATCTGTGCATTGGAGCAATTCCTGGGTGAATTCCTGCCTCCTCAAAGATTGCGAGAGTTTTGAACAACGTAGCAGGGAAGGGAGACTCCACTGCAGTGGAAGCCCAATCCACACTCCGTCTGTAACCGTCACTCCCCACAGCGTTGGCCAGGTAGACAGGTAGTGCACCTCACCGTAGAAGAGCTCTCCCACTTCATGTTGCCACCCCAGCTGAGAGATCACATGACATAAGCACCGTTCTGTAAGGGCAGAAATGTGATATCCTCAGAACCCAGCTGGTGTGAAATCCTAGTGGCAGCTGCTGGAAGCTTTTCTAATGCCACCTTCAGAGCCAAGTGCAAAGCCTCAGCTGGGTCATAACACTGAAAATCAGTTTTGTCTCACCCTAGGCCCTTGGGTGCCTTAAATACCTCACAGTTTGGCATGCTGGGCACTTCGTTTAACAAAGACCTGCAGATCAGAAATGAATGGTACTGGCTGAGCTGTGAGAGCCCTGGACGGGAAGATGAAGGGCGAGGTAGGACAGGACTATGATGCATTAGCAGACTTGGGAGGTTTGCAGGGGTAGTACAGGCCAGGATTGGAGTACATAGATTTGTGTGACCCCAGAACTGGAACAGTATAGGATAATGCTAGCCAAGATTGAGCTGCCTGGGCAAAACAGGTGAGGTGGGGGGAAGCATGTACAACCCCAGCTCTCTCTTTGCCCGGGTCTAGTAAATGTTCTCAGCCCCTCACCCTCAGAGGCAGAACTAAATTCACTCGCAGTCAGATAAAGGAGAAAGAAAAAGACAATGGCAACTACTTTATAGAAAGAAAAACTACTGCCCGGCATGAATGTCCCAGGGATTCTGCTTCCAACACGAAGCCCAAACTGAGCCCTAGCTAGGAACATGGTGTGATCAGTCAGGCTTCACACAAAGGGTCTCTCTCTAGCCTCATAGCTATCCATTCCTAGCTCTACTTCTTTTCTCTCCTAGTTTATTTCCCCTTATTTAACTTTAACGTCCTGATCTGGTTTGTGACTCTGGTTTTGGTGTACTTGGGCATAAAGATTTGGAACTAGAAAGACCAGCACCCTTCAGCCTTTGTATCATCTGTACAGTAAAAATAATAGGAAAACAATCACCTTTCAGAAACGGCTTGCCTCTGTCCCCCACCCCCCCAGATCTGCCCATGCACTTGAATCCTAACCTAAAGCACCCACAGCTGTTCTAGGATTAGACCTCCTCCCACCCCTACCAATGCACCACAGTCCTCCTATTCCACATGCACCTCAATCTTGATGTCAGTCAGAATCAGCTTGCCTGGGGTTCTGCCACACAACCCTCTTTATCTTCATCTGTGGGATCAGGACCTTTGTGAACCTTTCCACCCACCCTCAAGGATTTGGATAAATAATTTAAATCACTGGTTTAGTGTTACATGCATGTACTTAATTGCCTGGACCCTCAGCAGGTGCAAATCATCTGAGCTCCATTAACTCCAACAAAGTTTGGCCGACTTACAGTGGTCCAGGATCCATCCCATACCTTACTCAAATCAACATCGGAGATCAGACTCACACAGACCGGGTTTGCACTGCAGCCCTTGGCAGATGCCGTTATCTTAGTATCAAGTTGAGCTAACTATAAAATCCCATTGAAACGGATGGGCCATTAAACTTAGGCACTCGAGCCCTTGGATCAAATTAATGCTTAGCCCAAGCATGTGAAACTGCATTGCCTTCAGTGCCAGATCTGAATTTGGCCCACTGTTTAAGACAAAGGGTTGTTAATACTTGAATTCAGATGGGCTTCTTTTTTGTTTTGCATATTAGCCAATTAGTTTTGTGACTCCCCCCTCCTTAAATGAGCTGCAAGAGAATAGTTTAAAAACCAGCATTAACTCTTTTCACTGGTTTCTTAACCAGGACCCAGATTTCCAGAGGCAAGGCAGAGTAACCATCTGTGCAAACAAAATATTCATATCTGCAGCTTGAAAGTGACAAGACAAAACCAAATGGGCTGTAGCAACAAAAAGCCGCAGGGGATCTTCCAGCTGCTTTCTTAGGGGGTCTCTATTCACATTGTATTACTGAGGGTTTAAAACCTGGAAGCAATGGGCTTAATTCTCAGATCCTCTGATCCTGCCTTTGGGGCAGAGATGGGTGGAGGTGGTGCAAAAATGGCTTTCAGCAACCATTGCACTCCGTCTCTTCTGGGGCCATGAAGACGCCTTCCCTGCTATCAGTGTAAGTCAGGGGTTCAGGGCAGCCCCAAAATTCAGGAAGCAAAGAGTATGTGTAGTATATGGTGCTCTGGCTGCATCCCTAATCCACCCCTTATATCCTACCAGGAGCTGGGATCAGGATCAGTGCAGAGCCCTTACATCATCTTTACTCCAGCCAGGGAATCCTTCTGCACAGAAGATATTCTCAGGGGGCCATTTATGCCCATTTTAAAGGTCCCTTTACACAGTCAGAGCAGCATAAAAGGGCCTTAACCTATTTGAGAATCAGCCCTCTCTCTCTCTCTCTGACACACACACACACACGAGTCCTATTTCTTGAACAAATGAGCAGGAAGATATCATTAATAAAAAAAAAAAAGAGAAATTATTTAAGCTGGTCCGCTTTGTACCATAAGGCGGTGATAAGACACAGCTAAAGTGGCAGCCCGCACTTTGTTCACAATGAAGTATTATTCTGATAAGATGGAGGCAAGAGATCTTCATTGGGGTAAGGGAAAAAATAACGGTTTAAGGTTATTAAGCAGGAAGCGCCCTGCTGCACGAAATCTATGGGAAATTGCATAGTCTGTCACATTTACTTACTGAATCCCAATTTCATCGGAGCATAAGAAAAAAAAATACATCAACCTCCCTTGTAGCTCTTATTAGATTTCACAACCTTTCAATATTAAAATGCCAGTGGCTGGTAGCAGAGTTTCTCTCTCCGTTTTCCCCCCTGTATCACTGCAGTATTGTAGGTGTGGTAAAGAAACCCCAGCACCGAAACGCTTCCTCTTTAAACCTAAATGCCATATACAGAGCTGGAAATACCAACCGCATTCATTCGGACCTTTCCTAGTGTCCTGGGAGGATTTATTTTTACAGGGTAGGGGACAATCCTCATAGCTCTCTAAACTTATCTGTTCTCTGGATCAGTAACTTCCCAGCCCTGGAATGGATCCCACCACCCCCTGCTCCCTCCAGCTTATAGGTCAAATTTGCTCTCACTCACAGCAGTGTAAATCTTTTGGAACACCAATGAGTCCCGTTAATGCTGATTTAACTGAGAGCAGAATTTGTCTCTGTGGTTTGCATGAATACATTATGATACTCTATTTAACTTCACCCACACTGCTGTGATCCTACCCCAACCCCAAGATTTTCCCAAATAAATCCACCTGGTTCTTCTCCCCCTCTAGAGAAATGAATAACAAGGTAACCTTCCACCCCAGCTAAAATCAAAGGCACTTCTCTGATGGCCCCAGCCTTATAAATCTTCTCTTGTTATGTGGGAGCTGCAGGGGAGACAGGCTCTGGAGTGAGCAGGCGTTTAGTATTTCAGAGATGGACTGGGAGGGCTGTGCCATTAAGCTGTCAATCCCTTCAAATGTACAGTGCATCGTAGCTGCTTCAGGGCAAAGCATGCCGTTTCCTATGGTCTCAGAAATTCTCATCACCATGTAAACAGATCAGTGAAAACAAATGGTTTCTCCCAGTGAAATTTGAAGGCTAGTTTTTCAAAGGAGAGTTCAGGGTTTGGATTTCATATGAGTTGCTGGGAAAAGAAAAAGTACATGAGCTCTGAAGAAATGAATTCTCAGTCTCTGCAGAGTGGGCCTTGTGAATCCAATCTGAATAGCCTCCAGAAATGGCTTTTAATTCTGGCCCAGTTAGGGAAGAAATCCTTGTGTGATCTGAATTTATAGTAGGGCTCAGGAAAAATAAATCCTGTACCTAGGTAATAGGGACAGTGATGGGGGAACTTCCAAAGGGTCAAAGGTTTAGTCTGGATAAACACTGTAGCTAATTAGCTGAATCTCACACATACTGTTGTCCAGACCTCCTGAGTCTGCAAAACTGGGCTAGAAACCTCAAGAGACCAGCCTCTCATATAATGTTTCAGCATCTCTACCTCTAGCCCTGGTCCCAGTCAGAAAGTGCAGAGCTCAGTGAAAGGGATAAGAAATAAGAACAGATTTGAGGTTCAGTTCTACGGTGAACATAGCTACAAAACTCAGCTTTCTGTGTATGGTACCTTTATATTTCTAAGAGTTCTGCCTGTCTGCTAACCCTAGAGGCAAAGAAGCCACAATTCTATCCCTCCTTATCCACTTAGAATATAGAATATCAGGGTTGGAAGGGACCCCAGAAGGTCATCTAGTCCAACCCCCTGCTCGAAGCTTAACTTAAACTTAACTTAACTTAACTTAACTTAAACTTAACCCCTACTCCTACCTCCCTCCTTTTCACAGATCAACATCAGATCCAAATGGTTGGGTGCAGCAAGCTGGGGTGGAAAGCTACAGCTACACTAACCATTCATTTGGACCCGCAGTCACACACTGAAAGTTCCCTCTTTGTTTTTATCTACTCTGCTTTGAAATGGGAGGAGATTAAAGCACACTAAGGAACTTTTAGTGTGCTTTAGCAGTGTCCAGACGGCCAGTTAGTGCACAGCGTTAGTGTGCTGTCCTTTTACACCTCATTACCTGTTGGTCTAGCCATGTTACTAACTGTTGGTTTAGACAAGGCCTCAGTTACATCGCTGTGACCTTCTTGGCTTGAATTGTTTTGCACTGTGGTAACTGACTAGAACTTAGTAAGCAACTTTGGATGAAGCACTTAGGTACCATGATGGAGGGTGTAGTTTTAGAATAGGACAGCATATCATGGCCTTACCTGCGTTGACTCTGCAGGGTTAATGGGAGTTGTGATGTTGGTAAACCACGTGCGAGCTCTGGCCAAGGCAGTGGGTGTTAGCTAAGAACCGTCAACCTCATAGTTGGAAACCAAACCGGCTCACCTGTATCTTAGTTTTGGTCAAAAGAGGTATTAGTCTTATAAAAATGTATTTAGTGTTTAGACTCTATGAAATGCTGTAAATTGCTGCATAAATTAATCTCACTTGTAATGTCTGTATTCCATGCTACAAGGTAAAATAAAAGTTTGTTTTATAACTGTAAAAATGCCTACTCTGAGCTTGTGAACTGAGACGGAAAGATTGGCAAACCCCACCCATTCAGGAGGACTATCAAAAATTAACTGGGCCATCACAGGACAAAAGCTTTGTTAAGTGCTCCATCCACCCATGGAGAAGTACGTGCAGAAGGCCTCGTCCCATCGATTTGAATGCTGGAAGAGGGAGATAAAAGTAGATAACATGAAGATTTTTCATCTCTTTGCTGTTTGGACTATCACAAGGGCTGGAGCTAAGAAACAAAAAGCAGAGATCCCCAGGGTCAACCTGGGTTAAGCCCTAAAAAGACATTCAGTGCAGACAGATTGCTACATATCTATCACATTTTGAATCACAGACTGAAACTCGTTTGTATATATATGCTTGCTTGCTTTAACCTGTAAATAACTCTCTTATTTTTTCCCTTAATTAATAAACCTTTAGTTAATTACAGGATTGGCTACAGGTATAGTCTTTGGTGTGAGATCTAAGGTGCAAATTGATCTGGGGTAAGTGACTGGTCTCTTGGGACTGGAAGCAACTTGCAAATTTTGTGATTTTTCGTGTGTGTCCATGTATTACTAAGTCTAGCTTGCCTGGGTGGCAAGATAGAAGTGCCTAAGGGGACTGTCTGTGATTCCATGGTAAGACTGTTACAGGGACCTAAGAGTTCCAATTTGTTACGGGGTTGGTGAATTCTAATTCTAGAACACACCACCAGTTTGGGGGGTCTGCCCTCCTTTGACAGTCTGCCCTGAGGCTGGCAGTCTTGGTCATGAGCCACTCCAGATAGTCTGACAGGAGTAAAAAGGGCTAAAATCTTATTTTAGGAGCACTAGCTCTGAATAACAATAATAATTAATAATATTTGGCTATAGCACTTTCCATCCACAGATCTCAAAGTACTTTACAAAGGAAGGTGAGTATTATTATACCCATTTTATGGATGGGGAGACAAAGACACACATGGGGAGCAGATACGATGGCCAAGATGGTGCCAGTTTTCACATTGCATAGCACAGCTTCTCTTTACAAATAAAAACATCAGGCCAGATCCTCCACTAGTGTAAATGGGCGTAATGATTTCAAAGGCGCATCCCCCATTTACACCAGCAGAGGACCATGCTTATTGTCTGAACATAAGGACTTCTTATTCATTTGAAAAGAGATGCACAACATTACATTATTCCCAAGGGCCAGGGCCAAATCTTGGGAGTCTTTCCTAATTTTTTACTCAGTCCTTAGTCAAGCAAACTCCCACTGAAATCAACAGGAACTTTGTCACAGTAAGGACTGAGTAAAATCTAAGTAAAGACCAGAGGGCTTTGGCCCTCTGACAGTGTTTCTTTACTGTTTTTCTAGCTAGGCCATCTCTGTTATTAGCTGTCAGTGTTAGATTCCTAAGGGATATTCATAGTCAGCAGGGCCAGAAAAGCCCAGTTACCTCCTGCCTTCCTTATATATGCCTGGGCTACATCATTCTCGCTGATATCTCAGCCATTCCTGAATGTCCACCACATGTGTCTCACATGCCTCTCCTGACAGTCTATTTCATCACCCAGTTCTGCAAAAACTTTAGTGTAGCCTGGACTTTTCCTTCCTTAGCTACAGGCCATTTCTCCTTGCCCTGCTGCCTTCTCAGACTAATTCCCTTCCTTGGCTTATATTATTACCTTGAGGGTTTTTATAGGTTGGAACTATATCCCTCCTAGCTTTCCCTTTTCTAGTCTGTATACAGTGCTCTCCCTCGCTCTCATTCTCATCCCACATTTCATCCCACATCCCAGACTTTCCCTCCATTTCATATTGCATTCCAAAAATATTTTCCTCTCAGTTAGCCATACCTTTCCTCCATTGTGGGGACTAGCAGAACTATGGGCTAGCAGTGATGGTTATGGTGTGAAGGGGGCAGCAGAGAGATGAATAGCTCTGGGAGAAGAAAGGGGCCGGTAGCACACGGCAGCTGTTCATTATAGATCTCCTCACCGTCTGCTCAGGTGAAGGTTCTTTGTTAAGACAAATGCTGGGATGACAGCACTGACGACTGAGGGCCAGAGCCACAGCTGGTGTAAATTGGTGTAACTCCACTGACTTCAGTGTAGGTCTCTAATATGGGGGGGTGTCTGAGTGACTTTATTGGCAGTAAGCCAGCTTACTTCAATCAAGGTGCTGGACCTGAGCTCTTCTCTTTACCCACAGGACAGGAGCATCAACCCTGAGCTGCTGGGACCTCCTCCAGGGTGAAAGAGCCATTTAGGGTCCATTGTCCACCCAGTCAGTGGCCTCTGTGCTCGTATTACCAGCAGTGAGCGTGGGAACACTTCTATGTTAGAAAAATAGATCGAGACGCACAAAGTTGGGGGTTGGGGACCAATGTTCCCTCTAACTTTTTCCATCCATGCACGGAATGAATTTTGTTATGTGCACCAGTATCGAGATAATGTGCAGATGTGCGCCACCAGTGGAAACAAAAAACCTGGACATAATATATATTTTTTAAAAGTTACCATAGGGATAATTGCTCCAGCCAGAACAGGTTAGGCATTTTAGAACTCACTACTCAAAGAATTGAATTTAAGTGTAAGAGAGAAATAAAAATTATGAAATGCAAAGCCCAGTCAAAAAACTAAAGTAACAGCACTTTGAAAGAATAAAAGTACAGAGAATATATGTGCATTGCAGGAAGTAACAACGACAGCAATAATACAAGTATGTGTTGGGAGGTGAGTGTGAAAGACACTGCATGTGTGTGTGTATATGTGAGACAGAGACAGTGTGTGTGAGAGAGACAGAAACACAGGTGTGTGTGTGTGGGAGAGAGAGACACACACACACTGAATATGTGGGGGTGTTAGAGAGAGACACACTGTGTGTGTGTAAGAGACAAACAGTGTGTGTGAGATACACACAGTGTGTGTGTGTGTGTGGGTATGAGGGATAGAGACAGTGTGTGTGTGAGTGTGAGACACACAGTGTGTGTGTGTGTGTGTGAGAGAGAGAGACACACACATGCTACCCCTTTAAGTAGATCAGCACTCACCACTCTGAAGCCTGCTTGTTCAGACACAGCAGCAGCTGCCAGGAAGCTCCGTCCCCTGTCCCACTCCTGAGCCCTATCGTGTCCCCTACCCCCCGCTCTGTGGAGATTGGGTACAGGGGCAGGATGGGGGAGGGGAGGAGGACACCCTGACATCAGCACCCCCCTTCCCCGCTGCTCTGCACAGCAAGCAGGAGGCTCCCGGGAGCCGCTGGCCAGGGGCTCCAAGGCAGAGAGCAGGAGAGGCACCTGAAGTGCGCGGCACTTGACAGAGTGCTGGGCAGCCGCGCGGCCACGCAGCTTAGAAGGAACTTAGTTGGGGGCAGAGGTTCACTCCCCTGCTCCACCATAGACTTCCTGGGTAAGACTCCTTGGGCAAGTCACTTGGCCTCTCAGTGCCTCAGTTCCCATCAGTACAAGGGGGATAATAGCACTGTCTTACCTCACAGGCTGTGTGTGTGGATAAATCCATTAAAGATTCTGAAGTGCTCTGATTCTACAGTGCTATTTAAGTATCTTCGCTAGCACGCATCTCATATAGACCACTGAACAGTCATTGGATGGTAACAGTGTTCGATCCCTGCCAAGCTGGGCTGGAGTTGAACCTGTGAATTGGAGGTGAAAAATCTTTAAAACACCCCCCCCCCCCATGAATTACCCAACACATCCAGCTCACAGGGAGTCTAGCAGCTGTCTCATGCTTGCTGTAATAACAGGCCAAAGCCATCTATACAATTGATGGAGAACCCACTGATCCACCTCCAATTGCTTTGTCCCATAAAATCTGCAAGATCCATCCCAGAGGGCACCCAGGGCCCGATTCTGGTCACACTCACACTGGTTTACACAGGCATCCCTTCACTGAGTTCATTAGAGTTACTCTGATTTATACTAGTGTAAATGGGATCAGAATCAGGCCCTCCTGAATGCCTTCCCCACCCCATCTCAGATTCTGTTAATGATTGTAAGTGGTGACCCGTAACCCTTCTGCCTGGTAATTTCGCAAGGGAATCAACAATTTTTCTAAGCAGAAAGATGGCCCATAATAACATTGCAAGCATTACTAGGTCAATGTTGCTGAAGTATAAGGCCAGTCACCAGGGCCAGCTCTGCAGTTTTCGCCACCCCAAGCAGTGGAAAAAACTGCCGCCACGGATGGGAAAAGGGAGAAGCTGCCACCGATTTGCCGCCGTGGCCAGGGGAACGGAGAAGCTACCCCCGAATTGCAGCCGCCACGGAGACACTGCCACCCCGTTCTAGCTGGCTCCCCAAGCACCTGCTTGGAACACTGGTGCATGGAGCCGGCCCTGCCAGTCACACTGAGTAAAGGGTTTTGTTTGGCATTAATGTTACCCCAGGATGTCTGAATGATGGAACTGCTTATATTGTGCAAAATGATGATTTCCTGTTGTGTTAATTCCTTCTGAAGCACCTGGCATTGGCCACTGTCGTAAGACAGGAAATTGGGCTAGCTGGACCTTTGTTCCGACCTAGTGTGGCTGTTTTTATATTCTTATGTTCAACGTTAAGCTGTCAAATGATCCCTCTTGAAATACATCATCAGGTTGATATTGGGGAAGATTTGGATACACTATGAATACACTGTGTGCTGATGTCATCAAAATCAGTGGCTTCTTTTGTCAAGGCAGGCTTTAATAAATGACATACTGAGAAATCCATGTTTAAATCTCTAGACCACATGCAAATAGCGTTGCCAACCCTCCCGATTGTCCAGGAGTTTCCAGGAATTAAAGATTAATCTTTAATTAAAGATAATGTCATGTGATGAAACCTCCAGGAATTCATCCAACCAATGTTGGCAACCCTACATGCAAACGAGGTGATCCTCATTTCTCATGCACTGATAAGACCTATTATGCAGCACTTTCTTTGCTCTTATCGGGGGCAACCGGGCTGAGCTAAAGTGAATTGATAGCCAGGTTATTCCTTAACTGCCTTCCTAGGGCATCTTGCAACTTCCTCTGAAGTAGCTGGTACTGGCCACTGTCATGGAGAGGGTACTGAACCAGATGGCTCAGTGGTCTGATCCCGTATGGCAGTTCCTATATTCCTATCATCAGATTGCCAGGACAGCAGCTTCCCTTTGATTCTTAAGTTTTGGTCATTTTTAATATGCATAAGACACTTATACCATTTTATTTTAATGATTTAGGCCCTGAGCTTGCAGATTCGTACACATATGCGTAATCTGAAACGAGAGTTGTCTCACTTGACATCAGTGGGACTACCATTGTGCTTGAAGCTAAGATAACATTTAGCCTAATGGTTAGAGCACTCACCTGGGGGGTAGATGATCTTGGTACAATTCCTTCCTCTGTCTGATGGGGAGGAGGGATTTGAACAAGGGTCTGCCCCCATTTCTGATGGGAGTGACCTAACCATCTGATGGTGGGGCTCCCTCAATGTCTCCTGGTGAAGCAGTTCCACTTTGGATAAATACCTACAGAGGCACTGAGCCAGAGAGTGAGCCCCAGACAAAGAAAATAACTCTGAAGCCTAGGGGTTAGGGTACCCAGCTGGGAGGTAGGAGACCCAAGATACAGTCCTCATGCTCCAATGACTCTTTAATTAGTTATACACAGTGGGACAGCTTCAACAGGAGAGACTAAAGGAGCCCTACATCAGACTATTCCATAGCTCAGTGGTTAGCATAGGCTCATTAAACCTGTGAGTAACCTGTTCAAATCCTTTCTCCCACTCAGGCAGAAGGAAGAACTGAACCTAGATCTCCTAATGCTCTAACCACTAGTCTAAAAGTTATAAAGTGTGTTCCTCTTCTAGCCAGATTCTGAATGGGGCCTGATTGGGTAGGCAGCCTCTGAGCACTCCTGCTGGATCAGGTTCCATGGGTGAGATATGGGTTTCTCTGCTTACTTCCCCCCCCCAGTTTGTGGATTGTTCTCGGGCTTCGGCAGGAGGTAGGCATCCAGACATCTAGGAGGCAGCAGTTCATATCCTCAGAGACAGAAACATAGGTATCTGGGGAACTTGTATAGCACAATTTATGTGCCAAGTGAGCTTAGGCACGTACAGGGTTAGGCAGCAGGTGAGTGGGTGTTTTGTGGATCAGAGTGGAGCGTAAACCTGGGATTTAGGTGTCTACGTACCTTTGTGGATCCGGGCCTATGTCCACAGCTTGGACCACAAAGGTTCCAAAGTGCTGAGTCATACCCCTTCAAAAATCAGGACATACAAATCCATTAACTGGATTGTTTTATGGTCTGCCGTCTGATTTTTGAGCCTTGAGTAGATTTCCCGCCACCAAAACCTGTGTGATTTCTTAAGCTTGTAGTGAATTCCTCTGTCCTCCATCTCTGTTGTCAGCCTCCCTCTCTGTCCCCCTACAGTCATACCTTATGCGCAGGGGCAGCCATGTTCACTGAGGTCAACCTGGCTTCACTCCCATTGAAAACAGTGGGAGATGGTGGTCATTTTGAATTAGGGCAAGGGTTCACAAGATTATTGCAAGAGATCGTAAGAAACTTTTTTTAAAAACAAACATCTAATATTGTGAACCAGCCACCAGTATTGCAAGGGTTGGCTACTCTGCTATATCTATATTGGTATTGTTCTTGGGCAGAAGCCACATAGTTAAGATCCCAATTTCCCCTGAATCTGGGTAGTGGTTGCATCTGGGATTTTAGTTTGACTCATTATAGGTAAACGAGCTAGATGGAAAGTTCGGATCCAACTTTTTCAAAGTTTGAACCAAGGGTCTGGCTAGGTCCCATCTCTAATGGCTTTATACAGTGTTAGCCTTGACTAACTAGGAGAGTTATACACCTGAGCTGTGCTTGTTCACTCAGATGAGTTGGTATTCGATGCCCTGAAGAATTAAAGTTGAAGACGGGAAGTCATGCCCTGTGTATTCTGTGAAGGAAGCAACTGCAGTAGCCATCAGTTGTGGCATTGCTCCTGAAGCGAAATGAACCAGCTGAACTCGGGCTTGCAGTGGAATCAGTGATGCTCAGCAGTTGCTAATTTCATTTGCAATTCACCAGTGTTAATGCATTTAAAGCATCGATCCTTCCTAATGTGTTTGCAGCTCAGGGTCCTTTTTAGCAGGGCTAACACAACACTCAGCTCCTTCCGAAGCTGGGATGAGCAAGCAGAACCTTTCGCCCCCTAAAACAAACTCATTATTCAGAACGCTTGTCGGCCTGCTGCTGCAATTGAATTTGGCAAAAAAGGACCGTGGCAGATAAAATCGGATTATTTCAGAGCAAGGAAAAAGAACAGGCAGAGGAAACATCCTACTTGCTATCTGGGGAACGAGCTCTGGTGCTTGCCTTATTACCATTCAAGTTTTAATATGTACATATCATGAGAGATTGCAAAGCAACGCTGAATTATCTGGATATAATGGGAACAGCAGGTAGCAAAAGTATCCGTTGCCTTGCAGAGTCATTGGAAAGAGGTGATTTGCCAGTCAAGCCCATTAGTACAGACACAGGGTACACGTTTGGAATGACACTAGCTGTTTTATTTAATTTAGAGGGTTCCTGGAGGAAAAGCCTGACACCCCATTCATCGTTCCTATAAAATAGTTCAATGTTCTTTCGTGGCACGGAATGTGTCTGAATATTTTCAGAATAAATCAAATCAGAAACCTGGGAGGGTCTGTTTCCAGCTTCGTCCTCCTCCTGTCTATCAGCATCTCCCAATTACCTCCATGCTTTCTTCCACGTGGCCCCCTCTGTATGTATGACCTCCCTGAGCTCATTCGCAGGGCTCCTACCCTCTATTCAAGTGCCTCTTAAAGGCACCGCCCCCCCAAAAATGCTGTTTGTCTTATTGTCTACATTCCCTGGTGTTGGTCCCCTTCCCTTCACCTCAGCCTGCTTGTCTGCCCTTAGACTGCAAGCTCCTCAGAGCAGGGACCACCCTTCAGAAGTGTTAGGAAAGCACCTGGCACATAGCGGGTGCTACTGCTAACGATATTGAATAATGTGCACTAGACAGGCAGCACCTAGTCCATTATTGCTGGTGACTTCCATTTTTACTGATTAGGAGCAGACTTGTGGGCAGTGCATCAATTGAATGGGATGGACCCATGGCCACAAACTCACACCAGGTACCGCAGTCAGCGGATCTAACAACGATGCCTGTGGAATCAAGAACAGGAATCACAGAGACATTGTTACATGGGGCTCAGACATGATTTTTCCTTGGTTTACAACCAGCTACAACTTTGCACACCAAAGCTAAAAGGAAAGTGACATTTTCAAGCATGGTGAATGGGCCTAAGATGTCACCTTCCTTTACATTCTTATGTCTGTACAAAAGTCTGATCCTCTTTCTTCAACTTCTGATATTTTCCTTGTACCACCCGGTATTCTCTGATCCTGTCTGTACCGTCTGGTACTTTCTGAGAGTCTCTGGATGGTCTGGTACTTTCTAATACTAACTCCGAGAGTCCCTCTTTACTCTCTTGCCCTGATCCTCTCTCTATACTACCTGGTACTTTCAAGTTGTTTCTCTCACAGCACTATCCTTATCTTCTACTCTATCCTGGTTCTTATACAGCCCTCCTCACCATAATATCACACCTCTCTCTGAGAGATTCTCCCTCTACTATCTGGTAGTCCTGCCTACTCTCCTTAGTATTCACTCTCTTGACGTGTGTGACCTTTCAGGGACGTAGCAGCTATTTCAGCTCCAGCAAATGTGAAATACAATTCCGAACAGCAGCAAAATCACCTTAACAAAATGCACTGTGCCTGTGTGTGTGTGTGTGTGTGTGTGCGCGCGCGCGTGTGCGTGTGTGTGTGCGTGTGTGTGCACGCGCTTTAGGTAGCAAGAGAGCTGGTGTAATTTACGATGAACCAGAAGTTAGCGTTACAATTTCATAATTAGGGAGGATGCTAATGTGGCATGATTGGGAAATGTCACCCTGCACAACTCATTTGCCAGCAGGGCCTAATTGAAGTTCAACATCATCTCCAGCCCCTCTAACAATAACTTTTTCAGTCGGTGCTTCAGGAGCAGCAACACAGAGAAGTAGTTTAGGCGAGAGCAATTTATTCCCCCTGTTTCGTGGCAGGTCAGAAGAGTCTGGCGTGAGCTGGCTGGAAAGTGGAAACGTTCCGTACCAGAGCTCAGTGTAGAAGGGCTGGTGGAACAAAAGGCTTTATATATAACCGCAAATGACAGGGTTAATTATCCTGTGGCTGTTGGAGGGAGCAGGGAACGTCTTTAGGCATTCTCTCCTGCAGAGCACAAGAAGACAGGTGGCTTGGGCATGTCATCGTATCACAATGCAATGTCACAGTGATACAGATGGGTCTGTTCTTATCTAAAGTACATTTGGAATTGCTTTGTATCCTGCGTAAAAGGGAGGCAGGGCTATCTCATGATTAGAGCACAGGGCTCCGAGTTTGCCACTTTGTGTGGCCTTGGTAAAGCCCAGATCCTGCTCTCATTTAGACTGTGTAAATCCAGAGGAACAACCTTGACGTCTATGGCATTATTCCAGATTTACACCAATGCAAATTAGATCAGAATCTAGCCCTTACAGTACTGTGTGCTACAAAAAAAACCTAGGTAGATAGAAACTAGATAGATGCCTCAGTTTCCCCATCTGTAACATGGGGATGACATTTATTATTTATCACTTGGGAGGGGCCTGAACTACAAAGTTAGGGATCAGGAGCCAGCCTCCCCAAAAGCTCTGCTGTGGTGGGTATGGGGCTGGGTTTGTCCTGTTACGGAGAAGTGGAAGGGGTGAGATGCATTTGGATCCAGACCTTATCCCAATGTTTGTGGGTGTTTGAATCTGAGGATTTGGCTTGGGCCCATCTTTATCTGACCAAGCAGGTGATTGGGTGACTCAGAGCAACTGCAGAATGAGGAGCTTTCCTCCTGTGAAAAAGAAATGGCACGGAGCTGCTTCTCAGTCTGCCTGCAGCTGCAGGATGCAACATTGGCTATGAAATGTGCCAGATAGTTTCCTCCTCCCACTCCCTTCAAAACAGTCTCATTCTCCCACCCACAGTGCAAGAGATAAAGGATGCAGCATCTCTTGGGGGAGTGGGGGTTAGGTGAGGAGGACTCTGGTATTCACTGCTGGGGAAAAGACGTCAGGGTTCCCCCCCACACACTCTGAACTCTGGAGTACATATTTGGGGACCTGCATGAAAGACCCCCTAAGCTTATATTCTACTAGCATAGGTTAAAAACTTCCCCAAGGCACAAACTTCTTTCCTTGTCCTTGGACAGTATTGCTACCACCACCAAGTGATTTACACAAAAATTCAGGGAAGGGTCACTTGGAATCCCTATCCCCCCAAATATCCCCCCAAACTCCTTCACCCCCTTTCCTGAGGAGGCTTGAGAATAATATACCAACCAACTGGTTATCAGTGTGAGCACAGACCAGACCCTTTGTCTTCAGGACACTGAAAATCAATCAGGTTCTTAAAAGAAGAACTTTATTTATAAAGAAAAAAATAAAAGAATCACATCTGCAAAATCAGGATGGAAGGTAACTTTACAGGGTAAATAAAAAGATTTAAAACACAGAGGATTCCCCTCTGGCTCAGCTTCACAGTTACAAAAACAGGAATGGAAGTTTAGAGACTAACAAATGTATTTGAGCATAAGCTTTCGTGAGCTACAGCTCACTTCATCGGATGCATTCCTTTTTGCGAATACAGACTAACACGGCTTCTACTCTAAAAACAGGAATAAAACTACCTCTGTAGCATAGGAAAATTCACAAGCTAAACCAGAAGATAACCTAACGCATTTCCTTGCCTTACTTACAATTTATGTGATTTTAGATGGAAGATTCCAAGTATATTTTCAGGAGATGTTGTACCTGCTTGGCTTTTCTCTCCTTCCGGAGAGGGAACAACAAAGAGAGAGCACAAACAAAACCTTCCCCCCAAGATTTCTTTCCTCATTGGTCCTTCTGGTCATGTGCCAACTAGGTTATTTGACCTACTTAACCCCTTACAGGTAAGACGATTCAATACAGCTGCAAAGGAGGGATTTTATGCTACCCTTCTCTCTATATTTATGACAGACCCAAAGCAGCTTTTTCAAGTGGGAGGAGGGATGGGGGCAACTATAATGTTGTGGTTCAGATCTGAGATAGGCAGTGCAGGGGGGAGATGGGAAAGCAGGAGAGCAAGGGCAGGTCAGAGCTGGGAGGAAGAGCATCTTTCGTGTAGACAGGAAAGCAGAGACACTCCTGTAGTGCAGTGGAGAAACAGGCTGTAGTGAGCCACCCAAACCTCATTGGCAGCGGTGGGGGACAGGTATAGCTGCTGGCAGACTTTTTGCCATTTCTGATTTCTATTAATATTTCATCAGTGGTTGGCATCTCCGGTTCGGCCTCGAGTGCATTTTCCTGGCCAGTCCATCAGTGCCATTTTACGGCTGCAGCCTAGCTGGAGCTGCAAGTTCCCACACGCTTTAGTGGCTTATTCCAGCCTATAATTTTGGCACAATTTGCTGTTACACTTGACAGTGCCTTCTCTCCTCTGCTCCCTCTCCACCTGCCAAAACTGAGAGTGGCCTAGCCATGTTACTGACTTTGCATGACACCCAGGTCACACTGAAGCCCATAGGAGTTTTCTGTTGACTTAAATGGGCTCAGGATTTGACCCTTTAGATGTGGACTCATGGAGAGAGGTCTAGTGCTAGTGGTAATTGATGAAGGCCTCAGGCGTTGCCACTGGCTGACAGAAGCCACCAATCAATGCCTGCCATGTCAAGGAAGACCTCGTGAGACCCATTTGGATCATGTTTGCTGGTTCCATAGCTGCTTTTCGTCCTCTCTGGCTACAAGATAGCTTGGCCTGGGATGCATATAAAGGATAGAAATTTGGCAGGATGGAGGGAATGGGGTGCGAGTCTCCTGGATCTCTCTTGTCTTGGGCTTCATGCTGGTCTCGTCACATTCTGGAATGACCTGGAGTCAGAACCATGCCAAAGAGTTTGACGCGGTTGGCTCCACAACTCATGGGAAAGGCTGAAGCAGAAAGGCTTTGGCTACAACCCAGCATCCTTTCCACTGAGCCAAGCCTTAGGGGGCTGAGGGTGATTGTTGGCGGGGTCTCCCACCACTCCCATATTTAATTAATTAACAGGAGAGAGACAAAAGAAGTCTGAATCTGGCAGATGGAACCCCCCAATCCCCATTCCCAACAGCTTATTCAGCTCTGGCAACTAGAAGAGCTGATCTGCTGGGTGGAAAAGAGCAGCTTCCCCTGAGTCGCTAGCGAGCCCTTACTGCAGTCTGACCCTCTGCTTCACAAAGACTGTAGGTGCCAGTTAGATTTTAAAGCTGAAATCTGACAAACTAGATTTTCCAATTTGATGAGCGTTATGGCCAATGTGAGAATGGAATCTAATAGGATAACCCCGTTTCACTGAGTCCTGGGAGTATCAGCTTTCAAATTTAACGCGAGGCATTTTTCATGTCAACTTTTGACTTGTATAGTATTTCTCAAATCAGGACACTTGGTTATTGTTAACCCATGAACAATTTATTAATTCACTCACACCCACATCAGTATCAACAGCTCACCACTCAAGTGTAGAGACTACTAGTGGTCTAGGTATGTACTGCACACACCAATGCAGTCTTGCAAGCAATGGGACTGAGGCTCAGCAGTTATACCAAGGAATAATGCACATCACTCGGTTGTCTTATTTACTGATGATTATTAGTTTGTTAGTAGCTAACACATTTATGGCATTTCCAGTATTTCTCCGAGGAGTAAGTATGCACATGTCTTTAAGGCACTTTGAGAGCATGATCCCTGCTATTTGAATGGATTGATCCAAAAGGGACAAGTGTAGAATATCAAAAGCAATTGCTTAAAGTTATGGTTCAAATCTTTCTTAAAGCAATTTGCTTGGACTGATAAAGGAATGCATGCATATAGCACTAGTTAAAATCTAAAATATGGTTACTTGAGGTCTCATTAGAGAGCGTAGTGTAATTTATATTAAAGAATAGAAGGAGAAATACAGTTTTTGAAATGAAATCTCACCATTTCTTGTGATCCTGTTAACCTGGGGATATGGGGAGAGTGGGGAGTGTCCTTTCCACAAGGCTAGTCCATGAGTTCATCACAAGGGGGATTCTGCACCCCCTTTGTGTGTTTAGTCAACTTTAGAGTCCCTCCACATGGTGGTGACCTCAGTTTTATATATCCTGATTCCAGGGCCTGTTGGAGGGGGCCACCCTCTGATTTCTACTGGGCATTTGCTTATTGAATGCGCAGAGGTCTTCTGTTTCTCTGCTGCTTCCATTGGTGTCCAGCAGAGGGCGATGGTGTGTAACATATTTCTTCAATCCTTTTCTTATCGGAGGCTTTTTATGTTTGATTCATATCAAGGATTGTATTTACTGGATTTTCCCAACTTCCCAGCAATTTTTTTAAATAGTTCAAAGTTATACTCTGGTGAGGTGATCATATGTTTCAACTTTCCTTTTTGTGCGATACAATGCCTATTGCTTCTGGAGTGCAACAATCATTTACCAAGAAAACTAACAACATCCGTTATAGTCTTCTAAATTTGGTGGATATGTCCCATCCATTTTTTGATTGTATATAAGCATTTCACATTATTTGGGCTTACAACAGAACACCAAACATTTCCTACATATAGAGAGAGAGTTTATCTCATTCAGAGAGGAGACAAATGTGCATCTTCCAATTTGGGGTGAAAGGCATATTAATGGGACAAAGCAGATTATCCTTGGTATATTTGATTTATAAGGCAAGCAAATATATAGTTTATAATTTGCGGGTGAAAACATGTGGTTTACATTTCTTAGGGTAACAGGCTGTTTGCCCTATTTGATCTTCAGTCTCAGGGCTAGTTACTTCTAGTTTGGTTAACTCACACTTCCCCACCCATTTCTTGATCCACTCAGGCCTTGTCTACACTATAGAGTTTTGTCGACAAAAGGCAGCTTTTTTCAACAAAACAGTGAATGCTTACACACTACGATGCGACTTTTGGCGGCAAAATGCCCTGTTTTGGCGACAAAATAAAACCATCCCGACGAGAGACATAAGACTTTTTGTGCAAATTTTTTGTCAAAAAAGTGCTAGTATAGACACCACACTTGATTTTATCACTTTAATTGGCCTCCAGGAGGTGTCCCACAATGCCCATCCTAACCGCTCTGGTCAGAAGTTTGAACTCCACTTCCCTGCAGCCTGGCAAACAACCATCCACCCCTTCCCCTCAGAAGCCCCGGGAATTTTTGATATTCCATTTCCGGTTGGCTCGGCGTGGAGAGGTCTCATTACATCTTCCTGGGTGACCATGGTGGCTTATCTCAGAAAACGCTTTCCCACTTGGACCACTGCGGAGCTGCTCGATCTGCTCAGTATATGGGGAGAGGAGGCTGTGCAATCCTAGCTGCTCTTCAGCTGTAAGAATTTTGTTACCTACGGGCAGATTTCTCGAGGCTTGGGTGAAAAGGGCGATGATCAGGACACTCTGCAGTGCAGAGTGAAGATAAAGGAGCTGAGGTAGGTGAGCCATAAGGCGAGGGAGGCAAGCCATCGCTCCGGTGCTGCACCTAAGATCTGCCGGTTGTATAAGGAGCTGGACCCTATCCTCGGTGGTGACCCCACCTCCACCGCCAAGAGTCCCGTGGACACCTTGGCGGGCCTGGGGGCAGTGAAAAGAGGACCTAACCTGGAGGATGAAGTCGTTGATGAAGAGTTGGAGTTAGATGAGGATTTGCAGCTCGCAGCAGGGTTGCCTGGTGGGGCAGGCAGCCAGGAACTGTTCACCACTCTGGAGGTGTCTAGCCAGTCTCAGCAGTTGCTCTCTGGCAAGCAAGAAGCGGGAGAGGAGATGCCTAGTAAGTGGTTGTGGTTTGTGTAGTGTGGAGGTGGGTTCAGGGTATAGAAATGTACATGTCTGGCTGTGTTTCTGTGAGCTGGACATTTCCCTGTGCAGCTAATCAGCACGAAGGAACAGGCTGTTGATGCATGCCAAGATCTCATGGGAATCCTCCAGAGAGATCTCTAGGAAAGTTTCCTGGAGGTACTCGGCCATCCTCTGCTGAAGGTTCCTTGGCAGAGCTGCTTTGTTCCTTCCCGCATTGTAGGAAACTTTCCCGCACCATTCAGCAATCACTTGTGCAGGGACCAAAGCCGCACACAGGCGAACAGCATAGGGAGCAGGGCGGAAGCCACAAGCATGGAATAGATTTACCCTCACTTCCCTGCTTACCCTCAGCAGAGAGATGTCTGCTACAATGACCCCCACCTGTGGAAAAGTGTGGGAGAATTTTAGAATTTTTTCCCTGGTCGGCTGCACTGCAATCCTTGCAGAGTGTTCCTTTCCCCATGTAGAGCACCCCCCAGCCAACACTCACCATGCTTTGGGTGTTCACCGAGATGTGTGCTTGCCAAGGGTCAGTGAGAAAATGATTGTTATGTTACCAGAGGTGTATTTCGCTGAAATATTTCACTACTTTGCGTGAATTTAACAATCACGCTTCTGTGCAGTGTGCCTTCTGCTTTGGCAGATAGGGCCTTAAGAAACACTCCACACACACTGGCTGAGTGTCTCCGCCAGATACGAAAGCACTGAAGATGGAGCAAAGAAGACATGTTCCGGGAGGTATTGTACTTCCCCAATGCAGAGAAAAGGGAACGCATGAAGTGGAGGGAAGCCGAAAGGCAGGACAGAAAAGAAAATCTGTTAAGGACGCTACTGAGCAGATGATTAAAGTCATGGAGAAGCAAAATCAGATGCCGAAGTCCTTAATAATGCTGCAGACTGAGCAGATGCCTGCCCGCCCTCCAGCAGGTTCAGAACTCTTTTCTGTGGCCCCCCAAAACCTCGCCCACACAGTCCTTTCTGCTTTCCGGGACTTCTTGGTTTCCCCTTCACTCCACCCCCTCGGACAACTGTCCAAACAATAGCTGGACCTACACACAGCTCTGAAAGTCTGCCCTTCTCTGGGACCTCCTTTCCCACCAGGTGTCTGTGTGTGTGTGTGGGTTGTTTCTTGTGCAATATAAGCAAAGTTTTTGAATGGTAACTCGTCTTTATTTGGTTTAATCTACAGACTGAGAAAGCAGGCACTGCCAATGCAGTTTAATCATTCGCTTACTGGAATGTAAGGCCCCAAATCTCACTGCTGCTTCCTAGGAAAAGTACTTGTAACATTGACGCGCCAATCACAGAGATATACATCGCTGGTTCTCATTTTCAAAGTGTTGCCTCAAAGCCGCCCTGATTCAAAACTACTCAAGACAGTTAAGTCCCAGGCAGACTGCGAAGAGCTACAAAAGGGTCTCTCAAAACTAGGTGACTGGGCAACAAAATGGCAGATGAAATGCAATGGTGATAAATGCAAAGTACTGGACATTGGAAACCATAATCCCCACCATACATATAAAATGTTGGGGTTTAAATTAGCTGTTACCACTCAAGAAAGAGATCTTGGAGTCAGTGCGGATACTTCTCTGAAAACATCCACTCAGTGTGCAGCGGCAGTCAAAAAAGTGAACAGAATGTTTGGCATCGTTAAGAAAGGGATAGAGAATAAGACAGAAAAGCTCATACTCCCTCTATATAAATGTTGTAGGAGCAGCAGTGATCTGTATGCTCTGTATAACCTGTATGCTCAAAAGGTCTGTTACACTCCCCCCCTCCCCTTTTGTCTCCTCTCCCTCTTTGAATACCTGTGAAATGGCTTTCCCCCTCCCCCTCCCTCCTGGAATGCTTGTGGGATGAATGGGTTGGTTGAACAGCTGGAAGATCAGAAGAGCTCCCAGGTAGACAAGATGTCTGGGACTCTTAATTAGACAGCACTCACACACCCAATGCATGGACACTGCCTGAGGTGGAGTGTGACCAACCGGACGCGGCCAAGTCATCTCTAGTTGCAGGCCATGAGGAGCAGGTCCTTAAAAGGGGAAGGGGCCATGTGCTCAGGAGTGCACTCACAAGCTTGTACCTCCTGTGAAGGCCCTTCGCCCGGACCGCCTGGCCAGTGGTTCGCCGCATTGCATTCCATCATGCCTCGGGAAGTCTGACCTTCATACACTTACCCTGAAGAATCCTGACATCTCCAGTCCTGTGCCTGTCCTGGGAGCGTGAGTATGCAAGTGTGAGTGTGACACCCCCCCTCCAATCTTTTGAGCTTAGCTATCAGTATAATAAACGTGCTGCTTTCTGTCAAACTCTGGTGAGTCCTTAGTCCTCTCTAAACTTACTAGCTGGCCCAATTTTGGGTAACAATAAATCTATGGTACGCCCACATCTTGAATACTGCGTGCAGATGTGGTCGCCCCATCTCAAACAAGATATATTGGAATTGCAAAAGCTTTAGAAAAGGGCAACAAAAATGATTAGGGGTATGGAACAGCTTCTGTATGAGGAGCAATTAATAAGACTGAGACTTTTCAGCTTGGAAAAGAGATGACTAAGGGGGGATATGATTGTGGTCTATAAAATTGTGACTAGTTTGGAGAAAGTAAATAAGGAAGTGTTATCTACTCCTTCTCCTAACACAAGAACTAGGGGTCACCAAATGAAATTAATAGGCAGCAGGTTTAAAACAGACAAAAGGAAGTATTTCTTCACACACCACACAGTCAACCTGTGGAACTCTTTGCCAGAGGATGTTGTGAAGGCCAAGGCTATAACAGGGTTCAAGAAAGAACTAGATAAGTTCATGGAGGATAGGTCCATCAATGGCTATTAGCCAGGATGGGCAGGGATGGTGTCCCTAGCCTCTGTTTGCCAGAAGCTGGGAATGGGTGACAGGGGATGGATCTCTTGATGGTTACCTGTTCTGTTCATTCCCTCTGGGGCACCTGGCATTGGCCACTGTCAGTAGACAGGACACTGGGCTAGAGGGGTCTTTGGTCTGACCCAGTATAGCCGTTCTCATGTTCTTATGATTCAAATTGCCCTCCTCTGGACCCCTCTGATAGCCCTGGTATCTGGCTGCTCAAAATCAGCAGCCAAACGGTCTGCCTCAACACACCACCCCTGAGCAGGGCAATTAATTTCATCCTGCTACAAAGAAGTGTGACTCTGGGAAATGTGCGTGAAATAGTGGATGGCTTTGCAGAAATGGGTTTCCTTAACTGTGGAGGTCTAATCTGCCATAAAGGCGTTGCCAGCTTGCCTTTAATCTGCCAAAGGCACATTCCACTGTCATCCGGCACCTACTCAGCCTGTTGGTGAACCACTCCTTACTGCTGTCCAGGTTTCCCATATAAGGTTTCATGAGGCATGGCTGTAATGAATACACTGGTTCTCCGAGGATCACTATGGGCATTTCAACATCCCCCACTGTAATCTTCTGGTCTGGAAAGAAAGTCCCCGCTTGTAGCTTTCTACACAGGTTGGTGTTCCTGAAGATGTGTGCGTCATGTACCTTCCCGGACCACCCCGCGTTGATGTCAATGAAATGCCCATGGTGATCCACAAGCACCTGCAACACGATGAAGAAGTACCCCTTCCTATTGATGTACTCTGTCACAAGGTGGTCTGGTGCCAAAACTGGAGTATGTGTGCCTTCTATTGCTCCTCCACAGTTAGGGAAACCCATTTCTGCAAAGCCATCCACTATTTCACATACATTTCCCAGAGTCACAGTTCTTTGTAGCAGGATGAGATTAATTGCCCTGCACACTTGCATTAATGCAGCACCAACGGTCGACTTCCCGACTCCAGATTGATTCATGACCGACTGGTAGCCGTCTGGAGCCTCCAGCTTCCACATAGCGATTGCTACACGCTTCTCTACCAATAGGGCAGCTCTCATCCTAGTGTCCTTGTGCTGTAGTGTAGGGGTGAGCTCCACCCACAGTTCCAGGAAGGTGGCTTTCCACATCCAAAAGTTCTGTAGCCATTGCTCATCATCCCAGACCTGCATGACGATACGATCCCACCATTCAGTGCTTGTTTCCCGAGCCCAAAAGCAACAGTCTGCCATCTGCAGCTGTTCCGTGAATGCTAAAAGCAATCTAAAGTTGCTCCTATCCATATCATGCAGCATGCCAGGCAACTGGGAGTCTTGTTCAGTTAGGTCCTAACTGTTAGGAACTTTGTGATTAACTGCACTGCCATCTGCAATGTCTTCATGAGTTATCAGAGCATGAGAGAGCAGTGCAGGATCCATCCCTTCTCAAAAAGATGCTGGAGCGCTCAGCAAACAAGGGCTGTTGAAAAATGCCGCGAAAGAAAGCCAGAAGCCCATGGAATGCTGGGACAGAAAACAATGCATCATGGAACATTGAGCCTGGTCCCAAGCTGCACCACAATCCACTCTGCCTTCCCACAAGACCTAGCGGCAGAATGTATCGAGCTGGACGGCGGGATAGGTACCACAGAGCATTGCACTGGTGATGATAGTGCCCGAGCTGTGGATGCACTCTGCCGACAGAGGGGGCGAGAGTGAACATGCAATGCCCATTTTTATTATAGCGCTTTTTGAATGTCTACATGACTTTTGTCGACAAACCTTTGTAGTGTAGACAAGGCCACAGTGTGCAGTGGGCCACTTCCCAAATGAAAGCAGGGCGTGACCCTGTCTGGTAACTGTCTGGAGTTCTTTTGAGCTAGGTTGGGAGAGAGAAAGAAGTTTTATCCATATGCAGATTCTGAGAGATTCTTCCCTAGGTGGGTAAGGATAAACTTGTTGAGCTATTTTGTTTCTATTTTTGGGAAGTGGACCGCTCAAGCCTGAAAATCCACATTCTTAAGAGACGTAGCTATACCGACCTAGCCCTGTTGTAGGGAGTGCTAGGTTGACGGAAGAATTCTTCCATCGAACCAGCTACCACCTCTCAGCGAGATGCATTACCTGTGAGAATGGGATAACCCCTTATCAGTATAGATAGGCCTGGTCTACACTAAAGGGTTAGGTTGACCCAGCTGCGTTGCTCAGGGGTGCGAAAAATCCACACCCCTGAGCAGTGTAGTTAAGTCAGCCTAACCCCCGGTGTAGACAATGCTAGGTCAAGGGAAGAATTCTTCTGTCGACCTAGTTACTGCCTCTCTAGGAGGTGGATTACCTACGCCGATGGGAGAATGCCTCCCTTTGGCATAGGTGGTGTCTACACTCGAGTGCTACAGCCGTGCAGCTGTGCTGCTGTAGACTTTCAAGCGTGGACAAGCCCGTAACGTCTGTTACACATGTACGCAGAGTCAAATTGTTACACACACAGACACACAGAGCTTTCATGTCTCACACACACACACAAGTAGAGATTTAATGTCCCACAAGCACCCAAAGGGGAATCACACCAGTTCTTTAGATTCCCCTGCACTACATTACACAAGAGTTAATTTACTCGGGGAAGCTATAATCTGATTTCAGCTTTACAAGTCAGCATTATTATTCTGTTCCTTTCTATTCTTTCATGCTTAAACTGATCTGCTGTCATTCTTTGTCTCTCTCCACCTCCCTCCCATATCGCTTTCAGCGCAGCCTGTCTCCATATTATTTTCCACCTCTTAATATTTAATTTCATTTTAAAGACATCCCATTCCCAGCTGTGCAAATCCTCCCATGACACGGCTTTCCTCTCTGTGATTTCTCCCCCCTCTCTTCATTATCAGCATGTCAGATTAGGATCTGACAAGAAAGTAGAATCGACTGTTCGTCCGGAGCTTTAAAGCCTAAGAAGGATTATTTATCCTGATATAAAGGACATTTTCATTTTCTTTAACCGGAAAATATCTAAAGATTCCCAGCATCTAACGGAACCTTTGGGCCTATGGGGTGCTTGCAATAGGGAATGGACAATCCATCAGACATCACCCCCCTTGTGCTCGCTGATCTACTTTAAGCAGGCTAAAGGCGAGCCAGGTCTTGGATAGGAGACCTCCAAGGAAAACTGAGAGGACCAAGTTCAATGGTGGGGTACTTGAAGATGCAAGTTATAAAGATTGAATAGATTTTAAGGCCAGAAGGGATCTATTATCACTACTTAGTCTGATCTCCTGCAACAATTATGTGCTGTGTGAAAAGACATTTCCTTTTCTACCCTTTGCCACCTTTCAGTTTCATTGAGTGCCCCCTTGCTCTTGTGTTACGAGAGAGGGAGAAGAGAAGTTCCCAGTCCAGCTTCATTATCTTGTGTACATCATCAATCCCCCCTCAGACTCATCTCCTTTCTAATGTAGATAATCTCTATTTCTTAACCTCTCTTTATAGGACAGCCTTTCCATGCAGATAATCATTCTCATTGCTGTTCTCTGAACCCTCTCTAATTCTGCAATATCCTTTTGAGGTAGAGTGACCAGTAATGTACACACTGTTCCAGATGATGTAACACCATTGATTTATATAAAGCACTATAATATTCGCTATATTATTCAGCATCCCATTCCTTATGCAACCTAACATCTTGTTTGTTTTGTGACCACACTTGCCTATTGAGCAGAGGTCTTCATTTAGCTGTCTACAATGATGCTCAGGTCCTTTCTCAAGTTGATACAGTTAATTTAGAACCATGCAAAGTGTGGAAATGGTCTAAATTTTTCGCTCCACTCTGCATTTCTTTTCATTTATCAGCACTGATACAGACTAACACGGCTCCCGCTCTGAAACCTGTCACCATGCAAGGCACTTTTATGATGGTGGCTCTTGGAGGAGACATGACTGTTCTTCCAAGTCCTCCCTGTTGGTAGTGGGGGAGCTGATGAGACAATACTATTGGGTCCCTATTAATACCCCCACGTCTTGCCACTGCACCTGGACTCACTCTCCCCTCGGCAAGACCTGGTTGTTCTGGCTGTAAGCTCCCTGCCTTTCTTGAGGATCATCCTCTGTGATAGGCTTTAGCGTGACACAGATGCCAGGCTCCAGTTCAGTCTGTGCACCTCAGCTGCTGCCCAGTCTGGCCTGTTCTGAGCTTGGGAACAGTAGCGCAAGTTATATGCTAGGCAGGGTAGATACATGCAGCTGAAGGAGGGGTGAACAGCAGGATCCAGTGCTGGGTCTAAGGTTAGGAAAGGACTGGACTAGTTCCACACACTTGGTGTTTTGGGTGAGAGACTTGCCCCAGCTTAAATCCCTGATGTTTCTCTCTCTCCTCCTCCTCTCTTTGGCCGTTTGGCACTGACTTCTCTGACCCTCACAAAATCCAGCCACTGCGGGGGATGAGAGCCTACTCCTCTGCAGCTCCTGCCCTCTGGAACAGCCTCCCACTCTCTCTCCATCCATTGACTCTCCATTGCACCCCTTTAAGGTTTGGGCCATTTCTGAACCAGATAAGCATGGCATAGATTGGTTAGCTAAAGAGCCATCATCCCACATCTCCATGAATTAGATGTGTTAGTCCCTGGGTGCTGGCCAATTTGGGTAACTGCATTCTCCTTCCCTGCAGTATCAACTGAATACAGGATTCTTATCACGGCCTCTTTTAAATTATTATCTTTTGCATTACAGAAGCACTTGGCGGCCCGACTGAGATTAGGGCCCATTGTGCTAGGCGCTGTACACGTGCACAGTAAAAGACAGTCCCTGCCTCCAAGTGCTCACAGTCTGAAGAGACAAGACTGACAAAAGGTGTGTGGGAGGGAAAGTGAATTGCCCAAAGTCATACCAGAGCTCAGTGGCAGAGTGAGAAATAGAACCCACATCTCCTGATTCCCAGACCAGTGCCCGACACACCAGCCATCCTCACTGCCCCGTCTTCAGTCCTTTCAAACTGCTGTGAAGCATTACTGCTTAATTATAAAACAGTCACCCCATTCCTCCCCACATCTGGAAACAAATGTAAATCACTGCCAATAAAATTTGTGAATGATATCAAGATTGGTGGAATGGTAAACAGTGAGGACAGGCCAGTTACACTGAGCAATATGGCTCACTCGGTAAACTGGGCCCATTCAAGCAAAATGTGTTTTACTATAGCCAAATGTGACATTGCATATCTAGGAACAAGGAACACAGGCCAACCCTACGGACTGGGGGACTATAACTTGGAAAGGGGTGATGGAGACCCAGAGGACAAGCAACTTATCATGATCTCCAGTGCAATGCTGTGGCAAAAAGGGCGCTGCAATTCTTGGATGTATAAATGGGAGACTAGGGTGAGGAGGTGATTTTACTGTTGTATACAGCACTGGCAAGACCAATTCTGGAGCACTGTGTTCAGTTCTGGTGTCCACATTTTAAAAAGGATGTTGAAAAATTGGAGAGGGTGCAGAAAAGAGCTAAAACAAATAAAAAATTGCTGGCTGGAGAAAATGCCTTACAGTGAGAGACTTAAAGGACCTCAATCTGACTGAGAGGTGACTTGAATACAGTGGGTAAATACCATCACAGCAAGAAAACACTAGGTACTAAAGGACTCTTTCATCTAGCAGGGAAAGATAGAACAAGATCCAATGGCTGGAAGCTGAAGCCAAACAAATCCAGCTGAGAAATAAGGCACACATGCTTAACAACTGGAACAAACTACCAAAGGAAGTGATGGATTCTCTGTCTCTTGATGCCTTCAGATCAAGACTGGATGCCTTTCTGGAAGATACACTTTAGCCAAAACACAAGTTATGCTTTAATCATAAGTGATTGGGCTCAACCCTGAGTGAAATGGAATGATCTCTGTTATACACTAATGTTATGCAGGAGGTCAGACTAAATGATCCAGTGGTCCCTTCTGGCCTCAAACTCTATGAATCTATGAATGTGGCCGGACTTAAGTGATGGGGGAAGCGAACCCTGCTAGGCTGTAAAGTGCTTTAGGAGTCAGTGTTTCAGGATGGGTTCTTACTCTCTCCGGTTCTCAGGTCCCCATCTCTAAAGCAGGAAGGAGCATCTCTCCTGATTTTCTCCATTTCAAAGTTTTGCTGCCATTTCCAGTGACGGTAAAAATAGGTTGGTAAAAATAGGTTGAGGAGAATTAATACAAACCTAATTGCTTTTTTAAACATATTTCTTTTTAATATTGAAATTTTACCAAATTCTACCAGCTCCAGTTGTGCTGCTAAATTCATATGTTTATGAAGAGGTTCTTTATTGAAAGTAATTATTATTGAGCCTCCAGATATAATGGAGGACTTTTGACGTGTATGAGTAAATTAAGTAATTATAACATCTAATTTTAGGATTCAGAATCTACAAGCACTGGACTTGAATTCTGACTCTATTAGGAGCTGAAAGTCAGATCATATGTTATTGGAAAGGAAGCTTCCCTAAGCCTTACAATAAGGTCTTGGATGCTACCTGTGTACTCGCTGTCATGAGAATTCAAGCATTCTTAATGACTGTACACACTTCTTCAGGCAGGTCCATACTGAATATTCATTTAGTATTTCCCTGTGGCTAAGTCACGATTGCTATATAGTTCACATGACTTGGATTCTGTTCCTGCTTCTATTCCAGTTGTCCTGTGTGTCCTGCCAATGATCAGATATTGGAGAGAGAGACAAATACAGAGCTAAGCAATCTGTTCCACCTTGCATGTTGCTGTGACTCCGGGAGCATCTTTCCCAGACCTGAAGATGAGCTCTGTGTGGCTCGAAAGCATCTCTCTCTCTCCAACAGAAGTTGGTCCAATAAAAGATATTACCGGATTGTCTCTCTAATACCCTAGGAGGGACTGACACAGCTACAACTCCACTGCACACAATGATCAGATTGTCACATAAGTAGATCTTTTAAAGACATACACTTATTATTGCCATTGACATAAACGGGATTTCTTTCAGTATCTCATCACCACTGAGGGTAAGGGATTCACAGTCTGGCCCTTCATCTCTCTAGGTTAAATTCTGTCCCATTGAGGTAAGGGGAGTTTTACCATTGACTTCAACAGGAAGAGGATTTCACCCTGTGTATCCCAATACCCAGCAGAAGATTTGCATGTTCTCACCCTTTTTCCCATGCTTTGTCTCTCTTGTCTTTTTAGAATATAAGCTCTTTGGGCAGGGACTGTTTCACAGAATATATTTGTACTGTACCTGATGTAATGCTTATGTTGGTGGGGGTGACTTTAAGGCAAATAAATGAAATCTCCGACCCACCCTGGGGCGGTGATGTGGCCTTCCACTAAGAACAGAATTCCCCTTTGAAAATTCGCCTCAGCTCTTGCTTCTGTGGTATCCAAGCACCTCACAATCTTTAATGGATTTATCTTCACAACATCCCTGTGGGGCAGGGCAGGGCTGTTATCCACACTGTACACAGAGGGAAAGGAGGCACACAGAGGCTAAGTGATTTGCCTAAAGTCCCACAGGAAGCCTGGGGCAGAGCAGGAAGTTGAAGTCAGGTTTCTCAAGATCTAAGTTAAAGCCTTAACCACTGGATAAACTCTCTCACTTACTACCAAAAGGAAAAAAAGCTCTGTGCCATTTCAGTAAGTTTGCTCCATGGGCTTCGGAAGCTCAGTTTCATCACAACCTGCTTACCACAGCTGTGTAAGGATAGGAGCGATTTGGATAATGCTTGATTGGCCTGACGCATGCACTTAAAGGCAAGACACTCCAGGAATGTCTGAAGTGGTGATGAGATGGAGTCGGGCCTATTTAAAGCAGTGCTTTAAATTTAATTTCCTAGTTGAGGGGGAGTGGGGGAAGGCAACAGCTGTCTTATTATCCCACTGAGGGTTCCCTTAAGTGAAAGTGCAATAGATTAGTCATGGAGAAAATTAAGCATCAGTAGTCCCCTATCTGAATGCGGGGTGGGGGGCGGGGAAGGGAGTCAGATGGTGAGGTGGTGGAATTTTTTCAGTCCAGCACAAGGGGGCTTTTATTTTATTTTTAGATGTGTTTTGGAGCTGGAAGTGGATGATCACTTTCAAAATCTGGCCAAAATCTTCTTCCCAGTGATGAGTGAACCCCCCCAGGGCTGGCCCCTCCTCCATATCAGCCATGGCTCAACGCTGCTCAGGGAGGTGGGGTTACTCTGTTGGCGTAATGGAGAGTTTACATCAACGGGCGACAAACTGAAATGTAGACACATGCATAGCTAGGTCGACACAAGACAGCTCATGGTAGCTTAACTTCGTTGTGTAGACCAGGCCTTTGTCTCTCTGTGCGTTGGTTCCCCATCTGTAAACTGCAGATAACAGCACTTCTTTACCCACCCAGACTTTCCGGTCCTGCTGGGAACAGTGTGGGCCTGTCCCCGCAAGTGTGACCTCGCAGGCACAATGCGCACAAGGTCACGCTGCACAAGAGGTGCCATTTTGAAGAGCATGCCGCCTCCCACAGCTAGTGTCACCTTGCACACACAGGGTGTGTGAGGTCACGCCGGCAGGGGCGGAGCAGTGTGCTCTCCACTGTGGCATCCCCCATCTGCTACCAGACAAAACGGGAGGGCAAACATTGCCAAAGCGGGATTGCCCGGTTTAAAACAGGACAAGTGGCCTGCCTACTCACAGGAGTGTTGGGGGGATAAATATATTAAAGACTGGGAGGTGCTCTGATGCTGTGCTAATGGGAGCCAGACCTGAAATACATGGGGGATCTTCAGATATGACACCCCCTGCTGGGAAGGGGCTACTGTCCCCCATCCCACCACAGCTTGGCTGCTATCCTCTGACAGCAAGGGAGCTTGTAGGGCTAACGCTCCAAACTAGCTATCTTGATTTAAAATCCTAGTGCAGACAGGGCATAGCTACGTGAGGGAAACCCCAGGTGTGGGGATACAGTTGACATTGGCTGCATACATTAAGATAAAAACTATCTGTGCCTTGTCTCCACTAGAATTGTATAATGAAATAGCTATCTCAATGTAAAAAACCTATCTTTTTTGCAATGAAGACAAAGACTCACTTTTTCTGCTTGACTGTAAAGTTTCTGTCCAGACCTTCCCCAAACCTTCTGCCCGTCTGCTAGCTGCTGCAGATCTAAAGAAACGGTGCACATCCTTAGGCCATAGCTCTTTATCCTAAACTGGACACGTCTGTCAATTCGTACATAATGGATAACAAGTGAAACTTGTGATGGAAAGGAATCGTATCTTATATATTTAGCAAAACCTAGAATCCGCACTGGATGAAAAATTTCTACACATGCGTGAAATCCCCAGAATTAAAAAATCACTATCACCAAACCAATGATGTATGTTTCTCCAGACTTGGCTTGATTTTTAAGTCTCACCAAAATCTGCAAACAAGCTAAATTTGACATTTCCATCTTATTTGATGAAGTTTCTCCACAATAACCAGAGTGACATTTTTAACATCTCTTCATTTAATCTTCCTTTCCAAATGTTCTCTTTCTTGTCTTCTTCTGCACGTGCTTTTTCTGCCATCCAGGGCTTTTCTTTGCCTCCTTATTGCCCTAGGCACTGTTTAAACACACAGAAAGAGACAGTCCCCGTCCCAAAGAATTTACTATTAAATAAACCAGGCAGACAGTGTGGGAGGGGAAACAGAAGCACAGAGACATGAATTGACTCCACAGTGCCCCCCAGCAGCTGTTTGGCAGGGCCAGGAATGGCACACAAGTCTCCCAAGTTTCGAGCCAATGCCCTAACCGACTAGACGACACTGATTCACATTAGTCAGTATCTGGAAAAGCATATTGTAACATATGCATGGCCACCTAAGACTTCACAGATGTTACTGGGGAGTACACTATGGCCACCTAGACATTCTTTCTTGGTAGCAAAGGAAATAGAACATTGACTCTCCAGCTCTGAAAGTCCAGCTCCTTGCCTACAGAGCTAAAGGACAATCTCTGTCACTTGTTGGACGTATAGGGTCTATGACATGCAGCCGAACAGTTGTGATTATATCCAGGAGAGAGTAATGGTGTGAATGCACCTGCTAACCAGCTCAGCAGAGTATTTTTGGACCAGGTATCTGTTTCAGAGCACGACACTACATCACTGACAAGGGCTTGTCTCTTGAAAATGAACCCAGAATTCTACAGAGGACAGTGAACATGCCACATTTGTGGTGTGTCCAGGGAACAGTTTAATGCAGAACCATGTATTTGTTTCCATCTGATTGAGTGGGCAATGTACATTTAGAGCATTTACCCTTGCTCACCGAATCCCTGGGCGAGCGTATTCCAAATATCAATACAGCTAAAGATCCATGCTTTGATGAAGCAAAGGCTACACCCCTGACGCAAACCAGCCACAGGGTTTCCGATAGGTCTTTGGAACTAAGCTACAGAATTGATTAGAGAATTGCAACTTGTTGTACAAGTTGGTTCAAGAAACCTATATCGAGGATCTTATCCTCTCAAATTCTACAGGGATTTAGAGTAATTTCCATAGAACCTTGTCATATATCTATTGAACCCTATGGGTTTATCTTTAAAAAAAATTATAGAACTTTTCTATATACTATCATAGAACCATAGAAATGTAGCTCTGGAAGGAGCCTAAAGAGGTCATCTCTGAGGCAGGATTAAGTATACCTAGACCATCCCTGACAGGTGTGTGTCTAATCTGTTCTTAAAAACCTCTAAGGACAGGGACTTCCACAACCTGTTCCAGTGCTTAACTAGTGTTGTAGCTAGTAAGTTTTTCCTAATATCTAACTGGAATCCCCGTTGTTGCAAATTAAGCTAATTACTTCTTGTCTTACCCTTGGTGGACCTGGAGAACACTTGAACAAATGTGTGTTTGTGTCTGTATGTGTGTGTTTGCGTATAGATGTGCATATCTGTGGTGGGAGGCCCGCAATCTTTCCTGGGATTTCCTGGTCTTCAGAGGCAACTCCATTGACTAGCATTGAGTTCCTGTAAAACAATGTCACTCCTTTCCTGCAGGGCAGGTGGCACCAGGATGGTAGTGAAAGCACTTGCTGTCAACTTCCCAACCAAAACCGCCCCCCAGTAAAGGAGACTCAAGTCCAATAAATGACAGAAAACAATATTGCCCCACCCCGTTGTTCCCACTATTCCCTGCCCAGTAAAGCTACTGAATGGATTCGTGTTGCTGCAGCACATCTGCCCATTGCTTTTTCTTGCGTTTGTCTTAATGCTGGAATAAATCCTCCAGAATTTATTTCAAATGTGCTTTAAAACCTCATTTCCCTGATTGTAATAATAAACTGCCATCATAAGCAGATGTCTTGCTACTTTTTAAAAACCCAATTTCTGTTAAATGAACATTCGATTCAGTCCTTGTCCTGGGACTCTGTGCGCGAGTGGGTTTCAGACAAAGCGAGCGCGTGGGTGAGATGGAGTGTGTGATGAGAGAGTGACAGAGGGGGAGTGTGTGAGTGATCGTGTGTGACCGAGAAGGGAGAGGGTGTGTGTCAGGAGGGGAACAGCCATGCTGCGGAGCTGTGTACAAGCTGCTTTAGGATCTGTGATTTAGGTGATGCAACTCACATGAATGAGGTGTGTTTTTTTTAATGAAAGTATAGTGCTTCTTACTTAGGGGAAATGCCCACAGGCTGCAGTGGGAGGTTTGTCTAAATACAAGGGAGTTCAGAGCTTGGGGACTTTTTCCATAGTTGTCCTTGTGCTGAGGAGCTAACCAAATAATTCATAGATTCATAGATATTAAGGTCAGAAGGGACCACTATGATCATCTAGTCTGACCTCCTGCACAACGCAGGCCACAGAATCTCACCCACCCACTCCTGTGAAAAACCTCTCACCTATGTCTGAGCTATTGAAGTCCTCAAATCGTGGTTTAAAGACTTCAAGGAGCAGAGAATCCTCCAGCAAGTGACCCGTGCCTCATGCTACAGAGGAAGGCGAAAAACCTCCAGAACCTCTTCCAATCTGCCCTGGAGGAAAATTCCTTCCCGACCCCAAATATGGCGATCAGCTAAACCCTGAGTATATGGGCAAGATTCACCAGCCAGATACTACAGAGAATTCTTTCCTGGGTAACTCAGATCCCACCCCATCTAACATCCCATCACAGGCCATTGGGCCTATTTACCATGAATATTTAAAGATCAATTAATTGCCAAAATCATATTATCCCATCATACCATCTCCTCCATAATTAAGCCTCATATTATCCTGTGAGGAAGATGAATAATACCATCCTCATTTTACAGATGGGGAAACTGAGGCACAGAGACACTACGTGACCTACCAAAGATCACAAAGCAGAGCAGTGGCAGAGCTAGGAACCAGACATTAGAGTGATGCAACGGGTTCCTAGTGTGAATGAGATTCATGACCATTGATTCTGATTCTCTTCTGTCACATCAGTGTAAATCCAGAGACACTCTGCTGAAATCATTACAGGTATGCTGATGTAAAGTCTGTCTGAGTGAGATCAGAATCAGACCCATTGTATTCAGACAAGACCATAGTGAGCCCTTGCCAGTCTGTGGTGAGGGCAAATTATTGTCAACCTTAATGAGAGAGCTTGTGGCTAAACCTTGGTGATGCTGCTCTGGCATACAGCTGAAATTTCTAGGCTCAATTTCCTACTCAAGCCTTTGGCAACTTTTGGCTGAGTTGAATCATAAGTAAACAAATTGTGGCATGCATCTGGAATTTTAGAAGAATGCTGCAGATAATGCACACAATTTGCTCAGGATTGCGGGTTGCCTAAATGTTTTGTTACGTCATTTAGTGCCAGCAAAAGGTATCTCATTGACAGCTCTGGAGAAGGAAGTCCTCCCTTTATCCCCAGAGCAATCACTACACAAGCAAGCTTCCCACAACACTGCCCTGACTAACATGCCTCAACAATTCTCCCTAAAGCCCATTCAATCCTTGGTCTCTTCTGAGACTAAAAATAATGAGACTAAGAAGGGGGCTAGTTCATACCAGCTGCAGTGCAGGCATGATGTGGACATCAGGATATTGGGAATTGGTCTGAGAACAACTACCCATTTCATAGGACATCAAATAACCATTGTCTCTTTTTTAACTCAGACCCATTCTATGATGCCCCATCCCCTGACTTCACACAGACACACGCACGCACACAGGAACCCAACCACTAGAGGGCATAAATTAAACCATGCTAAACGGTGTAGCTCTTTGTCGCCCTCCAGTGACTGATGTACATAAGAGGATAAGAGACTACTATTGCTGTAAACTAGGGGAGTTGTTTCTTTAGGCATTCCGCTTTTAGCGCTGCAGGTCCCAGTCTCAAGTTCAGTCCCTGCTGATGACTCCTGCTGGGGCAGTCTTTACAGCTGCTTGGATAAACCTGTGTGAATGACTTCTGCATTCACTGCCTGAATTCATGTAATTTCTAGATGTGCAGCCTGCCCCCCCCCCATTCAATGCCAAGTTCATGGTAAAGCAGCAGGACTATAAGGGGTACCATGTACGTCGATTATGAATCACTCAGTTATTTGGCTCAAAGGAAGAAGCACTAGATGAAATTTTGCAGTCTGTTATGTGACCGATCAGAATAGAAGAACATAATAGTTCACATTAGCCTGAAAATCGGTGAAAGTTTTTAATATGGGGAGATACAGTGAATGGGGATTCTCCATCTACAAAAGCACAGCAGACCATGTGAGCTAAAGCTGTCTGTTTGCAGTATGGGGTTTATGACCCATGGCACAGCAGAGAGCAGCAATATACAAACACACTAGCCAGTTCATCACACTACCGTTCAGACAGAAAACACCGAGTGACTAGAAGATGGCTTTGCAGGATTTATAGTTTTAACATAGGTGTTAGACCTCTCCTGAGTTTGGCATATTAAAATTCAGAGGCTCTTGCATGTTCTGTGGTGTTTGGATTGTGAATACCAAAGGGAACATTTAAATCCAATTAATAGAATATCAGGGGTGGAAGGGACCTCATCTAGTCCAACCCCCTGCTCAAAGCAGGACCAATCCCCAATTTTTGCCCTGGATCCCTAAATGGCCCCCTCAAGGATTGATCTCACAACCTGGGGTTTAGCAGGCCAATGCTCAAACCACTGAGCTATCCCTCCCGCCTAAAGCCTGGCAAGCCGCTGTCAGGAGTGGGATTCGAACCCATGGCTCTGGAGGAGACTGCGGCCTAAATGCAGCGCCTAACCATCCTGACCAAGCTAATTCCCCACATCCTCCTTTAAAATCCCCTTGGAAAAAAGAAATACCAAAAGAAGATTTTAAATATTTAAAGCAAGAGAGCTGTGGGTTGCAACAGTAATATCTTGTTCAGCTGAAATATTTTGAACTACCATGTATTCAAATCCATTAACTACTTTTGAGGGAGAAAATATTTTTTCTGAAAGCACTAAGCCACCTCTCATAGATTGTTAAGAAATCCTTTAGGTGTTTGCTAAGCCTAGTGTGGCAGCTGTACCACTAAGGGGATAATACTGAGTTTCGGATGTGGAGTAGGTTATTTTTTACGCAAAGGAAACAAAATGATTGGGGATTGGAAATATGGAAAATGTGAGCATCTCATTCTGCAGAGCTGTAGGCCAGGATTTTCAAAAGCAGCTAGGGATTTGGAGTGCCCATTCTGAGTCGCCTTAACAGGGTCTGATTTTTAGAAAGCGCTGTATACCCAGACCCCGTAGATCAGGTCCCTGTAAGGTATCTTCTGCTGAGCACCCCCCAAAAAGGAGGCACTGTAAATCGCTAGTTACTTTTGACCCTTCCAGACAGAAGTCTCAATTTTTGCATCAACTTAGTTGCAAAGAAACACTTTGTGTTAGCGTGACAGGTGTCTTGATGACAGCAGCAGGCGCAGAACGCAGAACTTTCAGTACTGAAAGCATGAATTGCTACAGCCTGAGCTAAAGATGCTCTCTCCTGTATGTCTATCAGTCTCATATCCTTTGTGGGCACAGACTGAGCCCTCCGCTCACCCATGGGTTGTATTCGCAGTCTCCAGCTTGTACATTTGTGAGGGTGGTGATGCACCATGCACTACAGTTGCCAAAAGCAAACGAGACAGCAATTTGGAACAGCGGGATAGCTCAGGTTAAACATCCAAATTTGGGGATTTCCCTTCCAGATCCCTGAGCCGTGTGATATGGAAGTGCCTTGTCTTTTGTATTGTTCACATACATTAATAAAAGATAGCGATCAGATGCTTGGTTCCCCAAGGCTGCCCAGACATTTGTGGAGTCATTTAGGGTGCTACACTGGTCTCATCACCCATGAGAAATGGGTGAACTGAAACTGAAGACTAAATAATCAGCAAACACTTCCTAGCAGGGGGATAATCTGGGCTGTTGAGTAGCTGTAGGGACATGATGAAAGCCACAACCAAGAGAACAGTCGTGCACCAGGGAGGGTCACGTGACTGACAACCTCATAGAATATACCCATCTCTAGTTTCTACGATAAACTGGTTGTAACGGGATTACCCAGAGGAAGGCAGGGCCTAATACAGACCTGCTCCCGGGGCCTTCTTCCATCATTCAGTGAATGGGGAGATGCAGCTGTTATCCATTTATAGAGTATTTGTGAGAGATTGAACAGCATCTTCCACTGGAGACAGCAGCTGGTATCCATGCTGCCCTAGGAATGAGATACAATTTATCCTGCCAATTGTCCAGATCTAGTTGTTGCAAGGAACAGCGAGAGATTCTGAATTTAAAGAAATTCCCCACCCCACCTTTGGAGGAGGTCTGGCTCCTTTCCACACCACCACCTGATAGAGATAAGGGGACTGCTGCTCCAGCCCTGCCTCCAGTCCTATCACATTAGTCCTGCTGCATCCAGTCCTCCATGCCCCAGGGAGAAAGGAGGGCAGGTCATTAAACCCAAATAAATCTAACTCGGTCTCCTGCACAAAACACTTGCTTTTAGCACCCTTTCTGTCGTACAAAGTCATCTCGTCTTCTCGCAATCCCTTGGCCAAGGTCAGTTGATTATTATTTCTTTGGATTACCGCTACAGCTGTCAAAAATGCCAATGATGTTTGGGGAAAATTAATATATTTATGTATATTTTAAAAATCCTGTGAACAGGTTTTGAATTTCTGACAAAAAACTCAGACCAGAAAAAGATTCAGTTTCCAGTAACCAAAAAATGTGTGTCGAAAACGGAACATTTTACTAAAAAATATTTGGCTTCTGGTTTTTGGTCACAATTTGTGTTTTGGGTTGAAAATCCACTTTTTGTCGGGGGAAACAATGAGCAGTTTCAACCAGCTCTAATTACAGTAGCGCTTAGAGACCCCAAATGAGATCAAGGCCTCGTTAAGCTAGGCATAGTATGCACACAGAGTGTGAGACAGTCCCTGCCTGGAGAGTTTATCATCTAAACAGAAAAAAAGGGGCAGACAGGAAGTAATCTCTCCATTTTACAGGTAGGGAACTGAGGCATAGGGGATAAAGCGACTTGCCGGTGATTGCATGGGTTCTGTGCCAGAGCCAGGAATTGCATCAGCTCAAGTTTGCATCAGCTGTCCTGAGTCCAAGTGCAAGCGCAGTGCCTTAGCTCGTCGACCACCTTTCTTTAGCTACATTGCATGCTGCCAGCCGCAGCTCACCTCGGATTTTATTTTACTTCTTTTTAAGCACTGGACTGCCATTTCCTTTTCAAAGCCAACAATGGCGACATTCTGCCTATCTGAACTCATAGATTCATAGATATTAAGGTCAGAAGGGACCGTTACAATCATCTAGTCTGATCTCCTGCACAGTGCAGGCCACTGAATCTCACCCACCCACTCCTGCAAAAAACCTCTCACCTATGTCTGAGCTACTGAAGTCCTCAAATCATGGTTTAAAGACTTCAAGGAGCAGAGAATCCTCCAGCAAGTGACCCGTGCCCCATGCTACAGAAGAAGGCGAAAAACCTCCAGAGGCCACTGAAACTGAAAGAGGAGGTGTTGGGATCCCTGTGTTTTGAATTTGTCTTCCACTATTAAAATTATACACCATCTTTCATTCATTGTCTTTATCTTCCTCTTTCCTTTGTGTTTTCGTTCTAGGCATCCTTTGTTCCATCTGATTTCTAATATGATTCCTTTCCTCCTCTCTCTGTGAATGTTGACTCCAAACCTCCTTGCTAGACAAACGCATTTACAAACCAATATATATTGTAATTACAACCGGAGTTTATTATACAGGGTTTCCTAGATGATATCTTTACCCAGGGTTTGTGGTGTTGGAAAATAATGAACGAAGGATGTGAGCTATAATATCTCTCACCAGAAGTTGAGTGTGTTGGCAAAAGCAAAGTAGTCTTCAGCTGGCAGTCTTGGAGGCAACCGTTTTAAAGAAGTATCAGTAGGGAAAAGCGATGGGAAGATTCCCATTCTGTGGGGAGAGATTCCCCATGATGCCTTGCATTCCTCTGCTTCTCTGGAGGGATATCTAACCTCTCTTTCAAAGGGGAGGAGATTACTGAAGGGAAGAGGGACACTGCATAAAGTTTACAATCTACATTTCATAGAGAATTTTTAACAGTTGGAACAGGATGCTTATATTCACAAGTTTTACCTAGTGGCTAGAGCACACAATTGTGAGTCAAGAGTTGTGAGTTTAAATCTTGGCTCTGTCATCAACTTGCTGTGTGAACCTGGGCAACTCACTTAGTCTCTCTGTGCTTCAGTTTTCCCCAAGGACAAACCCAGTTTTCATAGTTCTGTTCCTTCTTGTCCTGCAATCTGGCAATATAGTTAAAGTTGCCCCCAAATGTATTTTGTATATTGAGATATCAAAACTTCACGGCACGGCATGGAATAGCATTGCTTCGTGATGACGCCTTATGACCTGTTGATGCAAATGTTGCAACTCCACGGAGAGACATGCAAGGCAGCTACCATGCAAGACTAATGTATATAGGTGGGGTGGTTGATGCCTCATTGCCTAGTTAGAGTCTCTGGATGATTCTGCCACGTAGCTGTGTTTGGGGAATGGACGTGCAATAGTCTTCTCTGTTGGATGCTGGAGTTCCACAATCCAGTATGTGATTGCTATATCTCACTTTAGCTAGATGACTGCAACTGTATCTGTGAGGTGGACCATGCCACAGCTATCCAGGTCTTTGTGGCTTCCTGACTGGATGACCATGATATGCCACCCTTGAAGTCCACTCAGATACATCAGCCAGTGCACCTGTTTATTCATCAGTGACCGCCACATAGTGCATGTAACAGCTATTCTCCAAAGTCTACACTAGCTCCGTATTTGCTCCCAGGTGCACTGCAAGGAGCTCATTAATATCAATCTTTAACCCTATGGTTCACATGCTAAGTAGAACCAGGTGGATAACTTGTGACCTATGATAATTAATCAGACAAAGGTGACCTCTTTACACAATATCTGTAAGAAGATTTCAACTACCTTGAATTTGAAATTATCCCACCTTGTTGTTTTGACTCTGTGTATTGATCGTGACTGGTTCACTGAAATTGTCTCATATTCAGTACTGAAGCTGGGCTGCTCAGTTGGATATTCGTGTTCCCTGATTGACTGAATGCACAAAACTTCTGGTATTAATATTCATAGACTCATGGAGTTTAATACCAGAAGGGACCATTAGTCTGACCTCCTGTGTATCACAGGCCCTTAAATTTCACCCAGTTACTTCTGTGGGCACCAATAAGTTGTGTTACGGCTAAAGCACACCTTTCAGAAAGACATCCAGTCTTGCTTTGAAGACATCAGGAGATGGAAAATCCACTTTCACTTTGGTAGTGTGTTGCAATGGTTAATCACCCTCTGTTAAAAGTTTGTGCCTTATTTCTAATTTAAATTTGTTGTGCTTTAGTTTCCAACCATTGGTTCTTGTTCTGACTTTCTCCGCTAGATTTAAGAGCCCATTAGTTTCTAGTGTTTTCTCCCCATGACAGTACTTATATTTGATAATTGAGTCACCTTGCAGCCCCGGAGCACCCATGGAGTCAGCACCTATGCACCCTGAATCCCCTTAACATATTAGTAACAGCAATAGTGTTGGCTACAGATTTGTATTATTCCTCCAAAATATCACTAGGGGTTTGTTTTAGAGGGGGGCCCTTTTTAATCTTTGCTTTGACCTTAAAGGACCTGCCAGTGTTATTCCACGAAATCAGCTTAACCACTTCCTCCTCCCTTCGCTTCTGGTTTATGAAAATAATTTCCCCATTGGTTTCAATTTCTCCTTCACATCTTCAATATCCCTTTTTAAAAATCCCCCACCCCTATCCCCAGCAGTTTCGTTTGAGTTCCTGGTCCCTGCAGAGAAATTACTGATTGTGCTAATAATTAGTTGGTAGTGTTATCTGCTTCTGTCCCTCTAATAGCGATCAGAATAAAGCTGTCACCCAGAGCTGACTGACTCTTGTGATCAGAATAATGTAAAAATAACCTTCCCAAGAGGTGGCGATAGTTTTCTTGTTTTGTTTCGTTAATTGTGCTTGTTAATCAGAAAACATGATTAATTTCCACATTGCCTTGTGTGCCTTCATTTTTTCCCAGAGATAAGTTTAAGACTATCTATTCTGTGCCTATCTGTCTATTTATTTTCCATTGCTTTCCTTCCAACCCTGTTGAGGGGTTGACATACAGAGGGCCCTGGGCTGGGACCCGGTGGAGAGGGAGGGCCAAGGTCCCCCATACCCTGCCCCTAGCCTTAAAGACTGAGGCTCCTCAACCAAACTGAGGGCTGAGAGCCCCACACGCTCTAACCAGTAGGCTGCCCGTCCCTCTAAGCCACCTGTTACAATGCCTTATATGATATACTCAAGGAGCTTGATCTATTTAGCTTAACAAAGAGACAGTTAAGCGGAGACGTAATTACAGTCTATAAGTACCTACATGGGGAGCAAAAACATACAGACAAAAGTGTAACAAGATCCATTGGCTGGAAGTTGTAGCTAGATAAATTCAGACTTGAAATAAGATGCACAACAGTACGGGAATTAATCACTGAAACAACTTACCAAGGTTTCCATCACTGGAAATTTTAAAATCAAGACTGGATATTTTTCTCAAATATCTGCTTCAATTCAGCCACTGCTATTGGACTTGAAGCAGGAATCACTTGAGGGATTTCCTGTGGTCTGTGTTATGCAGGAGGTCAGACTAGATGATCGCAATGGACCCTTTTGGCCTTAAAATCTATGAATCCTCTATGTGGACCGGCATGTGAGGGGGATGAGACACTTTGCCAGCCTATTTCACAGATATTTGCTAAAATCTGAGGAACAGTGAGACTTGGGAATTTTGAGTTCAATTCCAGACTCTGGATGGGAGAGTTCTCTAGAGGGCACAGACCCTTCTACCAAATTCCCCAAAGCAAGACCCATTCTGTCCTATCCTCCTCCACACTGCCTGGGCACCAGAGAGGTATCATAGACAGTCTCATCACCTGGCCCCAACCTAGTCCAAGATGGGACCCTATCGGCAGCAAGCTGCCCAGCAGACTGGACTAAAGGGGCAACACCCTAAACTGTACAGACTGGTAGTGAAGTAGCCCAGGGTAGTGGACGTTGACTCCCTGCGGGCAGCTCTTTCTCCTCCCTAGTGTAATTTCTTAGTTTCACTTAATCTTCATTTTTGTTTTTGTGGTTACTCATTTTGTTGTTGACTGAGATTTCCAGTAATTTCGGTGGGAGGACAGTGTTTTTAAAATCGACCTAGCAGTTAGGACGGTGGCCTGAGAATCAGGACTCCTGGATTCCATTCCCAGCACTGTCACTGATTCTCGGTGTGACCTTTCGCACGTCACTTACGCATTCCGTGCTGTGAGTTCCTTATTTGGTGAGTGCTTTTTGACTGGTCATGTGGTATCATTTGTAGTCCCTGACTGGACGAGCATTAACCCTTCAAATCAGGGGGTTAAATCCTTCTGATTGTGGGTGAGATTTTCAGAAGCACATTGATTTCAGTGGGAACACAGATGGGCTAGTTACAAACACTTTGGAAAATCCCACCCCAGGAGTTCAAAGTGTGCTTCCTGGGACTATTTGTGTAATGCACGCTGTTCCCATGAATGTTCCTGCCAGGAAACTCATTCGCTGGAATATTCACAGAAAGCGAATGTAGAAGGCCCAAAGTGTATTTGATTTTTCTATATAAACAAATGTTGACTTGAGGTATTCACTTAGTGCTAGCCCTTAACTGGATCCAACTCCTCTTCATTCAAAGAAAGGTCTACTTGACTAGAGGACCAGTCTGGCTCCCATGTAAGTCAGTGGGAGTTTCATGTGAGTGAAGGCAACTGGATTTGGCTTATGGGAAGATGTATTTCCTTTGTAATTTGTTGGCCATTAACTTCATCAGCTGAGCCAGATCCTATTATGGGGCAAGGAGGGACTTTTTACTTTATAAACAGCAATACCTCAGACTACATACTGGGGCAGCAGGCAAATAGTGTTTCATCACCCCCGTTTTTGAAATGAGGAAAGCAACACACAGGGGGACATTTACTCCAGGCTACCCTGCAGATCTGTGGTACAGCTGGGCAGAGAACCCAGATGTTCTGAGTCTGAGGCCTGTGTTTTAACCACCAGACCAGCCTTCCCCTCATAAGCAGTAAAACAACAATAACAGGTCCAATAATCAGCACCTAATAGACTGGGAGATAAGGTCCCATGGGCAGAAAATCTGAGGGAAAAAGGAGTTCAGGAGACCTAGACGTTTCTCAAAGTGAAAATATTAAAAGCGCAACAGCAAACTATCCTAAGGCAAAGGAAAGATGGGAAGAATAGTAAAGGGACCACAGCTGAAGTGAGAATCAGGCTCTATGTTCATATTCTTGATCCTGAATACTAAAACAAGACTGGGATCAAGTCCCAGCATGGTTAACTATCTCTGCCAGCTCTCTGGGGAGACAGGTAAAGGGTATTTAGCCTCATGCCAGGTTGGCATCCCCAATGCCTCACCCACCCCAATGCACTTTTTTTTGTGTGCAATTTGCATTTTTCATTCAATTACATGTGGTGCTTATCTTTCCTTAATCTCCAGTTCCTCCATGTGCGTGTGGGGTGGAGGAGGAATGAATTCCATTTGTTTTTGTTCCACTCTATCAGACACAGCAGTTATAAGATTAAATGATAACAGTGGACCTAATAATAAAAATACAATAGAATGTAATGAAAGTAATGTAGATCTAATCCTCTGTTTTATTGCATCCTGAGTGCCTTTGGTCCTATTATTTTCCCTGTGTTTTCTGCCTTTGACTTAGCCGCATCTTTTCAAGGAAGCAGAGGGATTTGTAAAGATTACAGTATTATTCTGTACAGCACAGACTTGCTGTGGGCCATCTTTAATTACAAAACACTATCACTGGCTATGAGGGGGTTTATGTTTGTGCGTGTGTCCTGGAGTACCCCAAAGCGTTAAAACCAGTTCATCTTGTAAAGATTTAAACGTGCTGATTGCTATTCCTATGGCATCTGCTACTTTGTATCTTTGTTCGCATTGGGTAAGACTTGTTTAGTAGACTTCTTTTCTTTTCCTCCTTTTTTAATCATCATCCAAATTTTGGAACATGCACGTTTACCCCTTGCTTCTTGTCCTATCCTCAGAGGTTAAAAAGAACAATTTTTCTCCCTCCTCCTTGTAACAACCTTTTATGTGCTTGAAAACTGTTATCATGTCCCCCCTCAGTCTTCTCTTCTACAAACTAAACAAACCCAGTTTTTTCAACCTTCCCTCATAGGTCATTTTTGTTGCTCTTCTCTGGACTTTCTCCAATTTGTCCACATCTTTCCTGAAATGTGGCGCCCAGAACTGGACACAATACTCCAGCTGAGGTCTAATCAGTGCAGAGGAGAGCGGAATAATTACTTCTCATGTCTTGCTTACAATACTCCTGCGAATACATCCCAGAATGATGTTTGCTTTTTTTGCAACAGCATTACACTATTGACTCATATAATGCTTGTTTGCGGTGATGGCCCGCACAGAGATGTGTGGAGCTCCAGGCCTGTGTTACTTTATTGATATTTGGGTAGCATCCCAGCCAAAAGATAAGCGGGACTGAGAGACCCAAAATGAAATTGGTGCTTGAATGGATCCATAGGGGATACCAGAAAACTCATCACTTCGAATTTGTGGGTTGAGCAACCACAGCTTCCTAGCCCCACAGGGTGTGTGACTGCTACTTGTCCCCTTCGGAAGCCAGCATTTCCTCCACTAATCAGCATTTCAGGGCAGCAGGGCCTGGGCACCCACATTTTTATGCAATTTTTCCCCACATGAAAAATTTGGCCCATAAGGTGCAAAAATTAGAGCTGGAAAAGAGCTATTAAGTCACTAAGGGCTTGATTCAATGCCCACTGAAGTCAACTGAAAGAGTCCAGTATGCTGAGCTCCTTTGAAAATTTGGTGTCAGTCTTGGGCACTGAGTTCTTTTTGCAAACTTGGCCCTAAATCCTTCTCTGTGCCTCAGTTCCCCGTCTGGGAAAGTGGGAGGATAAGCCTTCTGTTGCCTGTCTTGTCTAGTCAGACTGTCATCTGTCCAGGGGCAGGGTCTGTATCTTACTATGTGTTTGTACAGCACCTAGCACAATGGGGAACCTGATTTTGTTGACACAATTCAGCCCGATCAGGTGACCAGGCTCTTGCATATTCCAGGAGTCAGTGCTGCTTTTTTTTCTTTTTTGATACAATAAAAACGAAAAATAAAATGTGTATTCCTTTTTTCCGTCTTCTGAATTTGCTTGAGCTTCCCTTGGAAGGGCTCCGAACGTCCCTGGGGAGGCTAGCTCTGCCATCTGAGAAGCATTCATTACAAAGCACATGGTACCTTTGTTATTTTTCCCCCGAAGGTTATAAAACCTGTCACTGGTTTTATGAGACATTCTACCAATTGTGACATGAAAGAGCAACCCTCACTCTGAACTACAATTACCAGCATATGTCCCAAATTTCTAGCCTCATGTCTGCCAACCAGCACTCAGGTGCAATTTATTCATTGATTAGACACCTTTCTGAGGTGCTTATGACTGCAGTATGTGGGGAGAGGAGAGCACAGTGAACCAAATAGCAGTAGAACAGCAGGTAGCGTGGCTCCCAATGCGTATGACAAATCCTGGCTCCATATTCACTTGTATCATGGTCATCAGTGGGACATGAACCTTCTGCATCCACTCTGCCATTTGAACCGAAGACGTGCTCTGGTAGATGTAAGTAGCAGACCGCTGTAGTTGCTGGGACCAGCCACTAGAGGGATACACGATCACACTGATTTAATCAGAGTGTTCCATTCCTTCTAGTCCTGGGTATTACTGCAGTGAAGAGTCGCCCCAGAACTCATGTGGTGTGTAGGCAGTAGCTCTACAAAGTGACCCCAAAGGGAGATCATCGTCTGGCTGTGCTCGGTTTGTCTAGCTGGAAGTGTCTCTTTGCATATATTGTCCTTCTCCTGCTCTCTCCATCATCCTTTCTCTGTCTGCCGTACCTGCAGACTGGTGGCCAAAGGTTAAGGGGGCACGTAATCAAATGGGGGAGTCTCCGTCAAAAGAGGCTGAACGTGCCTGTACCAGAAAGTCACACGGGAACCATTGCTTCTTGACCGGTTCCAAGGTGAGCCCCAAAAGCAGCCTCTCCGGTCAGGGAGAGTGAAGGGGTTGGGTCAGCAAGAACCCATTCTTTGCATGCTGTGCCCAGGGCCGGCTCTAGGCACCAGCAAAGCAAGCACGTGTGTGGGGTGGCACATTTCCAGGGGCGGCATTCCCGCCACCCTTTCTTTTTGGGGCAGTTGCGCTCTCGGAGCTGCGCCACTTAGACGGGGCGAGGGCGCCGCGCCCCCAGCTGCAGCGGGAAGGGGAAGCCTCAGCCCCGGGCCCAGCTGCCAGGGCCCAGCTGCTACCTGAGGAGGAGAGGGCCAGTCCTGCCGGGGAGCGGGGGCTGCGCCACCTCATCTGCACATTGGCTGCTGCCCTGCCTTGTGCCACCCCTTATCTCGGGGCTTCTCTGTGCAGCCAGGCCGGGGAGGGGGGAAAGCCCCTGCAGGCGCTGGGAGAAGGTGACATCATTCCCTCCACTTCCAGCGCCACCTGCGAGCCCCAGCCCCACCTGAGCTTGGGGTGGAAAATTTTTTGCTTGGGGCGGCAAAAACCTAGAGCCGGCCCTGGCTGTGCCTTTCAGCTGTTGAAATGGGAATCGAATGAGAAGAGATAATACCGGAGCACGCAACCTTTCACCCAAGCAGCTGTACAAACACTCACAATACCCCCGACATCCGAAGCAGGAAGCCTGCCAAACGATCAACGGGCCACTGGGTGATCGAGGTGCTAAAGGGGCACTCAAGAAAGACAAGGCTATTCTGGAGAAGTTAAATGAATTCTTTGCATCAGTCTTCACTGCAGAGAACATGAGGGAGATTCCCACACCTGAGTCATTCTTTGTAGGTGACCAATCTGAGGAACTGTCCCAGACTAAGGTGTTAGTTGAGGAGGTTTGGGAACAAATCAATAAATTAAACAGTAATAAGTCACCAGGACCAAACATGAAATTGCAGAACTACTAGCTGTGGTATGTAACTTATCGCTTAAATCGGCCTCTGACTGGTGGATAGCTAATGTAATGTTGATTTTTTAAAAAAAGGCTACACAGGCGATCCTGGCAATTACGGGCCAGTAAACCCAACTTCTATACCAGGCAAATTGGTTGGAACTATTAGTAAAGACTAGAATTATCAGACACACAGATGAACATGATATGTTGGGGAAGAGCCAGCATGACTTTTGTAAAGAGAAATGCCTCACTAATCTTTTAGAATTCTTTGCGGGGGGACAATAAACATGCTCAAGGGGGATCCAGTGCACATAGTGTACTTGGACTTTCAGAAAGCCCTTGACAAGGCCCCTCGCCAAAGGCTTTTAAACAAAAAAGGCTCTCCTGGGTTAAGAGGGAAGGTCCTCTCATGGATCAGTCATTGGTTAAAAGATAGGAAACAAAGGGTGGAATAAATGGTCAGTTTTCACATTGGAGAAAGGTAAATAGTGGCATCTTCCAAAGATGGGACCTGTGCTGTTCAACATATTCATAAATGATCAGAGAAAAGGGGTAAACAGTGAGGTGGCAAAGTTTGCAGATGATACAAAATTACTCAAAATAATTAAGCCCAAAGCTGATTGTGAAGAGTTACAAAGGGATCTCACAAAACTGGGTGACTGGGCAACAAAATGGCAGATGAAATTCAATATTGATAAATGCAAAGTAACGCACATTGGAAAACATAATCCCCACTATACATACAAAATGGTGGGGTCTAAATTAGCTGTTGCCACTCAAGAAAGAGATCTTGGAGTCATCATGAGTAGCTCTCTGAAAACATCTGCTCAATGTGCAGTGGCCGTCCAAAAATGAACAGTATGTTAGGAACCGTTAGGAAAGGGATAGATAATATAATGCCACATCCTGAATGCTGTGTGCAGTTCTGGCCATCCCATTTCTAAAAATATATATTAGAATTGGAAAAAGTACAGAGAAGAGCAACACAAATGATTGGGAGTATGGAACAGCTGCTGTACAAGGAGAGATTAAAAAGACTTGGACTGTTGAGCTTAGAAAAGAGATGATTAAGGGGGGATATGACAGAGGTCGATACAATCGTGAATGGGGTGGAGAAAGTGAATAGGGACGTGTTATTTACCCTTTCACATAACACAAGAACCAGAGGTCACCCAATGAAATTAATAGGCAGGAGGTTTAAAAAACACTAAGGAAGTTACTGCTTTATACAGTGCAAAATCAGCCTGTGGAATTTGTTGCCAGGGGATGTTGTGAAGGCCACAAGTCTAACTGGGTTCAAAAAAGAAATAGCTAAGTTCCCGGACTACAGGTCATCAATGGCTATTAGCCAAGATGGTCAGGGAGGCAACCTCATGCTCTGGGCGTCTCTACACCTCTGACTGCCAGAAACTGGGTGTTGATGATGGGATGGACCACTCGATAATTGCCCTGTTCTGTTCATTTCCTCTGAAGCATCTGGCACTTACCACTATTGGAAGGCAGGATACTGGGCTAGATGGACCATCAGCCAGACCCAGTATGGCCGTTCTTATGACATAAGCGGTGTTATGCCTATTTCACAGATTGGGAGACTGGGGCACAGGCAGGTATTACAGACATGCAATGCCAGAGCTGGGATTAGAAATGCCAGGTTCCCGCTCCTGCACTCTACCCACTAGTCCATGACAAAATCCACTATGCACTCTTAACAGCCATTGTAGTTGCTGATCTTGACAGCATTTCCTATTCTTTTCAGCCAGCTTGGACACAGTGTTCAATTGCTTCCTGCAGGTGTGTTGTGTTCAGGCATTGAAGCCACCTGAGCATGAAAGGCTAGAAGCTGCTGAGCTGATCATTTCAATTGTGCAATTTCCTTATAAACCCCCCCTCCCCGCAAACCTCAAAACCAAATCACCCGATAAACCGGTAGTGCGGCTCTTAAACACACAGATGATTTTCTGGCTGCGACATCCTAAATGATTTACTTATCACTCACACACTTCAAGCCCAGTGACACTTGTACTGATCTGTGTAGTTCTGTCCCACAGTCTGCAATCAAAATGTAAGGAGTCACTGAAGCAGAAGGCGTGTGATTCCGGATGTCTGTAATTGTTACCTGCACAAAGTTAGATGTCACACTATCATAAACCTTGATCGCGGCTGAAGCCTTACTGTGCAGTTATCTCCTTACGCTGGGAAATATTACAAGTTGTAGAGATGGGTTTTCAATCTCTCTGTTGTGGTAAAGGCGATGTCATGAGGTTTTTCTGAGAGCGTCTGCTTTCTCTGTGAAGTCTAAGAAACACAAAGAGCTGTTCCGCAGAAAGCATTTCCACTTGAGCTGACTTGTGCCTCATCCTAAATTAATCATATTTTACATAAATGCGGCACCTCTCCTTTCAAAGAACTTCACAAAACGTCCATCCCGCATCTTTGAAATGCAGCCACCTCTGGGGAGGAAAGCCTTGGTCATCCCACTATGTAACAGCAGAGACAAAGTGTAACAATTTCCTTGAAAAAAAAATCATAAAATTGCTCCGGTTTCAGGGAAGTTTTCAAGACCTCTTAAATGGGCAAATTTTGTTGATATATCTTCAGTGGCAAGCATTTCTACCAGCTCTGACACATGCCTTCCTTCTGGCAGTTCAGTGAGGCAGAATTCGTCGTTGTTTGACAGACGCTTTGAGATTCTTGGATGTAAGGTGCTAAAGAAATCAGGAGTACTGCATGTAGAGCTGCTTCCAAATGAGAAATATTAAATAAACTTAATGGAAGGCCATTTAAACGTGAAGGCAACATGGGCTAGTGGCTGGAACACACAAGTTGGCATTAGGAGCCATGGGTTCTATTCCCAAATCTGCCATTGCTGTGCTGTAATCTCTCCTGCCTATGAGGTGTGATCTCCTTCCCTCACAAACGGAAGTATGGAGGGAGTCTGTAAGCACAAAACTTTGACTTTTCCTTTGGCAGGGGCAAAGACTTGTAGCAAAGCTTGTGCTACCGAGGATCTCCGGGAGAGGGGCAGGCAGAGCAGCTAGTGGTGAATCCACGGAGAAGATAATAAATCCTGAGGCTGCAGTACCTTTGGGAAAACGTCTCTTCCTCCCTATCATGGAGCTATTTCACTGGCAGTGGCTGGTGGGGAGTCCCTGCTCCAACTTAGATATCCTAAGTGCCATGTGTCCAGGAGTTTGAATCTCCTTCTCATTCCACTGGGCTTTCCCGCAAGAGAGACTGAATCCTATCTGAGGTTCATTGATGAGATTTTCCAAACTAGATTTCACCCTGCTCTTCGAGTCTTGATAGCTGTCATTACGGCTGCATTTGCAGAAAGTCATGTCTTCTCAGAGCTGCCAGGCATACGTGCTTAAAGCCCCAAGGGTTGTACCTGCAAGTCATACAGATGGACTGGAAGCTCAGCTCCTCACATCCCTCTCTAGTCTCCAGACTCCATTAGGGATTCTCCCTGGTCTTCCCAGGTCAGCACTGAAGCCTTTCTCTCTCTGCTGTTATTAATGTAGATGATCTCACCTCCAGTGTGCAATTTTTGAAACCTGCATTTTCTCTGCCATTCAGACTTGACAAAGGTCAAAGGAGCAGAGAAACCTTTGGCCTTAAAGCTTCACTAGCTGATCTCCTTGGCGACGTGAACTGGCAAAAGATGGAGCTGTAAACAATTTTCTGTCCAACAGAAACATTTTCTGTCGGAATAAGAGGCAGACACAAAACCTAAGCAAATACCATCGGCAGCAAACGATGTCAAGCCTGCAAAGTTCAGGGCCCAGCATGGAAAGAAATCAAGAGTTAAGATTTGTGTCCATCAGCAAATCTGTCTCATTTCTGTCAGCCTGCAGCGTGGTCTCTAGAGAGCTTGCTTCCTAGCGAATGCATTGAGCCTTTCCTTGCACCCTGCAGTAACACCAGAAGAGCAGGAACCAGCCACATGGTCCTGCTTTTGAGATGGGAGTGCATTTTTCTCTTTGATGAATTATACAGCCCTTTGCCAACCAAGGACCTCAGAGTGCTATACAAATGCCATTCAAGCAGCACATCCAACTCCAGAGGCAGCAAAGCATCCACGAGGCTCCATGCAGAATGCACTAAATGTGGCCTCTGTCTCATTCCTGGCACATGGCGTTAATATTATTACTGTAGGGTCTAGAGGCTCAAGTCAGGGATCAGGCCCCTTTGCACTAGCAACTCTACATAGACATGTTAAAAAACACTCAGGGCAGGATCCACAACGAATCGGTTATGCATCTAGAAAATCACAGGAACAACACTGCGATTGACAAAGCCTGGGTTGGGTGCCCAGGGTCCCTGCACAATGAATGGGGAGAGATAGGAACCTTGGGGTATGTCTATGCAGCAGTTAGACTCATGCTTGTGGGGCTTGGGCTAAGGGGCTGTTCAGTTGCAGTGTAGACTTCTGGGCTTGGGCTGGAGCCTGGGCTTTAGGACCCTGTGAGGTGGAAGGGCCCCAGAGCTTGGGGGGCAGCCTGAGCCTGGAAGTCCGCACGGCAGTGAAACAGCCCCAGAGCCAGAGCCCCGGGAGCCTGAGTCCAGCCCTGGGTTTTTCTTTGCAGTGTAGACATCCCCTTAGAATGCAATCCACAGAAGCCAGCGCACTAGGCATGGAGCCAGCTATGCTGTCCAATGGGAGATGCTGACGAGAGGAGTGTCTGTGCCAAGCCCCATCCCGCTCACAGAGGGAGGTCCCTAAGTCTGGGCTGCAGGGAGGCGCCTGATTCTGCTGCCTGGAGTCAGGTGGCTTAGGCACCTAAGGCACTTCTTGCAGGAATGAGCTAGGCACCTGCCTCATGCCACACAAAACAGGAGGAGGAGATGGTGATGGTGCACAGCTTTTAGCCCAGTGGTTAGAGCATTTACCTGGGAGGCGGGAGACCCAGGTTCAATTCCCCCGTCTCTGCCAGAGGGGGAGAAAGGATTTGAAGAGGGGTCTTCTCCCTCTCAGGAAAGTTCTCTGACCACTGGGCTACAAATTATAAGGTGGGCTCCGCCCCCAGCCCTTCCTCCTTTGGCTGGATTTTGAATGGGACCTGCTCTGGGAGGTGGCCCTGCAGGCAAGGGAGGTGGCCAAATGCCTATCTTCGCCTGGTCTGGGAATTGCTCCGGGGGCTGAGGCAGGAGGCCGGCATCCAGACGCCTAAATTTTACCCTGAAAACGTAGCTGAGTCTAGGTGCCAACAGAATCCTCTGAGAGTTTTGTGGATGGCAGTGGAGCCTAACGCTCGGACTTAGGTGCCTAAACCCCAAACACAGGTGCCTAAGTCTGGTGTTTAGGTGGCTACGTAACTTTGTGGATTCCACCCTCGGTGCCCCAAAGAGCTTGCCGTCTTAGTGAGGGGCAAATGCACCACAGATGTTTGAAACAAACCGATGGAACAGGTGACAGTGAAAAGAGCAGCTGCCCCGCCTTGTCATGCCTTACAAGATGTTCAGCCCGAGAAGCCAGGAACCCTGCAGAACCCTGACCTCACTCTGAGCACACTTTCACCCACAGGCACACGTGTTGCCTGGACGTCCTTAGGTGCATTTTTGCAGCCTGATCCAACGCCCATTGGAGTCAGTGGGAGTCTTTCCATTTACTTTGGTGGGCTTTGGATCAAGCCCTTTATGAACATAGTGAGAAAACCCTTTGCAAAATATAATATGCATGGCGAGAAGAAGTATGGGCTGGATGAATGGACTATAAGGTGGATAGAAAGCTGGCTAGATTGTCGGGCTCAACGGGTAGTGATCAATGGCTCCATGTCTAGTTGGCAGCCGGTATCAAGTGGAGTGCCCCAGGGGTCGGTCCTGGGGCCGGTTTTGTTCAATATCTTCATAAATGATCTGGAGGATGGTGTGCATTGCACCCTCAGCAAGTTTGCAGATGACACTAAACTGGGAGGAGTGGTAGATACGCTGGAGGGTAGGGATAGGATACAGAGGGACCTAGACAAATTGGAGGATTGGGCCAAAAGAAATCTGATGAGGTTCAACAAGGACAAGTGCAGAGTCCTGCACTTAGGACGGAAGAATCCAATGCACCGCTACAGACTAGGGACCGAATGGCTCGGCAACAGTTCTGCAGAAAAGGACCTAGGGGTTACAGGGGACGAGAAGTTGAATATGAGTCAACAGTGTGCCCTTGTTGCCAAGAAGGCCAATGGCATTTGGGGATCTTTAAGTAGGGGCATTGCCAGCAGATCGAGGGACGTGATCGTTCCCCTCTATTCGACATTGGTGAGGCCTCATCTGGAGTACTGTGTCCAGTTTTGGGCCCCACACTACAAGAAGGATGTGGAAAAATTGGAAAGAGTCCAGCGGAGGGCAACAAAAATGATTAGGGGACTGGAACACATGACTTATGAGGAGAGGCTGAGGGAACTGGGATTGTTTAGTCTGCGGAAGAGAAGAATGAGGGGGGATTTGATAGCTGCTTTCAAGTACCTGAAAGGGGGTTCCAAAGAGGATGGATCTAGACTGTTCTCAGAGGTAGCAGATGACAGAACAAGGAGTAATGGTCTCAAGTTACAGTGGGGGAGATTTAGGTTGGATATTAGGAAAAACTTTTTCACAAGCAGGGTGGTGAAACACTGGAATGCGTTACCTAGGGAGGTGGTGGAATCTCCTTCCTTAGAAGTTTTTAAGATCAGGCTTGACAAAGCCCTGGCTGGGATGATTTAGTTGGGGATTGGTCCTGCTTTGAACAGGGGGTTGGACTAGATGACCTCCTGAGGTCCCTTCCAACCCTGATATTCTATGATTCTATGAGAGTGAGAGATCATAACTTTTAAACTTAGGCCTATCAAAACCAGTTCCCCACCAGAACACTTAAAGGCACTTGTTCTTTATTGGGGATTATTACAGTGCCAAATTTCAACAGCCTGTGTGAGAGCTGATCAAAAAATATTGATTTTTTTTAAATCATGGGGAAAGTGTTTCCCCCCCCCCCCCCAAACTCTGTTCTCCAAAGGAAGACAATGCCAAGTTTTGCTGAAGCTTTCGAAAAGAATTGCTCAGTCACCTTCTGGCCACGTCCAGACTTGTAACACTTCAGCCCCAAAGTTTTAAGGTTTGCAAAGTTATATGTGATTGTAAAGAGGGGGCAAGAAAGGAAATACTTAGCTTACCTTAACTGCCATGCTCACTGCTGCTTCTGCGATTCCTTACGTGCAGCCACCTGTGGGGTGAAACGCAGCAGCTGCTAAACAGGGCCCAGCAGCAGTTTAGAAGAGAAGGTGAAGAAAATCATGTCCAAATGAAACGACAGATTGTGAATTTGATAGGCGGAATGTATCGGTGACATTAAAGAAAGTGCAGCTTCATGCATGCCGGATATCTGCAATTGTGAGGGGTTGCGGGGGGAAGTGGGAAGAAATGAGGTACTTGTAAGAAATCTATAAACTGCAAAGACCAGCCACAGTTACTAAGGGAATCATACCCACATCTGCAGAGCTTGGATTGGAGACCTGCTCCTTGGGTTCCAGATCCTTAGCTCCAGTACAGTGCTGAAGGAGTGTTCCCTTAGCAGTTACTAGTACTCTGTCCTTTATCCTTGGGCCAGCAGTAAGCACAGGCCACGTAGGTGGCTGCCTAGAATGCTGATTCTGTACAGGTGTATCTGGCCTGGTGGAGCCCCTTCACCCCCAGCTAGGAGATATACCAGGGCAGTTACAGCCCTCAGTTCTGCTGTGGTAGCTCCACGCCAGCAGGTCTTCAGCCCAGCACTCCTTCCACCTTCTTTTTTGGAGTATGTGTGGGGAGGGCTGCCCCTTCTAGCAGCCCTTTCCCACCCTCCTGGGACTCACTGGGCTCAAGATCTGGCCATCTCCAACAAAACTAGGGGGTTGTGGAATGCTTAGAATGCTAGCTCCTGTTTGTCCTCTTCTCCCTGAGGTTGTTTTTGTATTGTCTATATAAGACACAGTTATGCCTTGTATTATACCCAGCGGTGGTGTCTTTATCCTGTGTTGTGTCTCTAGGCCTTGACCTTTACATTTTTTATTTTAAAATCCCCCTAAGCTCCATGCAACCTAAAATAGAGAAACCCCTTCAATAAAGGCTTTACTAAAGGTATTTCTATATTACAAGCAAAGCAGCACGGACACTGTGGCATAATGCAATTAGTGACATTGGAATTTGGCCGAGCGGCCGTGGTAACCCCTCCCACGCAGCCCCCTGCTCTGATGCAAAGTGCTACGGGATCTTTAATGACCTCAAAGTGGTCAGGGCCTCCCTCTTACATCTCATTTGAAAGGCCATCTTACCCAATTAGCAACCTATTACTGGGGGCTAATAGACATCTAAAGGAGCCCAGGATTACAGTTAGAGCTAAAAGTCAATTACGAGGCTCCTAGCTTTGCTCTCGTCCAGTGTTAATGGGAAAGAGCAGTGATCTCCCTAATGAGAGACTGATTTATTCCAGCTCCCAAAGGCACTACTGACTGATAACCCAGGAACAATATCAATCTTCGTGACTGACACTCGCTGGTCGTTTAGGGCCTGATCCTAGATTCCTGATGCTGAGTGAACTCCCATTGACTTCCAGGGGAGTGTTTCCTCACTAAAGAGTCAGGAATGCGGATTTTTACTGCAGTTTCAACAAGGACAAAGGATCGAACAGGCCGTGAAGACTGATGGGTTTTTCCAAGGGGCCTAAGGCACTTAGGCACTCAACTCCTGTTGACTTGCAGTGGGGAAATCCCAGCATCCAGTCCTTCACTCCCAGAGGTACTCCCTGCAGGGTGGGATTGAGGCCTGTTGGCAGGGCTGCATGGGGGCAGCTGGCAGTTCAAGTGCAGTGCAACCTGTGGGGAAACAGAGGGATTTGCCATCCCTCTGGCACCTTGCACCAGCACTAAATTGCAGACATTCAGATTAGCCGACAGAGATGGGGAACCGCTGCTGCCTTATCTGGCATCTTAACTCGGAGAGAGACACACCTCCAGAAAGATCAACCCAGCAACCTGAGGCTGGGGATGTGCTCAGTAACCTCCTAGCACTCAGCAAGCCTGCAGCACACTTTTGCCCTGCCACTTCATCTGACTCGTCCTTATACAAAAAGAAAATGCTGATAATAATTAACAGACCAAGCCAGAGGGAGGAAGATGTTTCACTTGCTTGAGCGGGAGGAACAATCCAATAACCTAATGCAGACTGAGAAGACTCTGAGAAGTTCTAGTGCACCTTAGGAACTGGATCCTGCATCCCTTAAACAGGGGAGTCATCCTTGCTCAGGCCATAATGAGTCCATGAGCTGCAGACAACAGACACAAGTACTAGATGCATCTTGTACACAGTTATGGAGCCAGGACCCTGTTCCTTGAACTCCTCAGACCACCATATACAGATGACCTGTGAAGCAGTGGGGTGTCTGCAGATTCAGCCACTTAAGGCCAACATGAGACGCTCCCTCTGAATCAGTACGTTACAGTGCAAGTTGGCCCAGTGACTTATGGATCCATAGTAGCTACTCACCACCTGCCCCTAATATTATAGAATGAGTTTGATTTCACCAGGGCAAGTTTAGGTTCTGGCAGGTCCACTGAAGTGTGGTTTGCAATTCCTGAATTTACAGGAGGGATCATTAGACCACCTCGTCTGACCTATATAACACACACCACTGAATTTCCCTCAGTTACCGTTGTACTGAGCTCAATAAGGAAAGCATACCTTCCAAAAAGGAAATCAGGCTTCATTTGATCTTTTTTTTCATAAGCTAAACAGATTGAGCTCCTTAAGTCTCTCACTGTAAGGCATTTTCTCCAGTCCTTGAATTATTTTTGTCTTTTCTCTGCACTTTCTCCAGTTTTTCAACATCCTTTTTAAAATGTGGTCACCGGAACTGGACATAGTATTTCAGTCTCAGTCTCACCAATGCCATATAAAGAGGTAAAATCACGTCCCTATTCCTACTTACTACTCCCCTGTTTATGCATGACAGAAAGCCTTTGCTCCACAGGTTTTCACTGGGAGCTCATCTTGAGTTGCTCGTCCATTATGATCTCTAGTCTAGAGCCTTTTCAGAGTCACCTCTTTCTAGGATACTGTCTCCTATTCTGTAGGAATGGCTAGTCACACAGGAACACATTGCATCAGAACATCAGTTCATTTTGCTGTGACAAGATTTTTTTTTTTGAGGTCACCATGATGCAACAAGTGCTGAAGATGTTTGGTTGCAACACCAGGGTGTGAAGAATGTGTTCGCTCAGCGCAGATTGGAAAAGGTGTCACTTTAGGCTCTCCAAGGTCCCTCTGCCCAGAGGTACTCAGTATTGCATGCATCTAGAATACCCCCTGCTTAGTCTCCTTAGTCACAAAGAGGAAGCATAAGAACATAAAAACATAAGAATGGCCATACTGGGTCAGACCAAAGGTCCATCCAGCCCAGTATCCTGTCCACCGACAGTGGCCAATGCCAGGTGCCCCAGAGGGAGTGAACCTAACAGGTAATGATCAAGTGATCTCTCTCCTGCCATCCATCTCCACCCTCTGACAAACAGAGGCTAGGGACACCATTCCTTACCCATCCTGGCTAATAGCCATTAATGGACTTAACCTCCAAGAATGTATCTAGTTCTCTTTTAAACCCTGTTATAGTCCTAGCCTTCACAACCTCCTCAGGCAAGGAGTTCCACAGGTTGACTGTGCGCTGTGTGAAGAAGAACTTCCTTTTATTTGTTTTAAACCTGCTGCCCATTGATTTCATTTGGTGGCCCCAAGTTCTTATACTATGGGAACAAGTAAATAACTTTTCCTAATTCACTTTCTCCACACCACTCATGATTTTATATCCCCCCTTAGTCTCCTCTTTTCCAAGCTGAAAAGTCCTAGCCTCTTTAATCTCTCCTCCTTTGGGACCCGTTCCAAACCCCTAATCATTTTAGTTGCCCTTTTCTGAACCTTTTCTAATGCCAGTACATCTTTTTTGAGATGAGGAGACCACATCTGTACGCAGTGTTCAAGAAATGGGCATACCATGGATTTATATAAGGGCAATAAGATATTTTCCGTCTTATTCTCTATCCCGTTTTTAATTATTCCTAACATCCTGTTTGCTTTTTTGACTGCCGCTGCACACTGCGTGCACATCTTCAGAGAACTATCCATGATGACTCCAAGATCTTTCTCTTGATTAGTTGTAGCTAAATTAGCCCCCATCATATTGTATGAATAGTTAGGGTTACTTTTTCCAATGTGCCTTACTTTACATTTATCCACATTAAATTTCATTTGCCATTTTGTTGCCCAATCATTTAGTTTTGTGAGATCTTTTTGAAGTTCTTCACAGTCTGCTTTGGTCTTAACTATCATGAGCAGTTTAATATCATCTGCAAACTTTGCCACCTTACTGTTTACCCCTTTCTCCAGATCATTTATGAATAAGTTGAATAGGATTGGTCCTAGGAGTGATCCTTGAGGAACACCACTAGTTACCGCTCTCCATTCTGAAAATTTACCATTTATTCCAACCCTTTGTTCCCTGTCTTTTAACCAGTTCTCAATCCATGAAAGGATCTTCCCTCTTATTCCATGACAACTTAATTTACATAAGAGCCTTTGGTGAGGGACCTTGTCAAAGGCTTTCTGGAAATCTAAGTAACTATGTCCACTGGATCCCCCTTGGCCACATGTTTGTTGGCCCCCTCAAAGAACTCTAATAGATCAGTAAGACATGATTTCCCTTTACAGAAACCATGTTGACTTTTGCCCAACAATTTATGTTCTTCTATGTGTCTGACAATTTTATTCTTTACTATTGTTTCAACTAATTTGCCCGGTACTTGCATTAGAGTTACAGGTCTGTAATTGCCGGGATCACCTCTAAAGCCCTTTCTAAATTTTGGCGTTACATTAGCTATCTTCCAGTCATTGGGTACAGAAGCTGATTTAAAGGACAGGTACAAACCATAGTTAATAGTTCCGCAATTTCACATTTGAATTCTTTCAGAACTCTTGGGTGAATGCTATCTGGTCCCGGTGACTTGTTACTGTTAAATTTACCAATTAATTCCAAAAGCTCCTCTAGTGACACTTCAATCTGTGACAATTCCTCAGATTTTTCACCTACAAAAGAAGTCTCAGGTTTGGACTCACTGAATTTTTCTGCAAAGGTAAATGGAGGTGAACAAATCAATAAACAACGGCAGCTGGTGAGCTGCCTTCACACGGGAGATGCTGTTATTATGTCTGTCTGTATACTGCCTTAAAAAAAACAAACCAAGCCAGAGTCTCAGGGTTGTATCTTTTCCACTGGGGAAACCACCATTCAAATTGATGCAGCTTTAAATTTTACTTGTTGCGGATGAGGAAAAATTTTAAATGGAATCAATACTCAAACCAGTCTCAATTCAGTAAACAACCTCCCTGGCTGAGGATAAAGATAAAAGTCAAGGAAGATGGGTCTAGCTCTGAATGAGAGCCAAGAAAGAGCCATGATTTCTGACCAGTTTTTGGACAATCGAGATACTGGGATTCTATTCCCAGCTATACCTGACCATGCCAGCAAAAGTGCAAGGATTAGGTGCTGAGATGAACATGTTATAAAACCTTTATGTAGACAGATGGATTACACACATGTTAGGATATAGATATTCAGGCCTGTCTGTAAAGCCCTAGACTCTAAGAATTTAGGTGTATTCTTATCACTTGGCTAGTTATAGAGGTATAAAAGAAAGAATCAAAATCACTGTCTGCCGGTGTAAGGGCCTTCTCTTACTGCGACAGTCTGAGGCCCTGTGCTTAGGTAAGGCCTTTGGCTAAGCAACAGAGGCAGCCATAAACTGGGAAGTGACCGGTCACATCCTCACATTCCAAACTAGTCACATTGAAAGAAGGTGCTATTGGGCTGTTAGGAATATAATCCTGTCCTGATAATGCCTATCGCCTCCAGAGAAAGGGAAGTGCCTAGAAAATGTAAAAGGAAACTTAGTTTGATAGCATCCTATCTGGCAAGAACTCACTTATCACTAGCTGGGATGTGAAATCCTCATTTCTGTGTTGTTCTATCACTGTAGTCCCCATTTCCCCATTGTTTGTCCGTATAATCTCTGTCTGGTTCTGTGATTGTTTCTGTCTGGTTCTGTGATTGTTTCTGTCTGCTGTATAATTAATTTTGCTGGGTGTAAACTAATAAAGGCGGTGGGTTAAATTGGTTAAATAAACATGTTACAATATGTTAGGATTGGTTAGTTAAATTTCAGTAAAACGATTGGTTAAGGTATAGCTAAGCAGAACTCAAGTTTTACTATATAGTCTGCAGTCAATCAGGAAGTGGGTGGGTGGGAGGGTGTGGGAAATGGGAACAGGGAATGGGGGTGGGGAAATTGGAATCATGTTTGGCTAAGGGCAGGAATGGGAACAGGGATACAGGTGTAAGGCTCTGTGGTGTCAGAACTGGGAAGGGGGACACTAAGGAAGGAAACTGGAGTCATGCTTGCTGGAAGTTCACCCCAATAAACATCGAATTGTTTGCACCTTTGGACTTCGGGTATTGTTGCTCTCTGTTCATGCGAGAAGGACCAGGGAAGTAAGTGCGTGAAGGAATAAGCCCCCTAACAACACACATCTCAAGGGTAAGGAATGGAATACGCCAGTGTCCTTAACTAGGCATGACTTTAGCATGTCCTTTGCTTTTATCTTATACTTAGATTGTGAGTTTGTTGGGGCAGGGCCTGTCTTTTGTTTTGTGTTTGTACAGCACAGTGAGGTCCTGGCCCATGAATGGGACTTCTAGGTGCTACAGTAATGCAAATAAATAGATGAATAATAAACCTTTATTAGTTGATCATCTCCTTTTTCTAACATCAAGGTTGGGTAGGGCCAACGTTATGAGCAGATTCCATCCACTGTCTGTTTTGAGGCACCATTTGAGCCTGTTGGGGGTGTTGCCTGCATGGTTTTACATACTGTGTTATACCACTATCTCCTTGGATGTGCATGGCCTCTCTCTCTATCACTCTTCCATAGATGAAAGTTTTAGGCAATTGGTACATTCTAGCAATAATGGCCAAACCATTGTCATTGACGCCTTTTGATGATTGCAGTCAGACACTGCACTTTCTGGCTTCTGTGTATATTGTCATATCTTAGTCTACCTAGACTTGTCATGGCTAGGACATGGGGCAGGCGTCTCATTTCAAAGGTGTGCAGCTTTTGCTCCAGACGCTTTGTCAGTACTCATGACAACCATAAAGTAACGCGGGTACACAGAGCACTGTATATAACCTGGTTTTAGCTGTCATGGGCACTGTTTTAAAGTTCCAAACACTTTTATTCAGGCATATGAATGTTCTGCTGGCAGCAGGTATCTGCTTGTCCCTGTCATCTTCACAGCAGCTGTGTCATACTTTAGGATGGAACCCGAGTAACAGCAACTGTCTACTTGTTCAATGTTTACACCATGAATGACTAGTTTAACCTGTTTCTTGATTTTTGATATTACTATTAGTTCAGTCTTCTGTTCATTCAGCTTTAATCCTCATTCTTTGCATGTTCACTACAGGTGAATTGTGGCTTCTTGTCTGTATTCTTCCATAGGCATTACCATTACATTACTGACAGGTTTCAGAGTAACAGCCGTGTTAGTCTGTATTCGCAAAAAGAAAAGGAATACTTGTGGCACCTTAGAGACTAACCAATTTATTTGAGCATGAGCTTTCGTGATGCATCCGATGAAGTGAGCTGTAGCTCATGAAAGCTCATGCTCAAATAAATTGGTTAGTCTCTAAGGTGCCACAAGTACTCCTTTTCTCATTACATTACTGCGAGCAAAGTAAAGGCGATGGATAGTTTGCCTCAATATCCTACAGCCTTCACCAATGTTACTCGGGGAATTGAACAAGAAGCTTTTAGGAAAAGAGCAAAAAGTATTGGATTGAATATGCATCCCTCTTTGAATCCAGTTTTCGCTTCAAAGCACTTCCAGCTCACTGCTGACTCATACTGCAAGCTCTGCAATATTTGAATCAACTTAATGCTACAACTGTACCATGTGAGAGCTCTCCACAGAACCTCTCAGTTACCACAGTCGAATGCTCTGTTAAAGTCAAAGAATGTACAAAGCAGGTGTTTGCTGAACTCTATGTGTCTCCCCAAGATTGGACGAAAAAGCAAATATCTGACCGAGGGCAGAGTGTCCAGATCTAAAGCCAGCTTGTGACTCAGAAAGGATTTCCTCTGCTCTTCGCTTCATTTGGCCAAGAATCACTCTACAGAATACCTTGCTAGGAATGCTTGTAAGATTTATTCCTCAGTCGTTATCACAATCTTTCAGGTCACATTTCTTAAAGAGTGGTCCAACGTCTGAGCATCGACAGTCTTCAAGGATTCACCCTTCATCCAAATGAGATTAACTAGTTTGCAAAAGAGCATGACCATGCCTCTGCCACCATGTCTTAGCACTTCAGGCTGGATAGTATCTTAACCAGCTGTACTGTTGTTTTCCAGGGACACCTTCAATTGTTGCTTCCAATAGATGTTCTTCCTCTTTGCATGTTTACTGGGATGGGTATCTCTGAAGGGCCTGCATGGATGTGAGAGCAGAATCTGACACAGGATCCAAAATATCCGTATAATGACTCTTTATATGTCACCTCATTTTTCTGTTAGAAGAAGTGAGAATGCAATAAGCATCATTAATAATTAGTAGTAGTCATAATTGAATTATTAATATTACCTTTCATTCAGAAGACTCACAAAACATTTTAAAAGAATGTGGGCCAAACTCTGCTCTGGCTTTCACTGGCATAAATCCAGCATAACCTCACTGACTTTGTGGGGAGTTACACCGGTGTAAAGGAGAGCAGAATTTGGCTCTGCATTGGGGAATCATTAGCAGTGATGCTATGGTGAAGGATACTTTTAGGATTTCAGTTGAAATGGGGTTTACGTCCCTTTCTTTTTTTTAATTCAGCGGCTTAGGAGTCAAAAAGTAGTTCAGCATGACTCCTTTTCAAGCCACTGAAGTCAATAGAGCAACTTTGGATTTACACCATTGTAAGTGTAAGCAGAATTTGGCCCATAGTAGACCAAATAGAGCAAATTCTGCTATCAATTACATCTGTGTAAGTCAGGTGTAACTCAGCTGAAGCCATGGAGAGAGCAGATGGCAGGAGAGGAAGGATGGTCCAATGGGTAGGATGCTCGCTGGCAACTTGGGTCAACTCACTGCTGTGTCACAGACTCTTTCTGTGACTTTGGGCAAGTCGCTTAGGCCCAGATCTTCAAAGGTATTTAGGGGCCTAACTCCTATTGAAATCAATGGGAGTTAGGCACCTAAACGCCTTTGAGGGTCTGGGCCTTAGCCTCTATGTGGCTCAGTTCCTCATCTATAACATGGGGATAATAGCAATTCCCTACCTCACCTATTCCCCTCCTTCACCTATACCTCACCAGCAGTAGCACCAACAGGGTGCTATGCTTATGTGGGGCTGCCAAATTACCATAGAGAGATAGACGGTGGTAGTCTGGGTTTGCACTAGTGTAACAAATCACAATCTGGCCCAGGTTTATAAAGCACTTTGGGATCCTTCAGGATGAAAGGAGCCATTTAAATAAGAAATATTCTTAACCCCACCATCTCTCCCACCTTCAGCCTGCCCAATAACCCTTTGTAGTGACAATCATGGGCACAGAATGCAAGATCCAAGATCCAGCTGTGGCCTTCCCATTCTCTGCTCTGTCCTGCCCTCATTGCTCAGGATGGTCACTTAATCCTGACATGAGTTCTCAGTGAATTATCTCATCATTACCAATAATCTTATTTGCTGGATGGGGCTGCCTTGTGAATAGCCCCCCAGGGAATGGTTTCCTTTGATCCATCTCCTAAATGTATCCTGTCCTAATGACAAGCAGTCCATTTGTTGCTCACTCTCATCAGACTGATTGATGTGGGGCATCAATTGATTGCCAGCTGGGGTCAAGACAGTCCTTCCTTCTCTCTTCCCCACAGCTCATTGTAGAGTATTGCACAATTAACCAGATGCGTTATGGGGTGCTTGGCTTTCCTCTGAAACACCATGTACAGGCCACCACCAGAGGCAGGTTATTGGACTGAGATGGATGGTTGGTCTCGTTTGACATGGCAGCTCCTGTATGTCCCTTGATTGCATTCCATTAGTTCTTATGCTGCTGTCTGAGATCAGCCTGGGTCTCCTAGCTATGGCAGTCATTTGCCTTGCTTACCATCTTGGGCCAGATCCACAGCTGGTGTAAATCAAGTCAGTGGAGCTATTCTGATTTACCCCAGCTGGGGATTTGGCCACTTGGCTTTAGACTCTGAAAAAGCAGCAGCTGCAATAAGCAGGCTCCTACCAGCTTAGGAAAAGCAGGCTAGTTCTTCTGGTTCACCTGGCAAAAACTTCTTTGCGTGCCCTAATCTGCACAGCAAGTTTACAAAGAAGGGATTTTGCCAGTTGATTGTTCACTCTAATGATGCCAGGTGGGAGACTCACCGTGTAATAATTAAATATGTAATATTATATATACAATCTATTAATACAATAGATTATATTAAATTAATACATCATATAATATAATATAATAATTAAATACGTAATATTATACATAGTATATGTCATCCCAAATCTATGCTGAATATCCTGGCTGCAACCTTAACTACTGAGCCATGATTATGACTCTATTTACACAGGTGTCACTTCATCCATCTGTGAAATTCAGCCACCACAGTGTGGAACATGGCAGTTCTTAACAGCTCACAGGAACGCTACATTACCCTGCATAGAGGACCCTCGTATACAACCAGTATTTCTGATTGGTGCTGTAGTTAACCAGCCATCTGCATTTCAGCTCTATCACATGCTTTTCCAGCATTAATAATTTGCCCATTTTAAGTTGCAGCCTGACAGAACTTGCTGTTTGTTAAGCTCTGCAAGCCATTTCATAGAATCATAGACTATCAGGGATGGAAGGGACCTCAGGAGGTCATCTAGTCCAACCCCCTGCTCAAAGCAGGACCAATCCCCAACTAAATCATCCCAGCCAGGGCTTTCTCAAGCCGGGCCTTAAAAACCTCTAAGGAAGGTTTGCAGTACATGAGGACAATAACCATTGAACCTATATGTTTATGAACAATGTACTATATAATCTTATAAACCAGCAGATGGTGCTCTTTAGATTAGCTATCTACAGGTATACAGGTCTAGTTGTCTTGTACATATAAACTCTCCTACATTATCCACATCTGGAACTGTGAGAAACTTTTGTAACATGCCAGATTTATGGTTTGAGAAACCAGCATTGAATGTTGAGGGAAGCAGGGGCGATTTATGCCATTGCATCAAACCATGACTGCTTTGCTTGAATTTTATTTTAAGTTTTTGGGGTCACAGGAACCTAATGCTCAGAATGAAATCTAAGAGATACAAACACACGCAGGTCAAAGCAGAAGCCAAAGGTTCCCATGCAGCCCCTGAGACCTTGAACAGTCAAGTTGTGCTTAGCCTGGATATAGAGTTGGAGGGTTGTGTCTTATTTGGATTGATCTTGGTTTCATTTTTAAATAGGGAAGAAACAGACAAACATGTGAATCAGGTGTGCCAATGTTTAAGTTACAGTCGCAGGCTGCGGGGTTGGGGTGGGGGGCAAAATTGATTGCATCCTTGCTGACTGGGTTTTTTAATCTGACAAAGTGTATTGGCATTGGGAAACACCCTTCCATTTCAGCCCCCACCTCCCTTCATCTCAAAAGTGCCTTTCTCAATGTTTTACCTTTGATGCTTTTATAATGTAAAGCACTTGTACACCTGTAGGTGGGCTAAACCAGGAGTTCACTCTTTCCTCCTTGGAAAGCAAGTAGGGCCTCTGAACCATTATAAGGCCCTCCTGGCTGACCATTCAGCCCTGTGCCATGCAGACTGGTTTCCTACCCTCTTATTTATTTCTTTTATATTGCAGTAGCATCTAGAGACCCTAACTGACACTGGGGATTGTGCCAGGCACTATACAAACATAGTGAGAGAATCCTGGCTTGGAAGAGTTTATAATCTAAACAAAGAAGGCAGACAATAAGGGGGAGGAGATACAGAGTAACGCACAGGTGAAATGACTTGCCCAAAGTCACACAGAAGGTCATTTGTAGAGCCCAGAATAGAACATAGGTTTCCCGAGTCCTAGGCAACTATCTTACCCAGTAGACCATGCTGTCTCCCTGATTGGATCTTTATCTGGCCTATTCTTGAAAATGTTCAGTGATAATGTCACTCACCTGATTACAAGGCCCATAGGTCACTTAGATCCAAATGTAGCTCCATCAAGAATGGACATGATACTATTTCTGTGAATCACTAACACCTCAATTAAAAAATGCAGCAGTATCTTGGAACTACTAGGTCCAGTGTTTTCGATATTTCTGTTAGTTGCTTTAGAAATGCCTTATCCACATCCTCTTCCTGATTTAGTGGTCTATGGTAGGCCTTTTATCTTTACTCGAGACATGCAACTGGTCTGCCTCTCACCTCTTTCTGGACCTCGGAACAAGTATATAATGCAGCCCCTCCTCCCTTTTTTCCACTGCCTTTCCTTTCTGAACAAGCTATAACCCTCTGTACCAGTGGTTTTCAAAGTGGGGTACATGAGCTTTTGTCAGGAAGTATCTGAGAAAACTTCTGTAGTGGCAGACAATGCACTTTGCCAAGTCTTACTAAATAATCTAATCATAGGTCTATTAAGACCCTATCCCAGATGGGGGTATTATTTGGAAAGGGGTACACAGCCTAAAAAGTCTGAAAACCACTGCTCTATACCAATATTCCAGTCATGAGACTTATGCCCCAAGACTCTGTGATGCCAATTAAATCATCATTTATCTTACATATTAATATTTCCAGTTCTTCCTGTTTATTCCCCATACTCCTTACATTTGTATACAGACATCGAAGATGTTCATCAGATTTCCCCACTGATTTCCTTCTTGTTGCTCCTACAACCCTACTGTAATTTTCCATGTCCCCTGCCCAAACATCTAACCCTTCATTACGGTCACCTTATTTATATTTACCTGTGGGCTTTTGTCAGCTGCCCCCGTTGAACCTAGTTTAAAATCCTCCTCAATCCGATGAAGTGGGCTGTAGCCCACGAAAGCTTATGCTCAAATTAATTTGTTAGTCTCTAAGGTGCCACAAGTACTCCTGTTCTTTTTTCAGTTAATAAAGATGCTGTTCCCCTTCTTGGTCAGGTGGACCCCATCTCTTCCCAGTAGACCTTCTTCTCGGAACAGCATCCCATGGTTGAAGAAGCCAAACCCCTCTCGTCAACACCATCTGTGTAGCCACGTATTCAATTTCAGGATGCACATGTCCCTGCCTGGGCCCTTACCCTGATATAGCATCCCAACTTTAAATCCTAGTCTAGACAAGGCCTTGGAGAGTAACCCAAAAATTACTACTCCACTGCCTAATTGCTCTTTAGAGTGAAGATATTTTTGTCACAGTTACTACTCTGATGCCTTTTGGTTTTGGTGGACTACACTTTAAACTGCTAAGAAATCTGCCCATATTGGGAAGACAGCTGCCATTTTGTTCTCAGAGTAGCTGCAGCCTGTTACAGCGCAGACATGCACACAGTGCTCTCTCCCCAAGGAGACTTTGCTCTTGTTCTTTCTTCCCGATGGTTTCCTTAACGTGCCATTGAGGTCATTTTAGATTGAAAGTCTGTCTTGCTCTCTGTTTGCAAATCTCACAGTAAGGACTGCAGCGTCTGTGTATCCTGCCTTGGTTTCACTCCTGATGCAACACATGAAAGCTGCTCTGCTAATGTGGGTTTTGAAATGCAAAGCATCACCTCCATTATTTGATAAGGGTGCGCGGAATCTAAGTTACAATTCATTTTTATCTAGGGCTCCCATTTCCCCATTTTTTTTGCCCTTGACCCCCTTCTTTTGACAGCCTCTCTCTCTCCGCAGTCCCTAGCTTTGCTCTGTTGCTGTCCAAAGAGGGCATGCTGCCAGGACTCCTCTTACTCCCTCTCTGTGACTGAATAATAAATATGAGCTAAGTGGTGGACTGATGCCAGGGCACGCTTCTCACAAATATTCCCCCTAGATCCAAGATCAATAACACTTAGCTGTTCTTCTACACTTGAAGACAGGCGAAAAACCACATCATCTTCCCATGAGCACCGGAGGAGCCCACAAAGAAATCCATTTGCTTCCACCAGGCACCAACATGTGCTTTGAGGAACAGACCTCAGGCGTGTGCTTATGCTGTTAAATGCTCAGCTTGAGCATCATATTCTGTCCAGAGAACTAGGTGGGGGAAGGAAAATAACTATGAACTGCACTGCGGATTTTCTCTTTCCATGGGGGAGGAGATGTGTTCCAAATGTATTGTGGCATATACAGATACAGGTACAGATGAAGTCAGGATACCTGGCAGTGAATTTGGCAAGTGAGGAGTGTTTAGGATGTGCCTAACACTTTAAGCCTAGATTCTGATCTCATTTACACTGCTATAAATCCAGAGTAACCTCATCAATTTCAGCAGAGTTAAGATTGGATGTAAACTGCTGTCACGGAGATCAGAATTTGGTCCTTAGTACCTTGGCTATGCTCTATATTCATGCTTCGCTACTGATGTGGGTTCTTAAACAGTATCTCTATCTCTAGATACATCTCATTTAGTTAGTTACAAACGCTTTTCAATTCAGCTTCCAGGAAGGTTACCTTTTCTATCCTCCCTGGGCGCCTTCGCTCTGCCATAAATTAGAGCCCTCTCTGGTGCCCCCTGGATTTCCCAGACTTGGATCTATTGATTGCCCGCATTGTTCTGCATTAAAAGGCAAAGCTAACATCACTCACCCACTTGACATTGAGTTACAGTTTAGCATGCTGAACATACCACTGAGCCCATCTGATTTTTGAATGACTTAAGCGCTGGAAAATAATACATTGTTCTTGACGGGTTAATTGGAAATGTCCATGTTTCTGAGTTTGCACTGGTGTTAGATACTGTCAAAGAGAGGGCAAAAGGGAGACCAAATTAGAGAGCTTTAGAACGCTATGTCAAAAATAACACATCATTCTCTCAAGAGGGGGAGCATTCTTCCTCCATTCCTGTCTTGGATACTTGAGAAACCTACCCCTCCATCAAAGTGCCAGCATCCTGGTGGATCTCAATGGGCCCCTGCTGTGTAAGCCACAGAGAAGAGGAGTTATGAGAGCTGCTAATTGCAGTGAGTTGACTCTTTACCTCAAGCTATAGTAGCTTGTACTTTTAGCTCTCGAGGTCCCCTGGTTCAGTCCCCGGTGAGCCGGCCAGGAGGGTGGCTATCATGCTGGTACTTAGCTTTATTGCATTTTTGTGTTGCCTAAAATTGCATCATGGCCACATGCTTGAAGTCACTCTCAGCGGATGTAAGTCGGAGCTGAGGATGCTCAGCTGCAAATCGCAGCAAGCGTCAGATGGAATTTTACTAGGGATGAAATTTACAGGGTTCCATAGAAACGTAACAGAGTTCTACAGAAATTAACATGCTAACCTAACGTAAAACCCCTATTATTTATATTGCAGTAGAAGCCCCAGTTATAGACTACGACCATATTGTGCTAGGTGCTGCACAAAGACAGAACAAAAAGTGCTAACAATCTGAATCTAATAGAATAGGCGAACCTTTCTATGTTTTTTTTTTAAACAATCCTGTAGAGTTCTATCACCAGGGAAACAACTTTATATTATACAATATAGGACTTTTCTATCAGGGCTGGGTATTCTGATATATTCTGCTATTGCTCTCAAATCCTGCCACTCTCTACTCCAATGATGTAATGAACTGGCCGGGTATATTGTCACCACTGCCCGTTACTGGATGAAAAGAAAACTGCTCAACTGTGCATCGAAGCAGAGCTGTGCGGATGACGGATTTTTTCAGTTCTTTTGATCTACAGCAAACTGTTTTGTTTAGTTTTCTGGGGTTTGTAGGGTTTTATAAAAGATTTTAAAATAAAGCTGAGGGAAATTGCAAAATGAATCATCTTTCCAAAACAAAAAGTCAAAACACTGTTTCAGTGTTTCTGAAACAAACCATTTTGACATTTCCAAATTTTTTCCCGATCAAAACAATTTGCCATAATTAACCAGAATTCACAAATGGTTTTTTTGTCAACCCAAATCTGTATTTTTTGATGAAAAAGTCGTTGCATGAAAAATTTCCTCCAGCTCGAATCAGAAACTAAAAATGAAAAGGGATCCTCTTCAGCTCAAGTGGCAGAAGCCTATGCTTCAGGGAAGTCTGACTTCAACACAGGTTGCTGCTGGGAAATTCTGAGCATGCATGCTGCGTGTGACATTGTAACCTCTGCAAAATCTGAGGTGGAGGTGGTTTTGCTGAAATATATTTCCTTTGGGTTTCTACTAACGGTTATTTTTTAATGGGGCGCCTCTCTATTCCCAAAGAACTTCCCAATCCCTATATCTACTGTTCAGCTCCACTGAAATAATTGCAGCCCTGCCTGGGGGAGTGGTCAGCTTCCAACTTGCACATGGCACAACAATCAAGGAAGCTTCAACTGTGGCAAAAGGAAATGCCCAATGTTATGACAAGTGCCTTGGAGTCTTGTGGGATCACCGCATGGAGCAGTTCCAGAAAGTCTCATCTGAAACAGCCCCAAAACAGTGATCTTAATGGACCTTAATTTGTCTCCTGTGAAAGATGAAGGATTAATTTGGCCCCATGGCTGCAGGAAATCTAGTTGTTTCCAATCTGATGCATCGCCTCCTAGCCCATGCCTTCCAGGTGTCTTATAGGAATATTGCAGGTATTCTTCTCTTTCTTAGGAGGGATGTATGAATCATATAGGTAAGGGAGTGCTAATATACAGACACCAGATTCTCTAAAGTCCAGGTGAGTGTGTATCTCAGGGTACTTAGAACTAATAATTAATTACATTAAAACTTCCAGTAAAGGAAAAGAGCTAACAACTGTCCTGAATACGTCCCATTTGGCCTAATGTTTGCATAGTAAAGACCGAAGTTGTCTGTCCTGGCATGCACTGCTTCTTGTGAAAAATACAGCTTGGAGTGTTTGTTTGGAACCTGTCTGTCCTTTGGTTGACCCAAAGTCCTGGGTAAGGGCACGAAGGGGAATCTTCCCAAGACATTACACTGTGGTGGCGTGCTAATCTGTGAACTTACATAAATTCATGGAGGATAGGTCCATCAATGGCTATTAGCCAGGATGGGCAGGGATGGTGTCCCTAGCCTTTGTTTCCCAGCAGCTGGGAATGGGCGACAGGGGATGGATCACTTGATGATTACCTGTTCAGTTCGTTCCCTCTGGGGCACCTGACATTGGCCACTGCCTGAAGACAGGATACTGGGCTAGATGGACCTGTGGTCTGATGCAGTATGGCCGTTCTTATGTTGGAGCATGGGAACTCCTGGCCATTTTCTCTTCAGCTACAGCAGCCAAGGAAGGGAGTTTGGGGACGAGTGATGGAGACAGGAGGGATTTAAGGAGAAAGATCTAGAGAAGTATCTTTTGGGCAAGTGACGACTAAGTGCCCGTACATGCTAATGACCTGCAGAGGTCTGAAGCATGCAAACCCTGTGGGGAGAGAGGAATTGTTTAGAATGTAACCTGGGGGCAAAATATAAGGGTTCAGACCAGTTCTTGTTTCATCTGAAATGGATCAGTTGTATCTATTTCTGACCCAACAAGATGTATTTGGGTCAATATATTCTGCTCAGTTGGGGAACAATCCTGCTTCCACAGACATCAATGGCAAAATTCGCACTTCAGTAGCACTTAAGCCAGGCCTTAAGGGATGCTTTTAAAATATTTTCCCTGAAACAAGCAGCTGCTGCACTTTTCCTAACTGCGGGGCCGGCCACAGCCCACTCTTGCAGCATCAGGGCGGGTAGGGGTGCACCCTCCTGTCATGCTGCTTACGAGGGATTTTTCATCTTGTCCTGAGGCCATGGAGACCAAGTTGAAATGCTGAAGCTTGATCCACTAAGCCCCCCAAGACCCTCTTATTAATGATTTCCATCTGTGTGTCCTGCCCGTGAGCTGTCACATCCGTGCTTGAGCCTCACCAGACAACGCCGCTGATGTGGCACAAAGAGGCATCAGGGGAGACTAGACAACATGAGCTTTATTTAACGTGCAGAGGCAAGGACAGGGATTACAAGGGTTTAAGATGCAACAAAAGGTGAGTGCTAAATTGACATTTTGATTGACTTACGATAAGAGTTGTTAGAGACGGATTAGCATGCCAAGGGCGTGGGCATTGCCGAGAAAGGGAGCGGTTCTCAGAGCAGTCAAACTTCAGCACAATTAGTTCCTCAGTCGTAGAACTTCAGACTGGAGGCTGGCATTTTCCTGGCACTGAATGGAGGGTGTGTATCTGACAGAGTGTCAGAGAGTCCATGCTGTATATAGAAACATAGAAAATTAGGGTTGGAAGAGACCTCAGGAGGTCATCTTGTCCAACCCACTGCTCAAAGCAGGACCAACACCAACTAAATCATCCCAACCAGGGTTTTGTCAAGCCAGGCCTTAAAAACCTCTAAGGATGGAGATTCCACCACCTCCCTAGGTAACCCATTCCAGTGCTTCACCACCTTCCTAGTGAAATAGTGTTTCCTAATATCCAACCTAGATCTCCTCCACTGCAACTTGAGACCATTGCTTCTTGTTCTGTCTTCTGCCACCACTGAGAACAGCTGAGCTCCATCCTCTTTGGAACCCCCCTTCAGATAGTTGAAGGCTGCTATCAAATCTCCCCTCACTCTTCTCTTCTGCAGACTAAATAAGCCCAGTTCCCTCAGCCTCTCCTCGTAAGTCATGTGCCTCAACCCCCTAATCAGCCCAATATGCTGTTAGCCTTCTTGGCAACAAGGGCACACTATTGACTCAAAACCAGCTTCTCATCCACTGTAATCCCCAGGTCCTTTTCTGCAGAACTGCCACTTAGCCAGTCGGTCCCAGCCTGTAGCATTGCATGGGATTCTTCCGTCCTAAGTGAAGGACTCTGCCCTTGTCCTTGTTGAACTTCATCAGATTTCTTTTGGCCCAATCCTCCAATTTGTCTAGGTCACTCTGGATCCTATCCCTCCCCTCCAGCATATCTACCTCCCACCCAGCTTAGTGTCATCCGCAAACTTGCTGAGGGTGCAATCCATCCCATCCTCCAAACCATTGATGAAGATGTTGAACAAAACCAGCCCCAGGATTGACGCCTGGGGCACGCCACTTGATACTGGCTGCCAAAGAGACGTTGAGCAGTTGATCACTACCTGTTGAGCCCGACGATCTAGCCAGCTTTCTGTCCACCTTATAGTCCATTCCTCCAATCCATACTTCTTTAACCTGCTGGCAAGAATACTGTGGGAGACCGTATCAAAAACTTTGCTAAAGTCAAGATATATCACGTCCACCACTTTTCCCATATCCACAGAGCCAGTCATCTCATCATACAAGGCAATCAGGTTGATCAGGCATGACTTGCCCTTTGTGAATCCATGTTGACTGTTCCTGATCACCTTCCTCTCCTCCAAGTGCTTCAAAATGGATTCCTTGAGGACCTGCTCCATGATTTTTCCAGGGACTGAGGTGAGGCTGACCGGTCTGTAGTTCCCTTCGTTCTCCTTCTTCCCTTTTTTAAAGAACTATATTTGCCTTTTCCAGTTGTCCGGGACCTCCCCTGATTGCCATGAGTTTTCAAAGATAATGGCCAATGGCTCTGCAATTACATCAGCCAACTCCTCCAGCACCCTCGGATGCATTGCATCCAGCCCCATGGACTTGTACATGTCCAGCTTTTCTATATAGTCCTTAACCTGTTCTTTCACCACTGAGGGCTGCTCACCTCCTCCCCATACTGTGCTGCCCCGTGCACCAATCTGGGAGCTGACCTTGTTTGTGAAGACCGAGGCAAAAAAAGCATTGAGTACTTCAGCTTTTTCCACATCATCTGTCATTAGGTTGCCTGCCCCATTCAGTAAGGGTCCCACACTTTCCCTGACCTTCTTCTTGTTGCTAACACACCTGTAGAGACCCTTCTTGTTACCCTTCACATCCCTTGCTAGCTGCAACTCCAGTTGTGCTTTGTTCTTCCTGATTACATCCCTGCTTCCTCGAGCAATATTTTTATAGTCCTCCCTAGTCATCTGTCCAAGTTTCCACTTCTCGTAAGCTTCCTTTTTGTGTTTAAGCTCACCGAAGATTTCTCTGTTAAGCCAAGCTGGTCGCCTGCCATATTTGCTATTCTTTCTGCACATCGGGATGGTTTGTTCCTGAGCCCTCAATATTTATATATGTGTGTGTGTGAGAGAGAGATTGTGTGTTACAGCAAGTGTGAGTGACGGTGTATATTAGAGTCTGCGGGTGAATGGTACATCTGCACGTGTGTGTCTGTGTGTGAGGGTCAGTGCTGGAGTAGATTCATGGATTCCAAGGCCAGAAGGGACCATTGTGATCATATAGTCTGACCTCCAGGATAACACAGGCCAGAGAACTTCCCCAAAATAAGTCCTACAGCAGATCTTTCAGGAAAACATCTAGTCTTGATTTAAAAAGTGTTTGTGATGGAGAATCAATGATGGCCCTTGCTAAGTGTCCCAGTGGTATGTGTCAGGGCTAGCGTTGCCAGCAATGGATTTAAAAAATACAGGACAAACCTCCCCTGTCCTGACTTGAGTCTCTGGGGACGAGTCACTTTTCCCCCTTCCTTCCTAGGATCTATCTCTCCAGCTCTGGGCACTGCAGCATTCCCCAGATGTCAGGTGCTTGGCTGGTGTAGTGGGGCAGCTGCCCCACTCCTGGAGAACAGGGGTTAAAAGCAGCCAAGCTAGGCTGATTGGGGAAGCAGCCACAGCTTGGGCTATGCCCAATCAGGCCACAGCTGGCCCTATAAAAGGGCTGTGAGCCAGGAGCAGAGAAGTCTCACCCCAGTCTTGGAGTGGAAAGGACCTAGCTGCCTGTGAGATGCAGGGGCAGGGGCAGGGGCAGGGGCAGGGGCAGGGGCAGGGGCAGGGGCAGGGGCAGGGGCAGGGGCAGGGGCAGGGGCAGGGGCAGGGGCAGGGGCAGGGGCAGGGGCAGGGGCAGGGGCAGGGGCAGGGGCAGGGGCAGCCTGGCAACTCCCCAGGCTGCAGGCCTTGTTAAAGGCCTAAGGAGGTACTGGGGCTGCAGAGGTGCAGCCCGAAGATAGATAAAGGCAGCTGGTCCAACCCCCTTGCCAATCATGAGTGGCCATTGCAGACTGCAGTTTGCCCCAGGGAGAGGGGGCTTGATGGCGACTGGCAGCACCCACTGAGGCAAGGTGGGTGCAGAGGGTTGGGGGTTCCCCTGGGAGGGGAACCGCAGAGTGTGGGGGTGCTGCTGTGGGCAGAACCCCAAGAGAAGGGGCACTGGGGTCTGGGAAGGACACGGGGGCCTGAGGTAGGTGAGATGCCAGCCAGCAGAGGGTGCTCTGAATGCTAATTCCCAGATAACCAGCAGGAGGCGCTGCACCAGTGAGTCTTTGACCTTGCTGCAGCTGCTGAGGCTCCTGTCCAGGTTCCACGTGGGTGCAGGGAGCTGAGTCAGAAGCTGCAGTTGCTACCACGTTGTGCACAGCTGGGAGGGAGGCTGAAACCAGTGTGAGAACAGGAGGACGGCAGCAGCTGGAGAAGGCTTTGCTGTAACCAGAGGGACGCAATTTCAGATTTCAATATGGGGAGGAGCAAATTACAGCGGGGACGAGGGATGGGTGGCCGGGCCATATTTGAGTGGTGTTGTGGCCCCCATGCACCGAAACACATTGCCAGCGAGCACCATTTTGCACAATGAAGTGCAGGAGTGCTCCTCCGTCCTGGATTTCAGGTGCCAGAGTGACGCCCTGGACCGCTGTCCCACCGCTATCACCCTGATTGAAATATGGGATAAAAGGTGTCTCATACTGATTTAATACGGGCAATTCTTTATTTAAATAAGGGATGTCCCTTATGATATGGGACTGTTGCCACCCTAGTCAGGGCTTGCGTGAAAGATCAATGAGCCTGCATGTAAGAGAGACTCTGCATGGCAGGCATGACTGTGGGCAAGAGAGGGTAAAATGAGGGTGAGAAGGAAAGGTAGAGGGCATGGTTAAGCCGTAGAGACAGTGATTCTTGGTGTAAACCAGTGAAGTCAGTGGAGGCTGGAGTCAGAGAAAGGAGGCTCAGGCTCTGATCCTTGCTGTTTGTTCTACTCCAGAAAAGAAACGGGAGAAGCAGAACCTGCCCAGATTTCAGAAGCTCTCCTGCTCTTGCAGGAGCTAACTAGTGACGCATGCCTGAGCAGGAGGCCCTGGGAAATTGGATTCCTTAGACAAAAGGTAACACCAAACAAGCTCCTCTTTGCCCAGCTCCCAAAGCTGGATCCAGGCCAGTTTTGCAAGGCTCCACAAAGCAGCACTGTCATGCTAGCCCGTGAAAACCTCTCCCTCAGCTGGGCCCAGCTATGGACAGAGAGGCCATTCCTTGCACTGCCTTTAAAGGGTCCTTCTGCCTTGGGCTGGGAGGTTCCAGCACAAGCACCCTCTGGCCTGGGGTAGGGATCAACCGGACCATCTCTTGAGCAACCCCTCTGGGAGCAGCAAACGGAGCAGCTCTGAGCTGCTGCTTGAGGGTGGAGGGGAGACAGTGAGGATGGGATGGAGAAGTGGAACCCTCCCCCCGCAACAATCACCGCCCCCATCCCTCTCCTCCCCCTTTCGCCTTTGCACAACCGTAGGTTAAAATGTGGACACTGCCAGTGTCTGGTGGTGATGGTGGAATGGGATTCAGGGCTCGCTGGCAGTTCGCTCATTATTGTGGATCAGTGGCTGCCTTGCATTGATCTCCCCCTAGACAAAGCAGAGGAGGGGATACCCCAAAGCGAATAGGAAGTTCTCATGCTTCCCTCTTCCTAGTGTGAACAAGTAGAGGGGCTGGGTACTTAAACCCCAGATCCCTGGGAGAGGCAGTGCAGTCCCAGCCCCCCTTCCCCAATCCGCAGGGGGCCAGCACAGACTCAGCTCCCACTCCAATCCCCAGAAGATAATATCCGTGCCCAGTCAGATCAGATTGCTTCTGGGCCTGCTCACTTCTCAGGCTGACTTGGTGGCTCTGGCCAGGAAGCCACAGGAATCAGTGAAAGCTCCTGAAGGCTGCTTTGCCCTCTCAGCAATTGCCCTGGGAAGGGTCATTTTGTTATTGACTCTTTCCTTCCTCTAGGAGTATTTGTGGAGAGGCCTGTGATTACACATGGGATTTGCATCGCTTAACCAGGCTGCTTTCAGAATCAACAGTTCTTGCTCATTTGTAATGTCTCTCACGGGGATCCTGATAACAGGGGCTGGAAACTGTTATCTGATGGAGTGTGGACCCAGGAATAGGAGTACAGGCTGGACTTGGCTATAGTGATTGTACAGGGTGCTTTTTATTGAGACTACTGGACACAGACACTTTGTGTGGCTCTTCATAGCTAATAAACAGACTGACTACCAGCCTGGCCTCTCAAACATCATGGTAACAACCCAGCACCATGGAGTTTGAACCTGGGGCCTTCAGTACAAAAACACAGGCCTTTACTTGAACTAAAGGAGTAGCTCTGCTAGCAGTAGTAGGCTATTACCCTGTAGGCTATGTCTACACTACTGTGGTAAGTCGACCTACGCTACGCAACTTCAGCTACGTGAATAAATCTCCTGTCGACAGGAAATCTCCTGTCGACTTACCTTACTCTTCTTGTCGGGGGTAGAGTACAGGGGTCAACTGGAGAGCGATCTGCTGTCGATTTGGCAGGTCTTTACTAGACCCGGTAAATAGACCACCGGTGGATCAGTCTCAGAGCGTCGATCCCGGCTGTAATGTAGACCTGCCCTTAGTAAGGGATGGAAAAGAGTCTCCTAAATTCTGGCCTGATCTAAGCAGTCATGGAGGAGGCTGCTGAATAGACTACGCTCCACATAGTCAAACTGTCTTACTTGCATTAGGGATTTTAATATGCAAATATAGTCCCATAAATCACTAGGTTTTGATGCATTACTATCTAGTGTTCCATCTATCGATCGGTCAATAATATTTATCTGGGGCGTCTCTCTGTTGTCAGCCTTGTCAAGCTGGGCTGAACATCGTATGCAACATAAGACTTTTAAAAAAAATTGGTTTATTTCCATCTGTCCTCAGCCTGGGCTCCGTTTGACTGAACAGTAACGACGCGCAGTAATCAGCCAAGTTAATTCCCCCTTCCCTCCCCTCTGCCTTCCCACCCTGAAGTCTGACTCACTCCCTCCGAATTGCTTTGCTTTTCTTCTGGTGTGGCTCAGCATGCAAAAAACCAGTCTCCAGTTGCAGCACGATTTGAAGGTTAACGCAGCGACCTTCATCTGGCTCCTAGGAGGGATAATGATCTTGTGCTCTAATCAACAATGCAGACTCCTTTTGATACCAAAATAGGAACTGTTAAGTAAAGCCGCTTTTTGCCATTTCTTTCTTTTCTCCTTTCTCTTTTTCCTTAGTCCGCGAGCAGAAGCTCGCAAAGCAATGGGAAATCATGCAAACTTGAAATGGACAGGAGAGAGTCTGCAATTAGACTGCTGCTCAAACTCCAATTCAATTAGTTAGGTGCCAGTGTTGTGTTACTTATGGAGAGGGTCCTGGGGAGGAAAGGTGGCAACCCTGTCAAAAGGATGCGGCTCCTCGCTGCAGCTGGATCTGTAGATGCACCCGGTGTAGGAGAGATAATGGCATTGCATGCTGTTGTTTTCGTGCCCATTCATGGCAGGGCCATGGAATCTTTGCCCTCCCATTCCTCTCTGGCACCAAGGTCCAGAGGTAATTACACCCAGCTGCTCTTCAGAAATCTTATTTACAGTTCCCTTTGCATAATCCGGAAACGCAGGCTGCTTGTTGTTGTGTTTGTGTTTTTTTTTTTTAAAGGCAGTTAAGTCATTGCTATTTCAGTCTCCAGCACAATGAGGATATTATCTCTAGAGCTGGCCTCCAGCTGGAATCAGTGAAGAATGAACAGAATTTCCTATGCGCCCCTGTGAGAGAGTCAGTATTATTATCCTGGTTTTACAGATTGGGAAACTGAGGCACAAAGGGCTAGGGGAGACATTTTCCAATGCTTAGAGCTCGCTGCATGCTTCAGCTAGGGCATAGAATGTAGTTGGGCGCCCAAGGGATTTGCAGTCATTCTCTCCACCCCAGAGAGCACCAGGCAAGTGGGCCATGAGGATGGTGTCAGAATATGTATTGGGAGCTGAGTGATCTGTCTTCAGTGGACCCCACATGCTCAGCCAAGTGCTGCTGACTATGGGCCTGTCTAGACTAGGATACGAGATGAATCTTTAAAATGTGTTAGCAAAGACTTTCCAAGTAACCTGCTTGAAGATGCTAGTGCAGACAGGGCAAGTTGTATCCGAACATGCATTAGCTGGTGGAGAGAAGCTCTAGGGCTCACTTTACTGAGTAAATGCTACACACTCACTTGCACCATAGGGCCCTGCATACAGCGATGCTGCCTGCCAGTGGCTGTTTGCCATGAAGCATGCCTGGGCGGTGTCCCTGTGCAGCATGGGTTTCTAGAGGGACCTGCCCAATTGCCGTAGGGACAAGAGGGCAGAACACCTGGAGGGGATATCGTCCAACTGTTCTTAGCCCTGTCCTCGCTACTGAGACTAGAAAATTTCTGGTGAATCCAGGTGGCCAGTAGATCTCTCAGTGCGGCCAGGAGAACTCTCCTTCCCCTGCCTGGCTGAAGCTAGCACGCTGCTGGCATCTTTCTTTGAACAGCTCAAGAGCAAGGCTGCAGGTGATTCATTGCGCCGGGTATATGGTTGACCTCTTGTGGGCAAAGAAATGCTGAGGAGTGTTCTCTGCAGGTGGAATCTCTGGTTTCCAAGGTCCGGTCTCCATGGGCCTGTGCCCCAGCCCTCTATACACCCAGAACATCCACTTCCGTCCCATGTCTCAGATCCCAGAGCTGAGCTCACCGTGCTGTGACCGTGGAGTTTGCTTCTCCTCTGTGGGGTAGGCTGAGAATATTTGTGGATGTGGTTTTCCATCATCACATAAATGTATCTTTTTGGAGTGCAGAACCTCCTCCCCATTCATGCAATAGCTTTTCCGGGCCTCAGGTGAGTTTGACAACCACCATCTTGACCTACACCAGGGATTGGTGCTAAAGAGCCATTTTTTTCAAGGTAACAAACTCACACCCTGTGTGGATTGGTTATAGAGGGGGCTGCATAGCACACACTGACCCCAAACTACATGGCCCTTATTCATACTTACTCACCCTACACTTCAGTGGGAGTTTTGCCTGAGTAGTGGCTGACTAAATACAGAGTATGGACCTCAGGATCTGACCTATTCCTTTGAATTACTGTACAACACTTTAATTGTCGATACAACAGCATGTACACTAAGGGTGCTAGTGAAATAATAATTAGTAATAAAGAATGTGTTCCCGGTGAGCAGATGGCAAAATGGAGACACAGAGAACCACATTCACAACTGGCATAAGGAGGCAGAATTGTAGCTGTTAGAATGGGCATGTGCTTTTGTATATGAGAACTGAATGTACAGGAAGAGGCATGTGCTTCCTTGAATAACTTCCTTGGCATCAATGGAGTCATTCAGATTTACAGCGGACTAACTGAGATCAGTTGGCCAGAACCTCAGCTCATGTAGCTCCATTTAAGTCAGTTACATCAGCTGAAGATCTGGCTCTGGGCGTGCGTCTTTGTGCATATACATGGTGCCTCTGTGTAGATGTGAGGGGTGGTCGGATGCTGGCGCCTACAAGCACGGGGAGGGAGTGTAAGGCTACGCAGCTGCGTGTGTGTTTTGTGTGAGTATTTCTTGGTCATCATCAGATAAGGGCTGAATGATAGATGGAGATTTTATTGATTTAATAGTCCCTCTTTGTGCCAAGCACTCTATTTGGATAAAAGGAGCTATAAATCTCTCCAGATGGAATGCTACTCTGCTCTGTCTTTCTCTCCTTTCTTACCCCCTTTAGTGAGATCTTACTCAAATATACAGCAGAGGAAATGAGGATGAATCATAACATCTGTGGAACAGCCCAGATAAGCCACAATTTGCATTTTCATGTGATGCTTTGCCACTCTCAGTGTTTTCAGAATACCTTTACAACCACACTAATTCTGTCACCATAAACTCCAGCACGGGGCGACAATAACCGGGAGAATGGGAATTCAAGTGGCAGGTTTAATTTCCTTTGCCAGGTCCTGAATGGCACCAAACGTATAGCAAGCTGGTACCGGAGTATGAATTTCACCTTTTGGAGACCATCTCACACAGCCTTTATTAATTTTGTGGTAAATTCTATGGTCCCAAACAACATGCAGCCCATGATTTTGTCAGCCTGATATGGGACAGACCCCCAGCGCCTATAACATTCTCCTTCCCCGTGATTTGTATACTACTCAAGGACACAGGGCTGACATCAGTGGAGGAATTGTACCATTAAGGTCAATAAACACGACAGGCAAAAGGGTCAGTTTTGGGAAAACCTACTTCAGTGTCTCTTGCTATGGTTATTGGAATAATTTACCTGTTATGGTTTATTTTTTAGATGGCTCTAGTGCTACAGAAGGGAGCTGGCTTGACAGCCCCAGAAAATGATGCCCCCTCTCTGCAAAACTAGCTCCCCATTCTTCCTGCTGTCCCAGCAATACACTGTTTCCCTCACTGGAAAAAACACTTCCTGGGGAAAACCCTTTCTAACTTTAGTCTAGTCTCCATGCAGCATTGTACAGCTGTGATAGAAAGACTCTTGTTGGACAACCCTCAGCTGGACAGGTTCTGTTGGGATAAGCACCAGTAGTGGGTGAGCCTGATGCTCTTTGAGTTTGTGTTCTGGTCTCTAAATTCACCCCATCTCACCTATCACTGAATTCTGTTGCAACAACAGGGCGTCTGTCTAAAGTTGTCCAGAAGTCCTCCTACATGATCTTCTTTTAAGGGGTACATTCTAGGCAGGAATTTGAGGTCAGATGGGACCGTTCTGATAATCAGTCTGACCCCCTGCATGACATGAGCCAAATGTTTACACCTGTGATTCCCTCATCAAGCCCAGTAACTTGTGGTTAAAAGTTGTAGCCGGGCTGCTTCAGGAAATAAACAGCTCCAAGAAAATATTCACCAAATGTTTTACTACTTCAAAAAACCCATCCCAACCAGGGTCATCTTTCCCCCTGAACAATACATTAACCACATGGGTCCGTTAATTATACAAACTGGTCACTCTTGTCTATTTTAAGTGACTATAACTCACATGACTATGGATTAAGGGTCTGATCCTGAGGCCATTGAAGTCCAGGGAAAATATCCCCATTGATTGCAATGGCCCAGATCAGGCCCTAAAGAAACATCTTTCTAAAACATGTTCTCTATGGATGGCAATCCTGTGCGATACTGAATACTTCTGGAGAGGTGCCGCGTGCTTTCGGCTCCCACTGACCCTCATAACATATATATGAAATCAGACGTGAGACAATCTTCATTACAAGCCACATTTTGACATCTACCCCCTCCACCTTTCAAAGAAAAAGCTCAATTTGGCACAAAATTTCACCTCAAGGGGATTTGTGCTGGGCATTTTTTTGTTTTTAGGTTAATTAGTATGGAGTAGTGCAATCCTGTGCGCTATTGTGCACGTGTCTATGGAAAAGTGCAGCGTCAAGAGGAAGTAGGCTAGAAAGACATTGAGACAGACAGAATTTCCCTGAGTGAGAAGTGAAATCCACTTTATTCATCCGTTCTGTTCTTGATGTAATAATTTAAGACAATTTCACTCAAAGGCTTGAGATGCCCTGCTTCCTTCAGAAGACTGCAACTGGAAAGGCTGTTCTTGAGTTAGGGGACTCTGACAAGTGATGGCTTTTCATTTCCATGACAGTTGTGCTAAAATGTATTTATCCACTTCCCTCTGCCTCCAAAAACCCAGCAACTTCCAATCAGCATAAAGCACCACCCCTGTTATATACCCCAGCCCTCAGTGAGGGCTAGGGCTCAGGGCTGTATTTAGTCCGTTGGACGGCTTTTTTTTTTTTTTTTTTAGTTATTGGAGATGGTCACAACACATGAGATGCAGGGTGGTTGAGTGGACCACACCAGACTGGAAGTCAGAAAGGCTATTCTTTCCTTTGCCGCTGTCCAGCTGTGACTTTTGGGGTAAATCTGTGGGCCTCCGCTCTGCCATCTCTCAAATGGAGATAACAATACTTACCCACTCTTGTAAAGCACTTTGAGATCTACAGTTAGGAGAAAAGCGAAGGGTGGTTATGTGCTGCAACTTCTTGTGAGAGGGTCCAGTGACAGTTACAGACTTGTGACCAAACGGCTGCCTCTTTGTGATGAATACCCAGGTGGTGGGAGCCTTAAAAGTACCTGAGAGATCTAGATAGAGTACAGAGAATGATAGTACTCTCCGAGAACTGAAAATGATTCAAGGTATGGAAAGACTGGGCCTGTTTAGAGACTCAGAGAAGACATGATAGTGGCATGTAAGGTAAGGATGATAGAAGGTAAATTTGGATGCTTCTCTTTATCTTTTTCTCATGACATAAGGACAAGACCCTATGAAAATAAAGCCAGCCAAATTAACACTGTCCTTATACACTGCCCTGCCAACCTGTGGAGCTCACTGCCACAAGATATCAATGAGGCCAAGAGTTTGGGGTTCGAAGAAGGATTAGACATTTATGTGACTGTGGAGCTGGTGAACACCCACAATTGCTTTAGAGAGGATAAAAGCATTATATGGTATATAAACCTTCATGTTTCAGGGCATAAGTCAACCTCTGACTGGGGGGTAGGAAGAAATGTCCTCTATTGGCAGGTTATTATAGTATGGGATTTCTTGCACCTTCTTTTGAAATATCTGGAACTAGCTGCTGTTGCAGACAGGATGCGGCACTACATGGGTCTAATCCAGTCTGGCGTTTCTTGTATTCCTGAATATTCCTGAGAACGGCTGCTTTCAAGGGTGAGCGAGAGAACGAAGCACATTCACAAATGGATTTCTTAGAAAGAAATCCTGCAGAAGAGTAAAGGGAAGTTACCATAGCAACTGCCACCTCCACTGCCACCGACTGCAGCATGTGAAAAAACAGAAAAAGGAAATAGCTTGAAAATAATAATAATGGGGGGCTTGTCTACAGGGGGGAATTGTCCCAAGTCTGCAATTGCTGTTCTGGAATAGCTGTCTGTGTGTCCCCATGTGGACACTCCGTTCTGGAATAAAAGTCCTTTTACTGCAGAATAATTAGCATGCTCACAAGTGCACTAGTTCCTTTGGAATCGAATGCCCACAGGGGGAGCTATTCTGCAATGGGTATTCTGGTCAATCTGCCCTTGTAGACAATCCCAAAGTGTCTAAAGCACCGCACCGGGAGGCAGGACTCTTGAGTTCTATCCCTGACTCTGCCACTTATTTCCTCTCGGACTTTGGGCAATTCACTTCCCTTCTTTGTGTCTCAGTTTCCCCCCTCTATATTTGGAGATAATTGATACTTCCCAACCCCACAGCAGTGGTGGGTGGCTATTTGAAAACTATGTTTACAAAATGTCTTGAGATCCTTGGATGAGTGCAAAGTGTTGTTAGTGCATATGAACTTTCTCTCTCTCTGAGTAAGAGGATACCACATGGTTAAAGGTTTTATCAGTATGTATTTGGGATGCAGGAGAGGAAAACTAAAACTGCTACAATTTAGAAACCACTAAAATAACTATTTAATACATAATAATATTGAGATGTTGCTACTCTGTGTTTCTACAGAACCTACCACAATGGGTCCCTTTCTCAATCAGTCCCTAGGCACCACATAATACAACATAATAAAGGTCTGATGTCTTGGGACATACCAAAGCTAGAAGCACTGTGTGTCCCTATTTTGAAATCTTCGAATTCTACCCCTCCCACATACCCTTTTTAATGGTGTATGTTGCAGTTTATAGCCATGATGGGTAGTAAGATATAAGATCTTAACCCTGTCACTGCTGCAAGACTGATCATTGCCAGTTCTGAGCTTCAGATTGACATCATTTGGAGAGGGGAGGAGGGTAGTTGAGAAAAATCCCGCATTTGCAGGCAGAAGGAGGAATGATGATCATGTTGATTTTGTTCTAATGGGCTACTCTGTGATGCTACTCGGGGGGTTGGAATATTAGAAGTTGGCTGGGCAGAAATGGATTAGTGCGCAGAGTGCAGATGATGTGGACAAAGTGTCATGATATGGTAAATTTTGACTTTGGTGGGACTGTGTGTGAAGTAAGGTACTACACAGCGTGAGCCAAGGTATAAGAATCTGGCCCTGTGCCCAGTGCAGGTATGAAAATGGCTGGAAGCCCAACCCACCTCCTTGGACTTTGCAATTCAGATACAGTGGGGACTTACTCCAGCACTACCCTTCGTTTGCTTTTAAAAAGGTAATGGGGGATTTGGCAAAACCTAATCCACCCCAACTTATACACTTCTGTCTACTCAGTTTGAGCCATCAATCCATCCACCTATTGTCCTGCCACTACCGGTCCTGGAGGATGAAGTCCATTGAATAGCACTGCATTGCTCTCAATAAAATCAACCCCAAACTCTCCCTTCCTACAGGACAGGTGGATTTTTAACTCCCCAAGACTGTAGCTTGTTGTCTCTCTGCCTGCCGATTACAAATCTTGACCAGGCCTGAGGGTAACAGAAGTAAAATATTGTCTGAGAGGGAAAACCCCCCAGCTCCTGAGATCCTGGTATTCTCTATGGCAGTGGTCCCCAAACTTTTTCTGTCGCACTTCCCCTTACCTGTAATGGAATCTGTCCACGCCCTGCTAGGGAGCCAGAGGCTGGGGCTGGAGCTGCGGCTGGGGGCAGAGCGGGGCTGGTTGGCGCTCCCTTCCTGCCCCTTGTGGGGGCTGGCCCAGGCCCTGCTGCGCCTCTGGAACATTCCTCGTTGCCCCTAGGGGGCGCACCTCACAGTAAGACCTTCATTCCGTCCCATTTCTCATCCCAGTAGGAGCAGGCTCTGAAGACAAGGTTGGCTGTGTGACCCTCTGAATGCAATCAGTCAAGGGCTAGGGCTCGGCAGGTGTGGGTTCAAATCCCTACTCCTCTACGGACTCCATGTGACCTGAGGCAAGTCACTTAGGGCAAGATTTTCAAAAGTGGTGGGAGATTTTGGGTACCCAACTTGAGATACCTGGAAGAGTCTTGATTCTGGGAAAGCACTGAGCCACCTGCCCTCTGAAAACCTGGCCTCTTTCAGATGTCTCAGATGAGCAGCCAAAATTCAAGACGCCCCAGATCACTAGCTACGTTTGAAAATCTTAGCCTCGATCTTTTAGTGCCATTGTTCCCCATCTGTAAAGTGGGGATAATAATACTTGCTCTCTCCCACCCTTTGCCTGTCTTGTCGATATAAAATATAACCTCTTTGTAGCAGAGATGCTCCCTTACTCTGTGTATGTACAGCCCACAGCAGACTGGGGCCCCAATCTCATTTGGAGAGGGTAACAATGCTGATTCCTGGTCCCAGCACCAGCTCCTTGGGACAGACCTCTTGCCCTTCAGTGCCCATACCGGACATGAGTGATAAGATCTGGTGTTAAACTATTGCTGTCCACTTGGGAAGCCACTGCCAAATATGTAATTTTGGTGCCTCAACTGAGCATTAAGCGAGGAGATTTTAATCAAAATAAATCCCTGGGGTTAATAAATGCATAGGATTATCTGCAGGGACAAACGAAATCATTTTCTGAATATTGTCTGACTGTCATTGTTTTACTGCCATATACACGCTTACATATTAAAGAAGAAAGAGCTGCAGCTGTAAGTAATACACAAAGGTTTGCTGTATAAAAATGAATTATGCAAATATTATCTCTCTTCTTGTGAGGGTAATAATAAAAATGTAAAATAAATCTTAATAACATGTCTCTAACTTAAAATGCTAGGGGGCAAAGGTGGGAAAGAAAGGGGAGGGGGAGGGGGCAATTCAGATGTTTGTTATTGAATCCAGCGCTGACTCCAACATGCCTAATGTTCTTGGAGAAATTGAAACATCTAATGTCAAATATGATCTCCATGGTCTAATTCTTCATTCAGAGCCCTGGGGGATAATGTATCCAACGTGACAATCCAATGAGCTTTCACATCTTCATCCATTTGTTACCAGGAAAGCCCCGACACCTCTGCTTAGGAATAAAAAAATACCTTTAAAACATCATTATTTCTTCCCTGGTAATAAATTTCACTGAAGCAACGGGTGTAATTTTAAAAAGGGATGAGAAAAGGAGGAAGGGCTTATGGATTGTCCAGAATAGTATCTATCTATCTATCTCCAATGGGTATTGCAAAATTTCATCTTTACTTATCAAAATTTTCCTTGTGGCTCATTGGCTTCCATAAAGCTTTGGGCAGTTCTAGTGGGGGACTAATAGCGCCTGAAAAGGTCAGATGAGATAAGGTAGCACACTATGATAAGAATAATTGAATCTCAGGCTCCCATGCACAATCAGGAACAGATTCCTCTCCTAGGTGTATAGCAATGCCTGACGGGCTAGGTGCATCTGCCTTTGAAGCATCAGTTAGTGGTCAATACCTGAGGCAGGATGCTGTGCTAGACGGACCATTGATCTGATCCAGTCAATGGAGACAGACACTGGGCCAGATGAACAAGTCACCTGATCCATTATGGCAGGATGACAGCTATCAGAATAGATCATCCACTGATCTGATCTGCTATGAGAGGGGCTGAGGTACTAAAACAGATGGACCAAGGGTTAGGTGCAGAATGGTGGGAGGCAGGATGTCAATATAGATGTGCCAGTGTTTTAAACTGGTACTGCAGGAATCAGGAAACTGACCTAGATCAGTGGCCCTCAACTTTTCCGGACTACTGTACCCCTTTCAGGAGTCTGATTTGTCTTACGTACCCTCAAGTTACACCTCACTCAAAAACTACTTGCTTACAAAATCAGACATAAAAATACAAAAGTGACACAGCGCACTCTTACTGAAAAAATTGCTGACTTTCTCATTTTTACCATATAATTATAAAATCAATTCGAATATAAATATTGTACTTACATGTCAGTGTATACAGCAGTATAAACAAGTCATTGTCTGTATAAAGTTTTAGTTTGTACTAATTTTACTAGTGCTTTTTTTGTAGCCTGTTGTAAAACTAGGCAAATATCTAGATCAGTTGATGTACCCCCTGGAAGACCTCTGCGTACCCCCAGGGGTACATATACCCCTGGTTGAGAACCACTGACCTAGGTGAATGAGTGGTATGACCTTATATGTGCCAGTGGGCTGGATCATAGGCAGTCAGGCCTAGTGGTCAGAGTGGGAGTCAGGACTAGGGGTTGGAGGCCAAATGCCAGAGCCAAGGGTTGAGGCAGAGTCGGGGTCAGGAGTCAGACCTGAGGGTTGGAACTGGAATACCAGGAGTCAGGGAAGGCAGGAGCAGGGTTGGAACTGGATGGAACAAGGCTGGGTGCAGAGCAGGATCTGGGCTGGAGTGGTGGAGGGGCAAAGCAAGAGCAGGGCTTGCAGAGATGAGCACCAGGAGGCAGAGAGTCTGTGGGTGTGTGCGTTGATAAGTCAGCAAGCTGCTGCTGTTAGGTTTAAGAACTGGCCTACTGGCTTCCTCAGGCAGGGTGGTCCATCAGTCAGCTTAGCTGGCTTAGAACATCAGAAATACTGAGCAGCGCAGCTGAGGGCCTTACCCCTGACACTACGGCATGAATTAGGATATCAGGATATATGGACCACTATTCTGATCCAGTCTAATTAATCCAGCAGTTCTCAAACTGGGGGTCCCAACCCAAAAGGAGGTCACAAGAATATTTTGGGGGGGGTCACGTGAGCGCGGCGGCTGCTGGCTGGTCGCTCAGCTGTGAAGGCAATGCAGATGTAAGAGTGGCATGATATTGGATAGGGGTGTGGTCACAGCCTGAAATATTTTCAAAGGGGGTCCCAGCAAAAAAAAGTTGGAGAACCCCTTATGTCTTTGGAGCTGAATGAAAACTTGGTTAGCTTCCCAGAGAGGACAGTGTTAGATGTTTGGTCATGGAAATACCGGTGACAGGTTGGACTCCGTGGGAGCTGTCTGCTGTGTTTTGGAACCCAAGTGAGCCTGAAAGATGGGAAAAAGCTGCAGAGTTCTGAACTGGGTCTCAACTTCCCAAAGCTGGGGTACTTTTGTTTCAGCCCATGATAGAGAAGTCAGTGGTGCATCCATCTGTCCACCCTGGACTTCATAACTTTTGTCACTGATGCTTGCAGTATCTGCCAGTTGGGAATCGGAACTTGGGATTCTAACACTGGCTTGTGTTGCTGCTCCTGCTCATGGGGGAGGTATGAAATTAGAAGAGGAAAGGCACTCTTGTGCTCCCTGCTGAGATATAAAGCTAACAATATGCTGTGCTATCAAGGTTGCCCACACATTAGCACATCCACATCAAGGTAAACAGCAGTCATTAGTTGCCTTTGGCCAACATGCAGATCAGTCTATCCCTGGCACATTAAGGAAGTGTTAATCGAGGAGTAATCCTGACACCAGCTTGAATCCTAGGCTTGCAGCCTTCAATCAAAATGTAAAGAGGCTGTGAAATAATAAACCCGTGTGAAGCTTTCGTTTTGAAACCCAAAACCGTGCAAAGCTTTCCGGGTGTGGGAGCGTGTAAAAAACATCAAAATTTGGGCTAGGCTTACTGGGAAGTGTGCTTACAACTGAGAACTTTTGAATGAACTTGGGGCCTAGTTTTGAGAATATCTGGCCCAGAGTTTCAAAAAGAGGCTTTGGTCAAGTTCTAAGTGAGCCTAAGGCCTAGTCTTCAGCCAGCCTGGGGCAAAGTTATATGGAAGTATCAAGGCCAAATTCTGAATCAATCTAAGGCCTAGTTGTCAATGAGTCTCAGGTGAAGTTACAGTGAGAGACAAGGGGCAAGTATTGAGAGATCCTAAGGCCTAGCCTGTGGCTAGGGTTAAGGTGAGTCTGAGTTTTGGGGTGAACCTTGGGATGGAGTTTCACAGAGACTAAGGCCAAGTTCTGAGAGAGTCAGGAGCAGAGTTTCAAAGGGGTCCAGGGCCTAGTTTCCACTGAGGTCCATGTAATATACTGGCTTTGTGTGTGAGAGAGTATGGAGGTGGTTTCTAGTGGTTGCCTGGAGAGGAGATAAGAAATCTACTACTTTGGGACATTAATGTATCCCATGAACTGTGTGTGGATTCCCCTGCCCAGGTTAGCTCTTTCCATGGTAATGCTCCTGTTTTCCCCAGGAGCCCACAGGACACTTTCAGCAGCTCCAGGTGGATTCACTGATGGGGAGGAGGATTGGACATCGATGGGGCCAGGGTAAGAGTGGGTGGGCTGAGGGTGATGCTAGGAGAGAATGTGCATGGTCTCCCCACTCTATGTGGAGACTTATCCGGGGAAATAAGACCATCCCAGACTGTTTTATCTTCCTGCAGCCAACCACCCCCTCCAAGAGGTGTGTCTGGAACAGCTGTCAGCTGCAGAAGCCCAGCCAGCGAAGCACCTTAAAAACAGTGGGAGGAGAAGGTAACCAAGGACAGTGATCCAGTATGGAGGGAGAGGGTTCTGACCTCCATGGATCTCCCAGGATTCAGGGTGTTTGTGGCCTATTTTACAGCAGGGGTGGGGCACGGGGAAATTCCTGGATCCCCCAGATGAACAAATGGGATGAAACTCTATGAAGAACGGAGATTTCCTCCACCATAGTCCCCAAATGATTCTTTATAGTATTTATTACTTATGAGCAATCCAGAATGTAAGCAAGTAAAGACACAACCACCTGCTGCAAAGTGCTTACAGTCTAAATGCAGTTCTCATTCCGTTCAAATGCTATGCACCTGTGTTTCTGGAGCTTGACAGGACAGGTTTATAGCTCCAGCTCTGCAGCGTGCCTGCAATTTATATCCTGAGTACGCTGTCTGAAGCGAATGGATCCCTTACACCAAGAGTGATTTTCAAGCCAGGCCAGGCCAATTTATGGTTTGGCACTGAGAGTTGTGTTGAAACGTGGCCAGCTGAAATGAGTGTTGCTTTGAGGTTGATTCTGAACCTGAAACTCAAGGTGAGAGAAGAGGAAGTAGGCAGGGAGCACCCATGTGGGCTGACAAAAAATGGCTCACACAGACTAGAATGATTGAGCTTCACACGTCTAACCCACTGAATAGGGCAGTGGCTCTTTAATTATTTCTACTGCTAACTTGCCCTCTTTCTCCTGTCCCATCCAATTCATTATTAATTATTATTATATTAATTACCATAGTGCGTAGAAACCCTAATCAAGGACCAGGACTCCATGGTGCTGGGTCTTGTTGGTGGCTAGTGAGATACAGGAAGTCAGACTATATTATCTGGTGGTTCCTTCTAGCTTGAAATTCTATGGATGGTTCTAAACCCAGAACAAAAGATTGTTGGTCCCTGTCCCAAACCGCTTGCCATGTCAGTTCAAGACAAGTGCCAATGGATGGGTACAGATTGGGGAGGACAAGGAAACAATGAGACAATATTTTGTGCTATTGCAATAGAAATAATAAACGCCCGTGAACTGTAGTCCCTGGGTAACTTCCCGGTGACCACTGAGTAAATTGTTCTCTGAGCCAGGCAGCTTGGGGTGAGTGTTGGAAGGAGGGGACCTTCCCCTTACAATGCAATCCTCAGAATGGGAAAAAAAGACAGAAAATCACTGACACAGCAATAATTGGCAGGCTGTACAATGATTTCACATCAGGCTCATCTTCATGCTGCACGTTAATATATATATATATGTGTAGACTTCCATCATTTGCACCTAATTTAGCAAAACCAGGACCAAAATCCGTGGAAAGACATGACCAAGCAGCAGAGCCATAATTTGCCTCTGAATTGCAGGTGAATAGTTATTTGCTCAAGAAAATATATTTGTTTTTAAACACCTCATTAACGCTGATGTAACTGTGGCTCGATAAAAATGGGAAGACAGCAATAGCAGGTTAGCAAATGTGTGTTGTGAGTGTAATATCTTTGGTCTGCGTAAATGATGTTCATTCTGAGAGGGGGAGGATAGCTCAGTGGTTTGAGCATTGGCCTGCTAAACCCAGGGTTGTGAGTTTGATCCTTGAGGGGGCCGTTTACGGATCTCAGGCAAAAATTGGGGATTGGTCCTCCTCTGAGCAGGGTGTTAGACTAGATGACCTCCTGAGGTCCCTTGCAACCCTAATATTCTATGATTCTAGGGCAGCTGCGTAAAATGAACAGCTCTGGGCTCCATGAACCAGAAATGAAAAGATATGGTTAGGGGGCACTAGGGTGACCAGATGCCCTGATTTGATAGGGACAGTCCTGATTTTTGGGTCTTTTTCTCACATAGGCCTCTATTACCCCTCACCTCCTGTCCCGATTTTTGACACTTGCTATCTGGTCTAGAGGGCATGGATGGGGTTCTGTTTTTGTGGAGGGGAGGCAGGCTGATCTCAGGGTAGCAAAATTGGCAACGGGGTGAAATAGTGAATTGGAGAGTAGTGGAGATTGCTGGGCAGCGTGGGTGTGTGTGTGGGGGGGGTGTGGTGGGTGGGAAAGGTGCGGGGTTCCAGGCAAAGAATCCAGCTCTGTTCTTGTTTTGTTTTCTTATTACCCCATCCTCCCACCCACCTGTGAGCTTGTTGCATCTCTCACTGTTCTAGGCTAGCTGCACCTCTGACCCCTTCTCCAGTCTCTCTGAGTGCACATCCACAGGTACCCCCCCAGGTGTCCGGCCTCGTGTCTTTTCCTCCCCTGGGTGGAATCCTGTGATTCTCCCATGCTTCGCCTGGGTCCCCGGCTACAGTATCCTGTGACCCTGTGCTTACTCAGGTGGTCTGACTGAGTTTGGTATCTGTGGTTCTTCCCTTCGGAAATGTGTGACCAGTGGATGACAGTGACCCAAAACAACCTTCTTAGAAGTATTGTTTACTTCACCCAAAGACCCATAGGCACTGACTTTTAGTGCTCCACCCCCTGCCCCGAGGCCTCGCCCTCACCCCGCCTCTTTCTCCCCCTACTCCGCCCCCTCTTCCTGGCCCCCATCCGCTGCTCGCTGCTCTCCCCCCGCCCCCAAGCTTCTCCCCCAGCTTCTCCCCCCTTGGCAGCACCCCGCTGAAGAGCTGCGGCTGGTGGGTGCTGTGCACCCACAATTTTTTTTCTGTGGCTGCTCCAGCCCTGGAGCACCCATGGCGTTGGCGCCTATTGTAGGAACAAAGCGTAGCGTAAGAGAAAAAGGATTTTAAAGCAATTAAAGGTCTATATGCATGTCTATTGTAACTAGCTACCTAAGCAGGCCTATCTTACCCCGCTTCCAGCCCTAACCTCTGGGGGCTGAGGCTGCTCCCCTTAGCTCTCTCCTCCCTGTTCTTGAGGGACTGTGTTTAAATCCAACCAAAGTTATTTGCTCTCTCTGCTCACATGCTTGGACCTTCTGCCCACGGTGAGCTGCCTGGGGGGTCAAGTCAGAGCATCAAGGAAAATGGCTCTTACATTGTCTCTCAAGGAGCTGCTGTGAAGTATATATTAGGAAACCTCCCTCGTCCTGGATGCATTTCCTGACTTTCCTATCCCGAAATTAACTTCATATGAGAGCTGGGTAAATAACTGATTTTTCAGGTGACTGGCAGTTCCGAAAAATTGAAAAACAAATTGGTCCAGCCTGTACCAAATCTGCTTCAGTCGAGCTGAAACGAACCATTTCATGTCTGGGCTCTATTTCACTTAACAGCAAAGGAAATAAAGGGCTGGGAGAGGAAAAGCCAAAGACCACCCTGTGCCTTTTAGCCCACCAGTTAGAGCACTCACCTGGGATAAAGCAGACCCAGGGTCAGTTCCCCTTCTACCTGAAATAGAGCAAGGATTTGAACTTGGGTTTTCCACACTGCAAGTGAGGGACCTAACCACTGGGCTAAAACTTATGAGGTAGGACCCCTCCCCCGCCCAGCTCCACATTTTGCAAGTGGCATCTAAGTCCCCCAACTTGTTTTTGGCCAAGTCTGTTCAGTGAATAAGTGTCAAATTCACAACTAGTGTTGGCTCGACTGAAACTGTATTTTTCAGCAAATTAAACTGTTTGTCTGAAAGATTTCAGCAGCTCCACCCTGGAGACATAGGGCTAGAAAGGACTGCCAGGGTCATCTAGTAGAACCCCTTGGCAAGGTGCACGATTGGACCTCTGAAGATCATCCAGTCTATTCCCTATGCTGAGACAGGATCAATTATACCTAGGCCATCCTGACAGGTATATATTAATTCAAAGCACAAGGCTACAAGTAGATTATCTCTTCATTTTCCTAATGGGTATTGAAGTGTCCCACTTGGTAACTTATACCAATTGATCCCCATTCAGTAACCCAGTCACTTCTCATTGCCAGAAGCTGCCATCCTTCCTGTGCCCTTACAATACAGAATTGCCGTATCAGGGCTCCTCTCCTGCTTTTCCTCCCCTTTCCCTTCATCATCATCCTCAGATACAGCAGCACTGGCGTCTTCCTCTGCCTGCATCAAATCCCGCCCTTCGTTTCCTTTTCCCAGGGAAACAAGTTCCCATTCTCTGTAACAGAAGGAGAAGCAATGAAAGTTAACAATTATCTCTTCCCATCTGTGTGCACGTAAGTGGTCTCTAATAATAATAGTACTTAGCACTCTTCATCTTCAAAGTGCTGCACAGGCGTTAACTAATTAAGCTGCACAGCACCCCGCATGTAGCGAGGTAAGGATTGGAACAAATCCATGCCCACCTAGGACTTCACAGCTGTCAGCAAGCTGGAAATTTGGGCCCCAGAGAGCTGCTTGTGCTCTTAGTTTGTGCTCATTTAATACGGTTTTTACGTGTTTCCAGAGCTTTCCCCCTTTTTAAAAAACGAAAAACAACCCCACCCCTCAACAATATTCCATCATGTGCAACCATTTCCTGGACAGCAGGAGAACACTGACTGGCGCAGCACGTGGAATCAATGCGTTCCGTACACATCGGTCTATCTCAGGTTTTATACTGCCACCCACCCCGGTGCCATCGGAGCGCCTTACACTTAATAGCAATAGCGACATAGGCGGCCGGGAGGGAGGCTAACCCCTGGCCCCTCCCCTTCTGCCCCTTCTCCCCGCAGGAGCCCAGAGCACCCCCACTGCAGTCCCCAGCCCCAGGGAGCCGGGTGGCACGGTCATAGAATCATAGAATATCAGGGTTGGAAGGGACCTCAGGAGGTCATCTAGTCCAACCCCCTGCTCAAAGTAGGACCGATCCCCAATTAAATCATCCCAGCCAGGGCTTTATCATGCCTGACCTTAAAAACTTCTAAGGAAGCAGATTCCACCACCTCCCGAGGTACCGCATTCCAGTGTTTCACCACCCTCCTAGTGAAAAAGTTTTTCCTAATATCCAACCTAAATCTCCCCCACTGCAACTTGAGACCATTACTCCTTGTCCTGTCATCCGGTACCACTGAGAACAGTCTAGATCCATCCTCTTTGGAACCCCCTTTCAGGTAGTTGAAAGCAGCTATCAAATCCCCCCTCATTCTTCTCTTCTGAAGACTAAACAATCCCAGTTCCCTCAGCTCCCCAAGCGCCCCAAGTGCCTGGTGGGCAGCGTGGCCCCAGGGCCAGCTGCCCTGAGTCCCAGTGGCAGGCCGGCCCGCCCCAGCCCCAGCCAGGAAAGAGCAGGAACTGCAGAAGGGGGCCTGGAGGCAGATTGTGGGCAGGGCCATGCCAGGTTGTTTGGGGAGGCACAGTCTCCCTCGGCCTATGATACCCGCCGCCCATGAATAGCAAAGTCCCCAGATGACTTCATGGAGGCCCTAACATTTCTCCCTTTTCAAGGCAAGAGCTCTGCTTGGGGTAGGGCATTCGTTTGTTAGCTTTCCTCTGTGTAATTTTTACAGTTATGCCAAAGCAAACATCCTTGAAACCCAGACATCAAGCAGTAACAGCATAGTAGAAGGCAAAAACATCAAGAGAGTTGAACAGTTCATTTACCTGGGCAGCGCCATAGTAGCCAACAGAGACCTCAAGAAAGAAAGGCTGGGAAAGGCATCCAGAGCGTTCACTAAACTCAGCAATGTATGGAGATCAAAGACCTACAGTACCAAAACAAAACAAAATTTTCAATTCAGACTCAATCTCAGTGCTAACAGACTGCTGCGAGAGCTGGAGATCTATTCAACAGTTAGATAGAAAACTAGCTGCCTGTGAAAGATTATGGGCTTTGGATGGGGAGACTTTATCACCAACAAAGAGATCCGAGAAATCACCAACCAGCTGCTTGTCTCCACTACAGCCGGAAGGAAGCATTGGGCATATTTGGGGTATGTACTCCAGATGCCAACACACAGACTCCCATAGGAAGGTGTCAAGTGGAAACCAACTGGTGTAAGGAAATGAGGGTGCCCAAGAGAAACCTTAAGAACAACCCTTGCAGGGAGGGCAGAGCACTTAATATCAGGACCATAGAGCAGATAGACCCTAATGCAGCTAATGACAAAGATGGGTGGAGGAGATTGGTTTCTGCGCTGCGCACCAACATTGGCATGAGAAGGATAGAATAATAATAAATATTTGTACACAATCAAATGAAGGTGCAGCCGATTAGATCTGGACATCTGAAACAGCAGCTCCGGGAAAAGCATCAGCTGCTCCTATTCAGCACAGTGGACATTAATTCTGAATCCCAGGATGACTGTCTAAGCCTCAACCCTGTTAAAGGTTTCCTGGCTGACAAAGTCCTATAAGAAAGAAGAGGGACAATCATATGGTACAGATATTATTATTTATTTGTAGGGTAGGGGTACCTAGAGGCCTCAACCAATATCAGGGCCCCCTGGGGCGAAGTGCTGCACAAACACATAGTGAAGAGCAAAAAGAACAGGAGGACTTGTGGCACCTTAGAGACTAACAAATTTATTTGAGCATAAGCTTTTGTGGGCTACAGCCCACTTCATCAGATGCATAGAATGGAACATATAGTAAGAAGATATGTATATACATACAGAGAACATGAAAAGGTGGAGTAAGAGGCTAATTAATTAAGATGAGCTATTATCAGCAGGAGAAAAAAACAGCGAAGAACAGTGCTGCCTAGAAGAGTCCAGTTCCCTATCCACTCGGACATACTGTCTCTGACGTAGTCACTGTAAGTGTCCTTTTATTTTGGCTAAAGCTGTTTGGGAATTTTCCAAGAAAACATTTTTTCATCGGAAAATGATGATTTGGTGAAACCAAAACTATTCACAGGAAAGGGCCTGTCGCAGCGAAACCCGAGTCATTTTTTTAAAAAATGTTTTTGAAATTGTCTCAATGTCCCCTTCTGACGCTTTCAAAATGAAAAGTTTTGGGTTTGGGTTCAAAATGACTTTTTGTTTCAACATTTTAATTTGTTTTTTTTTAAAGTTTGAAAACAAAATGCTTCAAAATGAACGAAATGAAACATTTCAATTGATCTGGTTAAACAACATGTGTGTGTGGGGGGGTTAATATCAGTTTGAGAAAATCTTTAAGATTTTTTTTTTTTGGTCCCAATTTGTACAAGAAAAAATGCTGACAACTCAAAAACTCCCAAGGGAGGGGAAAGCTGTTTCCCACACAGCTCTAACTTTAGTGTCATGTGTAGGCGGAGCTTGAGTTGTGGGTGGGCCTTAGGAGAATACCAACACTTACTTTGTCCAGTCTGACCCCCAAGTTGTAAACCCCACCCAGATTGGCTGGTAGCCATGCTGGCTACCAGCCATACGCCATGGCTACCAGCCATATGTAGGAATAATTTTTGGAAAGTTCTATGGCCTGTGTTATATAGGAGTCAAACTATGTGATCACAGTTGACCCTTCTGGCCATAGAATCTATGAATGTATGAATAAGCCCAATTGCTGAAAATACTTTCAGACCATGGTCAATTTCCCAAAGCACACCTGCCTTAAAGGGACAAAGTACAAAGACCAGGAGATGAGACTAGTGCCTTAAAACTTTTTGTTGCAACTTTAAGAGAGAGAGAGAGAGAATATCCTTAATTACTAAAGAATAATTCTTGAACTGAAGGACACTGTGAAAGAGTTAGAACAGTTAAGCATATAAGATCTACTGCTCGTAGCAAAAATATTTTTGAAAAGAAGGAAAGAGGCAGCACACAAATTCTCCAAAGCGATGCTATTGTTCGTCAATTCAATGCCATAGTCTGCTCGCAGTGCAAAGTGTCGCTGCTAATTAAACCAAAGCAGGTGCTGACAGGGCCCTTTCTACTTCTTGGGGAAGTCAGGGAGGATTTTGGGGAGCAGCCAATGTTTTTGCCTTTGTAATGGTCACTTTACTGAGTTAAAGGGAAAGGGGAAACGGAAGCAAATACCTAAAAGCAAAGGAAAAAAGGAAAACACGGCTTCTCAGCTGAAGATGATGAAGCCGGGAAGTGATAAAGCCTTTAAAACAGCCTTTCATTCACAGTGTAATTGGATTTCATGTGTTGGCGGCAAGCGATGATTATTCTTCCTCAAATAAAACACTCTCACATAAGTGATGACCGTGTAGAATTACCATGGCTAAGGAGTTTAATGGTGAGGATGCTTTGCACAACTCCAGCATCTTTCATCCAAGGATCCAAAAGTGCTTTACGCACAGTAATTAGCTGTGTTTCCCAACACCCCTCTGAGGACACCCCTCTGCCTGTTAGGACTGACAGTCCTAAGATCTGGATTCTGTCATTGTAATGCACCTTGAGTGAAATCCTGGCCCCAATGAAGTCAGTAGCAAAACTCCTCTTGACTTCAGTGGAGCCAGGATTCACCCCTTGTGCCCCCACAGAAAAGTGCTTCTAACAATATATTGGTGGTGTTTGGGTTTAGACATGTTTCTGGCAAGGCTAACCATGATGTCCTCCACCGTGCTAGTTTCCACTAGTGCCGTGTCCCTGTGAATGGGGACTGCTGAACTGATAGCCCCAGTGGTGCAAATAGTTCTCCCACTGCCGTGCCAGAGTTCTGTGGTCACTGCTTAAGTGGTCTGCCAGGTCTGCTCTCTGCACTCTGTTCCCCCGTGGTCATATTGGGTGGAAGCCGCTTGCCTGTGTGAACAGCGCTGTGCACACCATGGAGCAGAACTGCATGGTCTTTTCACAGTGATCGACTCTTCCTCCTCCTGCTTTCACATCATCTGATTCTACTGGAGGCCTGTCGCAGAAGAATTCATCCCATGAACTTGCTGCCCACTGGTCTGAAGCCACTGTACAGGAACCGGTGGATATCTGCTGTTTCAGGACCCAGGACAATAATAGCAGGTCTGCCTTCTGGCTGAAAACATGCCCCTTTTACAATGAATTGGGTGGAATCCTTGGAACTCCGACCGCGGAGCCAGAACTGTTTCTGGACAGCCCTGACACACCACGCAGAGCCTTGGTGGTGACGCTGAGGAGGGGAACATCAGTTCTCTGGACCCGGCGGCTGCCAGTCTTGGAGGTGACAGGCATATTGCTGGGATCTCTGCATCTATTTGTTGAGACCCAAGGTTCAGAGACAACAGCGAGGGCAGTAGGAAGGGGCCTATTTTACAGGCTGGAGAGCTGAGGGAAGAGTTTTCTGCATTCTTATGTGAAAGTAGAGAGATAGCCCACACAAGGGTGGAAGTGCCCACCTTTCCCCCTTACTCTGACAGTCCTCACTATCACTGCCTACCTGGTTTGGTTCTCCGTTAAGCTCAGCCTCCCCCTTGGTAAGCCCCCCATTTGGGCTGCATGGGCCACAGTGCCTAGTCAGGGCAGTAGTGCCTGGTGCAGTATCCATACCAATGGGCCAAACCATGCCACATGGTGAAAAAGATATCAAATCAGTACACAGGAACCACAGTTTGATGTCTAAGACTGGAGGATTTTGTTGCACGGAATGATACAGAGGACACCGTGGTCAATGCACCTCCATCACAATGTATCTATTGGCCTGTGTTCCCCTGCAGCGCTCATCTCTGTGGCACAGCATGGCAGCAGCTTAACAGTGCATGCCAGTGCCCCATAATCGCTCAGAAGGGGAAAATCAATCAATAGATTGATATAATGCACGTATAATATAAAGGGTTCAAATACTACAGTGACGGGTGGCAGTATCACACCGTCAGACAGATAACCTGAATAATGCTTTTCACGTTCAAAGTGCTCTATAAATGCCTCCTTGTTAAAGAAGAGCCTAATAATTGAAACTGCAGGGAGAAATGAAGGAAGCAGAGTGCAATTTACCCTGGATGAACGCACTTCCAAATTACCTTTGTAAAAATGTACCAGAGGATCTTTACACTTAGCTAAATCTGCAGAGAGGGAAAGGTTTCAGAGTAACAGCCGTGTTAGTCTGTATTTGCAAAAAGAAAAGGAGGACTTGTGGCACCTTAGAGACTAACCAATTTATCTGAGCATGAGCTTTCGTGAGCTACAGCTCATTTCATCGGATGCATACTGTGGAAAGCACAGAAGACGTTTTTATACACACAAACCATGAAAAAGTGGGTGATTATCACTACAAAAGGTTTTCTCTCCCCCCACCCCACTCTCCTGCTGGTAATAGCTTATGTAAAGTGATCACTCTCCTTACAATGTGTATGATAATCAAGGTGGGCCATTTCTAGCAGAAGAGAGATTAGGGCACTAGCCTAGGGCTTGGGAGACCTGGGCTGTCTCTGCTCTTAAGGGGCCACCATGCTCTCTCCCTGAGGGGGGTGAAGTGATTTCTCTGTTTGTAAAGCTGTTTTGGAGTTGAGGTGCTCAGCAGCCTTTTGGAAAAGGCCTTTATCTGTAACATGTGAAACGCCTGCCCTCCCGCCTCCGATCATTGAAAGTGTCAACACTGACTGGAGAGGTTTCAGAGTAACAGCCCTGTTAGTCTGTATTCACAAAAAGAAAAGGAGTACTTGTGGCACCTTAGAGACTAACCAATTTATTTGAGCATAAGCTTTCATGAGCTACAGCTCACTTCATCGGATGCATCCGAAGAAGTGAGCTGTAGCTCACGAAAGCTTATGCTCAAATAAATTGATTAGTCTCTAAGGTGCCACAAGTACTCCTTTTCTTTTTACTGACTGAAGAGGAAAATTGCCCAGTTCTTAAAGTCCCTTGGTGGGAGAGGGATTTTCATTCAGTGTGAGGGCTGTGAATGCGGGAGGAGCTGCCGAGTGCTGCGGCAGGAGGCTCTGTTAGAGTGAATTCTCCCATGCGTCCTTCAGTGAATCAGGACAGAAACTACCAGAGAGAGCGTGAAACTTTGGGGAAGGGTTCTCTGGGCCTAGATCCTCCTCTCAGGGCTGCAGCTCTCATTGGCCTGCTCTCTGCTCACTGTCAGAGGTCACTGAGCGGGAGAAGCCCTCCTTGTCCTGGCGTGATACAGACAGTCCTAAGATCTTGAACAGAATGGAACCTCTTAATAGGCTTTTTGGAGCTCCCGAAAACGAACCTCTTGAAAGCTGAAAAAGCTGGGTCAGCTGCTTTTCCGTTATCCATTTGTACTACAGGAGCAGCTAGAGGCCCCAGCTAAGCGGATGGTGCTGCTGTGCTTGGCGCTGTACAGGCACACAGTAGGAAGCAGTCCCTGCACCAGGAGCTTGCAATCTCAATAGACAAGAGAGAGAAAGAAAGTATCTGTGCCTCCATTTTACAGATTGGGAAGCGAGGCAGAGAGAGAGAGAGAGAGAGATGATTAAGTGACTTACACAAGGTCACACAAGGAGTCTGTGGCAGAGGTTGCATTGAAGCTGGGTTTCCCGAGCCCCAGTCTAGTGCCTGCACCCGCAGTCCACCCTTCCTCTCTTTTCCCTCTTGCTCCCCATTGTTTATCTTTGAGGCAGTTCCCTCTGCACTGTCACATCAGCATTCTGTAGATCGCTGTGCTCGTGGGCCACCCAGCCCAAGTTTGCAGAGCTGAATGTGGAGTCGGCTGTGAGCCAGAATTCTTGACACAAACATCCCTGGCTGTCCACTCCATGTCCCACCTCTCCAGACTCTGGAAACAAACCTCGTAGCTTGTCTCTCTTCCTGAAACGGGCTGTATCAAAGCCCCAGCTCTGAACTCCCTCACAGTTTGTGGTATTTTGAAATCTGGATCAGAATTTTACAGTTGGGGACCATCTCTGCTCATGAGCCTCACCTAATTCAGAAAAGCAGCCAAAGTATAGGGTGCCTCACTGACCCAAACAAAAAAATTATTGGTAACCAGTTATATATATACTTCCTGCTTTTAAAGGTCCAGTTTTACAAAGCTGAAAGCAGTTATGAGCCATTTCAGATGGGAGGAAGAATTTAATCAGAAAAAAAGTGAATGATAATTGAGAATTGTGTAAGAACACTTTACTAAATATTCCAAAAGCCACAGTCCCACAAACAAGAAAGAAGGCTGCACTGCTTAAAAAACTGACCTAGTTTAGAGGGGAAGAGAAAGCAGCTAGAAAAATTATATATAAAACAACTGGAAGAAAGGGGAAGTTGATAATAAAGAAGTTATAAATAGGAAGTTAGGAATTGAAGAAAATTGATAAGGGAAGCAAAGGGGCACAAGGCAAAATCTATGTCCAGCAGAGTTAAGGACAACAACAAGGAGTTTTTTAATTATATTAGGAACAAAAAGAATCCTAACAATAGTATTGGCCCATTACTAGCTAGAAATGGTAGAACTATCAATAATAATGCAGAAAAGGCAGAACTGTTCAATAAAACTAGTCTGTATTTGGGAGAAAAAACAGATGATGTGGTCATATAATATCATAATGAAGACATTCTTTCCATTCCACTAGTATCTCAGGAGGCTCTTAAACAGCAGCTACTAAAGTTAGACATTTTAAAATCAGCACATCTAGAACGTTTTCATCAAAGAGTTTTAAAAGAGTTGACTGGTGAGCTAATTGGGCTGTTAATGTTGATTTTTCAGTAAGTCTTGGAATACTGGGAAGTTCCAGAAGACAGGAAAAAGGATAATGTTGGGCCAATATTTAAACGGGTAAAGGGGATGACCCAGGTAATTATAGGCCTGCCAGTTTGACATCAGTCCCGGACAAGATAATGAAGCAGCTGATTTGGGACTAGATAAATAAAGAACTAAAGGAGGGTAATATTATTAAGGCCAATCAACATGAGTTTATGGAAAATAGATCCTGTCAAACTAATTTGCTATTTTTTTCATGAGATTACAAGTTTGGTTGAAAAGGGTATTCGTGTTGATGTAATAGACTTCTAGAAGCCATTTGATTTGGTACCACATAACATTCTGATTAAAAAACTAGAATGATACAAAATTAATATGGAACACTTTAAATAGATTAAAAACTGGCTAACTGATAAGTCTCAACATGTAATTGTAAACTGGGAATCATAATGGAGCATGTCTTTCTGGTGGGGTCATGCAGGGACTGGTTCTTGGCTTTATGCTATTTAAATTTTCATCAATGACCTGGAAGAAAACACAGAATTGTCACTGATAAAATTTGCAGACAACACACAAATTGGCCGAGTGGTAAATAATGAAGAGGCCAGGTCACTGATACATAGTAACCAGGATCGCTTGGTAAGTCGGGAACAAAGAATATAGGCCATACGTACATGATGGGGGATGGTATCATAGGAAACAGTGACTCTGAAAAAGATTTGGGGGTTGTGGTGGATAATCAGCTGAACACGAGCTCTCAGTGTTATGCTGTGGCCAAAAAGGCTAATATGATCCTGGCATACGTGGACATGGGAATCTTAAGTAGAAGTAGAGAGGTTATTTTATCTTTGTATTTGGCACTGGTGTGTCTGCTGTTGGAATACTGTGTCCAAGTTCGGGTGTCCACAATTCAAGAAGGACGGTGATAAATTAGAGAGGGTTCAGAGAAGAGCCATGAGAATGATTAAAGGATTAGACAACCTGCCTTATAGTGATAGACTCAATGAGCTCACTCTATTTATCTTAACAAAGAGAAAGTTGAAAGGTCACATGATTACAGTCGATCAGTACCCACATGGGGAGCAGATATTTGATAATGGGCTCTTCAGTCTAGCAGGGAAAGGTATAACACAATCCAGTGGCTAGAAGTTGAAACTAGTTCAAGTGTGACATCCCAGGTCTTGAGCCCAGACAGATGCTGCATCCCGGCCTCCACCCAATGTCTGCTGAAAGGTGGTGGGCCGAGAAACTAGTAGGACCATAACATTAGCCAAGGCACCACCCACCACCTCTGGGAGCCCTGACTGGAGGATCGCCCAGCTCCACCAATTGTTCCCATGGCGCTATTTAAACCAGAAGGAGACACAGGAAGTTTGTCTGAGCAACAGGGTGATTCCCTGTGCGGGCTGCATTGGACCCTGCTTGTGCCTGCCTCCTGCACCCAACCCTGTTCCTGATTCCTGCTCTGCTCCTGTCTCACCCTTGTCTTCACGCCTGTTCTCAACATGCTCCTGCTCCGCTCGATCACTGCCTCTCCTCCAGTTCCTGACCTTACAGCTCGCCTCCAACCATCAGTTCCCAGTCCTGGCTCTGATGCTGACTGTGGCTTGACCCTTGGCTCTGGTATCTGATCTCTGCTCTGACCCTCAGCTTTGGTTTGTGGTTCTGACTCTGGCTTGCCCCCTGGCTCTGGTAACTGGCAGTTGACTCTGGTGCTGGCCCTTGGCTTTGTTCCTCAACATGGACGCCTGCTCCGCCTGTTAGACCTGACTCCTGCTCTGACTAGTAGGCCAGGCTGCCTACATCCCAGTCCATAGCGAGTTCAAAGTGGAAATTTTAACAGTAAGAGTAATTAATCATTGGAACAATTTACCAAGAGTTATGGTGGATTCTCCATCACTGGCAACTTTTAAATCAAGTCTGCATATTTTTTTAAAGTTCTGCTCTAGGCATGATTTGGGGGAAGTTCTCTGGCCCTTGCTTCACTGGAGGTCAGACTAGATGATCACAGTGGTCCCTTCTGGCCTTGGAATCGATGAACCTTCGAAGACTTGGCCTTGTCCCTGATCTCAGGAACAACACCCTTTCCCAATAAGGGTCTCGTCCCACTGCCAGGCAGGTTCTCTCTCCTGTGGTGCTGATTGTTGAAAGGCGCCCACCCAACAGGAAAATATCCAGGGCCAGGCCACGAGTGACTCATTGCAGGGGTCACTGGAGCCACGCCACCTCAGTGTTGTTCATGTGTGTCTGCTCCCTCCTCCCTGAGGAAAGTGCAAAGTCCTTCATCTGCTGCTCACCACAGTCCTGCCCCTGCTCCATTCCTTCCCAAGGGAGCTAACACCCCAGAGGCTGGTAACAGGGAGCCCTGCCTATGCTCACTGGAGCTCAGAGATGGCAGTTGTCTCTGGCCAAGGGCCCCTGTCACCTCTTCCTCCTCTGTGCATTTGTGTAACAGCCAAGCACGCGCTGGCCACTGTTCTCTTGGTCCTGACTCTCTAACCTCACCCGCAGCTGTTACAATCTGTGCCAGGACAGGGACGATTTACACGGGAAAGCTAATTCTCTGCAATGCGGATTACAATGGAGAGGTTTAGAATAGTCCTGGGTCCCCAAGACTTTATCCTCTTCAAAGCCCAAATCAATTAACCTGAGAGACCAGGCAAAGAGCCCTGCAGGAGAAGCCCACGCTATTAAACAGTTGAACGTTTCCTGAATTTAGACCAGGAGGACTTAGAAGAAGATGACAGCCTGAGCAAATCATGTAAGTAGAGTAGCTATCAGACAAGGGAACAAGCCATGCATAGAGGTGATAAATCTGGGTATGGGGGCAATGTGTTTGCCGTAGGATTCAGAGCCCAAGTCTCCTGGCTTTTTTGGGTGGGTGCTCAGCCTTTGAGTTACAGACGTGTCAGTGCTGGTTTAATCACCTCAGTGCTGCTTATCCAACCCAGCATCTGTGCAGCTGCATACTGCTGTCGTTCCATTGCAGGCATGACGGCATGGCACTCGATGGCTCAGGACTGGGCTCCACCAGCTTTAAATATGATTCATGTCATAGTCGTTCATGGAGGCCCCAGATGAGATTGGGGCCTCAGTGTGCTCGGTGCTGTACTTTTACAATAAGACCTAGGCCATGCCCTCAAAGAGCTTATGATCAAAACAGACAAGACAGGAAGGAAATATTATTATCCTCACTTTACAAATGGGGAACTGAGGCACAGGCCTGCAGATGGCATGTCTGCAGGTGTGATTGTGTAACCCGGGTCTGCGTGGCATGGTTCTCTGTCGCCCTCTAGCGGCACCTACACCACCTGGCGATTGAGGAATCTGCTACAGGCTTGGCTACCAGCCAGCTGACTTTTAGCTCATGCAGTCGAGGCTCATGCATTTAGCTCCAGAGGTCCCAGGTTCGATCCTGCCTGCCGACGACCGGGGTCTGTTGGCGTTACAAGTGCAGCATGCGTACGCACCTGAGCCAGTTTGATCGAGCTAGCACAAGTATGACTAGCAGGGAAGTGGCAGCAGTAGGTGCTAGCCTCTCGAGTAAGTACCTAGCGCCCCAGGCAGGCTGAGCGGCTACAGCTTCACTGCTGGTGGTACTTGCACGAGCTAGATCGAAGCTTGTTTGGGAATGTCTACGTGTGCTGTAATCACACTTCTGACTGCAGTGGAGACCGACCCTCAATGACCTGCCCCGCTCACTCCTACGTCCTAGAGCAGTGGGTTAAGCACACCCTTCTTTCTTCAGGACAGCTGGTCTTTGCTGGCTGCATGGTCTCCGCTTACACCGAAAACTCCTCCCCAAACCTGCTTTGTGATTTGCAGGAGTGGAAATAGCTGCTGTCTCATAGGCTGATGGGAAATGTAGGCCAGGTCTACGCTACAGACTTACAGCAGTATAGGTACGTTGCTCAGAGGTCTGAAAAATCCACACCCCTCGGCAATGTAGTTATACTGACCTACCTCCCCCCACCCCCGAGCGTAGACAGCATATGTTGACGGGAGATCATCTCCCGCTGGCTCTCAGGGAGGTACTCCTTTTCTTTTTTCAGGGAGGTGGATTAACTATGCTGACGAATGAAACTCTCCCATCTTCCTTAAAGTGCTACAACGGGGCAGCTGCACCCCTGTATGTGAAGACAAGCCCTTAGACATCCAGGATTGTATTATGCCACTGGATGCCAACCTGTCTGGCTTTGTAAAATTCTATGTTTCTTTAATAAGAACAATACTTTGCATGTCTGTAGTATTTGTTTGAATGTTAATGTTGCACATCACTCTTCAAACAACCAATTAGGTGCCAACACCCCTCTGAGGAAGGTGAGTGGCTTATATGACTCGCTTCCTGAACTAGCGAAAAGCAGCCACCTCTGGGGTGAGATTCATCAGCTGCTAGAAGCTGCCAGTAACGCTGCACAACAGTGTAAGCCGGGAAGTGAACAATGCAGCATGGGCACCAGGGATGAGCCATGGCCATATCCCTGGGCACCAATCCATTTAAGAACAGTTGAATGAACGCTTTCATCCCTGACTCTACCTCAGGCTTCTGCTGTGATCTGAGGCAAGTCTCTCTGTGCCTTAGTTAGTTCCCCATCCATAAAATGGGAAAACACTTCCTTTCTACTAGTTACTTAGACTATAAGTTCTTCGGGACAGGGGATGTTTCCCCGACACATTTGTACAGACAGAGAGACAACACCTGAGACAGAAATGTGGCCTTTTTTGCCACACTGAAGCTTTGATTACTCACAACTGACTGAAAGGGAAGGGCACCACCTATTGGTTGGGGGCCATCCAAATACTGTGCCAGGTCTACCCTTAAAAAGAAAAGAACAGGAGTATTTGTGGCACCTTAGAGACTAACAAATTTATTAGAGCAGTAGCTTTCGTGAGCTACAGCTCACTTCATTGGTATGCATCCGAAATAAAGAAATAAGAAGTGATGGAATGGATAAGACAGAGTCTGTCTGGGTAAAAATTACATTGGGGAAGAAAACTACTAGAGCCTCCCCTGTGATAGTGCCTGGGGTGTGCTATAGACCGCCGGGATCTAATTTGGATATGGATAGAGCCCTCTTTAATGTTTTTAATGAAGTAAATACGAATGGAAACTGTGTGATCATGGGAGGCTTTAACTTCCCAGATATAGACGGGAGGACGAGTCCTAGTAATAATAATAGGGCTCAGATTTTCCTAGATGCGATAGCTGATGGATTCCTTCATCAATTAGTTGCTGAACTGACTAGAGGGGATGCCATTTTAGATTTGGTTTTGGTGAGTAGTGAGGACCTCATAGAAGAAATGGTTGTAGGGGACAATCTTGGTTCAAGTGGTCATGAGCTAATTCAGTTCAAACTGAACAGAAGGGTAAACAAACATAAATCTGCAACCAGGGTTTTTGACTTCAAAAGGGCTGACTTTCAAAAATTAAGGAAATTAGTTAGGGAAGTGGATTGGACTGAGGAACATATGGATCTAAAGGCAGAGGAGGCCTGGGATTACTTCAAGTCAAAGCTGCAGAAGCTATCGGAAGCCTGCATCCCAAGAAAGGGGAAAAGATTCATCGGCAGGAGTTGTAGACCAAGCTGGATGAGCAAGCATCTCAGAGAGGTGATTAAGAAAAAGCAGAAAGCATACAGGGAGTGGAAGATGGGAGGGATCAGCAAGCAAAGCTCCCTTATTGAGGTCAGAACATGTAGGGATAAAGTGAGAGAGGCTAAAAGTCAAGTAGAGTTGGACCTTGCAAAGGGAATTAAAACCAAGAGTAAAAGGTTCTATAGCCATATAAATAAGAAGAAAACAAAGAAAGAAGTGGGACCGCTAAACACTGAGGATGGAGTGGAGGTCAAGGATAATCTAGGCATGGCCCACTATCTAAACAAATACTTTGCCTCAGTCTTTAATAAGGCTAAAGAGGATCCTAGGGATAATGGTAGCATGACAAATGGGAATGAGGATATGGAGGTAGATATTACCATATCTGAGGTAGAAGCGAAACTCGAACAGTTTAATGGGACTAAATCAGGGGGCCCAGATAATCTTCATCCAAGAATATTAAAGGAATTGACACATGAAATTGCAAGCCCATTAGCAAGAATGTTTAATGAATCTGTAAACTCAGGGGCTGTACCGTATGATTGGAGAATTGCTAACATAGTTCCTATTTTTAAGAAAGGGAAAAAAAGTGATCTGGGTAACTACAGGCCTATTAGTTTGACATCTGTAGTATGCAAGGTCTGGGAAAAAATTTTGAAGGAGAAAGTAGTTAAGGACATTGAGGTCAATGGTAAATGGGACAAAATACAACATGGTTTTACAAAAGGTAGATTGTGCCAAATCAACCTGATCTCCTTCTTTGAGAAAGTAACAGATTTTTTAGACAAGGAAACGCAGTGGATCTAATTTACCTAGATTTCAGTAAGGCGTTTGATACTGTGCCACATAGAGAATTATTAGTTAAATTGGAAAAGATGGGGATCAATATGAAAATTGAAATGTGGATAAGGAATTGGTTAACAGGGAGACTACAGCGGGTCCTACTGAAAGGTGAACTGTCAGGCTGGAGGGAGGTTACCAGTGGAGTTCCTCAGGGATCGGTTTTGGGACCAATCTTATTTAATCTTTTTATTACTGACCTCGGCACAAAAAGTGGGAGTGTGCTAATAAAGTTTGCGGATGATACAAAGCTGGGAGGTATTGCCAATACAGAGAAGGACCGGGATATCATACAGGAAAATTTGGATGACCTTGTAAACTGGAGTAATAGTAATAGGATGAAATTTAATAGTGAGAAGTATAAGGTTATGCATTTAGGGATTAATAACAAAAATTTTAGTTATAAGCTGGGGACGCATCAATTAGAAGTAACGGAGGAGGAGAAGGACCTTGGAGTATTGGTTGATCATAGGATGACTATGAGCTGCCAATGTGATATGGCCGTGAAATGCGGTCTTGGGATGCATCAGGCGAGGTATTTCCAGTAGAGATAAGGAGGTGTTAGTACCGCTATACAAGGCACTGGTGAGACCTCACCTGGAATACTGTGTGCAGTTCTGGTCTCCCATGTTTAAGAAGGATGAATCAAACTGGAACAGGTACAGAGAAGGGCTACTAGGATGATCCGAGGAATGGAAAACCTGTCTGATGAAAGGAGACTCAAGGAGCTTGGCTTGTTTAGCCTAACTAAAAGAAGGTTGAGGGGAGATATGATTGCTCTCTATAAATATATCAGAGGGATAAATACCGGAGAGGGAGAGGAATTATTTAAGCTCAGTACCAATGTGGACACAAGAACAAATGGATATAAACTGGTCATTGGGAAGTTTAGACTTGAATTTAGACAAAGGTTTCTAACCATCAGAGGAGTGAACTTTTGGAATAGCCTTCCAAGGGAAGCAGTGGGGGCAAAAGACCTATCTAGCTTTAAGATTAAACTTGATAAGTTTATGGAGGAGATGGTATGATGGGATAACATGATTTTGGCAATTAATTGATCTTGAACTATTCATGGTAAATAGGCCCAATGGCCTGTGATGGGATGTTAGATGGGGTGGGATCTGAGTTACCCAGGAAAGAATTTTCTGTAGTATCTGGCTGGTGAATCTTGCCCATGTGCTCAGGGTTTAGCTGATCGCCATATTTGGGGTCGGGAAGGAATTTTCCTCCAGGGCAGGTTGGAAGAGGCCCTGGAGGTTTTTCGCCTTCCTCTGTAGCATGGGGCACGGGTCACTTGCTGGAGGATTCTCTGCTCCTTGAAGTCTTTAAACCATGATTTGAGGACTTCAAGAGCTCAGACATAGGTGAGAGGTTTGTCGCAGGAGTGGGTGAGTGAGATTCTGTGGCCTGCGTTGTGCAGGAGGTCGGACTAGATGATCATAATGGTCCCTTCTGACCTTAGTATCTATTAATTTATTTGTTAGTCTCTAAGGTGCCACAAGTACTCCTTTTCTTTTTACGGATACAGACTAACACGGCTGCTACTCTGAAACAGGTCTACCCTTGTTTGACAGACCTCCCAGGATCACGATCCAAGGTGGCCTGGTGACCTAGAGTTTACCATGTATTTTCCATATATGGTCAGCACATTTTGTCTAACAAGTATATGGGGAAAATACACCATCTATAAGACATTACACAAGGCTCACTGGCTCATGGAGCTCTGCTTCTGGATCTTGTCTATTCCCACAACACAGTGGAAGAAAGTCAGACCTCTGTACATTAACCCTGTGTGTTGGAACGACAGGGAGAGAAAATGTCTTCCTCCAGGTCTGTCTGATTGTTAAACAGGAGATACTGGCATTAGTTTTAAGCACAACATGTAATAGACCTTTGGAACTCATTGCTGCAGGACATTATATTATACACTAAAATAATGATACTTTATTTCCTTTGCAAAGAGCTTTGAGGGCTACGGATGAAAAACAGTGTAGAAGAGCTTGTTGTTGTTGTTGTAATAACTGAGTGAGTTTTCACAGATTCATAGATTTTAAGACCTGAAAGGACCAGTAGCTCATCTAGTCTGACCTCCTGTATATCCCAGGCTATTGAAATTCATTCAGTTACCTCTATATTGAGACCAGTAACTTGCCTAGGCTAGCATGCCTTCCAGCGTGTTAAGAAAGGATGAGACATTTACACGGTAAGCACAGATTCAGTAGTTACACCAGTTATAACTTTCAATCCTCATCCCCCCGATGCTCACCATCGTCTGGAGTCTGGAAGGAATTTCTCTGCATGGAAGTGTATTGCACTCTGAGGTACATTATGGGAAGCTGTATACCTGCTCCTGAAGCATCTAGCATTGGCCACTGTCAGAGGCATGACACTGGGCTCCCCTCCATTGAGCTCCTGCAAATTGCATCCTTTGCCTGCCAGTGTCAATGTCTCTCGCACAGACACCCCTTACTGAGTCCCTGGCGTGTTCCACGATCTGCCTCTTCCCCACCTTCCTGGGTCAGGTGGAGTCCTGCAAATGGAAAAGTAACTGCTGCATAAAGGTCTCCCCCCCCCACCCCCCGCCTCCGGTTGCTAAGCAATGGCTGTGCTCTCCAAAGTCACTGATACAGACCCTTGGCTGCGGCATTTCACTGTTTCATTTGCAATTTAAATTCTCTGACAGGCAGAAGCAACCAAGCTGTTCACTTAAGATTGCGCAAAGTTGGATTGAAATACAGGGACTATCCAGTGCCTCGAGCCCTTCAGACATTTCTCTTTGATAGTAATGGAGAGTTGGGAAGAGCGAGGAAGGAGGTGGGAGGAGAGAAAGAGACAGGAAGAAAGAGAGGTATATGTGAAAGAGGGATGGGAGGAGACCTGAAGGGAGAATAAGAGAGAGGGGGAAAGGAAGGAAGGGAGCAGAGAGAGAAAAGAGGAGTGAGAATTATTACAACTGAGAAGTTTCCAGTCTGTTTCTGTCCGATCACTGCATTCTCTGTCTGCCAGTGCCTCTCTCTGCCTGGTACTGTTCCTGGGACTGGATCAACTGCACAGTCCATTTAAATGCCCAGCTTCCCTATGTAAATGGCCTGTTTTCAACATCCCCCTCCTGCTAGTGGACGACTGCGTAGGGCTGTTTTCTTGTTCTGCAGTGAAGGCACATGGCGTCTGCCCCGTTATGGTTTCCTGTTGTCCCCGTGCGCTTACGCCAGCAGGATGGCTCCCCCAAGCTGTCCCTGAGTGCAGCTGTGTCTGGGGAATGGCTTACTGTGGTCATGTCTCCCTCTAGTGGTTGGTCCCAGAAATTGTAATAGCCCACTAGTCATAGCGAAGAGAGCTCCTCTGGAGGTCAGCTGGCAGTGGCCTGCGACTGGTGCCAAATGTCCTGGGTTTCATCCTGGCACTGATACAGCCATGGTTTGTTCTCTCTCCATTGACTTGTCCTGTGCCTGCCAATGCAGCCATGCCACTGTAGTGCTTGGGGTGGTGACACTCTAAGCCAACAGGAGAGAGATCTCCCGGCAGCTTACTAACTCCTGCCTCTGCGAGGGGCGGTAGCGACGTGAGTGGGAGAAGCTCTCCCACCGACATAGCACTGTCCACACTGGCGCGTAGGTCGGTGCAATTGACGTCGCTCAGGAGGGTGGATTATTCACACCCCCTGAGTGACGTTATACCGAAGTAACCTGTAGTGTAGACAAGGTCAAGCTTTCGAGATACACCGAGCTCTTCTTCAAGTCTGGGAAACATATTCAGAGTGTCACAGCTAAATACAAGGTGGAACAGCTTTCTTAACATAAGTAGTTAACACATATTTCAAGGGGCCATTCAAGGTGAAGTGGCCCATTAACTCCAATCACAAGGAGGAAAGAAGAGGAGGGGGAAGGCAGCTGTGGGGTGGGTGCTTGTGGGTTATCGATGGTTGTAATAAGCCATAAACCCATGTCTCTGTTCAGTCCATGATTTTTAGAGTCCAGCAAAGTTATCAATTTAAGCTCCCAGGCTCGTCTTTCGAAAGAGTTGTGCAGGTTTCCTTGGAGGATGAGGACTGAGAGGTCAGATACAGAGAGACCGCTTTGTGAAAAGTGCTCGCCCACAGGTGATGTGGTGGTTTTGTCTTTTATCATTTTCCTGTGGGAGTTCATTCGAGAGCGTAGCTATTGTCTAGTTTCACCAACATAGTTGTTATTGGGGCATTTAGTTCACCGGATGAGGTATACATGTTGTGAAAGGCATACGTAGGATCAATGGATCCTGAAAGGTGTGTTGTGATGGGTGTTTGATCTTTGTGGCAGTGGCGGTATGTCTGTGGGTTTTGCATCCATTGTTCTAGCAGGGTCTGGTGCTACTTTGATTTGGTGTGTCCTGGTGTGTGGGGAGTTTGCTTCTGATGATGAATTTGGAGAGGCTGGGGGTTGTTTGAAGCCCAAAAGAGGGGGTTCAGGAAAGATTTTTCAGGACGGGGTCCCCATCAAGTATGGGTTATAGTTGTTTGATGGTACTCTGTGTAGGTTGCAGTGTGGGGTGGTAGGTGACAGCTAGGGATGTGTGGTCAGAGGGAGTTTTATTTCTGTACTGAAGCAGGTTCTCTGGGTATTTGGGTGGCTCATTCCATGATGTGTTCTGTTTCTCTGGTGGAATGTCCTTGTTTGGTAAAGATGGTTTTGAGTATGTTTAAGTGTATATCCTGGACATTTTCCCCGGGCATATTCTGTGGTATGTGAGTGCCTGTGTGTAGATAACAGATTTCTGGGTGTGTTTGGGGTGGTTACCGGATCTCTGAAGGTAGGTGTGGTGATCTGTGGGGTTTTGTATATAGTTGTCAAAAGGGTTCCTTTGTTGAAGCTGATCATGGTGTCCAGGACATGGATGCCAGTGTGGAAGTGTTTCAGAGAAAGTTTAATGGCCGGATGATGGTTGTCAAAGTTGTGGTGGAAATCTGTGAGAGAGTTTAAGTCGTCTGTCCAGAGGATGAAAATATCCTCGCTGTATCTCAGGTATATCATTGATTTTGTGGTGCATTTGTCCAGAAATTCTTCTTCTAGGTGGCCCATGATGAGGTTGGCATATTGGAGAGCCAGCCTTGGTTGGACAAAGTGTTTGTTGTTGAATGTGAAATTGTTATGGGTGAGGATGAAATGGATGTGTTTGGTGCTGCGTTTGGGGTGGGTATCTCAGGATCATCCATGTCTTTCCCCTTGCCAAGGCAAGCAGGAGCTCTGCTCAGCTAGGCTCAGGTGGGCAGGAGCTGCCTGTGACTCACAGCTCCCTGTCATCTCAGCTCATTTATCCATGCAGTTACCCAGAGAACAAGGCTAAAGTTCACACTCTCCATTGAGGCAGAGAAGGAGCCATTCCCACAAACCCTCCCATTTTGGTTCTTTCCTCTGATTCCGGAGCCAGCCAACCAACCAACCAATACAGAGCTGCTTTTCTGCAGTGACACAGGCACTAAATAGCAGGGCCAAGGCACCGAAGCCATCACACTTCTGGCCAGTAGAGGGAACCCTCCACCACAGTTTGAAAACACTGCAAGAAAAACAAGGCGGGCAGTCGCAAGCTGCACCTCGCTGACCGAAATCTGGGGGTGTCATTCAGAGCAAGGGCTCCGGCTGCTTTCCATGCGAAAACATTAACTCCTACCAAAAAATCTCATTGACCATTAGGAGACTGCAGAGCCTCGTCTGCACTACAGTTGCACCGCGCCTCATCCTGCTCTTGCTTAGCTGGGTGCAAATCAGGAGGGACTCCGGTGGCGTTACACGGGGGTGAGTGAGAACAGAATGGGACCCACAGTGAGGTGCACTGGTCTCTGGACTCCATGATGTACCATGGATGTGTATGTACAGCACTCCGTAAAGAGCAACTACACGCATAGTGCCAGAGCAACTGACATGCTAAGTAACTCTCTGGGCCCCTCAGTGAGGAAAGGTTAACACCCCCATTTTACAGAGGAAGAACTGAGACCCACACAGGGGAAGGGACTTGCCCACAGGCACACAGCAGCATTGGCAGGGCTAGAAAACAGGAGGCCTGACGGTTGCACCTTAGTTCTAACTGCTGGACCAACAGCCCCCATGGAGTACCTCTCATTAAAGGGAGATGAAACAGACCGGCAGGGGCTTTCCTAGCAAATCCCCTCTGCCCTGGGGTATACGGACGGTTAATCCAGTCCCACAACTGGAGCCCAGCTTGGCATGTGGGATACTCGCCAAGAGACGGAAGACGCGACCGTTTGGCATAGGATCCACAAGCCGCTGTCCAGCCCCTTGCACTCCTTACTGCTTCCCAAGCCCCCTGCAGCCGGTATTGCTGCCCTGGAGCCACGGTGCAGGTGGGGTTTTGCCCTCTGTGTTAGTCATTGCAAGGAGAACGGCTCTGGGGCAGAAAGGGCGCTAGGAGTCAGTGGCACACGGCAGGGCACATGGAGCTCAGTGCGGGAACAACCCAAGCGTGCCGAGCCTATCAGGCTTTCTCCGAGAGCAACCTCCAGCTCCGCCTCGTGGAGCCCGGCTCACGGAAGCAGTGGATTTGTTGTATGAGGCTCCTACTGCCTCTGAGGGTCTTGATTGAGTTCTCCTGAAGCCCGATCGTTCCTCAAGATTTGGGTCTTTTTATTCTGCGTTTGTACAAATACCCAGCACAGTGGGGTCCTGTGCCAAGACCGGAGTTCCCAGGAACTACCACAATGCAAGCAGTAAACACCAGCTCTGCTTTGCCAAAGCACCTCAGTTCTGGCCTGCCATGCCACCCTGGCAGCGCACCACAGTCCGCAGCTGCAGCACCCCTGCTATTCCAGTCCCATGACCCTCACACAGCTCTGCCAGTGCACTTCACTCCTCGCCTGATTTGCAATGCCCACCCACACAGCTCTTCTGACACCCCGCAGCCCTGACTCTGCCATTACAGTCCTGGCACCTGCGCAGCTCTGCCGGGGCACTTCAGTCCTGCCCTTACTCGTACACCACGCGTCAGCAGGCATGGCCAGCTAGGCAATCACTCTGCAGATGTGCAGAGATGGAGAGGAGAAGGAGGCCAAAGTGATTTTCATTTATGGCCTAAGTAAGGACTGGAATCAAGGGGCCTGAATCCGCTCGCCCTCCCATTAGTGTAAATCAGGAGGAACACCACTGAAATGCGTGAAACCTGCCTGAGAGCAGAATTGAGCCACTGACTCTGGAGGTGAGTAACCAGCCCGCTGCCCCACTCTCCCCTCCCAGGGGTGTTACTTGAAAACGTATCTTAAAATGATTGTTGTATTATGGTCTTTATGCTGCAAATAGGTATAAACTGCGGCAAATTGTCTCTGAACAATACTTCCCACGTCAGGTGTCACCATCTGGACTGGGCACTTCATTGCCCCGACACCTCTGGGCCTGCTGCATCAGTTATGAATGTAAAAACATTGCTTGAGCCCCGGCCCCGGCACCTCTTTCATTGCAAATTAAGCCCTGGTCGCCAGCCTCCACTGCTTTGGTGGCAGTGGCAGTTCTGTGGCACAGGCTCCATGCAGCAAGCGGGGACAGTCCCCAGGAGGCTGTCGTTCCTAGAAACGCCCACACAGACTCACACCCCAGACACACACAAACACTCTGAAAATCCCAGCTGTCCTGGGCCTGTCAGGGCGCTGAGTTCAAGTGAAAGTTACTCAAAAGAACATGGCTGCGCTGCCTTTTCCCCCGGCAGCCAGAGACAGGGCCTCTCCACACCACAATGCATTCTGGGATATGTTCTGAAATCAAGGTAGCGTGAGAGTGAGCGTAACACAATGGTGAAGGTTGTGCACGTCCCGATTCCCTTCCCCCACCCCTGCTGTGGCTGGCTCATTAGGGGAGACCTGTTGTTCTTTGTACAAGTGCAGTCAATATGAAACAATTACACTGGAGTGAGAGACGATGGTCTCGGGGTATATGGAAGATGGTCTAGTGGGTCGGGCACTGGGCTGGGACCCTGGAGACCTGTATTCAGTTGCTGACTTAGACACCCTGTGTGACCTCGGGCAAATCACTTAATCTGCATCAGTGTCCTGGCTATAAAGTGGACATCCTACCTCCCAGGGGTGTTGGGAGGCTAAAACCCATTTATTATCATGTGGTGCTCAGATACTGTGGTGATGGGGGGCTGTATAAGTGCAAAGATGGTGAGAGAAGGAAGCGGGCTGGTCCCAGATTTTGTCCTGTCCTTGCTCTGATGGGGGAGAGACTGACACCAGACCTGCTTGTCATGCTCCAGTAGGCGTAACTGGGTGGCTACACGCACATGGGACTCCGCACAGCAGAAGGATGTTTGTACTGGGGCATCTGTCAGACTTCTAGATGTGCCCACTCGATCTTCCCAGGGCATTTCCTGGGTGCTGTGCTCTCTGCTTTCTTCGGGACACAGTTTTTGTGTGAAGGGATTCCAGGCCTGTCTGCCCTGGGAGTTCACCTGATTCCAGGTGTCAGCGCAGCTGCAGCAGTGCATGCCTCTCGGGCAGACAAGCAAAGCTGCTATAGCGCGGCTCACGCACTCCTGCTTGAAACCAGCATGAGCTGCACCCGTTCATGCTGAGCTTTCAGCGGCTTTGCCTGTCTATGCAAGGGGTTTGGCCCTGATGCATCTGAAACCACCAGTGGAGGCCAGGCCTTAACATGGCCAAAGCTGCCAGATTTACGGCCCCAGAGCTTGAATCCCTCCGTTCACCTACAGAACAGGTACATCACAGGCTTGTTCCCGCCACCCTCAACTGCCCCAATCCTAACCTGCAAGGGCCCTTTCTGGGGGAAGGCCTGGAGGAGTGACCTGTAATGGCATTATAGTCCCATTCAGTCATTGTCCTGTGTCCTGAGACAACCTACAAAGGAGCCAGTGAGTCCTGGTCGATTTTGCAAAGAGCAGGCCAGAGATCCACCCCCAAACTCTTTCCACACAGGTCAGCTGCTTTTAGCAACTTTCAGGCACTGGGTTGGATCGGAGCCAGCAGCCCAGAGTTGCGAGGCTCCTGTATCTTATTACCCAGCCCTGGCTGTGTGTTGTAGCTGACAGCAGGACCCTGGCCTCTTCTCTGAATTCTCAGCTTTCCTATGAAAACAAACCGGCTACTGAGGTGCAGCGAATTGATTCTCAACGCTGTAACTGAGTTACAAGCCTGAAATGTTACCTCTCCCCCTTTCATCTTCTCTCTCTTCCCTAAGTTCCCTGCATTGCAAAGAGAGGATCCCCCCGCCCTTCACTGCACCTGGCATCACTTTCAACCAGGCAAGTTCTGACCAGCAAAGCCATCGGCCACGCTGCATGTTGTTAAGTGAGCTGCAATTACACATCTGCCGTGGCAGCTTATCATCAGTGCCCATCGCCTGAGCAGTAAGGATGGCTTCTCATTCCAGGGCTTTACGCTCCCTCCCCCGGCCGTTCCATCTAAAGGTAATCAAAGTAATTTTTATTGGGCAGGGAGCATGAGAGGAATCCGTGCAGGGCGGCGACTGGGATATTTTGTAGGAGGAACATGCTAGGTGGGCTCCTACGGCTGACTCAAGAGGAACATCCCAGCCTCTCAGAGGCTGCCTTTCTCTCCATGACCCACCGCAATGGCTGCAGAGATGCACGGAGCCCAAGGTGAAAGGCAGGAGTCAAGGGTTGAGCGGACGCGGGATGAGACCAAGTCTTCCCGTCTTGTATGATGCAAATGTGGATCGAATCACACAGGCCTCCCAGCCACAAAGATGGCTCCTCTATTAGGGGAGCAGAGACAACCGATACGGTGTTCTCCCTTGGACAAGGCAAAGGCAAGATCAAGGGAGGGATGGAGGCAAGGTCCCCTGGAAAGCATGCTGCTCTCTGAATTGTGCATATGGCATCGACACACCAAGTGATGGGGGCTGCGGGGTTAGGTAGATACAGGCATGTACAAAAGACCACTGGGGGAGGGGAGGGGCGCACCGGACCTGCCTAATGAGGGATGCTGCAGGATTGGATTGAGCTGCACCGGCAGCTGCCTGCAAACAGCCACAAGTGGTCAGGGCCTGGGCTTTACATTTCATCCAGCACTGCAGTGAGTGCCAGCGCCAGGACCTCTGTAATGAGGGGGGTCCCTACTGAGCCCCCAGTACCACTCCCCACTGCACCATGCTCCTGTCCAAGCCCTTGCCAGGCTCTGATTAACTTGTGAGGTCTGTCAGCGCCACAGCCCCAGGCTGGCCTGCCATGGCTTATAGCAGAAGGTAGTTCTTGCTCACCTCTCTGATCTAAGAGTTTGAGATTCAGCAGCAGACAATGAGAGCCAGAGGTCGAATATTTGGAGGACCAGCAGGGTACACGGCATCAGCAGACGGGTTCCGCTGTGAAGGAGTGAGCTGCACTGTCCGCAGTCACAGCGGTGAACTCCAGGCTTAGCCGGAGTCCTGGATCATTAAACGAGCGTAGGGCATTTTAGGCAGAACATTGGGGGCAGGCCCTGGGATCTCCAGAGGAGAGGCAGGGCTGCTATTCCAGTCTCCAGCACTGGAACAGAGTAATGTTCACGTGAGTCTGAGCCAGAGCCCAGTGACGACGACTCCTGACTTCAGCATGCTTTGGATTGGGTCTTGTAAACACAACGGTGTGGTGGGCACTTTTCATTCCACCCCAGCTCCTCAAAGGTATTTAGGTACCTAATTACCTTTGAACATCTTGGCCTCAGTGCTGAAGGAGCTTGCAAGACCTGCTTTGTTCTGTATCGAGTCCAAACAATTACATGAGAAGCTCACCCCTTAAACGCACAGTCCCAAATACCAGAGATTCAGCCGTGGGGGAATTCCACTGAATGCAGTGAGGTTACACGAGGGATGAACATGACCCTTCCCAACATGTGTCCGTTTGACTCTGTGGAATGTACCTGTACCTGCCTAGCTACGGACTTTGCTGTCACCAGCAGAGATGGGACCTGGGACCTTCAGCATCAAAAAGCACAAATCTGCTGCTGAAGGAACTAACTGGGTACCGGCCAGCCCACACAGTATTCTCTGCTCTGCCATCTCAGTGCCTCCATGCAGCACCTCACGCAGCTCTGCCTTTGCTCCTCAGCCCTGATCTGCAGAACATGCCCCCGCCCGGTCTGAACCTGCACCCAGTTCCACCAGGTCTGTATCTGGCCCTGGCTGGGAGAGAGCAGCAAACTCATTTTCGCTCGACCCAATCTGAGTGTTTACACCAGCTCTGTAAACTGGCCCCGTTGTAGTGCACTGATCCTTTTGGCTGGGCCCAAAGGGAGGATAAGGGACCTATCTGTAGGATCCACTAGTCATCATTTCCTTTACCTCATGGCAGAGACACTTCTTTTTGGAGCTGCATTTGCTAAGCCCAGCTCCTCAGGTGTTTTTGCAACTCATACTGTGGCTGTGTATGCAGCTCCCGGCCTCAGACACTAACACATATACATACACCTCACGCCAAAGTCTCCAGTCCCCCTGAAACGTTCCCTCCATACAGCAACTAGGTCTCTTAAGGTGGTAGAACAGATCTGTCTCAAATAAATTAGGGGCAGAATTGACCTGATCCCCATGTCTAACGGGATCCAACAGTTTAAGGCTCAGCTCCTGTAAGTGTGTGATAAATGGGCTCTGCCTTAAAATAAATAAATAAATCAAGAGACACCGTAGGCGATCAAGCTGCCTAGGTTATTCCCGCATTACTCAGTCATCTCAAGGAGAGAGCCGCTATCTGCCGGCAGCTGGCTGAATCATCAGCTTCATAATGCCGCTTGGAATGAATACAGATGCTTTGGAATTGCCTCGCGCCCGCCACAATAAAGACAGCGAAAGCGGCTTTGCTATCTCCAGAATGGTGACTGACAAATTCAATCTAAAAAGCAACCCCAAAAGCACTCCTGGCAAAGTATGAAAGGGGAATTAGAGGTGGCAAGAACCGCTGGGCCCGCTGCAATCTCGCTCTCGCTGGGAAAGGGATGACTATGCCCAGACTGGCTCACAGGCTTTGTTCCTTTAATGAGTGTTCATTCATCTCAGCCTGTTGTTTGGTGATTTGGTTTCTCTCAGAGCCGGAGTAGCCTGGAGAAAGGAGATGCATATGGCGTGGGCCATGGAGTAACGGTGCTCTCCATCTGGGGACAGGCCTGTCACAAGGGGCTCACAGGGTTTTAAACCATCCCAGGTTGAGCATGTGGTGTGTGATGGATTTGTCAGACTATCTTGCTCCTCTCTGGGACACATTGGGGGCAGTAGATGCAGCGTTGGGAGGTCCCATAATGTGCATATGTGTGTGTGACAGACAGATCATGCAGCCCTTTAGAGCCACGTTTTTGGGGGGCCAGAATTTCAAACGAGCACATCTGCCATGTAAGCACACAAAATAAATGGCCAGGTTTCCCCTGTCGGTTGCTGAGCAGTTCTGAAGATCCAGCCACGAGTGTCACAGAAGGAGCTGAGCACTTTCGAAAATGTGGCCCCTCCTGGCTGAGCTGCAGAGAGGTGACAAAATCTTCTGCAAGCACTGATGCAACCCAGTGTGTGTTACGGCTCCCCGCCTGTGCTCAGTGCAGAGAGGACAGGAGTCTGTTACAGCCTGCAGCTCAGGAGCCTTGGCAGCCTTGTAGCAGCTCACCCATCTTAGCTCTGGAGATCCTGGATTCAATCGCTGGGTTGTTAGCCAACATGGCGGCCATCACAAGGGTCTCCTTTAGTTCAAGTGGCAGAGAGCTGTGGTATTAGAGCTTGACAGTCCAGGGTTCTAGTCTTACCTCCCAGGCACGTTTGTGTGTGATTGACTTAATAACTGGGCCTGTCATCTGCAGCACGTGGATTTTGTTACCCAGCTGGGATAATTCTTATGCTTAGTTTCTTCCCACCCACCCACCCACATCCTCTCTCCTCTCCACCCCCTTCCCTGCACCTGCTCTCTTTCCCCCTCACAGAAGAGGTATGGCAGATCATCTCTCAGACTCCCTTCTATCCCCACTCCTCGTGGTGGTGAGGAGGTGGTGACTGACCCCAGCAGGGGCCCGCATAGTGCCCACACTGGTCTTTGCTCTTCCAGCTCTGCCTTAAATCACAGCAGTAGTGGCAGACCAAACAGCTCTGTGTTCGATTTAAGAACGTCTTGCAGACTGATGCCTGATTTCATGGGTCCCAGAAGCTGCTTATAGGCAGAAGACACCTAGTATAGGCAGAAGTTTATTGGATGCATTGTGACAGTGGGGTGGCTCTGTGGATCAATTCATCACAGATACACACGTTTCACAGTATTCAGCCTTGCGGCTCTGGCTTCAATGGAACGGCTAAGGCATCCCTGGGCCGCTGTCCTCTGCTGTATGGAATCAGAACTGTGCAATGGTCCCTAGACTGCTAACAGCTCCTGGAGATCCTCCTTTCTCCTGAGGAGGTAAGGACGGAGATTTCAGAGCAAGAGGATCTAGGTTTCATCCTCAGGGTGGCTGGGAAGTTCTGATGGCTGCAGCACAAGGCGTTGTGACAACAGTGATGTCCTAGCTGGCTGGGGATTTGTTACAATATGGTGGAAAGTCACGTTTGTCCCCAGCACAAGAACAAACAGGACCTTCGTTCCGCGGTAGCAGATGCTTTGGGTGGGAGGGAGCCCAAGAGTTTGGCAGTTAGGAGAGTTCTGAGCACTTGCCATAGGCTGGGAGGGGGTGTGGAGGGGAAGGTTTGGCAGTGAACAGGAGCGGGAGCAGCCTCTGTTCACTGGATGGGAAAGAGGAGCTAGCGTCTCATTGCTAGGCGACTGGTTTCTAGGCGGCAGAAATCACTCTGATCTGCACAAATAAACAGCACTTGCTAAGAGCTGAGGCCCTGCCCTGGCCCTTTAAGGATGAGCAGGAGCTGTTGCCTAGCAATGGGATGCTACTTCTCCTCCCTCATCTCTGCGCCAAGAGGCTCACCTGATGGCTCAGCATCTGGCCTGACTGCATCAGGCTCAGCTGAATACCTGAGTCTACCCTGGGACTAGGGAAACGAGTGCTGGGGAACAGTGAGGATCAGACTGGTCTCGCTCCCCCTTTCCCATGGATGGGGCATGGAGGCCAGTGCTAGCATGCCCCCGCTGCCCCAGGCCCTGCAGGGTATGCTCATCTGCCATCCCCATCAGGGTAAGGGGGGGGCGCGGGCTCCCTCTCCCACCCACAAACACAGAGGTCAGGGGACGAGGTCAGGGATTTAATGGCGAAGCAGTGTTGTTCTCTGTTATCAGTGTCATGCATGGAGTTCCCACAGTGACTCAGCCATTCCAAATCCATGAGAAGAGAGAAGCGTGGCGTTGGGAGAAGGCGGGGCAGAGGAGAAAATCTCACCAAGTAGTACCCCAATATCTGGGTATTACTTTAGGGCTGGCGAAGTGTTATAATGGAAGGCTGGAGCCGATCACCCCTGAGTTTTGGGGCAGTCAGGATCCAGACCTGAATGTTGTTATTAATTAGTTATATGTTGTGGTAGGGCCCGGGCTTGCCTGTCTGTCGGTCTACCTATCTACCCATCCTTTTTTTAATGCAGTTGTCCCTGTCAAATCTAAACCCTTTTTCTCCCCAGAGTCCTGATCTGACACCACTGATATCACTGGGAGTTTTGCCATTAGCTCCTACAGCCACCATATCAGGCCACGGTTCACCAGAGCCAGCCTGCCCCAGTGAAGGCAGTTGCACGCTACCCCAAACAGACAGGGTTTGAGTTCCACATGTCTCACGGACTCCGACTGTCAGAAAAATCTCTCCTCTCCAAGCTCAATCACGCTGTACAGTTTTGCATTAATTTAGAGCTAATTGTCAGGTAATGAATCCGATTTGGCTCACCATATTGAAATCCCTTATGTTTCCAGCTGAACACTAGTAAATCATTTGCATCACAAATCTCCTCCACTCTGGATCCTCTGCTTGCAGAGCTGTTGCTCATATCAGCGCTGTTGCCTCCATTCTCTAGAGTGCCAAATACATGACGGAAAATCTCATTCCCTTTAAAGGGAGATCGTCAAGATAAACCCTCCTGTATGAACAGTGGCACAGAGAGATGGACAGAGAGTTGAATGTCCCACCTGTGCTACCTGCAAACACTGAGGGTAGATTGAGACAGAAAGGATTTCAATAATCTAGGCCAATGTTAACAGAAAGGATGGCTGGTGCAAAGGTGAAGACACTACTCAGGGACTTGGGTTCAATTCCCTCCTCTGCCCCAGACATCCTATGCAATCTGGGGCAAATCACTTCAGCCTAGATTCACAGAGGCATTTAGGCTCCTAACCTGCATTGATTTCAATGGAAGCTAGGAACCTAAATACCTTTGTGAATCTGGGCCCTAGTCTGTCTGTATCTAAGTGCTCCATCTGAAAAATGGGAATAACAGCACTTCTTTATGTTGCTGGGGTGCTATAAGGATAAATGTATTAAAGATTGTGAGGCTTTCAGATACTAAGGTGATGCGGGCCATTGCCTTAGGTAGATAAAGGCTAGTGCTCTTTGGGGCACCCAGGTTAACTCATGTTAAAGGGCCTTGATCTTTAGAGGGCAGGTGCTCAGCACTTTCTGAGAACCAGCACCTTAAATTGGCCCCCCCAAAATCACTAGTTGCATTTGAAGGTCTTTGCCCCAGTTCTTACACCACAACACTGATGCTGTTTGTTGACTGTGTGTGTGACACCTGGTGCGCCCTGGACAGTGAGACCAGACAGGTATGTTTCAATTTCTTCTCATAGCATTTTCCCCAGGTGTTTGTGGTTGGGATCCCAACACTGCTGAGAAATGTCTAGACTAGAAACAAGCCAACAGAAATAAAAATTTCATTTTTTTTTTAAATGATGAAAATATTTAGAAGTGGATGAAATTTTTCGAACAAAACTTTTTTTCACTAAAAAATGAAAATTCTGGTCACCAAAACATTTAGCAAATTTATGTCGATTTCCCCAAATTGTTTTGATCACCACAAAAAAAAAAAATCTGAAAAAGTTGAAATGTTTTGTTTCAACATTTTCTAAATGAAACATTTTGATGATTTTAATTTGAAATGACTTTTTGTTTCAAAATTTACAGCAATTTTATTTTAACTTTTTAAGCATTTTTAAAAAGCTTGAAAGCAAATGGATTTTTTTTTCCAACTTTTTGGTCTCCGCAAAATGTTTGCTGGACATCAACCTGAAACAATTTTTTTTCTGATTTTTTCAGAACTTCCAGTGAACTTTAAAATCAGTTATTTGCCTAGCTTTAATTTATATTCCCAAGAGTTTTCATAAAACTTTCCATTTGTTCAAAAAGCCCCTAAATTTGAGGACTAGAATTGCATGTCAGTGTCACTTTAGATAGGTCCCATTTTTGTAAGCTACCCCCACAAGGGCTGGGATGTGTAATGCGGAGTAGTGAGAAGCCAACAGGCAGAGATGGGCATAAAGAACAGGAGGACTTGTGGCACCTTAGAGACTAACAAATTTATTTGAGCATAAGCTTTCGTGGGCTACAGCTCACTTCATCGGATGCATAGAATGGAACATATAATAAGAAGAGATAGATATATAGATAGATAGATATAGGTTTCAGAGTAACAGCCGTGTTAGTCTGTATTCACAAAAAGAAAAGGAGTACTTGTGGCACCTTAGAGACTAACCAATTTATTTGAGCATAAGCTTGAGCTATAGCTCACGAAAGCTTATGCTCAAATAAATTGGTTAGTCTCTAAGGTGCCACAAGTACTCCTTTTCTTTATATATATATACACACAGAATATGAAAAGGTGGAGTAAGAGGCTAATTAATTAAGATGAGCTATCAGCAGGAGAAAAAAACTTTTGCAGTGATAATCAAGATGGCCCATTTAGACAGTTGACGAGAAGGTGTGAGGATACTTAACATGGGGAATGTCATTCATGACATGGGCATGTCATTCATTTCAAACAGAATTAACAGGAGTGCACAGGAGAGCTTGTCTGTGTTCAGGTAGCATGAGTTAACTCATCAGTGTGTGTAGCAGCGACTGCTTTACAGGGGACACAAAGTGTGGAGGGTGTGACGGGTTTGGCAAGGGGAGGTGGAGTTGTTTCAAGGGCTGTGGGCTGGCTTTTTTCTTTCCTCATTTGGATGCTCAGCAACAACCAGTTTTACAGGAGGGCTCTTTGCAAGGTGGATTAATTATGCATTTATTTCTGTTGCTCTTCTTGCTGCAGCATCCAGGGGCTTTAACTGCAGAAAAAGAAACCAGCTGAACACGAAACAAAATAAGCAGCCCTGCTCAGGTGAGAGCTTCATGTGTAGATCCTTCTTCTTGGGACACGTGCACCCTTGTTCTAAACTTGGGGCCACCCACTCATCTTTGTGCCCTGTTCTAAATGCTTGGTTCCATCAGAGCTACGCTGTAATGAATGCAGATTCTGCAAACAGCAGGCAATTGTAGCCTGGTTTTCATAGACACTGAGCACCCATACATCCCACTGAAGGCAACTGGCACCTTTGGAAATCACGCTATTTCCATATACATCAAACACACCCTATCTGGGAGGAGCCAGGACTAGAACCTTGATCCTTCAGCTTCAAAGTGACTGGACTCTCCCTCATGAACTAAAGGAGAAGCTCCTATAACAGACTTATTAGACTCTTTGGGAACCAACCCATGCATGCCTTCAAACTAGGGGATTACTGTGCAGACAGCCGCATTGGTCACGGCTTTCTGGAGGGTTCTGAGTGGGCACAAACGTCCCAAGAGCATGGGTATGCCCAGGCAATATACTTGGAGAACTCCAACTACAGGTGAGTGGCTTTCTTTGCAAGTTACTGGACACGGGCTCTGACATGCTGTCAAGGAGAGTGAATTCCAAAGGCAGGCACTGTCAGCTGAGAAATTGCCACCAGGTGTATGTCTACACTACAATTAAAAACCCACAGCTGTGCCAGCTGAATCAGGCGCACGGTGTTCAGACTAAGAGGCTGTTTAATTGTGGTGTAGATGTTCGGACTTGGGCTGCAGCCCAGGCTGTAAGACCCTGGGAGGTGGGAGGATCCCAGAGCTCAGGCTGCAGCCTGAGCCCTAATGTCTACACCGCAGTTAAACGGCCTCTTACCCCGAGCCCAGCGAACCCAAGTCAGCTGGCACGGACCAGCCAAGGGTGTCCAGTTGCAATGTAGACATACAGTAGGAGAGCAAACCAACAGCACGAGCCAAATGTAGCCGCAATACTGGGTGCATGGAAGCATCTCAGATTGCCAAGTCCTAGCCAAAGGGTGTCTCACTCGTTCAGAGAGGAAAAGGCCAAGTGACCTCATGACCTGTGGGCTGTAGGACCGTAGGGAGGGTGGGACTCCTCATCTGCTGGGGATTTCTGTAAATATTTGACTGTTACAGGACTGTCCAACGTGGCACCCTCCAGGATCAGAGCCTGAAAGGAAAATGGAAAGAGAGGGCTAGGGGGTGAAAAGGGAAGGAGAACAGAAGAGAGAGAGAGAGCAAAAGAATGTGGCTCTGACAATGACATATTAGAAGAGCCATTCTTGGTTGGCTGTGGGTCAGAAGCGGAGGTAGAGATGAGGGGAGTGGGCCAGCTCAGCTGGGGTGTCCTCGCCCTGACACTTTGCCCCCGTCACTAACCCCTCTCTCCACTGCAGCCTGGCTAATATCCTGCTGCTTAATTCAGGAGAGGAGATGTTTGTTTTACAACTGCAAACAAGCTTATGCAGCCATTGGCTCCCTTTCCCCTCCAGCGGTTTAGCTGGAAACAATCAATTAGGCTTCGCTGAATGGATCCGACGTTTCCCAGGTGCAGATCTGTGCCCCAGGCCTGAATGCTATAAAAGACAACCTCCATTCAGCCTGTCATCTGTGCACCGTTTCCCCTTGCCGTTCCTGGCTTGCGAGGTGCCAGCCAGTGACAAGGGGTTGCTTTAAAATGAAAAGCCAATCTCCAGGGCCAGTTCCACTGCTTCCAAAGACGTTTGACCCAGCGCGGTGAGCATCAGTAATGCCTGAGCAGGGAGACAGCACTGTGCTGGAGATGAAACAGGCACAGTTAGTGGGTGGGCCTGAGGGCTCATTCCGCGTCAAGTGTAACTGCTAGCCACTGTAATGCCATCTGCAGTGCTTAGGACTCACCTCCGCATGGAGCTCTCCCTGATTCACTGCCCTCGATCAGCTCCCTGTGTGGACACTCTTATTCCAGAAGAAGAATGCCTTGTCGGTTTAGTTTACCCCGCTTTCTTCCTCTCGCTTTGCTGAATCAATACTCCCGTGCTCTGGGGCATTCGCTGCTGGCTTTCAAGTGTAAGGTAAGACCCAGGTCCTGCCTAGCTGTGCTCACTGTCATTACACATATTGAATCTATTTCCCTAAGTTAAGCATCCTCACACCTTCTTGTCAACTGTCCAAATGGGCCATCTTCATTGTCACTACAAAAGTTTTTTTCTCCTGCTGATAATAGCTCATCTTAATTAATTATCCTCTCACAGTTTATATGGCAACTTCCAACTTATCTGTATGTGTATATATATATATATATATATATATATCTTCTTACTATATGTTCCATTCTATGCATCCGATGAAGTGGGCTATAGCCCACGAAAGCTTATGCTCTAATAAATTTGTTAGTCTCTAAGGTGCCACAAGTCCTCCTGTTCTTTTTGCGGATACAGACTAACACGGCTGCTACTCTGAAACCTGCACACCCCTGGCACGTTCCAGAAGGGATGTGCTGGCAAAATTCTCATTGACGTTCCAACCTCCCAGCCTCTCACAGTGGTTTCAGTTTGGATGTAGCATCCTTCCTAATGCCTCTTCTTCTAGCCTCAGCCTACAGCCACTGAAGGCCAGGGGAGTCTTTCCTTTGATGTCAACAGGAGCAGGAGCAGTGCCTTATGCTGTTGTATGCTGTTAAACAGCTGCCTCTTTCCCCCTGCAAAGGTGACTGCATTGCAACCATGGGTGACCTCTACTTACAATGGGCAAGATCCCATCGCCATTATACAAGGCTCGGGGGAGGGACACTGAGAACCCGCTGAGAGGTGTTGAGTGCCTTCAACGCTCATTGTTTTCAGCATTTCAATGGGCGTGTTGCCTGAGCAAGTCCCTAATGGCCAAATCGTCCCTGGTGTGACTCCTCCATTGACTTCAATGGTGTTACACTGGGGCTGAATTGTGTACTCGGTGTATCCCTCAGACAGAGGAGATTTAGATGTTATTGGTAATAACAAATAATCTGTTCCAACAGCTCTTTCCCTGATTAGTCCCATATTCCATCCCATGGCCAGAGGGGGAAGTCAGCTCATTCTTTACATGAGAACACACGGAAATGATCACACCACCAGGCCTTTGGCATCGAGGTGGCTTTATGATCTAAGAAAAGAGAGCTGGGCACGTGGTGGTGGGAGACAACGGCTTCTTCTTCGTCTTCCAGATGGGCTGTCCTTAGAAAGACAGACTTTTGTTTTCTCTCTCCTGATGTGTCGCTTCAGTCTGCATGACCTGGGTGTCTTCAGAAATGGAGCAGATTCTGCTTCCAGTTACACTGGTGTGAATCTGGAGCTGCTCCACTGAGATCGTGGCCCACTGTGGCTTCCTGAGACAGCTTGGCTTAGCTGGAAGTTGACCTGGTAAGAAGTGGCCTAGCTGCTGCTAATTAGTGTTTCTATAGCACTGCTTTATCTGACAGTATTAGGTAACTGATTTGCCCCATGCCTCTTGTGAGCTAGGGGAGTATTATTATCCCCATTTAACAGATGGGCAAACTGAAGCCCATCTAAGTGCTCAAGGATATAGAGGGCATCAGTGCCAGAGCTGGGATTAGCACTTGAAAATTCCTGGCTCCCACCTCTGAGTTCAGACTATTTCACTCCCTCTACTAATAAACAAACGAGCTCCTCTCAGGCACTGTCTGCCCTTAGCTTACCGTAAGATCTCAAACTATTATCCTGTCGGACTAAGGGTCTCCAGACAGACGTGCAACATTCTTGCTATGAATGCAGCCGCATTTCATTAAGAAAAACATTATAGCTGGGATAATTTGAATGGACTAACTAAGTGTTTGAGTGCTAATTACATTTGCAGCTATGAAGGCTCAGATCCTGTTATGGAGGTATTAGAACATCACACTTTGGGGCATTAGGGGGTCACCCAGAGATGTCAAGAAGAACCCCATCTCCCTTCTTACTTGTACAGGATTACTTACTTGTACAAGTGCAGTATGGGGTACAGCCTAAAACTCAGGCAGTGATGCATGTCCATGCAGTGCTATTTTGAAGACATGCAAAGCCTTTTTAGGCATTTGCTCACTGGCTATTGAAGAACCCACCCTGAAATTCCCAGAGCTGCTGCCTTAAACCAGCAGGAATTCATTCCTGGATAGGCACAGCGAGATTTAAGGAACTGCTATGGAAGGTGGGGGCTTCTCCTCCTCCAAAGCATCAGGTACAGGTTGCTGCTGGGGATAACATATGGGCCTGAATGGGCCAATGGTCTGCTCTGGATTAATTTGAGATCCCCGAGACAATCTTCAGTGCAGAGAGGTAGCCAGGCTATCTGGATGGTTGAAAGATCCCCTCCATCAGCTTACTCATATGGCAAAAAAGAGGAAGTGTCTAGACTGGAACATCTCCTCTAGATTTCTGTCCCCACCTAGACTGGGTGGAACAGGTCCCTTATAAACTACACATGAGAGGAAGCGTTTCTGATGATCTGAACAAAGGATTCAAAATCAGGGCTCTTGTATTCGGCTCTCAGCCCTGGCATGGCCTTGGACAAAATTCTTAACCTGCCCGTGCCTCAGTTTACCCATATGTAAAATGATTAAACACACTGAGCTGCCTCAGCCAGGAAGTTGGTGAGACCTAATCAATGTTTCTAGTGCCTGGCTGAAGGTTTCCATTGTATGCAAGTGAAGAGTCGTCTGAATATTGCAGCTGGACGTCAAATTATGAAATAGTCACCAGGACACCAAATAGCCTTTTTGGCTGGATATTTAATTTAAAATAAAAAGACAAGATGCTACAGCTATGGTGAGCAGTATGGGGTTGGGCCAGACCTAGAGGATAAGGGATGTTTGTGTCAGATACTAGAATGATCACAATATTAGAAATACGGAATGTGATTTAACGGAGGTGGCCTGATTCAACAGCACAGTCGGAACACTCAGAATGTGGAGCAAGAACATAAGAACAGCCATACTGGGTCATATCAAAGGTCCGTCTAGCCCAGTATCCTGTCTTCCAACAGTGGCCAATGCCAGATGCTTCAGAGGGAATGAACAGAACAGGGAAATTTTGAGAGATGCATCCTCTGTCATCCAGTCCCAGCTTCTGACAGTTGGAGGGTTAGGGACATCAAAACATAGGGTTGATGGACCTCCTCCATGAAATGACCTAATTCTTTTTTGAACTCCGTTATACTTGTGGCCTTCACAACATAGCCTGGCGACAAGTTCCATACATTGATTGTGTGTTGTGTAAAGAAGTACTTCCTTATGTTTGTTTTAAACCTGCTGCCTGTTAATTTAATTGGATGACCCCTAGTTTTTATGTTATGTGAAGGGATAAATAACTCATCCCTATTCACTTTTTCCACCCAATCATGATTTTATAGACCTCGGTCATATCTCCCTTAGTCATCTCTTTTCTAAGTCTTTTTAACCTCTCTTTGTATAGGAGCTGTTCTATACAATTATTTTTGTTGCTCTTCTCTATAGTTTTTCCAATTCCAGTGTATCTTTTTTGAGACGGGGTGACTAGACCTGCTTGCAGCACTCAAGGTGTGGGCGTACCATGGATTTTTACAGTGACATTATGATATTTTCTGTCTTATTAACTATCCCTTTCCTGACGGTTCCTAGCATTTTGTTCGCTTTTCAACTGCCGCTGCACATTGAGCAGATGTTTTCAGAGAACTATCCACGATGACTCCAAGACCCCATCATTCTGCAGGTATAGTTGGGAGCATATTTTCCAGTGTGCATTACTTTGCACATATCAGCATCAAACATTTCATCTGCCATTTTGTCACCCAGCCACCCAGTTTACTGAGCTCCCTTTGTAGCTCTTCACAGTCAGCTTGGGCCTTACCTATTCTGAGTAATTTTGTATCGTCTGCAAATGTTACCATCTCACTGTTCACCTCCTTTTCCAGATCATTTATGAATGTTGAACAGCACTGGTCCCAGTACGGATCCTTGGGGGACCCCGCTATTTACCACTCTCCATTGTGAAAACTAATCATTTATTGCTACCCTTCGTTTCCTATCTTTTAACCAGTTACCAATCCATGAGAGGCCCTTCCCTCTATACCATGACAGTTGACTTTGCTTAAGAGCCTTTAGTGAGGGACCTTATCAAAGGCTTTCTGAAAATCTAAGTACACTATAGCCACTGGACCACCCTTGTCCACATGTTCGTTGACCCCTCAAACAATTCTAATAGATTGGTGAGGACTGATTTCCCTTAACAAAAACCATGTTGACTCTTCCCCAACATATCATGTTCATCTAGGTTTCTGATAATTCTGTTTGCTATTGTTTCAACCGATTTGCCTGGTATTGAAGTTAGGCTTACCAGCCTGTAACTGCCAGGATTGCCTGTGGAGCCTTTTTAAAAAATTGGAATTACATTAGCTATCCTCCAGTTCTGGTACAGAGCTATTCTGGTAAAGAGGCTGATTAAATTATAGGTTGCATACCAAAGTTAGTAGTTCTGCATGTGATATTTGAGTTACTTCAGAGCTCTTGAGTGAATACCATCTGGTCTTGGTGAGTGAGTACTGTTTAATTTATCAATTTGTTCTAAAACCTCCTCTACTCATACCTCAATCTGGGATAGTTCTTCAGATTTGTCACCTAAACAGAATGGCTCAGGTGTGGGAATCTCCCTCAGATGCTCTGCAGTGAAGACTGATGCAAAGAATTCATTTAGCTTCTCCCCATTGCCCTTTGTCTCCCTTGAGTGCTTTTATAGCACCACAATCATCCAGTGACCCCATTGACTGCTTGACAGGCTTCCTGCTTTTGATGTACTTACATTTTTTTTTTTGCTGTCTGTTTGTGTGTCTTTAGCTAGTTGAAGAATTCTTTCTTGATCTGCATAGCTATACTTTTATACTTGACTTGCCAGAGTATATGCTCATTTCTATTTTCCTCACTAGAATTTCACTTCCAGTTTCTTAAAGGAGGCCTTTTTTGCCTCTAACCACCTCTTTTACTCTACTGTTTAGCCATGTGGCATTTTTTTGGTTCTCTTACTGTTCTTTTTGAATGTGGGGTATACATTTAGTTTGAGTCTCTGTTCTGGAATTTTTAAATAGTCTCCATGCAGTTTGCAGGCATTTCACCCCTGTGACTGTTCCTTTGAATTTCCATTTAACTAGCTTCTTCATTTTTCCATAGTTCCCCTTTTTGCAGTTAAATGTTACTGTGGTGGGTTTCTTTGGCATTTCCCCCCTACAGGAATATTACATATCATTACACTATGGTTGCTATTACTGAGTGGTTGAGCTATATTCACCTCTTGGACCAGCTCCTGCGCTCCACTTAAGACTAAATAAAGAACTGCCCCTCCCCTCGTGGGTTCCAGGACAAGTTGCTCCAAGAAGCAATTGTTAACAGTGTCTAAACATTTTACCTCTGCATTCCTTCCCGAGCTAACATGTACCTAGTCAATATGGAGATAGTTGAAATGCACCATTATTATTGCCTTTTCTGCCTTGGTAGCTTCTCTGATCTCCCTGAACTTTTCACAGTCACCGTCACCTTCCTGGTCAGGTGGGCAGTAGTATATTCCTATTGCTATACTCTTATTGTTCAAGTAAGGAATTTCTCTCTGTAGCGATTCTATGGTACAGTTTGAGTCATTGAAGATTTTTAATTTATTTGGCTCCATGATTTCTTTCGCACACAGTGCTGCTCCCGCACTAGCATGACCTATTCTGTTATTCCTGTTTGTGTTGTACCCTGGTATTACCGTGTCCTGTGGATTTTCCTCATTCCACCAAGGGGTGGTGAGATATTCCTGCAAATGTAGCTTCATGCCACTTTTGTGCCCTCCACGTTCTGGGCTGCTCTAGCTTATGGCAGTCTGGCCAAGGTTGCTTATGTGCAGCAGAGCAGCCCAGAAACCCTGTAGCACCTTGTGCCATGGGCCTGACCCAATGCCCCCTCTGCCAAGGCTTGCAAGAGGGACAGTGCAGGGGCCCTGACACAGCCCCTATGCTGAACCCTCCGTCAACCTGTTGAAGCAGTTACTGCTGGAGTAGTGTATAGGGGCAGGAGCAGGGCACATGCCCTGTCCCAGGGTATTACAGGAGGAGGGAGGGTCCTAGGCTAGCTCCTGGTTTGAGTTTTCCAGTGCTGGGTGTAGGTCTTTTCCCAATACAAACATCTCCAGCCCCAACATAACAAAGTAAAGCCTCCGAGTCCAACGGCAGTGTGTCTGAGGCTAATGGAACAATTCCTCATCTGCTTCTGAATCTGCAGCCGTCTTCAGAGAGAGAGCCCCTCACTCTGCTCCTTCTCCTGAAAGCATAAGCACTCCTAGACATTAGCGGTGGAGACTAACAGGGGTTATCTTGCACCACCCCTGCAGTGTCCCTGCTCTGTGCGCTACCCATCAATCTTCGCAGCTCTGCCATCTGCTGATGGGTGCACATGCCACTTAGCACAAGCCCTGCAGATAAACATCTATCTAATGTATCTCCTGGGATACACCAGCAGTGAGCACTTCACACACATGCCCGTGCTGCCAGAGAGAGACAGACTGCAGCTTGCATTTGTTTGGGGGTGGTTTTCCGGACTCATTCTTCTCTTTGCTGGGACTATGGAATATGGGGGGCTCTTGGGAAAAAGGCAGTGCTCATGAGGACGAGGGAAATTAAAGAGACAGCACAATGCAGTGGGTGGCAGAGTTGCCTAATGAATAGCACAGTAGACTAGGACCCAGGAGGCTTGTGTTCTAGTCCCAGTTCCGGTGACTGGGGTAAGTCCCTGTGCCTCCGTTTCCTCTTCTGCAAAATAGGGATACCTTCCTTCTGTAAAGTGCTTTGATGTGTACTGATGAAAAAGCTAGGCACTATTATTATCGGAGAGCGGGCTGGGCTGGGTTAACATGCAGGCCTGGTACACAAGGGAGCTGAGTTTTATTCCTGCCAAAACTGATGGTGTGATCCGAGGTGAGAAGGCAAAGGACAAAGCACTTAGGTGCCAAGGCGGTAGCTGCTATTGGCCATGTACATAGCTAGCATTTGCATGTGACTCACACCCAGGAGCTCCTGAGTTCCCTGCTAACCATTTGCTTTGCTGGTTCTGTTTGCACATGGGTCAAGCTTGGCTGCTGGTTTGAGGGGCCGGCTTCCTGAGCACCCACAGCTCCATTGGCTTTAATTAGGTTTACTCTCAAGTATTATTTGGATTACAGCAGCAGGTAGGGCCCCCTCTGATATCAGTGGCCCACTGTGCTTGGTGCTGTAGACACACACCGTAAGAGACAGTCCCTGCCCGGAGACCTTGCAATCCGAACCGGATCACTATCCCCATTTGCTGCTGGGGAACTGAGGCGCAGAGAGAGTGGGTGATGCCAAAAGCCTGGGCAAAGGCAGCAATCAAACCCGGCTCTCCTGAGTCCCAGTCCAGCCCATTCACTTCCTGCCCGGAACCCTGGATTCTCAGCACTGCAGATAACGAGACCCTAAGTGTGACAAGCTGGGACCGCAAAAGCAGCAGCCACTTATCCAAATGCTGGCTTTAACCTCTCTGGACCTCTTGTTCCCCAGCTGAAGAACTGGAGCAATCAGCCAGCCCTGTCTCAGCGCAGCAGCGTGAGGAGAAATGAGTGACAGTTTGGTATGCCACTTTGAAGATGTAAAGTCTTATTAAACCTGTACTGATGGCCTGACCCACTCAGCCCCGGCTCCAGTGCCCAAAAAAAGTGCCCAGGTCCCAGCAGGATGATCACCTGTTCCCTGTTTACCTGCAGGGCAAAATAACCATGCTGTGGTGGTGCTTTGTGACATTAGGGTCTTCACACCAGGGTGCTGTGTAACCTACTGGCCAGTGTGAGGTCTGCATCCTTCTCTGTGCCTGATTCCCAGAGGATATGAGTCTGCTACAGCTCTCAACTAGAGCGGTTGGCTCGATAGCTTGAGTAACAGCAAATTCTGCTCTCTAACCTCCGGTGGTCCCCGTTCAGTCCCCAATGTCAGCCCATTTGGAGGCCGACAGAATCGTGACTCTGTGTGATGATGTGCTGCAACCCGACGTCAACAGGCCCCGTCACGACATGGTTGCATAAGGATGCAAAACGGAGAGAGCGTGGTGTCTGGAATGAAGCCACTACTGCTTAATTACCCTGGGCTTATGGGGCTGGAGAGAGAGCTGCAGAAATCAGGACTCTCCCATTGATTTGCAGATGAGTGGGTTACTCAGCCAAGCTGCTCGCGACTGTGATAGAAGCAAGGAGCACAGAGTGAATTCCCTGAGTGTCATCTATGATGAACACGTCTCAGCCTGCTGTTCCTGTTAGGCTCAGGGGATCCGATGACTTTGAAGCGCAAAGCATACAAGGCATGATGGCTGGGATGAAAAGATGAGGAAGCTGAGCACATTTCTCACTTACATTTGCAATGAATCCTGATGTCAGTAGCCTGACAACAGGGGATTTAAATGCAGGGTGACTTGTGCAGTAGTTAGTGTGGGGACCAGAGGCTCAGAGTGCCTGGGTTCTATTTCCAACTCTGCCCATGAATTGCTGCTTCACCTTGGGCAAATCACTTATCTTCTCCTTGTGTCACTTAGGCTAGCTGTGGCCTGTCTTCAAGGGGTGTCATAAGGCTAAATGCATGAAGGTTTGTTAAGCCCTTGGCTATCTTCAAAGGTACTGGAGATGTGCTACTTAACAGTTTATTCTTAATACTCATCCCACACGGCAGTCCTATGAACATGTTATATAATAATACACTGCAACCAGGGCCTGATCCAATCCCTATTGAAGTCTCCCGTAGATTTCAGTGGGCTTTAAGATCAGCCCCTTGCTGTATACAGCACCCAACGTGTAAGGATCCCAATGTGCTGTACATATATTAATGAATTAAGCTTTGTCTCACCTTTGTGTGTAGGTATAAGGAGCCCCATTTCACAGACGGAATAAATGAGACACAGATGCATCCCTGATGTAACACTGTGGTGTCTGCGGCATCACACCAGGGAGGACTGTGACCCAGAGAGAGGCTATTGGCTTAAAGGAGCATGTGGTCTAGTGGATAGAGAACAGCATTAAGCATGACCAGCTCTGTGTTCTAATCCTGCCTTGTACACTGCCTGGCTCTGTAATCAGGAGTAAGCCTCACCACCTCTATGAGCCTGTGTAGTTATACTTCTAGATCCTGATCCAGAATCCACTCAAGTCAATGGGGTTCTTTCCACTGACTGCAGTGGGCTTTGGGCCTGGTCCTTATTTACAGCTTGTTAAATACTCAGAATCATAAGCATCTTGGCTGAGATTTTCAAAGCTGTCTGGCGGATTTAGACACATCTTCCATTAACTCTAATGAAAGATGTCTTTAAACCCCCTAGACCGCTTTAAAAATCTCAACCCTCATTAACAACAATTATTTCTAGCAATCCCATGGAGGTTGTTAACATCAGAGGATGGGACATGCATTCCATGGTATTAACCCCTTTAAAGCTCAATATGTTTCCCTCCATGGGCTACTGTCTTCTGCAGCTCCCAATTAGATGCTGTGTTTCGTTTCGTTATGGATTTTGTTTGTTTATATGGGAGAAAACTGTTACCCAGAAATAAATTTCTTTTCCCCACCCATAATGGTAAACAGGAGTGCTTTTTCACCCAGCCAACCTAAAACTGCGTCTGTGCTATGACTCATTCCCAAGTTGACAGAGCATTTAGAGAAAGGCCCCAGGCCTAGATTCTACCTTTGCTTATTTCTGTGCTCCTCGACACAGCCGTAAATAGACATAATCTGCTGTTGTCACTCAGGAGCAGGGAGAGGTGTGAGAAATTGGGTGAAAATGACAGGGAATTTTCTCATTTTACATGCTGTGTAATTGATTTTCCATTAGGCTGTAAATATATGCCCTTCCCCCCCAACCCCTTTAAATGTATTGGCATATTGTAAGACATGCATCAGGGGGGATTGGATGGTTGGCATGTGGGTGTTAATGGGATACAGAACCATTTGCCGCCACACCATCATGATGATGACAGTGCAGGTTGGGAGCACCTGGAGAAATGTCATCCAAAGCACAAAGTTCTAATCCAGCCTGGGATTTCAATTCTGTAACAGTCAGTGGAGACCAGTCCATTATAAAGATATTTCAGGCCTGGAACTGGGTTCTGAACACTTCAAGGTTCAGGGAGTTTGGGGATGGGTCTGAACCAAACATTGGATCCTGAGGTTAGATCCAGATCCACATTTGAACCAGGACTCAACTTTGCACTTGGGCCCTCCTCCTTGAGTCCCAACACACCCAGATCGAGGGGAAATTGGATTAAAATCCCATCTTGGATCCAGACCTCATGATTTGTTCTATTTTGGGTCAAAATCCACATGAAAATGGGATCTCTACAGAATTTGATGCAAACTTGTAACCAGCCAAGGTTTGGCTGGCAGCTTGGTTCAGATTGCATCCAAAGGCAAGTGAACCTTAGCACGCTTTTTGAGGAGGGTGATTTGAGTCTGCAGTCCCCAAACAAGGAGAGAGACACATGGTTTGGTATTAATCCCTGTGTACCACGCCTTCATGGCTGTTGCCGTGCTGCACACGATGGGCATTTGGAAATTCAGTGATAGAATGCGGTGCTTCCTGCTCCAAAAACACAGTCCTCTGCCACTTGAGCTGAAGGAGACTTGCCATTGACTCTTTCAAACATAGGGCCATCTGGCCACAGCGGGGCAGTTCTGATTCCATCCAGTAGGGGGCAGAGGTACAAACACATACTCATAGACGAACCAGTTAATTACAGTGCATTTTAGCAAGAGAAAAAAGAATGACGTGTATTTTAAGGCTTTTGGTTTTTCCATTTCTGATTGATCATGGGTGTGGTTGCTGTGCTTGGGAATAGAAGAGGCTGTCTTGCATGGCAGCGCACAGTAGCTCGTGTCTGTGAAGGTGTTCTAAGCGATCCCCTACACACACTGAATGGCAGGGACCTTCTCTCGATTTGGGACGGGTGGTCGTAGCTTCCTTCATTCACGAGCCCTGATCTGAGTTTTGGCTGTGTGTGTAGGTGTGCAGGGGAAGGAGGTTGTTTGAGTGGATGATGCGTTCCCTTCCTTCTCTATAGCATCTCAGGCCATGTGAAGCAGGAGGTGATTATTAAGGAAAACAGCTAGAACTATGGACACAAACAGGCTTCCACACAACTTGAGTTCTAGCTTTGTCTCCTCTGTTTACCAGGGATCACACTCTCTCTGGAATCCTGTATAACACAGAGAGATATATAGTGGAAAACTAACATAAGTGCAAGCACATACCAGGACACTCCCCAGGGCTCATCATGTTGTGCTCCTATCTACCATGAGCCCGAGGAAACCAGTTATACGCTCCCACAGGGAGGTCACTCTAACCAGTAATTTAACCACACATTCCTCACAGAGGCTGCTGCAGAGTCCTTCGCTCCATGGCACAGAGACTTAGATTCTGATTCTTGAGATGGGCCTAAGCCACAAAACTTGGGTCCAGGTCTGAATGTCTTCAAAAATCTGGGGTTGTCAAAGGTTTTAGCTTGGCCCGGAATAAAGACAGGAGCTGTTTACACAATTTGCATATGGATTGCAGCCACTTCGGAGAATTGAAGCCATGTATATCTGGTGTCTCCATTCAGGCCTATGTGATGTTTTGGGGACCACCCAGACCAATAAGGGGTTCTCACCACGACCAGCCCTGTAGCATTGAGTACCTTTATGCTGTGCGGCTTTGGTTCAGACTCCTGACACCAATAGCCAGCCCACCAGCACATCATCATACCCTGGCTCCTAGCAGCCTAGTTACTCCATGCAGAGTGACACCACCAGCCCTTCCAGTCCCAAATCCATCCTCCCTGAGCTCTTAACTACCAGACACGTAGACGTTTCCACTCCAGTTGGTCACATCGAAGGCATGAAACCAACCCCCCAGGCAGCAGATTCCTTTGGTGTGTACACTCCGCACGGCTTGCACACCAGAGACCTGCTTGGGGTAAAAACACATAAGTGTATTGAACAGAAAAATCACAGATTGAAAGCAGCAGCAGTAAGGAAAAGCAAACACAGACCGGTTACACAGAAAATAAACATAATGCTGGAACCTCAGGCTTTGCATTTTCAAATGAGATAAAACCCTTGAGCTAGTAAAAGTTACCTATTGCTAAGCCCCTTCGTTTTCCGTGTAAACTGATTTTTATAGAAAAATTTCTGGGTTTCTCAAAAAGTATTAATCACTTTTTTCTGATTTTCACCCTACTTTTGTATCATTCAAATATATAAAAACTAACTTGTTTTATTAGGAAAATACAATACGCTGCATGAGATCGATGTATTACGATAATACATTAGTCTGTGTATATATGCAAAACTGCCTGTTGAAGTCAGGCTATGTATTAGTCTAAAGATACACACAATAAACAAACTGGCACGCACGCAAGCTCTGAAGCGCGTGCGCATCTGAACATACTGATGAATCTCACGCCCACCACGTACACATTTCAAGCTGTTAGCAGATAACGGTTTAAAGATCTGACACTAAAATGGGAAGAAAATGACAATCTGTATCAGACTATGTTTCAGAACACAAGGAAGTATTCAAAAGTTAAAAAAAAACAACAACAGGAGAAAAGGATGAAGTTGAGTGTATGCGCTGCAGATGGTGTGGCCCAATTATTAAATGTAAATATTTATAGGCTAATAGTTCTAAGTCTCCAGCAGTGAACTGTTTATTTAACTGAAAGTTTTATTTGGGGATTAGAGATGTGCTGTTTTCTTAAACTCAGAAGTGGCATTGTGTTTTGAGTTCTGTTTTATTCTGCAGCAAACCACCCTGATGAACAGAGTTCAGAGCATTAATCTACGGAATACTTTCCCCTCTGTCTTTACGTCCACCAAAATAAACCCCGACACTTACCCAGAAAAATTAATAATTTTTTGCACTGATTTTCACCTGTTTTAGGTGTTGTGATAACAAACACCGACAAATTCCCCGGAAAAATTAAATAAAATAAAACCTGAAAATGGATGGCCCTGCCTATTGCCTCTGAACGGTTTCCCAGCGCACCCTGTGTTTCACAGACAGCACGCACTAAGTGACTGCCCCTCAGTTTCTGGATAAAAACTTCAATTTCAAGCCTCCTTTTTAAAGGTATTTGTTCCCCTTTCCCCCACCCCCTCCTGGCATGGTAACTGAGGTTATTTGGGGGGCGGGGAGGAAATTCCCAGCTGTTCTTTCCATTAACTTTAATGGTCCTTTCTAGGGGTGGACAAGGGATGAACACTTGAAGCTGGTTTTATGAAAACAACTGGCTTTGCAGGTGCCCCTCCTTGCCTGACTGCTCCCTGCCCTGCTGTGAAGTGGAGCGGACGTTTATGAGCATGGTCTTCTCTATACAAAAATACATCAATTCATAACCATGGACTGTATACATAGCCCATAATGCCTAGCAACTTCAGAACATTACAGGCTGTCATAAGAGACCTTATTCGACATATTTGTACAACACAATGACATAATATACACTCAGTTGGTTTAACTGTTTCTTTTGGGGGTTCTGCCCTCCCCTGGGGGTGTCTGGAGCTTGATTGTCACACGCCTCTGATAGAATCTGCTGATTCAGAATGAATGGCTGGACAGAACCTCCTCCAGGATCAATCCGAGCTGGAGGTCGCCCCATCCTCGGAAAGGTCATTCCCCGAGAGTTGGCACCAAACCTTCAATTTGACCTGTGGCCTGTCAGCGTTTACCTGTGACCTTGAACACACAGACCCGGCCTCCTGCTGGACTGGTAGGAGCATTAGGTTGTGTAATATGTCACTGAAAAGGTAACTGCCCCTTCATCTGCAATAAAGCCTGGGTTCATCTGTGAAGTCAGTGCTGAATGCAACTGCACGTTCTTAACCAACATCCAGTGCACGGGTGTCTCAGGAGAGGCGGGTGTTGCCTTCTGAACGGTCGTTTGTTTTTCCTATCAGAAAATGGCCTTTTTTGAAAACGGAAAAGTGACTTGACATTTTTGTCGAAATGGGTTCCAAACCCCTATTGCTTACCCCAAAACTCCTTGTCAGTAAAGCAGTGTTTGATACGCAATTTCGGGGGGGGGGTGACCCACCACCCCAACCCGTTCCATTTTAAACCTTGCCCAACAGAAACAACGTCAACATTTTGAACGGAATTAAACCATTTTTTTCAACCTTCTCTCTCCATCTGGTCATTCTGATCCCATCAGCATCCAGTAGAGGGCAGACGAGCGGCGCTACCACTCAACTATAATACATACGCGCCAGTTCCTTACTACATTTACGTGTAAAGGGATACATCTTATCTCGGAAAGGAAATCTTGGGCCTTGTCCACTCTCCTGCTTCCCAGCGTAACAGTGACTCTGTATGACAACAGGCCTGGAACAGGTTGAGGACAGTTTCTCCAAGTGGCCTTTGGGGCACTGTGAAATAGCCCCTCTGTGCAAATGCCCTAATGCTTCTGCTGAGACGTGGCTTCTGAATGGTCTCCTCTTTCCTGGAGCTTGTTCATTGTTCTCCTCTTTTTGCGTCTGTGGTTTATTTGTTTGCCTCACATTACGGCGGGTTTGGGACTGTCGCGGGCTGCAGCTGTCAACATCTTGTGTTTAATCAGAAGTCGAGGGTGGTCCCAGGAAGAATTTGCGCACGAGGGCTCAGCCACAAGTGGAGAATACAAAAGAATAAGGGGAACTTGGCTGTGACCCCTGCATGGACCTGGAAGATATTTATTCTGGCACAGGGCGTCCGTAAACATTGTAAAGAACTAGGCCATTAAACTGTCAAACAGCATTTCTGTGAGCCTAGACAATATAAAACATTTCAGAGTGGCCTGGGATTTGAACAGCAGTTTACAGAAAGAAACATTTGACCTGCTGAACTGGCTTTGTGGGCTGGACCATGGTTTGCTCTGCAGGGTGTGTGTGTGGGGGACACACATAACCCCCACAAAGGAAGATTGCAATGGACCTCTGTCTCCATTTTCAGACTCCTCGCACCTCAGTAACAGCATTGCCTCCCCGAGGCCTGTGACCTGCTCCCATGGCAGTCAATGGGAGTTCCGCTAATGATTTCAACGGAGAGGGGTCAGGCCCCAAGATAACCAGTCACTCGATGCTCAGCAATGTACAAACAGTCCAGACTGGGGGAAGAGGGAGTCTATCAAGGGACTCCTACAGTGACAGCAGCAGATCTTCATAAGTGTCCTGTGGGACAGTTTTCAGAGCAGCAGCCGGGTTAGTCTGTATCCGCAAAAAGAAAAGGAGGACTTGTGGCACCTTAGAGACTAACCAATTTATTTGAGCATAAGCTTTTGTGAGCTACAACTCACGAAAGCCACAAGTACTCCTTTTCTTTCTGTGGGACAGTGATCAGCTTTGCACATAACGATGTGGGAAGCACAGGCAAGTGGCTCCTTTGTAGCAATTGTTCAGTCTCATGGTGAAGGCACTGGGCAGGGATGAAGGTGATCTAGGGTCAATTTCCAGGTCTGCCACAGACTCCCTGTGTAGCCTTAGGCAAGTCACTAAATTGCTTCCTGCCTCAGTTTCTCCATCTGTAAAATGGGGATAATTCTTCCTTAGTCTGTCTTGCCTGTTTAGACTGTAAGGCCCAGCCCTTCAAAGGTATTTAGGTGCTATTCATTTCGATGGGAGTTAGACACCTAAATACCTTCGAACCTAGGCTCTTTAGGGCTGGGACTCTGTACAGCACCTAGCACAATGGGACCCCAATCCGAGCTAGGGTGCTACTGTAGTATAGACAATTAATAACAATAGTGGATTAAAAAACACCCAACCTGAATGATAACTGGAATACCAGCTAGAGAGCAAAGAATGAAGATTAACAGGGGGGGGAAATCTGGCAGCAAATTACTTAATTTAGTACATTTCAAACCCAGTAATTATTTCTTTAAAAATAGAATTTGCTAAAACAACTTCCAGCCTTTCATTTTTTTTCCCCTGCATAATAAAGTAATTAGTAATTTGTGTCACTCCTGTAATTTTTCTGCCTGGTATAATCACAAGTGGTGACACAGTTCCACAGCACACACGCCGAAAAAAAAGTAAAGAGAGGGAAGAATCAGAGCCGGCATCTGAACCCTTTCAAAATAAGTAATAAGCGTTTTGGTTCTTCCAAGTGATGATTGTGTCAATCACAGTAATGGATTAATTACAGAAATCCTGGTGGATGGAGGAGCAGCAGCGGGGGAAAATTACTGGGGGACTGGGACAGATTCTGAGCTTGTCTCTGCCCACGTAAATCCCACAGTCACTGCAGAGAAGCTGACTCTACATTTTCAGCACTATAAGGGCAGCAAGGGTCTCTGGTTGGAGTTACAGTAGCACACTTAGGTCAGCTCTAACAGAGATCAGGGCCCCATTGTGATAGGGGCTAATACAGAAGGATTTACACCCTAAACAGACACAGGAAGGATTATTCTAGTTTTACAGACAAGGAACTGAGACGAGCTGCAGAGGTGGGAACTGAACCTAGATCAGCTGGCTCCCATTCTAATGCCTTAAACACAAGGCGAGACCAGTAGCTGAAAAAGGTTTGACTGACAATGCTGATGTCTTCTCTCTATAAAACAGAGCTAGCCCAAGCCACAGAGTCTCAACTTTCCCTCAGCTCTGGTCCGGAGGCCCACTTCTAGGGAGGAAGGGGTGGCTCACCGCCTGCATTAGCTGAGGTAGGATCTGTTATGCTCTTTCATCCACCAAGAGAAAATATGTGTCCAAACTTTTCGTTTACACGGAGTGACCAACTCAATGAGAAAGAATAAAAATCAAGTCTCCATGAAAGAGCACAGCGGGCATGTCTCCTCTGTAACAGTCAGTTCTGAACACAAAATGGCTGGCAGTCACTGCAGACAGCAGGGTCTGCCAGGTTGAAAGGTGCTTTATGCAGAATCCGGAAGGCTGATTACGCCACTGTCTTGGGATTTAAGAGATCTGGGTTTAAGGCTTCTGTGAACTTTTGCAAGTCACTTCTCCCTCCCCACCCCCCCCGTCCCCGCCCTTCTCTCTCTCTCTCTCTCTCTCTGTGACTTAGTTTCCCTAACTAGACAATGGGTATAATGATTCTTACCTGCCTTTTGGAAGTGCTTTAAGATCTACACCTGAAAATCTGCTTGGAAGAGGGTGTGGGGTTTTGGGGCACATGTACAGATCCCAGTGTGCCTTGGGCCCTTTAAACCTGGCAAAGGGTACATGATTAGGAACCAGCATGTGACCAGCAGGAAGCCGATATAAGGCTTCCCGCTTCTCAGACAGAACCAGGAGACTCAAGGTCAGAAGAGTCCTGCTCTGGCTCCTCCCTAGTAGCCATGAAAGGCTACTAAAAGGGAAGGGTGAGTCCTCTCTGCTCCCAGCTGGAATGCCTGGGCTGGCTCTTACACAGTGGTTTGGTTTGTTCGGGTTTTGGAAATAAAGCAAACCCTGCAGAAAGGGATTTGAAGAGACCTGTAGCTGGGCCTGTATTTTTCCATTACTACCCAGTTAATCTTCCCTGCTCTAAGTATGACTAGAGGAGGGGATGTGAGGCTAAATTCCTTAACAGCTGGGACAGTACCTTGATGTGGGCCACAGAATACAAGCATAGGACTGCAGGTACCTCCTGGCTCACAGAGTCCAGTCCCCTGCTAACACAGGCAGCCCGTCACATAATCACATTCATAAACTTATCAAGAACCATCTTAAAACAAGTCAGGTAGTTTGCCTGCACTATTTCCTACTGAGAGGCTGGTCCAGAACCCGGCTCCTCTATGGTGAGAAACCCTCTTCTAATTTCCAATTTATCCCTGGCCAGTTTATATCCAAGGAACCTAGAGAGAAACAGATGTGAGAGTTAAATTGCAATACGCACCCCTGGCAAGGAGGATGTCATCTGGGGTAGTCACCATCTGGAGATGGGGACATCTCTCGTACCTACTGAGAAGCGGGCTGAGATCACCACCCACTCATCTCACACAGGACACTGAACAGAAATCACACTGGAATGAGAGCCACTTTCAGTGCCTGCCTGGAGGACATCAAATTGGGGAAATGAGCTGCTGGTATCTTAGACAGTAACATTGAGGGCTTGTCTTCACTGCAGAGTTAGCCCGGGCTCTTAGTGGGGTGTTGCTCCTAACCTTCCTCCTGCCCACTCATGAAACCCCCTCATTCGAGTCTGGTGCTTTACCCCCAGGCTAGCTGGCTCATCTGGGATTGTGGGCTAAACCCTGCATGAGGCTTTCACTTGGGCTGGCGTCCCTATGCTGTGCGGTGAGCATGCAGGCTAAACCACTCAAGTGCTGATAGTCCTCCCATTCCTTCCCACAGTCCCCTTTGTGTGCTCAGAAGGACAGACGTGTTGTCCCACAACTCACTGGGAAGGAATCATACAGCAGCTCAGTTTACTGCAGCACAAAGGACCATGGGATGTGCCCCATAAGTCCTAGCGGCATAAATGTGGGAACGCAGCACCAGTGAGGACATGGTAGCTCAGAAGGGGCTTTGCAATGTGGCTGCCTGCACCTGGGCTAGGCTAACCCAGGCGCCGATCACTCGAGTTAACGCTGCAGTAAGGATGTACCCTGAGTGGTGCGAGAATATCACAGCGAGGGAAGGAGGGCTAGGCACAGGCTTGGGAGTCAGGGGATTTGGGCTGTATTTCTAACTCTGCCACAAGAGGACACAGACAGGGCCGGCCCACAACATTTTGGCACCTGAGGCGGGGAGCTCAAATGACGCCCCCATGCCCCCTCGCTTGGGCCAAAACTTTGAAAGGTCTCAATTCTGCCTTCTTCCTATTCTACTCCTCTCATGGTACTGCTCTGCTACCTACTCCAATAGAGGAGAACTAACAACTTAAAATGCCCTGTTCAAAAACTTTAAGTAACACTTAACTTTCAAATGCCTGAACAGCAAATGTAACTTTTCTTGTCTGCAGAGCAAACACTGGCATTTTTATCTGTTTGAATAATCAAAGTGGTGCTTTCCATGCCTTCTTGGTTGCAAAGATTTGAACTGCTTCCTGCTGAAGGTTCACAGTCTGGGCCAGCTCATGCGCTATTGAGATGGCTGCAAGGCTGACCAGCCTCTCCTGTGTCATTGTGGAGCGTAGATGTGTTTTTATTAAATTCAGCTTGGAGAAGCTGCGTTCTCCACTGGCAACTGTTACAGGAAGTGTTAGACGTATGCGCAGAGCAACAAAAGCATTTGGAAAGAGGGTGGTCATCTTATTTGTGCACATATTTTCCACAACAGCCTTTGGAGTTGATCCTGCTGAAATGTATCTTGAAAGGGCTTTCAGTTCATCACCTAAATCACTCGCATCAATATCGCGCATGTCATCATGTGTCAACACTGTCTCTAGTGCCCAGCATTGCTGGTGTAGTGCTTCTTCAAGTATAGTGAGGAGTTTTGGAATATCATACAACATCCCAGATATACTGCTTTGTTCCTTGAGCTGCATGAAATGTTCTTCAACTGACTGTATTGCACAATCTAGCACCTGGTTAAAGAATTCAACTTTGAATTGTTGTTTGGGGTCTCTTATGGGATTATCCTGTGCCTCGTAATCAAAATGTCTTCTTCTTCGGTGATTCTTGTATTCATGAATAGGTGGGAAAATAGCTTCAGTGTGAAGTTCCTCTGCCAATTTCTGTGCACTCTTCAGAACGTTTTGAAATCCCTCATCTGACCGGTAAGACTGTAGGTATGACTTTGCTTTGTCCAGTTGTTCCATTGCTCCAGATATATCAAGGTCAACACCTTGGAGCCTCTTGCTTACAACATTTATTTCAAACAGTATGTCATGCCACAACACTAAGCCACACAGAAATTTGAAGTTATGTATGTTTCTGGTGATTCCATTTCCCTCTGCCACTGTTTTCCCATGAACAGTTCCTGTCATAGCATTATCCTCCATAATGGCAACTATGGCATCATCTATCTTCCCAATTTGGTGTTTGACAGGCTTTATCGCCTCCACTCGACTTTCCCATCGTGTGGTACTCAGTGGTTTCAGTGTCAGAGAGCTGATGCAGAGAAAAACACATAGATGCTTTGAATTACATTAAAAAATTCAGCAGCCTCACTAGACGCTGATGCTGCATCACTGACCACCAAGTTCAATGAATGAGAACTGCATGGGACAAAAAAAGCTCGAGGGTTTAACTCTCGGATCCATGTCTGCACTCCTCTGTTCTTTCCTCTCATGTTGGCACCATTATCATAGCCCTGACCTCTTATGTCAGCTATCTCAATTCCCGTATCTTCCAGCTTTTTAAGAAGCATGTTTGTCATACCAGCCCCTGTAGTATCATCAGTGTCAATAAATTCTAGAAAATGCTCTCTGACAGTCACCATTGCAGGGACATTTTCACTAGGTTCTGTTGTTACAAAACGCACCATTAAAGTCATTTGTTCCGTATGGCTGATGTCAGGTGTGCAGTCCAGAATAACAGGGTAATATCTTGCTGACTTCAGATCTGCCACAATCTTCTGTTTGACTTTTGTTGCCAGTAACTGTATGATCTCATTTTGAATTGTTTTTCCAAGGTAGTGGTGTGTGTACATTTCTCAGGTGGTGACTCTTCTTAGATGCTCCTGGAGTACAGCATCAAACTCAGCCATCAGCTCCACAATTTTAAGGAAGTTTCCATTGTTTGGCACATGCAGCTGATCTGAAGTGCCGCGCAGTGCTAGGTTTTGGGTAGCAAGCAGTCTCACAATGGCAATGAGCCTTTTCAGAACATTTTGCCAGTAAAGAGACTCTGATGCAATCTTCTCTTGATGCTGATCATCTATGGTGGCCTTTAACCTTAGTCTCATCTCAAGGTTTTTCCGCCTATGGAATGGTCTCTGGTGATTTGCTGCCTTCTCATGGCATGCCAGATTTCTAGCCAGATTTTTCCAGTCCTTTGTTCCTGTAGAACCCAATGTGGCTGGAACATTAGACTGGAAGAGTTTGCAACAAAAACAGTATGCAGCATTCTCGGTTTTTGAGTACATAAGCCATGGCCTCTCCACTTTGTCACCATTGGCGATTTCACACCGGTAATGTGTTGGATGGAAACTTCTATTTTCATTGTCTTTGGGGAACATGAAGTTTTTCATTTGCTGTGGCCCACGCAGTACAAGGAAATCCCTCAGGCTACTGCTCAAGTGGGTCCACAGTCCTGGGTCATCTAGACTTAAGGAACGAAACTCAGCAGCAACTGTTTCTTGAGCCTCCACCACACTCTTCTCTGATCTACACTTTTCTTCAGGAATGTGCACTGTTACATCCATTTGAGATGGAGATATGGATGCTGCAGTAGCTGCCAGGTCACCTGCCCTCTGACAAACTGGAAGATCAGGCATCTCCTCACCACTCACATCCTCACTGGGGCCGGAAGGCTCACCGTGAACATTTGTGTCTATGTATCTCAGGAGAGCTCCTTCCTGCTTAGATAGAAAAGCTTCCTTTGCTTGCTTTCTTTTTCTGAATGCTGCCCCCGAGGGGTGTTTTCTTCTTTCACTCATGACTGCTGTTCTGTGCCAGCTATAGTGGATCTCAACACTCAAGTGAAGGGAACAAATAAGCAGGCTGGTAGCAGGGCCTGGATGAGGGAAGATATCAGCGTCTTAAGGGCCTAACTGGCTCCTACTATGTCAGTTGACTGCCTGTTCTCCGCAAGTGGGTTCAGGGAAACATCAGGAAACAGGAAGCTACCTGAGAAGCGGATGTTAATCAGTCCAGGCTCCTGGGGGTGCTAGAGAGGTCCATAAGAGGCTCCTTCTCCTCTCTCTCCTTGCAGCTCCTGCTGTTTTCCGTTATTCCCTCTCACCTTTTCTGCTGCCTGCCTGTTATGTCTCTTGTGCCCTCCCTCCTCCAGCACAGCACTCCACTGTCTCTGCGTGTCTAGAGCAGAGAGAATACATATGCACCAGCAACAGACACAATCTTCTACACTCTGGGTCCTAGTGGCTCCCCCCCCGACACAGTCTGGCACCGCCTCAGTTCGCCTCATGGTAAGGCCAGCCCTGGCCATAGACAACCTCCCCCCACCCATCTAAATAACAGAGCAGGACCAATCCAGAATAGAGTAGGAAAGGAGCTGGATTACCACACTGGCCCATAAGGCCAAGCACCCAACCAGCTAATGCCTAGGCTGCTGTCTGTGACACGCTGATCCTTTTTGGAGCAGCAGTCAAGTGGGTCTCACAGTATGTGGCCCTGGGTGTCACAACCCTTGCAGCTGAGGAGGAGCCATGCAGCATCTCTGCTCTCCTTGCATTGCTGAGGAGAGTCAGAGCTTTGCCTAAGATCACACAGTGATTGAGTAGCAAGAATGGAACCCAGGAGTCCTGAGTCTTGGTTCCTCATGCTAACCACTAGACTGAGCTCTGACGCTAGACTGAACTTTGCACTACATGAAGTGAAAATGACATAGCCTTGATTGACTGGCAACATTCATGAGGTTTCGCAGAGGGACTGGGAAGACAGAAGGGAAGATGAGAGCAGCACACATGGAACTGTGCAGGTAAAGGAATGCACATGGGGGGCCTGATCCTGCCTCCATTGAAATCAATAGACATTTTGCAACTGATTTCAGCAGCAGTGGGATCGGGCTGGAACTGTCCCCATATCCCGACAAGGCAGCCTTTCGCTGTATCTGCTCCATGGAAACAAGAGCCATCAGCATAAAGTATGGGATGTACCTACAGGCACCTCAGAGGCCATATTTTTAGCTGCTGTGGATAAGACATCAGTGATGTGGAGTCACAGATCCTTCAAGAAAGCAGGTCTAAGAGCAAACCTGTTCTGCTGATGGATGTATCACAGTTAGTGAGATCAGGGTGCTCGACAGTGTGCATACACAGAGTGTGATAAGTCTCTGCCCCAAGGAATCTACAGTCTAAGTAGACAAAGGATGGGAGAGGAAATAGAAGCCCAGGGAGGAGAAGTGACTTGTCCAAGGTCACAGAGAAGGTCAGTGGCAGGTCTTTTGAATCCCAGGCTGCTGGACCATGCTCTCTCTCGTTAATGTAAGTTTTCAAAGCCCTGAACTGGTTCATTTGGAAAGTTATTGTTGTTTTTTATTCAGGGCTCAATGGAATATTTTGAAATTTGCATGTAGGATATATTTAAAAAGAAATGAATGTAAGAAATATTCTCATCTATTTATATGAGTCAGGCTAATGCTTAGGTGGAAGATGTTGTCTCTCGCTTTATGGCACTTAATCTGCCACTAGGCCAAAAAAATCCCCAAACCAAAACAACCCCCCCCAACCCAATAAAGGCTGATTGTTTGGGCCAATAAACAGCAGCTAACTCTGCCCTGTACCCCCCACCAGAACCACCTGTGACACCTCCACTTTTGTTCTCCACAACAACTACATTGTTTTTCACAGACTTGCCATTTCCACAGTCTCCCTGTCCCAAGGGTGAATCCCACATTACTCAAATTCCAGGGCAAGGTCACAGAGAATCACTCTTTGCTTTGTTACCTTCCAGGTCTGAGGCTCCCGGACATGGCATTACCTTTGTTCGGAGGGTCTGAGCAAAAATCCTTGGGGGCTTGATTTAATAGAGGGCTGAGTACCCACAATTCCATCTGAAGTCAAAGAGGTCAGAGAATCATAGGACTGGAAGGGACCTTGAGAGGTCATTTAGTTCAGTCCCCTGCACTCATGGCAGGATGGGGTTGCTCAGCATCTCCGACAAACTGGCTCCATGGACCCAGGTGAAATCTGACACCACTGAAATCAAACAAGAGTTTTGCCATTGACTTCAATGGGGCCAGGATTTTAGCCCAGATTTTCAAATGTGCTCAGCCCCTCACAATTTGGGCCATTTATCGGATGAGTTCCCATGTATGCACGTAGATTTAGTGCGTAGATTTTCTAAGTGCGTAGATTTTCTAAAGTGCTCAGCACATTACATACCAAGTGCTTTTGAGGAGCTGGCCATGGGTGTCACAATGGGAGCTGTTGGGTGGTGAGCGCTTTGGAAGATCTGGCCCTTAGTCTCGTGTCTACATGGGAGCCGTGCACTTTATAATAGCTGAGTAAAGCTCGTTGGAAATTTTCCAGTGGGACAATTTTCCACTGTAATATGCTGATTTGATTAAATCCAAACACGTCCCAGGAACATATCTATTTTGTCCAAGTTTCTGATGGGAAAGTATCGAAATGGTTCCTTTCAACTTATATCTCACAATGGAATATAAACATGGACTTTTTTTATATTATCAAAGTCAAAACGATAAAGTGAAAATGAAACATTTCAACAAAACAATGGGGAATATTTCGTTTTGTGACAGATTCCGAGGTTTTGATTTTGCATTCCGACTCGGAATGTAGCCAAATTTCAAAATCTCAGAATTTTCTGGCGAGGGAAATTCCATTTTGCAACCAGTTCCAATGCTGAGCACTTACAGATCTGTCCATCCAAGCATGTCTCAAGTTTCTGATGCATTTGAGATGGACATTGGCCCAGGCCGTGTCTACCTGGGAAACGTGCACTGGTTTAACTCAAGGTGTGTTTTTTAAACCAGTGCAAAAGGCTGCATGTACGGTCTTATTTGGGTTTCAGCCATACTGATTTCAGCTTAGCTGAAGCCTGTTCAGAATCGGTTTAAGCTAAACCACTCTTAAAATGAAATCAGATCGTTACACAGATGGTTGCACTGGTTTAACTAAAGCAGTTTAGAAACAGAACTGGTGCAACTTTCTCATGTAGGCAAAACTTTGGCATGAAATCCAGGCCCAGTTCGCATCGGTGATTAATTTTGCCATTGAGTTCAATGGAGCAAGGAGTCGATCTTTAGTACCAGCCTGTCATGCCTCTCCCACCTCCCACAATAGTTTCAGAGAACGGGAAAGAGGTACCAAGATGAGCCAACAGTTCTCCAGAGAGAGCATTTTCTCCCAGGCTAACATCACTCTAACAGCTTTGTCCAAACATCAATCAGTTAATCATGGTAGAGCAGGGCCCGCTGTTTACAGAGCTCCAACCACATCCATATTAATGCCATCTCTAATCCTTCTAAGTTGCTTTGGAGGCCTAATAAGGAACTCCGATATCTTCAAGCTGAAGGATTGCCCCCCTTCCCCCTGTTTATGGCTAAAAAGCAGGCCAGCTCAAAGGCTACTCCAGGCTCCCACAGATGACCACGTCTGGGAGCAGCCGATAAACAAAACTGGGCTGATAGTTGGGGGACTGGAAACTGCACCACGTTTAAATGGCTTAGAAACTTGGCATGAAGCACCACGTCCAGAAAGGGAAAGACAAGAGAGAAGCCCACGTACAGTGTAACACTGATAAATCGGATTGGAGACAACTGGAAGCAGTCGGGAGCCATTTGAAGCTGAGTGAAACTTATGCACACCAGCAGGTGACCTGTGAATCACTCCCTTCAGTTGTTTTCAATTCCATTCCCGTGGCGAGGCTGGTGCATTTTCCCTTCCTTTTTAAAGTGCTTTTCTGTTTCCAAACAACATTACAGATGTCAAAATATCTCCACTAAACGGGATTTTTAATCTTGCTCAGTGGCTGGCCAGCGGAGAGGAGTTTTTTAATCCATCTGGGCTGTGATGTCACTTCTGGCCCCTGTGAATTATGGACTTCCTGTTCATTTGACTGTTGCCTTATCCTCCACCTCTGCCCCCTACCCTGTTTGTTTCACCCACCTATTGTAACCTAGACCCCATATCCTGCAACTGACCCTGTGTGGGTGGATTCCTGTATTGAAGACAATGGCACTCACTCACATGGAGCCAAAAGCCAGATTGTGGCATTAGATTGTAAGTTCTTTGAGTAGGGGCTGGCTTTTTAAATGATTGTTTGTACAGCACCTAGCCCAATAGGGTCCTGATCTCAACTGGAGCCCCTTAGAATGATAGAATCATAGAATATCAGGGTTGGAAGGGACCTCAGGAGGTCATCCAGTCCAACCCCCTGCTCAAAGCAGGACCAATCCCTGACTAAATCATCCCAGCCAGGGCTTTGTCAAGCCTGACCTTAAAAACTTCTAGGGAAGGAGATTCCACCACCTCCCTAGGTAACGCATTCCAGTGTTTCACCACCCTCACAGTGAAAAAGTTTTTCCTAATATCCAACCTAAATCTCCCCCACTGCAACTTGAGACCATTACTCCTTGTTCTGTCATCTGCTACCACTGAGAACAGTCTAGAGCCATCCTCTTTGGAACCCCCTTTCAGGTAGTTGAAAGCAGCTATCAAATCCCCTCTCATTCTTCTCTTCTGAAGACTAAACATCCCCAGTTCCCTCAGCCTCTCCTCATAAGTCATGAAGTCATGTGTTCCAGTCCCCTAATCATTTTTGTTGCCCTCCGCTGGACTCTTTCCAATTTGTCCACATCCTTCTTGTAGTGTGGGGCCCAAAACTGGACACAGTACTCCAGATGAGGCCTCACCAATGTCGAATAGAGGGGAAAGATCACATCCCTCGATCTGCTGGCAATGCCCCTACTTATACATCCCAAAATGCCATTGGCCTTCTTGGCAACAAGGGCACACTGTTGACTCAACTTCTCGTCCACTGTAACCCCTAGGTCCTTTTCTGCTGCCGAGCCATTCAGTCCCTAGTCTGTAGCGGTGCATTGGATTCTTCCATCCTAAGTGCAGGACTCTGCACTTGTCCTTGTTGAACCTCATCAGATTTCTTTTGGCCCAATCCTCCAATTTGTCTAGGTCCCTCTGTATCCTAACCCTACCCTCCAGCGTATCTACCACTCCTCCCAGTTTAGTGTCATCTGCAAACTTGCTGAGGGTGCAATCCACACCATCCTCCAGATCATTTATGAAGATATTGAACAAAACCGGCCCCAGGACCGACCCCTGGGGCACTTCATTTGATACCGGCTGCCAACTAGACATGGAGCCATTCGATCATTACCCGTTGAGCCCGCCAATCTAGCCAGCTTTCTGTCCACCTTATAGTCCAACCCAGAACTTTAGTAAATTTCAAGAGACACAACTCAAATTCTAGCCAATGGAAAAAGGACTGAGTTAAAAGTGGCTTAGCTGCCCGAGTTCCCCTACAAAGTTTCGTAGCTTTACCACCATGTTGTCTGGTTGGACTGATTTTAAGAACATTTTCCCTCCCCTGTTGCTCTATGAAAGACCCAAACACACTGTGGGGAAATGACTGCTCAGGGGAACAGTGACCTGGGTGCTACACCAAGCACTGTCAAAGGCACTAATACGCTGAAAAAATAGAAAACATTTCCCCCTGCCCCTCCCCAAACCAGAAGCCGCATACAGCTGCCTTGGAGAGATCTAAACTAGATTAGATTGGAAAGAAGTCACAGAGAAAAACATGCACAAATCAGGCATCTAAATGGTTTTTCAGTAGAAACCTGGGTTTGGGACCAAAAAATATGTGTTGGGAAAAATAAGTTGCTCTCCAACGAAAACTTTGATTGTTTTGTTGCAAAGCTGAGTGCCCACAACCCAACTGAAAAGTGACAGATTTGGATTCTAAAGTGCTGTTCATGGGAGTTGTAATTCAAGTGCCCCAAGCTCCCATTCTCCTTTACGGGCTGGACCCTGTAACACGCTGCTGGGGATACCCAGAGCTGTGAACCACTGTGTTCCCTCTCCGTCTCAGCAAGCGTGAGTTTTGTTGGCAATTAGATCTCCCTGCCACACCCAGCTGTCTTCCTCACCAGCAAACTCCTCAAGGCTCTCCCAGCCCAAACCTCGCCTAGCAAGTAACAGTCAGCGACTTCCAGCCCCTGAGCTCCTCAGAGATGTTTCTCTGCAATGCACAGCCATTACCACTGTGCATTGACGGACGATATGAAGCTCGCTGCTCTGTTACAGAGTCAGTACCTTGCGGCTTGTTCATTTACCTGGGATAAATACACCCTCCCTTTCAAACACAGTGCTGAGTTGGTTTACAGTAAAAAGTTCTAAGACAACAAAAGAGCCTGGGTCCAGTGAAACCAAGTAAAAGAGATAAAAGCAGAGATGTTTATACGCAAATAAGAGTGAAAACACACATCGAAAAATCTAAGACTTCATTTTGCAAGACATAGTCTTTGTTCAAGATGGTTTCTCTCGCCCCCATCTCCTTCCCAGCCTTTTACTGACTAGCCTGCCCGGGACCCATCACAGAGCTCAAATCGCTTGGTTTCTTTGTCTCTGCGAGGAGAAGGATAAATGAAGATGGAGCCTCTCTCAGTTCCTTATAGCCCTAAAGGGATTCTTTGTCATACAGGCCAGGAAAGCCTTCTGGGGATTCAGTCTTCTCTGTCTCTGAGGTGCAGGAGTCATGTTAATTCTCTGCGTCTTGAGTTCAGGCTCAGGATAACCCCCGCTGGTTTAGCTCAATAGCTTTGCTTATGGCTAATATGTACATTGTGGTAATCCCATATTCCTTTGTCTAGGACAGACTCTTTATCACCTTTACCTAGGCTAGGCTGTTATAGTAACATCATACAGAGGGAATTCATAACTTCACATCTAACATTAACACATGCGTTTTACAATATTAATAACCAGCGTGTAATTAGCTTTCATACAATACCTCACAAGGCATATTTTGTCCAGATACCATTTCAATAGTGTGTAGGGTGTGAATACAGGGGTGCCTAGTATCTCAGGCTCTCAAGCTGGATTTTATCTCCCATAATGCACCACAGCCATGCGACCGCCATGGTGTACCACCTCCTCTCACCGAGAGGAAGACCCTGGTGCCTCATGGGAGACACAGTCTGACTAGGAAGCCCGCCCTATAAAGGAGAATGAAAGCACGAGCTACCAGAATGACAATTCCCGTGAGGCACCGCGGCGGCAGTTCAGAATTGAAATATGTCTGCTTTTGGCTGAAACATTTCAGACTTTGATTTTTTGCCGAAAACTCAACATTTTCTGAGTGGGAAAAAAATGCACTTTCCGACCAGCTCCATACAGAATCTGCAAAAGCAACCGTAGAAAACACTTGCTGAGCCCTGTGACTGGCTGCAGCTTCCTGTGTCTCCAGCTACAGCTCTGAGCTTCCTGACAGAGATCAACAAGCTGGCGACATGGCTGCTTCCTGCACCGTTATTTCCCATTTTTACATATAGGCCATTAACACTTCAGTGTTCGCGATCTGCAGCGCAAGGGGGCAAACCCTCACTCGTTTTTAGTACGGCGAGCGATCCCAGAGACATCAATGAGAGCAAATGTTTGCAGAGCTGGCCAGGACTCTCAGTTTGCATTGGATCGAGGGATTGGAATTTATTATTAATTATTATTAGGGACTGTCCATACATTACATAATGCATTAAGAGGTGGGTGGGTGCGTCCTTAATTTTGCATGTTTGTTTCAGTGTTATGAAGTGATACAAGGGATGGATGGGTCTTAAAAATCATCAAAAAATGTGGTAGGTAATTAACAGACGGCCCCTTATTTCTCCATTTCATCCTGCTGCCTTCAGCTCCCAGATACCACAGTGCATGAGCTGTGCTCTTAGACCCCTGCTGCCGCCCCTCCCCCCCATATACTGTCTCCTTTGCATGCCAACCCACAGAGAAAGAACACAGGGAAAATAAAATAATTATATGGTTTGTATCCAGTAATATCAGTAATATGGTGCTAGGTGCTGTATAGACAGTGTGAGAGATGGTCTCTGCCCAAGACATTTAAATAGATAAGACAGACAGGGGAAATCAAGGCAAAGAGAGGTGAAGTGACTTGCTTGAATTCAAGCAGTTAACGAATAGAACCCAGGTCTCCTGCCTCCTACTTTAATGCTGAGGCTGCATCAGCTTATCCCAAAGAGAACCTGGGAGAATTGAGGCGAGTGCAGCGTTGCCTCTCTCAGGCTGGTGGCCCATCCCTCCAGTTCCCAGTTTGTCCCCTAACCCTCTGTACTGCCCAGCCCTGTGGTTCCCCTCCCACCCATGGATGGGATCTCACAGGATGTACTCCCGGAACAAGGAGTTTCTCCCTCCCCCCACCTCTTGTTCTGTTAATATCAATATACCAGTAACTGGGGTTTCTCCAGCTGCCTGTGGGACTCCCACCTACATCCAATCACCCCTCCCACACATGCACGTCAAAGCCACGCTAGCGATTCCCTGTCATCAGCTCCACACATGGGCTGGGGACACAAAGGAGAAGAAATTAAACTGCAGACTCAAATCCAATACAATTTTATGGGGAAATAGAAAAGCTGCCACCGTTCTGTGAGTGTGTCTTTCATCCGCAGCTGCTTTAATTAATATTCATCGGACTAGACGCGTGTCCCCCGCATCCACATTAGTCAATGCACAATTCCTCCTCTCATGTGTGTGCCACCAGAGGCCGAGTGTAAAGTCCTTAGCTTGCACTTTCTTATACACCAAGATGCCATTCAACTGCCTTTTGCAGCTGAGCTTAGAAATGAGACAAAGCTCTGATCTTACCTGCTACTGGTGGACGGGCAGGGGGGAGAAGGAACAAGGAATTGGTACTCTGGGAACATGTTCGTGGCACTGGTGGGTTTGTCAGCCTGTGACTTGTTTTTTGGTTACTGGTAGCAGCCTGCGCAGTGCTGGGGTTTATTGGAAGGAAGCCTGATTGACAGCAGGGACCCCCGGGAAAGTGAAGCTGTCTCCTGTGGGGGTGGGCGATGCAGTTTTCCTGTTGGGGAGGCTGTATTGCTAACCCTGCCCCACCCCCTCGTTCCCTGAAGGGCAGGGAGTTTCACAGGATCCAGGGAAGGGGGCACAGCCAATTCTTCTCAGCCAAAATTACAACACATCTCTAGTGAAGACAAGGGGCAGGGCCTTGTGGGTAAGGCAGCTATGTAGGACTGAGAGGATCTGGGTTCATTTCTTGGCTCTGCCACAGACTTCTGGTGTGACCTTGGGAAGTCACTCGCTCTCTGTTCCCCACCTCTGAACCAGGGCTAGATCCCCGTTCCCCTCCCTCAAAACAACACACAGAACAGGGCCTGTAACAGCCTTAGAAGAGCCTATTTTTCCTCTTTTTCTCCTCTAGCTCTAAGGCCAACCCAGAGCTATATATATATAGGCCTTAGCTCCACCCACAGGGAGGGCTTGTTCCATAAATTGTCTGTCCTCCATTTTGAATTTCCTTGTTCTCCAAAGACACTCTGCTCTTAGCGCACAGAGTAGTGAGGAGCTGAAGAGCTTTACAAACCCAGTGAAAGAGAGAGGGCAGGGATAAGGGGAAATGCTGGGACAGAGTCTGTGCTGTCTGGTCATGCTGCTTCCTCGGAGATTGGAGGGTGAGTTGGGTGGAGGGGAGGAATGGACTCAGCCCTACACGTGGTAACTGAGGGGACGGTGGGCATGTGGGTCCTAACTGTCTCAGTGAGAGGAACTCCTTCCCACCCCCGTTAGTGTGCACTCTGAAGCATTAGGCACGGGAGTGTGCCGTGTTCATGGTGCTTTACACTTTACTGCATGGCTCTGTAGCAGGGCCGAATGCTCTCTCCAAGACAGCCTGCCAGATTCTCTATTGGCAGTGTGTCAAACTCTGTCCTCTCTCCTGGGGGTATTTATTTTGATCTTTAGTGCTTTGAGATCAGCAATGGCCAGGCAACGGTGCTGCCAACGGGCATAGCATCAGATTGAAATGTTTAGCAGTGGGAGTTATTAACCACTGGAACAACTTACCAAGGGTCATGGTGGATTTTCCATCATTGGCAAATTTTAAATCAAGGTTGGAAGGTTTTTTTTAAAAGACATCCTCTTTGAACTAGAGGAGATATTTCAGGGACAGTCGGTGGCCTGTGTTCCACATGAGGTCAAACCCCATGATCACAATGGTCACTTCTGGCCTTATAATCTAGGTAACTGTGACCTCTGGGTGCACATTCCCATCAGATGCCATCCCCAGGAGAAACTCCCGGTACCTCTTCTAACTGCCATGGTCCGTTTTAGAATGAGTCACTGGGAAAACAATGCTGTGTCTCCTGCAGGTTCGCCCCTCCCCGCTAATGCAGAACCCTGGAGAAGGCAGGTCTGGGACAGAGCCATGTTACATGTACTCCATTGTTACGGCTTCAGCGATGGCTGATGCTAGAAACACCTGAGGAATATTTAAACCACACCATAATGAACCACAGGAGACTTCTCCCTGATCCCAGCTGGTGGGCAGGTTGTGCTTTGAAGTGTAACGCGCTGGCTCATTACATGTGGGCATGTCTCCTTCTAGCAGCTAGCCCTGATGACTACTCGCTCCTAGGCAGAGGTGTTCTACTTTAGCTCGTGGGGGACAGGCATGCCCTGTTGATCCTGAAGTCCATGAGCCAAGTCTTGGCTGTGTGCAGCCTCTGCTTCAGTACAAAAGTGTACAGCAACATGACAAGAGCAAACCTATCCTATGTATTTAAGGTAGGCAGCAGAGAGGAAGGATGGTCCAGTGATTACCTAGCCTATGACTTGGGAGGCCAGGGTTCATTTCCCTGCTCTGCCACACACTCCTGGGCATGTCCCTTAGCTTCTGTGTGCCTCAGTTCCCCCTCTGTAAATGGGGGATAACCACACTCACAGGGGTTTTGTGAGGATAAACACATTACAGATTTTGAGGTGCTCAGGTATTACAGTAACGGTGGCCATAGAAGTGCCTAGGAGATAGAACATAATCCTCCCAGTTACAACCTGGTTGGTAGATGGGCTCTGACACCTCTTACAAAAAGTGCCAAGGGATCTTTAATCCCTAGGCCCTCAGTGTTATGTCTGTTCTGGAAGGCAGATTTATATGGAATCCAAAAGGCAGCCACATTCCCCTGACCCTCTGCAATCCCAGCAGCAAGGGAATTGCTGAGGCTGCCTGCCACCAGCCCCTTCTTCCCCACACGTCTCAGCTGCACGGGCATTAGCATCTCATTTCAGAGGCTGCTCCTCGCGCACATGCTGGGTGCTGCCATTCATATGCAGATCGGATAATAATCCAAGGTCTGTACACTCGTTCCGAGTAGCAAGGATTATTCCAAAACCAGCCGAGTGGAAAATGGTATCAAAGAGGGGTGGGGAAGAGAGCGTGGGGGACAGAACCGCAGGATAATGGGTTGGGTTGTTTTTTTTTTAAGAGTGTGAAATAGCTGTAGGCAA